>NW_025963780.1:5677500-6292579 GCF_023055435.1 Haliotis rufescens
GCTTAAGAATTGGTCCCATACAACCGATGCCGTCGAAAGAGTCGACTTCATAGAAGGGTGGTCAGACTCATGGACTTGACTGATAGCGTGTCATCCTAACCCGAGGGGTTGGACCGTTACTCATAATATCGAACACTGAATAAGCTTGTCAAACTCGATGTATTTACAGGCCGTCATCAAATTGCAGGAATACATGCATGTATCGCTGATTTGGGCGTTAAACACACTAAACCATTGTCAAGCTGTGTAATGTTCTAAGTGCATATAAATTGTTTCTATTAGACATAACCGAGTCTGGGTCAAGAAAACCAATGGCTGATAGCATGAACAACGCTGTAAGCCGTCGGAATACGATGACCATTGTCACGTATTGCGACAAACTGATCTTCCTTGAAGCTCCCTTATGACAAGTAATTGCTGATAAAAACCTGTTTTGGTTTATAACAACATAAGAAACAAAATTACCCTTGAGATATATGGAGCACCTGCACACGATATCTATAGACCAACGGACGCCTAGAAGTGCTTCAAAGGCTGCCTAGTAGATCAATATCTCAAGGAATACTTTTTGTTGCAGCTTTAGCTTTAATGTTTAGCCATCTTCTGGTTCATTCCTCATCCAGGTAATGGCAACAAGGATTTCTTTTCTGCGGGAACTTTTAAGCATGTCGGGGCGTTATTATCCGTGTCAAAAGGAACAAGACTCAAGAGAAGCGAGTTCCCTCTCCACACGGCACTATGTGCGCATGTTCTTGCATAGGTTTTTGATTAGGAGAAACCAGGAAGTGGTTTCATTTGTCCGAGAAGCTATTTCCACAAATTCTTTTGAGAAGACAAAAATAGATTCTTTTATAGGGATGGAATAATGCAATCTGAGTCTTGATCCATGTGGCTACTGGGTTGGAAGTACTCAAAGTGGAGCACGTCGAAAGTGTGTGTTGCAGTGTTTTATGTCCATTATATTACGCATGTATACACGCACAACGCCAATCTCGATTTGAGGATATTTGCACTCAACTCCGGTTATAACGAACTCAAGGGTGAAATGTGGCCAGTCAGTCAGTCAATCAGTCAGTCAATCAGCCAGTCAATCAGCCAGTCAGTCAGTCAATCAGCCAGTCAATCAGCCAGTCAATCAGTCATTCAATCAGTCAATCAGCCAGTCAATCAGCCAGTCAATCAGCCAGTCAATCAGCCAGTCATTCAGTCAATCAGCCAGTCAATCAGCCAGTCAATCAGCCAGTCAATCAGCCAGTCAATCAGCCAGTCAATCAGCCAGTCAGTCAGTCAATCAGCCAGTCAATCAGCCAGTCAATCAGCCAGTCAATCAGCCAGTCATTCAGTCAATCAGCCAGTCAATCAGCCAGTCAATCAGCCAGTCAGTCAGTCAATCAGCCAGTCAATCAGCCAGTCAATCAGCCAGTCAATCAGCCAGTCATTCAGTCAATCAGCCAGTCAGTCAGTCAATCAGTCAGTCAATCAGCCAGTCAATCAGCCAGTCAATCAGCCAGTCATTCAGTCAATCAGCCAGTCAATCAGCCAGTCAATCAGCCAGTCAATCAGCCAGTCAGTCAGTCAATCAGCCAGTCAATCAGCCAGTCAATCAGCCAGTCAATCAGTCAGTCAATCAGTCAATCAGCCAGTCAATCAGCCAGTCAATCAGCCAGTCAATCAGCCAGTCAGCCAGTCAGCCAGTCAATCAGCCAGTCAATCAGCCAGTCAATCAGCCAGTCAGTCAGTCAATCAGCCAGTCAATCAGCCAGTCAATCAGCCAGTCAATCAGCCAGTCAATCAGCCAGTCAATCAGCCAGTCATTCAGTCAATCAGCCAGTCAATCAGCCAGTCAATCAGCCAGTCAATCAGCCAGTCAGTCAGTCAATCAGCCAGTCAATCAGCCAGTCAATCAGCCAGTCATTCAGTCAATCAGCCAGTCAATCAGCCAGTCAGTCAGTCAATCAGCCAGTCAATCAGCCAGTCAATCAGTCAATCAGCCAGTCAATCAGCCAGTCAGTCAGTCAATCAGCCAGTCAATCAGCCAGTCAATCAGCCAGTCAATCAGCCAGTCATTCAGTCAATGTAAATAAGTAACAACGAGTTCTAGAGGCGAGTTTGATAGCACATAATGGTACTTTAATGTATCACAATATAGGCCAATTCTGGAGCCTGAGAATGTTTAATTGGGCTATGCTTGCCTAGCTTTGACATGTTTATTTGTTTGTAATTAACTTCTATCAAACGACTTTTAGAGAATTCTAGTATTGACTTGTCACGCCGACCTCTTATGGTCTTATGAGCAACACACGTGTCCACGGGAGCGTAGTCAATTTCAACGTAATGACCTGCACGAGCATAACGCCCTCTGTACCTGTAACAAACCAAGTATTGTTTGCCCAAATTCTGTGCACCGACCATTTGTCTCATACGCGTTTTGTGAGCTGGTTTAGCTTATCCCGGCTTCCCAGTACATGTCATTACGACGATAGATTTCATGATCGTCATGGCATAAGATTCCATTATTCAGCAGAATGATTTGCTGGTTTGTTTTCGAACGCCGGACTCAGAAATATTCAACCTGTATGACATAAACATATGTATTTCCATAAAGTAGAGGGACTGATAAACAAGCAAATTTTGCTTATCCGAATGCCTCTCCCAAGATGCCTCTCCCTATGACGGCGGTCTGTAAATAATCGAATCTGGACCAGACAATCCAATGATTGACATCAGAGCATCAATCGACATAATTGGGACAAGATGTCAGCGAGCCTAACCACCCGATCCCGTTAGTCGCCACACACGACAAGCATAGTCGCCTCTTACGGCAAGCATTGGTTCCTGAAGGCCTATTCCAACCCAGATCTTCACGGGTCTTCAACAGAATTAAACCTATGATATTTATCCGCACCCGAACAACGCCATATCGACCGCACATTAGAAAGCAATTATTCTATTTGCGAGTCACGATATCGTGTATCAGGATGTGATAAAAAGTATCCGATTCTATTTGTGTGCCTCAAAGTCGGCTTTCATATCTCTGCTGTGTGTGTCTGTAGTAAAATACGCATTATGCCGCATTATGCATGAAACACAATTCTCGTTATGTCCATTTTGTATTAATTTTGCAAATAAATCATCAAATGAATTTTCAATAAATCTCCTGAGGTCTTATTAATTCAAAGGAGGAAAAATAATGTAAATTATGTTAACAATTTCTTCGTCATTAATATTCATTCGAATAACGCCAATACGAAGAACACGGCTTCATTTAAATTATATGTTACAGTTGCCAAAGTTGTTATAAAGATTGATGAGCGTTTAAAAATGTAAAATATTTGTAAATGGATCAAAAAGCAAGTTAAATTCATTTTACACAGAGGTGAAATTCATTATTTTGACAAAATCAATTACGGAGTCTCTTGAAAAATGTGTTTATTTAAAATGTATAATGACGACCCAATGCCAAGGGGAATATTTGCAGGGGATTTGTTGTTGATTATCTGTCGGAAAATATTTTTTTCTTCTCCCAAACAGATGTTTGTTGAGTCAAACCATTAACTGTAACAGAAGATTAATTTTAGAAATGTTATTTGTCAGCTTTGTACTTTTGCGCAAGTTTTCAAAGCATAAGGACTATAGTCAGACCCTGTTAGTCGGGACCCCGCTAATAAGGACCCTGTTAATCAGAAAACCTCGTCAATCAACAACCTGTTGATTACGACCCTCATTAATCAGGATCCCTGCTAAACAGGACCCAAGCAAAACAGGAGCCCCTTTAATCAAGAACCCATTAAACAGGAATGCCTGTTAATCAGGAACCGTCTTATTAAGTAAACCATTAATCATTATCATCGTTAATCAGGAATCCTGCTAAACAGGACCCCTGCAAAACGAGGGCGCCTTTAATCAAGAACCAGTTAAGCAGAAACCCTTGTTAATTATGAACACCGTTAATCAGGAACCCCTGTTAATAAGGACCCCGTTAAGCAGGAGCTCCAGTTTATCGGATGCTTACTGTTTAGTCATATTGAAAAGGCACTGTTCGAAATAATGATTATGTTTATGCAGGTATTTGTTAATTAAAACGATTCAGAGTGAACGGTACCGTCTGGATAAACGGGGTGTCACTGTACGAATATTTCCTGTTTAACAGGGGTTAGCGTGTTAGCTTATACTGATAGTATTGTTTTGCTTGTAGAAACAGCCGAAGATCTAAATTATAGTTTACTTTACTGTGTCGGTGCTTGATGCGGCGATATTCAAATGTTTGTCAATAGTGATAAATCCAAAGTTATTCTTTTTAGGCCTCAATCAGTTGTGAAAAACAAATGTTTTATTCATGTAGTGAACATATTTTAGAAGTTGTAGATAACTATTTGGGGTTACTGCTGACTGAACACTTAACACTTTTCACGTATGGCAAAGGTAGTTGCAAGTTCAGCAAGCAGAACTCGTTTTATTACAAGCTTTCAGAGGGGATGGAGTGTCGTACTTCGTCCACGCTGTCTGACACAACAGTGTGGTCGGCCATTCAATAAGGGTCGTGCATTTGAGGGACACAAAATCTATCATGCATTAATTCTGTACAATATGCGATTTTATTTGGCACCCAATATGGCGTTAATGGTGGTATGGCGTGGGTCCCTCCAAGAGAGAAATGTTGTTAGAATTTATAAACGTGTTAGTGATTTAACCAAGATCGAATCACTCGGAAAATCTTTGACGAGTAATAATTGGGCAGCCAGAAAAAAAAGAAATTTAAACTTCAGGGTACGTAATAAGCTCAGAGATCTTGGTTTAGAGCATTTTATCCCCTCTGAAAACAATTCTAACATATATTTTATTACTGCTGAAGTACAACGTGAGATATTTGATAGATTTAAAACTGATTGGAAACATGCTATTTTACAATAACAGAGTGTTTCGGGTAAGGGAAGTAATAAATTCAGATAATATTATATTGTTAAATATGAATACTCTCCTGATGCCTACGCTACGCGCCCTGCATGCACTTTCTAAGTTTAGAAGTGGAACAGACCCAAAAAACATCGAGCTTGGTCGATACTGTATTAGGTGAGGTGAGGTCCGGACTGATGCCGATTTATAGTGCTAGCTCACCGAGATACCATGCCGCAGTTTAACATGAATACCCCACTCAGACACAGAATACTGACTCCGAGCCGACCAGTCCTTGTTTTAGCCCCTTACGCCGAGCGCCAGACAGGGTAACAACAAGTACTATATTTTAACGTCTTTTGGTATGACGCGGTCGGGGATCGAACCCCGGACCTTCCGCTCTCCGGGCGGACGCTCTACCACTAGACCACGGAGGCGGTCTCGATACTGTATTAAGTCTGTTGTTGAGAGAGTCTGCTTTAACTGTGATAATGATGTTGAAGATGAGTGCCATGTACCTTTAAATTGTCCTATTTATACCGATGAGCGTTTTAAACTTTTACAAGAAACCCAAGCTTTAATGAACTTTGTGATATGCAAAAAACAACCTTCACTTCATCTTGCAATGTTTTATGTTCTTTCACTGCCAAAACCTGCCATAACAGTTAAATCTATTTTATATTATTCTATATTCATGTATATTTTTTGTATATTTTTTATATATACTTTTATAGCCTGTCGTATCTCCATATAGAGTAGCCTTACTTGTTTTATTTGGTATAGTAAAAAACGGATATAACGAACACGGTTATAGCGAACAATGTTCGAAAAATGTTTTGAATGATGTGATCACTGCTAATACAAGTCAATGCTGCAATTACGTGTATTGTGTTTTGTTTTATCCAAGATGGCGGACGTTTCCGAGCGAAAACGTATATAACGAACAACGGATATAACGAACTGATTTCTCTGGTCCCTTGTAGTTCGTTATATCCATGTTCTACTGTATATGTCACATTCACTGCAATGTACTCAGAGCGAATCTGAAGTTTTACATTTGATGAGAATATTAGTTAACTCGTCAGTTCTTGCAAATATAATGACACTCTTCTAATAATTTAGAAATAAGATTTTTTTTATTGAATAGAAACGGCTTAACGTCGCTGTGTTGTGTAACGCTGCATTCGGTAATATCAGTAATATTACGTTTGTCTGTAAATAATCTAGTTTTGACAAAACAAGCTAATTATTGACATCATGAGCATCGATATGTGCAGTTGGGATATATATCAACCAAGACAGCAATACCGACGACCCGACCCCGTTAGTCGCCTCGAGTTTAGACTTGACAATCCAATGATGAGCTTCGAGGGCATCGATCTTCGCAATTGTGATACGATGGCATGCATCAAACAAATCACCGAGCCTGAACACCCTATTCCTGTTAGTAGCCTCTCACGACAAGCATGGTTTGCTGAAGACCAATTCTAACCCGGATCTTCAAGGGGAACAAGCATGGGTTGCTGAAGACCAATTCTAACACGGTTCTTCACGGGGAACAAGCATAAGTTGCTGAAGACCAATTTTAACCCGGATCTTCACGGGGACAACGTATGGGTTGCTGAAGACCAATTCTATAACCCGCAACTTCAAGGGGGACAAGCATAGGGTGGTGAAAAATAATTCTATACCGGACCTTTATGGGGGACAAGCATGGGTTGCTGAAGACCAATTCTAACCCGGACCTTTATGGGGAACAAGCATGGGCTGCTGAAGACCAATTCTATCTCGGACCTTTATGGGGGACAAGCACGGGTTACTGAAGACCAATTCTAACCCGGATCTTCACGGGGAACACGTATGGGTTGCTGAAGACCAATTCTAACCCGGACCTTTATGGGGAACAAGCATGGGCTGCTGAAGACCAATTCTATCTCGGACCTTTATGGGGGACAAGCATGGGTTGCTGAAGATCAATTCTATCTCGGACCTTTATGGGGGACAGGCATGTGTTGCTGAAGACAATTCTAAGCCGGACCTTCACGAGTGACAAACATGGGTTGCTGAAGACCAATTCTAACCCCGACCTTCAAGGGGGACAGGCATGTGTGGCTAAAGACCAATTCGAAGTCGGACTTTTATGGGGGACAAGCATGGGTTGCTGTAGACCAATTCTAACCCGGACCTTTATGGGGTACAAGCATGGGTTGCTGTAGACCAATTCTAACTCGGACCTTGAACAGAATTCAGACCCGAAGTTCTGGGCCTAGACGTGTACTGCTTTGGTGAAACCCATTAGTACACGTAGAAGAATTTCCCAAAGGACACCAAAACTAACCACCGATTGTTACCATGGCAATTCTGTTTTTTCAAGATCCTGGGATCATGGCACGCCCAAGGGACTCAGCTCTGCACAGAATATCAATTAAGATTCCTTTTAGTGTTATTTGCAGTAAATGAAATATTATTGGAGATTAAGCATTGCCACTATGATCATTGTCCCTCTTCACTTGCTATTTCTATAGCGGTAGTGGGGTGGTCGGATAACCTGGTGGTTAAAGCGTTCGCTCGTCACGCCGAAGACCCGGGTTCGATTCCCAACATGGGTACAATGTGTGAAGCCCATTTCTGGTGACCCCCGCCGTGATATTGCGGTAATATTGCAACAAAGCGGCGTAAAACTATGCGCTCTTACTAACTCTATAGTTGTAGAGCGTCTGCCCGGCCGCGACATACCAAAAGACGTTAAGAGTTGGTAATTCCTGTTGCCTTGCCTGGTGCTCGGCATTAAGGGGCTAAAACAAGGACTGGTCGGTTTGAAATCAGTTTTCTGTGTCTGAGTGGGGTATTCATGTAAAACTGGTGCAAGGTATCTCAGTGAGCTAGCACTATAAAATTGGCATCAGTTCGGACTAATTGTAATACAAGCCACACACACATACACACACGTGCATGCGCGTCGCCATATATATTTCGCCTCACCTCAATGTTTAAATACATTTCACTGTCAGTGAGTGTTTCTTGTTTTACGACACAGAAATTTTACAACTATATAACGTTCGACTGTATCAGACACACCGGTGATTAATATCATGAGCATCGATACATTCCATTGAGGTACGATGACATGCATGTCAACGTGCCCCATCACCCGTTCTATTAAGTCTCCTCGACAATCGTAGTTTCCTAGGGACTAGTTCTACGCCTGAACGTTTGTCATCACAGAGTCACTCAGGTGAATCGTTTATATAAAGTATTTGTATTAAACATATTTGTAAGGCAGTGTCATACCTAGACTAACATGTTGTTTCTGAAATGACCATATATTACAGAAAAATAAACAGTTGTTAAATTATAATTTAATAAAATATTAAATGACTTTAATATTTTATTGAAATAATTTACCAACTGTAATACATGTTCATTTCAGAAACAGGATGTTAGTCCAGGTATGACACTGCCTTACAAATTACTGATACAAATTAAATACATGGCTTGCATGGGCTGTGTTGGATGTATTTGTTTCGGGGTCTGTATGAAAGACTATGTCATACCGATACGGGATAAAACAAGGACTGTTAGGTCGGAAGCACACACACACACACAAGCACAAATACACACACAAACATACACACAAGCACAAACACACATACACAAACAAGCACAAATACACACACAAACATACACACAAGCACAAACACACATACACACACAAGCACAAATACACACACAAGCAAACACACATATACACAATAAACACACACACACATGCATACACACGCGCCAGACATATAGACAGGCAAAAAAACACACGCGACGCTATATAAGTGAAATAATCTTGAACGCGACGTTCACCCTCGCCTCGCCTCGCCTCGCCTCGCCTCGCCTCGCCTCGCCTCGCCTCACCTCACCTCACCTCACCTCACCTCACCTCACCTCACCTCGCCTGTTACCCAAAACAGTAAATGTCACGCAAAACAATCTCTTCCCTTACTTGGGGGCACGGGTGGCCCAGTCGTCTAAGGCGCCGTGATTCGCTGTGCAGAGTTGCGTCCCTTGGGCACGCCAGAAACCTATGATTGTGGGTTCGAATCCCGGTTCGCCCCGATTATGTTTCTAGGTTTGTCAGCACCATACCCGTGCTCGTGGGTTTCACCGAAGTGGTAAACGTCTGAGGCCTGCATCACTTCGGCCTTTCCTCACACATTAAGCTGACACGCCGCGATATAACTGGAATACTGTTAAAAGCGGCGTTAAACCCAACTCATTCATTCTTCCCATACTTATAACATGGGCATGTACGTGTTATTGGGACTACATGTAGTTCAACTAGTTATGTGTACAAAGCCTATTTTGTAGCCTTGTGTCGACACCCACAGATACTGATCATGAGAGACAGAAGCTCTTGTTCCGTTTAATATGACAGTACATTTACAATGTTGTAATTACTTTACGGGGTTTGAGAAGAACAGGCGAGTGTTAATTAATATCGTGTGACCTCGATATATCGGACATCCGTCGATCACGTGTCAACTTCAAGACCGATTGTGTTGATTAGCAAGTTGTCGCACACATTCTGACAGAAGGACATCTGCATTGTCACGCAATAACGCAAACACCTGATATTGAATACGGTATCGATCTTTTATGGTTACACGGACCAGAACCATATGTTGATTAAAAGACTTTTCTCTCTCGACAGGTCCGGTAACGAATTAGTCAGTTACTAAAAAGGTCAGTTACTAAAAAAGACTTCAAAGACGCACAATCGAGGGAGTGAAATACCGCTCTCGTGTTCTAATCACTTAGAAAAGTATGTTTTTAAACGGTTATATTTGAGCAGAGTTTCTAATTCTAATGTTTTGCACGCTAAATCATTAAACCAAATAATGTCAACAAAAAGGACTAAATCGACAACATCCTCATCTTTGCGTACGTTTCCTTCCTCCACCATCAGTGAATACGGTCGCTTTGCAGTGTGGTCGATATTTTACCCAACGAATCATCACTGCATGGTATCAGAAAGGAAAAACAATAGGCTGATGTTTAATTTTATCACTTAGTGACTGCAAATGATAGGAATAAAAGACAGCGAAAGTCAATGTATTTTGCTTTTATTTTGGGCTTTAAATTCCAGAGTAATTAGTCTATAGTCACGTGTTAAAGCCTTTTTGAACTTCTTAAAAGTGTTTAATCAGTCTGACAAATAAATGGGCAAATGTTTCAGTTGACTTGTAAAATGACTGAAACATTTAGGCATTTTATACATTGCCGAAGTGAATCACATTTGACACATTGACTGTTCTACACATTGACAGTTTCATATACACGACGTTCTCAGTTACCCGGGAATACATCAGAAATGGACCCGTGAAGATCCGGGGTAGAATAGGTCTTCAACAACCCATACTTACGTAAGAGGCGACTAACGGGATCGGGTGTTCAGGCTCGCTGACTTGGTTGATGCATGTACTCGTATCCCAATTGCGTGGATCCATGCTCATGATGTCAATGACTGGATTGTCTGGTTCAGACTCGATTATTTACAGACCGCCGTCATATAGGATTGATATTGATGAGTGCGGCGTTAAAAAACAAAACGTCAGAAAAACGTCAGAAATGCGGTATAGAGGTGACGCCTACTATTTTAAATCAAATGAGCCCTACTCCGTGTCCAGACTTTTGCGAACGCTACCGTTGTATGCGTAGGGTGGAATATCTGATCCAGACTCGATTATTTACAAACCGCCTTCAAATGGTTTATTGCTGATAGCGGCGTTAAAAAACAAACAAACAAACAAACAAACAAACAAACAAACAAACAAACAAACAAACATATCTGGCAACCAGGGTTGAAAAGACTCAACCTGAGTTAACCAGGATTAACCAAGCATGACCTGGGGCCGTATTCGAAATAAAACTTTAGATATAATACAGAACAGCGTTCAGGAGAAGGAGGAACACAACAGCCATGTGTATGGCTATAACAAAAACTATACGAGAGGACAACATATTACATTTTTTGTCAAAGCTGACATTGCACCTTTTCCATTGTACTGCATGTAAAACGACCCGAAAGCTACAAATAACACACGGAACATCAAACAGAGATGCGATATCATTATAAAGTTCCTTTATCGATTCTGAAGTATTTATATAAACAATGTGGTGTTCTATTTCCGTGACGCATATCGGAAAACAGATGCCATCAATACCGAGTTAATCATGTTCATCAAAATGATTTTGTTCATGCCTGAATCAATAAATATACAGAATTGGCTTTAACGACGACGTCACTTGGAGGCTACTTACTGGAGTACTCCACCCAAGATTGAGTGATTATGAAGGAGTGAGGATTGTTTTACGCCGCACGTAGCAATATTTCAGAAGTATCAGACCGGTTTCTAGGTTTACCTGCTTCATTTCCGTGATCATGACTAAAGTGGTAATTAAACGTCTTAGACTTGTATAACTTCACAAGCTCACACGTCGACATGCGTTAAACCAAACTCACTCACTCAGAAACATAAACTGCTTCCTGAATCATTGTAGATGGTGAACTACAGACCCCATGGAAGACACGTGCGGTTATTGTTGAGACGAGGCCTTGTCCTGGTCTCATGCTCCGTGCCATTGGAGCCGGGAGACATGAAGCCAAGCAAACGACCATGCTGGGCAGTCGGCCATTGATCATTTCATTATTTAGATGACCAATGGTATTTCTTCTATTAGAGGACCGGAGGCACAATGTGTAGGGCCTGGTAGGATCCTACGATCGACGATTCAAAACGTAGATCCATGTCGTACTTGAGAAATGGCGTCCTGTAGATTTAGTTAATGACGTTCATGGTTGATAGCGTCTTGTGGTTTCACCGATATTGTCGTTCTTGAGAAATGGCGTCCTATAGATTCAGTTATTGACGTTCATGGTTGATAGCGTCTTGTGGTTTCACCGATATTGTCGTTCTTGAGAAATGGCGTCCTGTAGATTTAGTTTTTGTCGTTTATGGTTGATGGCGTCTTGTACTTTCACTGGTATTGTCGTTCTTGAGAAATGGCGTCCTGTAGATTTAGTTATTGACGTTCATGGTTGAAGCCGTCTTGTAGTTTCATCGGTATTGTCGTCCTTGAGAAATGGTGTCCTGTAGATTTAGTTTTCGCCGTTAATGATTGATGGCGTCTTGTAGTTTCACCGGTATTTTCGTTCTTGTGAAATGGCGTCCTGTAGATTTAGTTTTTGTCGTTCATGGTTGATGGCGTCTTTTAGTTTCACCGGTATTGTGGTTCTTTAGAAATGGCGTGCTGTAGATTTAGTTATTGACGTTCCTGGTTGATGGCGTCTTGTAGTTTCACCGGTATTGTGGTTCTTGCGAAATGGCATCCAATAGATTTAGTTATTGACGTTCATGAATGATGGCATCTTTTAGTTTCACCAGTAGTGTCGTTCTTGCGAAAAGGCGTCCTGCAGAGTTAGTTTTTGACGTTGATGGTTGATGACGTCTTGTAGTTTCACCGGCATGTCGTTCAAGGTGAAAGGTGTCATATAGATTCACTGGTATTATCATGATAATTCGTATTCATATTCGGTGGTGTCTTGTTGTTTCCGTATTGTCAGCTGTATATCACTGTCAGTTTTAGAATATGTGACCATGTGGAAACAGCAAGGGCATCAGTTGTAGAACCATACATCAGTGCACCTTTGACGCGGTAACGTCGAATCAAAATAATTAGAGACCGACTTCGTGGTCAAGCGTCCGTCTGGTGTGCGAAAGGTCGTGGGTTCCATCCCCGGCCGCGCCGTACCAAAATACGTCAAAAGATGGCACTTGTTGTTACCCTGCCTGGCGCGCGGCATGGGGGGGCTAAAACAAGAACTGGTCGGCTCGGAGTCAGTTTACTGTCTCTGAGTGGGGTACCCATGTTAAACTGAGGCAGCATTATTAATCGGCATCTGTCCGAACTATTACAAGCAGCCACACACGCACGCACGCACGCACGCACGCACGCACGCACGCACGCACGCACGCACACACACACACACACACACACACACACACACACACACACGTCGCTTTATCAGTATAACAATCTGGAACGCCATTTCACCTCACCACCTCCAAATAACTAAGTCATATCGGCCGTTGTAAATATCTGTTCTCAACGAGGCTGGAGCGCTCAGCCCCGGGGCTGGCAGTAGGAGTAGGTAGCTACATGTGCCTTGAGGGCAGTGGGTGAGAAAATTAGTTCAACAACACAGGGAAAATTAGGGTAAAGGTGACGTGTATGCATCAGAAAGCTTTGAGGAAAAACAAAGGAAGTATCATCGGACCGCCGAGCCGACATAATTGCATGATGTCTTTACCTAATCCACTCACTTCTGTCTTCATGTTAATTCCCATTTTTTCGTCTAAATTTGGTTGGTGATCCGAAAGGCAGATATTCGGCAGATCACTACTTCGTTTTCATGACTACCATATGTTGTCTGTTGTGAGACGTACAATTACGACATATGTTGTAAACGTTAGAAACGCAAAGTTGCCAACGATGAGTTGGCCGACGTTAGAGATCAGTTCAAAATGTTGATGTTGGATGAAAATCGTAATTCTTTAAGGATGTGTGTGTATGTGTGCGTGTGTGTGCGCGCGTGTGTGTATGGGTGTGTGTGTGTGTGTGTGTGTGTGTTGCGCTTGTTGTTTGTGTGTGTCTGTCTTTCTGTCTATATCTTTGCATGTGTGTGTGTTAGTATGTGTGTTTCTGTCTATGTGTGTGTGCTGGTTGTGCGTGTGTGTTTGTGAGTGTCTGTGTTTCTGTCTATGTCTTTTTCCGTGTGTGTGTGTGTGTGTGTGTGTGTGTGTGTGTGTGTGTGTGTGTGTGTGTGTGTGTGTGTGTGTGTGTGTTCGTGTGTGTGTGTGTGTGTGTGTTCGTGGGTGTGTGTGTGTGTGTGTGGGGGGGGGGGGGTGCAGCTTTGCAAATATCAACTTTTTAGTGATGTGGAGTTTAAGTTATTATATAAAGTAAGCCATCATGTACAGGCTGCCGTTGGCACACACACGTTCCTGCTGGTGTATACATTTGTGTGGCAGATGCACACAGACGCACTTGACAAAAATGGGCGACATCTTCTCGGACCGTTCACGATATTTTAACATGTATTTTTCTTTGTAGGTCGGGAACATTCAAATTGTATACACGGCAACAGTATACATGCACGAAACATTAATTTTGAATCTGAGGAGTGAAACAGTTGACATTGCTTAATGTTCCTGCGGCTTGTGTTTCTGTGATGAGGTTGCTCGGCAACACCCGCTTTCAGTTTTGGCTTATATCCCTTGTGGTTCTCGCACGTCAAATTTAATTACCCTAGAATAATCAAGCCGAACGCCCTTAATACTAACAATGAGCATTGTAACTATAGATTCCGTACACCAGTGTAAGCTCAAGGTGTTAAGTAACACATATTATTACATTCTAATAGTGTGGGGGCGGCAGGCGGTTAACAACCCTACTGGTTTCCAATTCAATAATGGGGGACCAGAGGAACATCTCGAAGCCTCTTGCCCAAGGAGGCATCTCATGTGACCTGGAGTCATTTATCTCTGAAGAGTCAGACAGCCAAACACGGTCACCCACCCATCTACTCTCCGCAACCAACGTTGCTGAAGTTCGTCTAATTTATGAACGTGCGCTATACACAAGACCTCATTCCACGCACTTCAAACCGAAGAAATCAATTTATATTTATATTTGTATAACACACATATAAGATCAATCAATATTTCATGATAATATAATCATATGTGTTGCATTTCTTTATCATTCAAATTCAGAGAGTGGATAACTTCATCTTCGCGTCATTTAAAACTGAAAACTGTTCATTGTCGGGAGTCAAAATATAAAGAGATTTTGGTTGTTCAATAAAGTACATTTTAAAAACAAAATGGTTTTCAAACTAAAAATAACATCAAGATTTGCATGAAGATCATTAAACTGTCATTAGCAAACACGGAATTTATACCTCGCAGGCCAAGTTGTTCCGGGTTCTGGTTTGTTTGCACCTACTCGGAGGTTTCGCTAAAGCTGTATATTTTAGTAGACCTGAACCACTTGGTTTTTTCCTTCAAGAATACGCTATCACGCCCCGACATAACTTTAAAACGATATCAAACACACAAACACTCTCACTCATTCAGGCACAGATGGCACAGATGGCCCAGTCGTCTAAGGCTCCGTAATTTGCTGTGCAGAGTTGCGTCCCTTGGGCACACCAGAAACCTATGATTGTGGGTTCGAATCCCGGTTCGCCCCGATTATGTTTCTAGGTTTGTCAGCACCATACCCGTGCTCGTGGGTTTCACCGAAGTGGTAGAGGTCTGACACCTACATCACTTCTGGCTTTAATTTCCTCCCACATTAAGCTGACACGCCGTGATATACCTGGAATACTGTTAAATGCTTTGTTAAACCCAACTCACTCACTCATTCAGGCTGTGACATTGGGAAAACATTAAACAGCACTACAAAGGAGGACCAATATGGACGCGAACGAAAAATACTAGTTATATTATTTACGCTTTACCTCAGAGGACACCAAAACCTACCATCGTCATTCGGGTTACTTGAAAAACAAAACAAGAATTTAACTCACAAGCACTTATTTTTTAAATGCCAATTGTGTGTATGGCGGGTCTAACGGTAGAGCAGTGCATGTTTATCCATTTCGCGAACATCTGATGTGCCCATTGATTTACAGTGATCCATTCATAAACTATTCGCGAACATCTGATGTCCCCACTGATTTACAGTGATCCATTCATAAACTATTCGCGAACATATGATGTCCCCATTGATTTCCAGTGATCCATTCATAAACTATTCGCGAACATCTGATGTCCCCACTGATTAACAGTGATCCATTCATAAACTATTCGCAAACATCTGATGTCCCCATTGATTTCCAGTGATTAATTCATAAACTATTCGCGAACATCTGATGTCCCCACTGATTTCCAGTGATCCACTCATAAACTATTCGCGAACATCTGATGTCCCCGCTGATCTCCAGTGATCCATTCATAAACTATTCGCGAACATCTGATGTCCCCACTGATTTCCAGTGATCCATTCATAAACTATTCGCGAACATCTGATGTCCCCGCTGATTTACAGTGATCCATTCATAAACTATTCGCGAACATCTGATGTCCCCGCTGATTTATAGTGATCTATTCATAAACTATTCGCGAACATCTGATGTCCCCGCTGATTTACAGTGATCCATTCATAAACTATTCGCAAACATCTGATGTCCCCACTGATTTACAGTGATCCATTCATAAACTATTCATCACAACTTTACCTCTTACGCCTCATGGAACTTTATCGAATCTGTTTTGGCATATACTCGAGGTTTATTATTCTTCAGACGTTTTGAATTATACATAGATTAGGTTTGACTCATTTATCAGCGATACTTCATAAAACGTAATGCTGACCATCAACATTCAGCGAACAATGTGTTATTAAGGATCCAGGAACATCCGTGGTTCACAGGTTCCCGTTTTGACATTTCCCCAGTAACGTCCTTCAAATGTGTTGATAAGGACCCAAGAATATTCATGGTTCATAGATTTCTGTTTTGACATTATCAACATTACTCCAGTAACGTCCTTCAAATGTGTTTATAAGGACCCAAGAATATCCATGGTGCACAGATTTCTGTTTTGACATATAACAACATTCTCCAGCAAAAGTGCTTCAAATGTGTTATTAATAATCTCGGGAACCTTCGTGAATCAGAGATTTCTGTTTTGACATATAATAACATTCTCCAGTTAAAGTTCAACAAATATGTTATTAAAGATCTCGGGAACCTTTGTGATTCAGAGATTTCCGTTTTGACATATAATAACATTCCCAGTAAAAGTTCAACAAATATGTTATTAAAGATCTCGGGAACCTTCGTGATTCAGAGATTTCCGTTTTGACATATAATAACATTCCCAGTAAAAGTTCAACAAATATGTTATTAAAGATCTCGGGAACCTTCGTGATTCAGAGATTTCCGTTTTGACATATAATAACATTCTCAAGTAAAAGTGCCACAAATGTGTTATTAATTATCTTTGAACCCTTCTTGCTTCTCAGCTTTCCGTTTTAACGTATAATGACATTCTCTAATATGTGTCATTAAGGTCACATCGGTCACGTTATAATTCACAGTGAAAAGATGGAGGTGGCAAAGATGGAGACTTCCATGTTGTCAGGATTGTACAACATTTCTCCGGAAAAAGATCCAATGGAATTTGCTGATAAGCGTCCAGGGAACATTCACGAGTCACAGACTTCCGCCTTACCACATTATGATATTCCCCTTTAAAAGTCATATACAATATGTTTTAATGTCTTATATGGGTTATTCCCAAATCACAGTAAAAACGGGACACACACACACACTATTCTTTACCAAGGGACTTCTATTTTGCCATAAAATAACATGACTCCAATAAATATCCTATACAAGGTGTTAATAAGAGTCCAGGAGTCGCCAGGAGACTTTCGTTGTACCATTCAACAACATTGTCCGTCAAGATGTTTATAAATTGTGTTAATATGTTCCAAACAGTATTTACGATCCAATGGTTGTCGGTACTAGCAAGTTTGTTCGTACTCTGAAATCATGAATATGTTGACTGTCACTTACCTTGAAATAGCTGTCTGTAACAAGTACGATCCATAAATACCACCACGATCTGCACTGATTAGAGTAGGTTGTCTCGTTAAGTTCCTTCCCCAACGCCAACCCTCACCGTGCTGCTGTCGTCGACTGTCGCCTCCCCCACTCGCAGCCAACAAAGCTCTGCTCTGTGTTACGCTGTGAACGAGGACTATTACAGCATGCTGGTTTATATGCAATAGACTAGAGCTTGTGTTTCTAACTTATCCTCGGATTATCGATCATTCGGGCGTTCTTCACCGTACCCGTACTCGAAGGACGACTGCCATTGCCTATGTGACAATCTATTTGTATACAAACTCAAACTAGAGTCGTTGGTTCAGCATTGGTATTAAAAAAGCATACTGTAAATAGATGATGCTTTGTTATATAAGAGATGGCTAGCTTCCATAAATGCATCTTAATGTTCAAACTAAGTATATGCTTAACGTATTAGTTCTGTTTGCACAAAAGTGATTTTAGCGATACGACGATCGTAAATCTCATAACCTAACAAAGACATACGGCAGTAAGATCTTGTGTAGGAGATTGATTCGTGAGTGCGTGAATGTTGTGTAACGCCGCAGTCAGCTGTTCTAGGCCAAACAAACCAGTCGTGCAAAATATTTTGCATTTGGAATCATAGAAAGAGTACGGAAAAAAATTGCAACATTAAGAACGATTTTATTTGAAATACATTCTTTGATTCATTTACGAAACCACCAAACTGTCATCGCTAAATGCAACGCTATTGTCAGCAATTTCGGACCTTATCAAAGTATTATCATGGAGCTGTGCTCCTGAGACCAGGAAGCAGAAAAACGAATAATAGACAAAGTGGTCAAACTTTTATTATTATCAGCCAGATGCAATAAGAGAGCCAGGACCCCAATTGTCACATACAATGAACCCTGATAAATACACCATGAACGAATATACCAGCACGTAAACTAGGCATATGTATACCAGCCATTACAAAGGATGTCTGGAACCACGCTCTGGCACGAACATCGTCAAGACATCCAGATAGCCAATTAAGTTGGCTGTGACAAATAAACACCTGGGAGTCTATTTAACTCAACGCTCTCTAATGAGTGAATAACCTCTGCTTATAATGAGCTGGATGGGGAGCAATGGACAGTCAGGCCCCATCTCTGAAATAGACTCTTTGGCACTAAGGTTAGAGGAAGACGCCTAAATAGAAATTTAGCCTTATAGAATAAAGTCGCTTGGATTGAAAAAAGGAAATTCTTAACTTACAGAGCATACATGAACTTGACCAACAGAAGTTATTGACTTCCAACAATGAAAAGGTACTTGACCTTAGCTAGATAACTCAGAGAAAACATGCTATGCAGGTAATACAATACAAAGGAGGGTATACAATATAATACCCTAGCTTGGCAGAGAAACACCAGAGGTAAGTCAGTATAAAATATAAAACTGCCCCAGAATTAATTACCTACTGGCGAAACTGAGTTTCCAACGACCATCTACCCGTCATGGTCAAAGGATAACTGTTTACACTCGGTTGCGTCGACGTTCTTCAACGAGAAGCGCGGACCTCAGTTGAGTCACCCTCGCAAGCTACCAGTGACCGCTTTCTTCGGCCGTGAGCGAATAAAAATGTGCTTTCTAAAGTAGGGAAAATACGAACAGAAAACTACTGAACCAAAATGATTTGTTGTTTTTTTGTTTAACGATGCACTCAACAATATTCCAGCTATATGACTGCTGTTATGTACTCAATCTAGTGAATGACATCAAGAGCATCGATCTACACAATTAGGGTACGATGACATGCCTCAACCAAGTCAGCGAGCCTGACCACCCGATCCCGTTAGTCGCCTCTTACGACAAGCACAGTCGCCTTTTACGGCAAGCATGGGTTGCTGAAGACCTATCCTCGGATCTTCACGGGTATTCGTTTCAAAATAATTTGCTGAATTTGTTCTACCCAAATGTACCATTCACATTTATAGCCAGATACGTACAAATAGTAAGGTGGCAAAAATGCCTACAAATACTGGAGAAATATTTACATAGTAATAGATAATCCCGCTACGGCTTGAGAATCGAAGTTACTAAAACTCTCCAATAAGTGGATAACGTTGCATACACATATTAGATAACATAAATAATCGACACATGATAAGAGCACAGGAACAAAGTAAACAGACAAATTTGCTCGCGATGGGGGCGGGGCGACCTTTCGTCCCCAAAACACAGAAAGTCTCACCTCAGCGAACTGAGACATCCTATGGGGGATTACATGTTTGGAAAACAGGAGGGGTCTTGTGAACAGAATTCAATAGGCGAGCGATAACTCACCACTGGTAGGAAGAGAGTGGCCAAGCTAGGACAGCTTGATGTGACATTTGTTGGTGAGCAAGGATGTCGATATTGATCATCACTTGAATCATGGCTAATGTACAAATAGATTTGCAGTATTAGTCCTTCCCATCGTGGAGGCAAAGTATTGTGATTTGAAAGTATTTTTGGTTTGTTTGTTGTTTAACGCCGCACTCATCAGTATTCCAGCTATATGGCGGCGGTCTCTAAATAATCGAGTCTGGACCAGACAATCCAGTGATTGATATCATGAGCATCGATCCACGCAATTGGGATACGATGACATGCATCAAGCAAGTCAGCAAGTCTGACCACCCGATCCCGTTAGTCGCCTCTTACGACAAGCTTAGCCACCATTTACGATAAGCATGGGTTGCTGAAGACCTATTCTACCCCGAATGTATTGAGGCAGAGAGCATATATGTGTACAGGTAAGGACAACAACATTAATAAGATAACAAAAGGTGGAAAATAACAAAGGTAGAAACTAACAAGGGAAGCCAACAGATGATTGGCGCTGATGGGTGATTAACAACAGACAATGGAAGCCAACACTTTACAGTAATTAGCGCTGAAGGTATGGATGCCAGTTCATACGTTGTCGTTGATAAGTAACAGGTAAGGGACACTGGGCAAACGGGATGTCGGGGTAATTAGCACTGATAGTGAAAGAATGAACACAGCAAAGGGCAAATTGAAGCCAGCTAGGTAATTAGCCCCGACAAAGATCAAAGCAATAAGTCCCAAGCAGTAGGCAGATGCCTATGCTCCGAAACGTTGTGTTCCTCATAATAAAGATGACATCCATATTATTTCTTCCTTATGTGTATCACTTCTAAATGCCTATCAAAGACCTCTGAGGCGGTATTTTATATATTATACTGAACAAAAAGGTTGGTGATAATGGATTTTAAAAAAAAAAATTTTTTTTTTTTTTTTTTTTTTTTGGGGGGGGTATTTTTTATTTTGTTTGCTCAGGCTTAACTACCAAAACATAACCCCTGCAATGTTCCTGATTCCTAACTTTTGTTTATCAGTATATCATAAAACAGCGACTGTTTCGGTCCAGACAATGACGGGCCAGTGATATAGCTAGATTGTATTACCAGTAAAGATAATATTCTTCCGATACAAATTACAGGCATTATTGAACAAACAATGAATAATGGCAGTTGTGTCTATCGCTGATTGTTGTTCGCTGCCAGATGTCTTCAGCATGCAACGATTATACACCTGGTAAGATTGTCACCCCTAATAACATAAATCATTTGTCAAGCACCGGTGAAGCATAATTGTATTATACAACGCCTCGTATACGCAATGTTTACAAACATACGCAACAGTTCCCACACGGCAATTTGGATCGACCACTGATAACAAGGTCTGCTTGATTGTAGCCACAGGAAGGGCTCCTTTTCCACCCTGTTGAGGTTTCGCTATTGTTGTGGCATATCTGTTGATTTCAATACCGATGATTTAGTTACTGTCCGTTGAATAAGACACAACACATGTACACACTCGTAGTGTTTTAGAACGGTTTTAAGCCTTAATGTCTTAACTAACAACCATGTACGTATACAGCATGAAGGTTGTAAAATACTGATTTGGTAAGCCTATGTTACAACAACGTGTTCCTAAAAAGTAATGTCATGCGATTTTGTTCAACGCCGCACTAAGCAATACTCCCGCTATATGACAGTAGCTTGTAAATAATCGAGTGTGGACCAGACAATCCAGTGATTAATATCACGAGGCCGTAAGGGGAACGTTGCCCACCCGTTGCCCAACCATCAACCTTTTCACAACGAGACTGACCATCCGATCAATTAACCAATGACAATCAAGGGTTGGTGTGGGACAATTCTAACCCGGGGGTCTTGAAAGGTTATTCGCCACAATATCAATATCTACAACCCGCGTCACATAAATTACAAATTAAACATCTTAACATCTCATTCCCTTGACAGACCCGTGAAAACCCGAGTTAGAATAAGTCTTCAGCAACTCTTGCTTGCCGTAAAAGGCGACTATGCTTGTCGTAAGAGGTGACTAACGGGATCGGGTGGTCAGGCTCGTTTATTTGGTTGATGCATGTCATCGACCCCACTTGCGTGGATTGATGCTCATGATATCAATCACTGGTTTGTCTGGTCCAGGCTCGATTATTTAGAGACCGCCCCCATACTGCTGGAATACTGCTGAGTGCGGCGTAAACAACAAACAAAACAACCATTCCCATATATATATATATATATATATATATATATATATATATATATATATATTGGTTGAAAGGGATCTGGGCAACCTGGTCGGAAGTATCCAGCATGTAGAGAGTAGATATATTAAGGTGTCACATGTAACGTTTTGCCTGTTAAGTCTGCAGTTAATGTACCTCTACGTTGCAAACACAGACACCTTCCACCATGGCAAAAGTAGCGTTAACAAAGTTAGGGTGATGCTATGACCTTGTTTGGCGAGGCCTGTAACAGTAAAAGACTTAACACTCCCGAGTGTAGGATCGATGACCCATGATCGACTGTTGTGGACGTCTTGACACTGGAGGTATCGCTGCTCGAAATTCTCAAATTATATAGTTTAATTGGGATATATAAAAAGACTGTGTTTTCAGTGCAGAGCTATGTTACCTGTTCACTTAACTGTATTAATTTGAATTGGAACTGAACGAGCAAATGTGTCAGTGAGTTAGGTCAACGCCGCTCTTAACTGCTTCCAAGTTTATATCACGGCGTGTCGGTTTTTGTGAGAGGAAAGCTCGAGGTGATGCGGGTCTTAGACGTTTACCATCGGGTATGGGTATGGCGCTGACCAACCTAGGAACATAATCGGGACGAGACGGGATTCGCACCCACAATCATAGGTTTTGAGCGTTCCTTATGGACGCAGATCTGCACAGCGAATTGTGAACGAGCAAATGACGAAATTAAACCTGAACCAAGATTTCGAGTGAAGCGTCATGGTTGAGTCGAAAGTTTTGAATGGGTTTTCGTTCTGAAGCCAGGAATCATATAGCCGTTAACATGATGTTGGTGTTTGTTTGATATTGGTGTATGTGTAATTGCGCCCAATAAGCGTGTCAGTAACCTATGGTTGTAGTATCAAATCCCAGATTCGCGATGATTATGTTTTTGAAAGCCTTAGCAGCTTCATGAAAGTTGCAATCGTCCGAGACCTGCATCTCTTCGGGTCTCCCTCCCACATCAAATTGGCATCCGGGGTAGAATTGGTCTTCAGCACCACATGCTTGTCGTAGAGGCGACTAAAGGGATCTGGTGGTCGCGCTCGATGATTTGGTTAATTCATGTTATCGGATCCCAATTGCTAAGATCGATGCTCATGATGTTGATCACAGGATTGTCTGCCCCATCCTCGATTATTTAGAGACCGCCGTCATGCAGCTGGAATAATGCCGAGTGCGGCGTTAAACAACCACAAAAAAAAAATCCTTCAAAACGTATTACAGTATGTGAATACGGGTCTGAGATCGGGCATCGTGTCATCTATAACTCAGAAACTCCCCAATCTCATTAAAATCAGATATTTGCTATAGCTACCGCTAAACATATATCAGTGGACATCCCATAAGTCACGTCAGAACTACTTTTCGCTTTAACCGACCAATGAAATGACTAACATAAAATGTACATTCACCCAGTCAGAAAGCATTTTCTCGAGCTATACGACACTAGTTTCAACTGGCCACATTCATTCGATACTACATTTTGAAAAAATATTATGACAAGTTCTCAATTCAAAATTTCAAAATTGAATAAAGAACATTCAGGAATGTCTAACAGATGGTCGAGATTGAACGGCATTACTTCCCACGGGCTATGGAAAATATTCCGTTGAAATGTTCATCCCGTCGAAGCGAGAGACAGACAATGATTTTGACGGAATAAATCGTACAGCCTGTAACTGACGTTCAGAATACCCCGTGTTAACCTTTTCGAGGTTGCATGATTGGACAACACATTCCGACTGTCACTTCCTGATCTGGTAAACGACCCTCTGATTGGTGAGATGAATCTGATGTGACCTGTAATTTGATGTCCTCAGATCTTTGTGGTTGCGAAAACTAAGATCTAATGAGATTGAGGATGCCACAAAATGTTAGGAATAGTAAGTGAGTGAGTTGGGTTTAACGTCGCTTTTAACAGTATTCCAGTTATATCACGGCGTGTCAGCTTAATGTGGGGGGAGGCCAAAAGTGATGCAGGTCTTTCACTTTGGTGAAACCCACGAGCACGGGTATGGTGCTGACAAAACCAGAAACATAATCTCTGTGAACCGGGATTCGAGCCCACAATTATAGGTTTCTGGCGTGCCCAAGAGACGCAAATCTGCAGAGCCTTTAGACGAGTGGGCAACCCGTGCCCCTTGTTAGGAATAGATTCTGACCAGTGGAAGAACTGAATTTATACTAGTTGCAAGAGAGCGGACGTAATTCAAACTCCTTCCACACCGACACCGCATCAAATATATTTGTGTACCGATTACATAACTCTTACGGACAGGGTGGGGTGGTAGTTCACGCGAAACGGACGACACTGTGTAAACTGGGCGGCTCCTTTGATATCACCTCACAACATACTTTTAATGTATGACCCATTAAACGATGATACACATCAGGATCGCGGAGAAAATACAAGATTCGTTCTCGTTGAATATACCAAGCCACCAATTCATCTTTCATAAACTTTTTGTGTCTTTGTGCTTAATATATCCACATATCAACGAAAATATGTAATACATGTATCCACAAAAAAATATACATATACAGGCTAGGTATTTGCCCACAGCAACACCTGCATAACTGTTTATTCACGCGTGGTGTGGCAGATCGTAATTGACCGAGAGCAGGTATTGTAGAATCACCTGTAAATAAGGCCGACACTGTAATTAGATACAACGTACTTATGAGAATATGAGAATTGTCATAAGAAGGCTGTTGCGTTTTTCTTTACTGTTACCATTATCATACCAAAACTGGCAATACATTTAAAAGTTGCTTTCGTGTCACAATATTCACTCAAGTTTTCCTCAATCGCATTGAAACATCATTCCCATTGGTCAGTTCGACAACGTAATTACGTAATTTTTCGATATTCAGCCAGACGTTATGCAATGAAAGACGAAACGGGTTTTTTTCATTGAAATACGCGCACGCGTACCTGTATATTGCATACCTAGTGTCACGTTATTGCCCTGTGTGATGTATCAGCGAGACATAAAATGGGAAATGAAAACGAAACTAACTAAACTTTAATGTTGTGGAAAATAACGCCGATGAATTGGTGTACAAGCGCATGAATTCGTATGACAAACTGTCTAAACGAGAGGTAAGGCCGGGTTCATTACAGATCGTTACAATATGTAAAACAGGTGAAATTTGTAAAACTTCTATAAAGGAAACAACCAACCAAAGGCCCTTTTTAAATAGTAATGTATATGATATAATATAAAGTATATTTAACATGATACAATATACTTTGTACACAATTAGTTGATGCTTTAAAGGGACTGACGAAAACATGGGCGAAATATTTTAATAACGCCGTAAAATAGTTCAATTAAGTTAAAATGAGTTAAATTATATTTCATGAAACTTCTAAGAACACCTTTGTGTATTTGCGACACTAAAACACAGGTTTTGAGCAAAGGAAAATACTCTCGCCCTTGGCCAAACCTTTTCTCGCCCATTGGCGAAATATTTCAATAACGCTATAAAATCGAGGAATTAAGTTAAAATGAGTTACATTATGTGTCATAGTACTTGTAAGAACATCTGTATGTATTTGCGAAACAAAACCATGAGTTTTGAGTAAAGGAAAATATTCTCGCCCATGGGCCTAACCCTTTTCTCGCCCATTGGCGAAATATTTCAATATCGCTATAAAATAGTTGAATTAAGTTAAAATGACTTACATTATGTGCCATGGAAATTGTAAGAACACCTGCATGTATTTGCGAAACAAAAACATGAGTTTTGAGCAAAGGGCCGGCCCATGGGCAAAACCTTTTTCTCCCCCATGGGCGAAATATTCCAATAACGCTATAAAATCGTTGAATTAAGTTAACATGAGTTAAATTTTGTGTCATGATTCTTGAAAAAAAATACATTTATGTATTTGCGAAACACAAACATGAATTTTGAGCAAAGGAACATATTCTCGCCCATCGGCCACACTTCGCCCATGAGCAGGCACATGGACGACATAGTGTAAATATTGAGTTTTTGAACAATTTTTTTTTTTAAATTTCTTCCTTGGTATGTTCCCATGAAAATAGCATGTTTAATTTTGTAAATACCTTTGACCGAGACTGGGTAAAGACCGTAGAGTTTCTGGACTATTGGGTTCCAGAATTAAAATGGGACGTGTTATATTAAATTGTATATATTCATATTTGCCGATATTCATGATATATTTATTTTACCGTCATTTTTTAAAACTACTCCGAACGACTTGTATGTATAGATCTTCTTATTTATGAACAGATGGCGCACTTATTATATTATTGATATAACTGTCTGCTCAAGTGTTCTATTTCTTTATTATGTAAAATGCTGTCAACATAAATAAATACAAATTATTTCATAACACTCCAAATACAGTTGTCATAATGACAATAGTTTACACTTGTCACATACAATAATACTGTCCGGTATTCTTAGTAATATTTTCAATAGCAACCACATATTGTGAGCATTAATGTCTGCAGTGTAAAGAAACTGAATGAAGCAGAGGTAAAATCAATTCATATATACAAAATTGTATATTTTTGAAAATACCAAATATACAAAATTGTATATTTTTGGATATACCATATATACAAAATTGTATATTTTGTATATATTGGAATTCCGCCTTGTGCCAGGTTGTTTAATTATAGGAAGGTGTTGCAGAACATGGACTTGGCAGGTCATGACGTAAATTCCACTACTTGTGGCTGCCAAGACTCATGACACCAACCTGAAGGTCACATGATCCCGGATGACTTCACTAATGTTAACAATAACCACCTTCGTCAGTTATTCAAATATGGACCAAAATATCGTGAGCCTCCTACCAATTAGGATCACAACTTTAAAATCATAATGGATGCTGTCGAAGCGTGTGCCTAAATTGGACCAAAAAAAGAAGAGAAACCCATTGAATGTCTTTCAGAGTGGGTTTATTCAGTGCGTGATGTCGTCATTGGTAAAATGCACAAACCGAAAAAATGAGGAAACAGAATTGGTATAAACGTTAACCCATTCCGTCTTAACCAGGTGTCACCCAAAGGCTGGCTGCCCTACATGAAAACTTTGTAGTTGTTTCCACTGACAAGGCCTCAAATAACATAACCATTATATGTAAGCATCACCACATTAATTGTTTCATCGAAGAACTTGGTATAAGAGACATATCAAATAATGCCAGTTATCTGCCAAAACCATGCATCAATACTTTCAACTTTTGACTTGACTGAAGACATGGCCTTTGCCCTTTTGTACTGGATTCCAAAGCACTATATATTTCTGTACAAAGAGGGATATATTGCTGGGTCCAGAACATGTACCACCAAATCCTTGTCTCAATGATTAACCGTAATCCTTCATACAATCAAGAAAGGAATTTCTTTATATTCACCGAAAGTATTTAAGACAAATTGAAATAAAACCATGTGGATTCTCAAGACCTCAATCTCAGAAAAAAGTTCATTTCTGTTAAAACATTTGATATTTTCAACTTTGTACACCTCTCTCCAACGTAACAAACCTAAGGAAAAACTTCATTCCTTGATCCATTGGGCTTTTTGTTACAAAACGTGGTGACCATAGATACAGTACCATATTCATCTTCAGAGGTTCAGTGAAATTTGTCAATAATGAAACACAAAAACAATATGTGTAATGCTGGACTTCCCCGTTGATAACATTTATGTACAGTTTGGTGGTAAGACATTTAGGCAAGGCGTAGACATTCCAATTGGCACCAACCGTGCTACCCTTCATGCTGGACTGTTTCTTCATGTATATGAATCGGAATTTCTGCTCGGTTAGTCAAAACTAGGCAATGTAGTCAAGACGGTTAACTTTAGCTTCAGGTATATCAAATATATCAGGTACTATCAAATAGCAAATTCCCTTCCAATGATTTACCTACCTGAAGTAGAAATAAAAGAGGCCAGTGAGACCGCCTCATATGTTTCATATTTGCATCTGTGCATACAGATTCAATGACAAAACACTCTCAACAAGACTGTATGACAAGAGGGACGACTTAAACTTTCCAATAGTCAACTTTCCCTTTTTGTCGAGCAATATTCCTACTGCTCCAGTCCTTGGTGTCTGCATTTCTCAACCTTTGAGATACAATCGAGTATGATCTTTCTACAAAGACTTCAAAGAGAGTCACTCGACTCTTTCACAGAAGTTGTTTGATCAAAGTTACAGCATTCAAGGCCTCAGTAAAGCTTTCAAAATGCTTAATGGTAAACACGTGGAGGGCTTTTCCAAATTTGACGCATTTGTGACAAAAATTATGTCCGATGCAATTCCCTATTCTGACTTGTACCATATGTTCCCGTGGGTTTTTTTAATAGGTGAACAATTGACTTGCCTTTGCATGTGTTTGTGGCGGTGCCACCGGTGGTGCAGGAGTTGCTTGCGAACACCTGGTATCATCGCTCTTTGACAGTGAATCATCAACATCCTGATCTAGCCGGAAGCTTACAATCGACTCTGCATTAAGCAGAGATTTCTTATGAATATGGAAAAGGTTTGGTCGCTTTTATGAAGCTAGTCTTTCTGACGCCGCTGTGCCCAGAACACTGTCCTACAATGTATATGGATGGGCACTAAATACCAACACTAGAAGCAGATGACATTTTACAACATTTCTATGCTCAAGCACATGTTACATCATGGTTCTCGGTTTCTACTAAAAGTTTGTAGAATTCATCTGAATAAAGATTTAGGGTAATATATAAATTGTGGATTAATACAACGAACACGAAATATGTTTCAAACACCACGACAGGGACTGAATCACAAGAATGAAACACATATCATCATTATTCCAATATGTACACTGGGTGTGAGTAAGTGCGCGACAAAGTCCGCTGTGAACAGTTTCACTTATATCACTTATGTCAGCTTAATGTCTGTAGAAAGAATATTACCACTTTGGTATATTACCCACGAGCATGGTTCTTGTCCTGACAAATCAAGAATCAAAACCAGTACGAATCTAAGATTCCAACACATATTCAGTGGATCCTGACACGATGAAGGAACATATAAACATGTATATGTATATTGTAATTAAACACATATTCAGTGGATCCTGACATGATGAAGGAACATATAAACATGTATATGTATATTGTAATTAAACACATATTCAGTGGATCCTGACATGATGAAGGACCATATAAACATGTATATGTATATTGTAATTAAACACATATTCAGTGGATCCTGACATGATGAAGGAAAATATAAACATGTATATGTATATTGTAATTAAACACATATTCAACGGATCCTAATACGATGAGTCAGTAAGTGAGTTGGGTTTAAAGCTGCTTTTAACATTATTCCAGTTATATCACGGCGTGTCAGCTTAATGTGGGAGGAAAGCCCGAAGTGATGCAGGTCCCAGACGTTTACCACTTCGGTGAAACCAACGAGCACGGGTATGGTGCTGACAAACCTAGAAACATAATCGGGGCGAACCGGGATTCGAACCCACAATCATAGGTTTCTGGCGTGTCCAATGGACGCAACTCTGCACAGCGAAACGCGGCGCCTTAGACGACTGGGCCACCCGTGCTCCCCTAACACGATGAAGGCAAAAATTTATTTTGTACTTAAACACATATGCCTACGCAGTGGCGGGAGACGACATAGAGATGGATTAGAAACTTATCTATTTCCCTGGAAATGGTTGGTTGTGCCGTCTTCGGAAGTCTGTGGCAATATTAGATGTATCGTACGGAAACTAACATAGCCGGGTAATCTCCCGCATTTCTCATATATCAAACACTGCCCTCAACACCCAACATCATGTGCCTCGCAGGTATTGACATAGTTTTTTACTTAACGAAGTTTATCGCAGTGTGATAAGAACACATTGGAAATAAATCCAGAATGGTTAAACTGGACGGATCTTCTTTGCGGAATTGTGGAGTGTTTCTGTCGTTATGAGGAGAAGATTATAAATCGGTTTTGTGATGGAGCAGGTTCTAGTCTGAACCTTTTTACTGATTTAACAAGTACTGATCGTTTGCGCCTACAATATTACCATATGTGACATTTTTGGCTGATAGTGCCGCTCTCAGCCATATCCCAGCTTTATACTGGCGGTCTGTATATAATCGAGTCTGGACCAGCCAGTCCAGTGATTAACATCATGAGCATTGATCTATGCATTGGGGATGCGATGACATGCATCAACCAAGTCAGCGAGCCTGACCACCCGGTCCCCTTAGTCGCCTCTTACGACAAGCACTGGTTGCTGAGGGCCAATTCTAATGATGACTTGTTCCGGAATCAAAAGCAGATTTTGTCAGACTCTACAATGTGTATCGATATAAGTAATTACCAGGAATCCACGTGTGGAGGTGGGTTTGTTGTGGGTTTGGGCGTGTGAGGGGGCGTGTAGAATAGATCCCCGGCACACGACTCGAGCCAGAACCGATGACCCTGAGCTCAAATTCCAGGTTCGCTTTGATTCAGCACCATTCCCGTGTTTAATTGGTTTCACCATTGTGGTAAACGCCTAAGACACGCCGTGGTGTAACTGAGATACATAGCATCCTTGCACAAATTTAATACTTTAGGGCATACTCAATCGAGCGTGGTGATGGGTACGACAATGGGATTAAGGAGGACATCTCACACATGATACATTGGTGAATATCTCACGAAATATGAAGACACAACGAATTGGTGAACTACATTGTACATGTATATTGACAATTACTATATTGAATGAGAACTTTTAAATATATATACCAAAAGTGAGTAAACATATGAAACATTTAGAATGGTTTGGAACATACAAGAAACATTATTCCACTGGGGGAAACGCACAGGTTAATGTACGGATTATTCCGGATTCTATGGGGAATCGACACTTGGTTTTTGTCGGATAAGAGTTCGTGATCAAGACCAGACGTCCAACTTCCATTCACTGGAAATGTTCTTTAGGATGATGTCCAGCCACCATTAACACTGAAGATGGTCTTGTCACGAAGTACAATAATATCTATAATCAATAAGCTGATGAATCACGAATCACAGTTGATAAAGTCATCACAAACCTCGAACGAAGAGGAATAACATTCAAACGTGAAGAGACTTGAACGAAGACATCTAAATCCATTGAGATACTTCAGGTTGAACAAGACAATATTGATACTACAATCATCCAGCTTCGATCAGGTAGTTTGATGTCGCCCAAGAAGAAGTATCGAAACCTAGACCATGCCCTTGAGGGGGAGAAGAGACAACTTCTTGACGACCAGAAACCGGTGAACGATGATCACAATGTTGTTTCACCTCTAGTTGGACTTCAGTTATGTCAATGGAAATGTGAAATTGGACAAATAAGATAATCTTTTGGACAGTGCTAATTCTTTTTATCAATTGTTTATGAAATATTTTAAAGTAAGCGAATGCTGTATGCCCAGTTGTATCTTGCTTAGACGAACATGATGGAAATATCACTTGGCCAGCTGCTGGACAAGTAGGAAGTCACAGCTTATGGTATGCCAAACTGGATGTTAGCCATAAAAGGGTAATTACAGACAGGAATTGTTTTAATCATTCACAAAGTCTAGATCAAAGATCGTTTCACACACTCAGCAATGTACGCAATGTTAATTTTGTAGGATTAACAGAAATAGCTAATATAGCTTCTAAGCATCATATACCAGCCAATAAAAACAGTTTTTCAGCACCTCTGCACCGTTGCGCCGGTTGCTTTAGGCCACGCCCTACAATAGTTTTGTTTGGAATCCGATTACCGAGCGTGTGATTTCATCACTTTCACTTAGACATTTATATACTTTCTTTAAATGTTATGATATTTGTTCCCCTGGAATTGATTTAATATGAATAGGACAATTAATCTTCGCCATAAAATCGGTATCCCATTTTTCACCTTACTTGCTTTTTAAAAGCGGCGATAATCCAAACTCACTCATTGTAATTATATCCCTGATAGTACTAAGTAGCAATGTACAGAAACGTTCACTGTTCGTAACCCTTCTGAAATAAATTACTGCAATATAAGAACACCTGATTAACTTACGCTTTGGGACATAACCTTCAGTATATAAATAAACTGGATTTTTACCTTTCAACAAGAGTCCACTTACTGTCCAAATCGCTCCGGGAATGGTATTTCAGTGAGTCACATTTCTTCACCTGATACATCCCCCTCGGTGCTTATTTCTCGCGATCCATCCCCCTTCTTACGTACACCGTCTTGTCTGACAGGATTCCCCCATTTATTCTTTCACATCGTCTCGCTAAATCATCTCTATCCATTTCTTGCTTTCTCGGGATCCATGCGATAACACGCCTGGGGTCTTTACAGATAAATCATTTTCCGTGGACACGAAAACAGAAATTATTGGCAGCTGGGTTATTGTATTACGACATTGTGATGACCACGCATACTCTCAATTATGGACGTATTTTTTGTCTTGGCCCAACCAAGCTTCCTATTGTCATGTCTTTTGCCTTCAAGACACGGCAAATTGAAGCATCAGGTACAACGACGTAATGTCAACTGGGTGAGCTGTTCTCTCTCTACTCTGTTGATTATCAAATATACTACTCAAAAGAAGTTAAGTACCACAAGATTATTTCATAATACTATAGTTAATCTGCCATGCCATGACACTAAAAAAACATCCTATTCTTTCATATTACTATAGTTCATCTGTCATGCCATGACACTCAAGAACACCTGATTCTTTCATACAACTATAGTTCATCTCACATTCCATGGCACTAAAGAACATCTGATTGCTTGATTTAAACATATTTATTTTCACAAATATATGAAAATGGATCGGTAAACAAGCTTTTGTTAATAACGCTTCATTAGACATAATGCATGATACAATTAATACATCGGTGTTGGGTGAATGTAAAATATGAATTATACATTCCAAGCTAGTTCTGTATATATGATGAATATATTTGCAGTTATATTAATCAATTATTTAATTGATAATCTTCCAGTTGTTGTAATGAGGTTTTGAATAGAATTTAATATTTGGATTTGATCTTTCTTACTCAAATACGAATTTATCTGTATAGCATTGTTTGTAAACATTTTGGTAAAAAATCATTTCATTTCGAAGAATATAGTACTTTGTACACACAAATAAGAAATGGAAAGCACCTTCGGCATGATATCCACAGGAACAAATTTTAGTATCTAAAATAAGTCTATTATACTGAACATGATCTTCATTAAGATGGCTGCAGTCAAGCCTGAGGCGACTGCAAATAATTTGACATATCCTGTTTCCATAATTAAAGGCCCAGTTTATACCATTATCTTCCCTTCCATGTAGCAGGTTCCTAAATTGTGTAACGGTCTCTGCCCCCGTTAGGTTTTCTGGTAACATATTCCAAAGTTGTGTTGCAGCTGGTATAAATGGATCTGCATAAGCTTTGTTTTACACTTCACGGTTTGAAGATTATATTTTTAGCTTTATCCCTTGAGTTATGATTAATGCTTTCCGAAACTGTATTAGGAATAGGCCTACAAAGATATTTAGGGGAGAGATTATTATTCATTTTATAAAACGTTACCAATTTTGAATTCTGAAATTCTGTACAAGTCATTATTGAGATTACTTGCAGCTATATCCGGATTTTCTATGATCACATACAGAGACGTGTCATCAGTATGATATTAACATTTATTCCTTAAACAATGTCATTGATATAAATAATAAACAATAATGGTCCCAACACCGAGCCCTGTGGTACACCGGCCACTATTGCTTTTGGATCTGAGCTCAAGTCATTTATAAGTACCTTTTGATGTCGAGTTCCACAAATACAATCACGTTGTAGTTTATAAACTATTCCTTTGTACCAAACTTTATCAAAAGTTTTACTTACGTCACTAAATACAGCTCTAACTCCCTTACCTTCATCTAGAGTCTTTGAAATAAAGTCATATAAATATGTCAACTAATTTGAGATGGAGTCACCCTGCGTGAACCCAGATTATAGGTTAGTAAGCACAATATTGTTCCTTAAATAGTTATAATTTCGTTTGAATATACATTTTGCAAATATCTTGGCTAAACAACTTGTGAGCGCGACCGGTCTGTAATTTGTACATTCATTCACGCTATTTTTCCTATGATTTGGGATATTGTGAGGGAATATTGCGCGTTGAAGAGAGACATTGCATAGTTCAGTAAGTAAGGAATTGGGCTAACAAGTGTCAGCTGTATTTTGAAGTACCTTTTTCCAATACCATCAGGTCCAGCTGCCTCAGTGGTGTCCACGGACAGTAGAATATCCCTAACTTCAATTAACTTCGATTACATACGCTTGTTTTTTCAAAAATTAAGATTCTTTATTTCCGACTTGGAGCCCTCGTTACAAATGTGTAACGTACAATTTCACGTGTGTTTCAAGTAGTGGAAATATAGTTACAAACTGTATTAAAGATTTAGTTTATGGTATGTATTTTGTGTTCCAGATGTAAATCGCTTTTCAAATATACCGAAATACCTTTTGGTATTAACACAGTTGTGTATAACCTACACTGAACGTTCTGACATATCATCAAATAGGGCTGTGTATTGGCGAAAAAATGTATTATAATATACTGCGATGTAGGTCTGTGTGGCGATATCTTTTAGCAGTTATTGATACTGATTGTAAAATGCAAGCAGCTCCTTTTTTCTACAAAAACTAAAGTAAATTTTACACAGGAGGGCCAGTCGCTGCCATTTTGTAGTCATTGATACAGGGGGTACGGGTGGCCCAGTCGTCTAAGGCGCCGCGATTCGCTGTGCAGAGTTGCGTCCCTTGGGCACGCCAGAAACCTATGATTGTGGGTTCGAATACCGGTTCGCCCCGATTATGTTTCTATGTTTGTCAGCACCATACCCGTGCTCGTGGGTTTCACCGAAGTGGTAAATGTCTGGGACCTGCATCACTTCGGGCTTTTCTCCCACATTAAGCTGACACGCCGTGATATAACTGGAATACTGTTAAAAGCGGCGTTAAACCCAACTCACTCACTCACTCATTGATACAGGGGAGATAATTACATGAGAGAGAAATTACTTTTGTAGAAGGAAAATAACATTTGTGAACGAATTTCAGTGTAGACTTCAGGCTAAACGATACAGATAATTACAAAAAACTGTTATATTGTTTTTTACCCCATGACCGGAAGAAAGAAAAAATATTGCAATACCTATCGTTTGAAAAGCGTATTCCAGCATACGGCAATGGAGCATATAGAGGTAATGCCGTGCAGTCCTATCATCACATGTGTCAGTGATAACTGTAATATTCCCGAAGATTAAGGATGCTTCAAGAAAAGGGTGCGCACCACTACACCCCCTTTTCTTGATCCGGGTATGGTACTTTGCTGAACATGTTTTTTGCAAGGAGGGACACCGCCACTATAATACGAGATGAATATCTCTCTACTCTTTGTGAAACATGGGCAAACAGAATGACTAATGGTCACATGAGTTTCACATGAAAATTGATGCTGGTCTAAATGTTCTAACTACGTCGTTAGTTTTGTACTTTTAACCGTAACAAGAAAATATTGCCAATATTTGTAGTAAGCCATGTAAACAAAACGGAAAGAAAGACAATGTTTGGTTGGTTCTAAATTGAATATATATAACACAAATGCAGCTCAGTGGCTTTATTAAGAGATCTCCTGTTGGGAATGTGACAGAAGATGGGAAATAGCTCCGCTCCCAGACAGAATAACAACATGTATTACCCGTAGTTCAAGACCCACGTCGCATGGCCATGCAATTATACCGCAGACACGTCTCTCCATCAACGACATGTTGTAACGAGCCACCGCAACAGACGATCTCGTCGTGGGTCTACATTGCCTGGATTGCATAACTGAGCAAGGGCATTTGAACAAGACATCTGCTAGCTGTTGCTGATATATCGGGTATTGTAACGTCAGATAACGCTAATAACAAAGGAGACAAAGTCTAAACTTATGAACAAGTATCTCTTTACGACGACGCAAATTGACTGAAAATATGTGCATGACCGTTAGTGATAGCCTACTATTTCAGTCATGTTGAGGCTCAGGCAGTTTAGTCATTGTCATTTGACTTTGACGCTGACGAAGAGACCTTGATCGACAACTGATACAGTCGTTATCCCTGCGTCTTTTGACCCTCATTGCATTGTCTTCATTTCCAGATACCAATCCGGTCAACGTCTCTTCAGTGCCACGTATCATCATGTCCCCGTCACCCGTCCCTCATCACAATCATAGCCCCGTCACCCGGCTCTCATCACCATCGTGGCTCCGTCACCCGTCCCTCATCACCATCATGGCCCCGACACTCGTCCCTCATCACCATCATGGCCCCGACACCCGTCCCTCATCACCATCACGTCCCCGTCACCCGTCCCTCATCACCATTACGTCCCCGTCACCCGGCTCTCATCACCATCATGGCCCCGACACTCGTCCCTCATCACCATCATGGTCCCGTCACCCGTCCCTCATCACTATCATTCCCCCGACACCCGTCTCTCATCACCATCACGTCCCCGACACCCGTCCCTCATCACCATCATAGCCCCGTCACCCGGCTCTCATCACTATCATTCCCCCGACACCCGTCTCTCATCACCATCATGGTCCCGTCACCCGGCTCTCATCACCATCATGGCCCCGACACCCGTCCCTCATCACCATTACGTCCCCGTCACCCGTCCCTCATCACCATCATAGCCCCGTCACCCGGCTCTCATCACTATCATTCCCCCGACACCCGTCTCTCATCACCATCACGTCCCCGACACCCTTTCCTCATCACCATTGTGGCTAGGTCATCCGTCCCTCATCACCATCATGACCCCAACACCCGTCCCTCATCCCCATCATGGCCCAGTCACCCACCACACATCACCATCATGGCCCCGTCACCCGTCCCTCATCACCATCATGGCCCCGTCATCCGCTCTTCATCACCATCTTGTCCCCGTCATCCGTCCCTCATCATCATCATGGCCCCGTCATCCGCTCTTCATCACCATCACCCATCCCTCATCATCATCAAAACCCGGCATCCGCTCCTCATCACCATCATGGCCCCGTCATCCGCTCCTCATCACCATCATGGCCCCGTCATCCGCTCTTCATCACCATCTTGTCACCGTCATCTGTCCCTCATCACCATCACAGCCCCGTCATTCGTCCCTCATCACCATCATGGCCCCGTCATCCGCTCTTCATCACCATCACGTTCCCGTCACCCGTCCCTCATCATCATGATAACCCCGTCATCCGCTCCTCATCACCATCATGGCCCCGTCATCCGCTCCTCATCACCATCATGGCCCCGGCATCCGCTCCTCATCACCATCATGGCCCTGTCATCCGCTCTTCATCACCATCATGGCCCCGTCACCTGTCCCTCATCATCATCATAACCCCGTCATCCGCTCCTCATCACCATCATAACCCCGTCAACCCTCCTCATCACCATCATGGCCCCGTCACCCGTCCCTCATCATCATCATAACCCCGTCATCCGCCACACATCACCATCATGGCCCCGTTACCCGTCCCTCATCACCATCATGGTCCCGTCACCCGTCCCTCATTACCATCATGGCCCCGTCATCCGCTCTTCATCACCATCTTGTCCCTGTCATCCGTCCCTCATCATCATCATAACCCCGTCATCCGCCACACATCACCATCATGGCCCCGTTACCCGTCCCTCATCACCATCATGGCCCCGTCATCCGCTCTTCATCACCATCTTGTCCCTGTCATCCGTCCCTCATCATCATCATAACCCCGTCATCCGCCACACATCACCATCATGGCCCCGTTACCCGTCCCTCATCACCATCATGGCCCCGTCATCCGCTCTTCATCACCATCTTGTCCCCGTCATCCGTCCCTCATCATCATCATAACCCCGTCATGATCATCCGTCCCTCATCACCATCATGGCCCCATCATCCGCTCCTCATCACCATCATGGCCCCGTCATCCGCTCTTCATCACCATCACGTCCCCGTCACCTGTCCCTCATCACCATCATGGCCCCGTCACCCGCTCCTCATCACCATCATGGCCCCGTCACCCGCTCCTCATCACCATCATGGCCCCGTCATCCGCTCTTCATCACCATCATGGCCCCGTCACCCGCTCCTCATCACCATCATGGTCCCGCCATCCGCTCCTCATCACCATCATGGCCCCGGCATCCGCTTCTCATCACCATCATGGCCCTGTCATCCGCTCCTCATCACCATCATGGCCCTGTCATCCGCTCCTCCTCATCATCATCATAACCCCGTCATCCCCTCCTCATCACCATCATGGCCCCGTCCTCCGCTCCTCATCACCATCATGGCCCCGTCACCTGTGGGGACCCGGGTTAGCATATAGGTCCACGGCACACGACTGGTTGTCGAAAAGTACGAATACATGGAATTGGATGGTCAGGACAGATGATTGCGGTCCACCATAGCCTCATCACCATCATGGCCCCGTCATCCGCTCTTCATCGCCATCACGTCCCCGTCACCCGTCCCTCATCATCATGATAACCCCGTCATCCGCTCCTCATCACCATCATGGCCCCGTCATCCGCTCCTCATCACCATCATGGCCCCGGCATCCGCTCCTCATCACCATCATGGCCCCGTGATCCGCTCTTCATCACCATCATGGCCCCGTCACCTGTCCCTCATCATAATCATAACCCCGTCATCCGCTCCTCATCACCATCATAACCCCGTCAACCCTCCTCATCACCATCATGGCCCCGTCACCGTCCCTCATCATCATCATAACCCCGTCATCCGCCACACATCACCATCATGGCCCCGTCACCCGTCCCTCATCACCATCATGGCCCCGTCACCCGTCCCTCATCACCATCATGGCCCTGTCATCCGCTCTTCATCACCATCTTGTCCCCGTCATCCGTCCCTCATTATCATCATAACCCCGTCATCCGTCCCTCATCACCATAGTGGCCCCGTCATCCGCTCCTCATCACCATTATGGCCCCATCATCCGCTCCTCATCACCATCATGGCCCCGTCATCCGCTCCTCATCACCATCATTGCCCCGTCATCCGCTCCTCATCACCATCACGTCCCCATCACCCGTCCCTCATCATCATCATGGGCCTGCCATCCGCTCCTCATCACAATCATGGCCCCGTCATCCGCTCCTCATCACCATCATGGCCCCGTCATCCGCTCCTCATCACCATCACGTCCCCATCACCCGTCCCTCATCATCATCATGGCCCTGCCATCCACTCCTCATCACCATCATGGCCCCGTCATCCGCTCTTCATCACCATCATGGCCCCGTCATCTGTCCCTCATCACCATCATGGCCCTGCCATCCGCTCCTCATCACCATCATGGCCCCGGCATCCGCTCCTCATCACCATCATAACCCCGTCAACCCTCCTCATCCCCATCATGGCCCCGTCACCGTCCCTCATCATCATCATAACCCCGTCATCCGCCACACATCACCATCATGGCCCCGTCACCCGTCCCTAATCACCATCATGGCCCCGTCACCCGTCCCTCATCATCATGATAACCCCGTCATCCGCTCCTTATCACCATCATGGCCCCGTCATCCGCTCCTCATCACCATCATGGCCCCGGCATCCGCTCCTCATCACCATCATGGCCCCGTCATCCGCTCTTCATCACCATCATGGCCCCGTCACCTGTCCCTCATCATCATCATAACCCCGTCATCCGCTCCTCATCACCATCATAACCCCGTCAACCCTCCTCATCACCATCATGGCCCCGTCACCGTCCCTCATCATCATCATAACCCCGTCTTCCGCCACACATCACCATCATGGCCCCGTCACCCGTCCCTCATCACCATCATGGTCCCGTCACCCGTCCCTCATCACCATCATGGCCCCGTCATCCGCTCTTCATCACCATCTTGTCCCCTTCATCCGTCCCTCATCATCATCATAACCCCGTCATCCGTCCCTCATCACCATAGTGGCCCCGTCATCCGCTCCTCATCACCATCATGGCCCCATCATCCGCTTCTCATCACCATCATGGCCCCGTCATCCGCTCCTCATCACCATCATTGCCCCGTTTTTCGCTCCTCATCACCATCATGGCCCCGTCATCCGCTCTTCATCACCATCACGTCCCCGTTACCCGTCCCTCATCATCATCTTAACCCCGTCATCCGCTCGTCATCACCATCATGGCCCTGTCATCCGCTCCTCATCACCATCATGGCCCTGTCACCCGCTCCTCATCACCATCATGGCCCCGTCACCCGCTCCTCATCACCATCATGGCCCCGTCATCCGCTCCTCATCACCATCATGGCCCTGTCATCCGCTCCTCATCACAATCATGGCCCCGTCATCCGCTCCTCATCACCATCATGGCCCTGTCATCCGCTCCTCATCACCATCATGGCCCTGTCATCCGCTCCTCCTCATCATCATCATCATCATAACCCTGTCATCCCCTCCTCATCACGATCATGGCCCCGTCCTCCGCTCCTCATCACCTTCATGGCCCCGTCACCTGTGGGGACCCGGGTTAGCATATAGGTCCACGGCACACGACTGGTTGTCGAAAAGTACGAATACATTGAATTGGATGGTCAGGACAGATGATTGCGGTCCACCATAGCCCGTGATGCTCATAATATTAGATTCTTTACCATGTGTTCCCGAGTTCAGGTGAACAATTGGCTTGCCTTTGCATGTGTTTGTGACGGGGCTGGATACGCTCACCTTTTCGCGAATACTTGGTATCATCACTATTTGTGATTCATAAACACATGCTCATGCTTTAGTCGGAATCGTACAAGCGACTCTGCTTTTAGCGCAGATTTCTTATGGATATGGAAAGGTTTTGGTCGCTTTTATTTACAAGCCTTCCTGATACAGTTAGAATGTGCTGACTGAGAAGTAACACAAGAAACATATACCAGTCTAACTGAAGATATACTGATACCATTTGACAGTTTTATTATTCCTCCCACCGCCAGCCTTCCAGGGTAAGGAACTGGTACTTGTTTCTGTTGTGCCAACAACATTTAAGAGTTCGGACCTTCAAAAAACACGTTCCAGAACGCGATGTTCATGAATTCAAATTCCACGTTCGCCGTGATTATGATTCTTGATTAGTCAGCAACTTTCCCGTGCTTGTGTGTTTCACCATAATTCTAAACGTCTGAAACTGAGATACTGAGAGCGGCTATAATCCAAATCCACTCACAAATAATGTCTGTGGTAGTATCAATGTACAGAAACGTTCACTGTTGGAAAACCATTCTGAAATGAATCACTGTAATATAGCATCAGATTAACTTATGCTTGAGGACATAACCTTAAATATAAATAGACTGCACTTTTACCTTTCAACAAGAGCTCACTTACTCTCCAAATCACTCCGGGAATGGTATTTCAGTGAGTCACATTTCTTCACCTGATACATCCCCCTCGAGGCTAATTACTCGCGATCCACCCCCCTTCTTACATAAACCGTCCCGTCTGACAGGATTCCCCCATTTATTCTTTCACATCGTCTCGCTAAATCATCTCTATCCATTTCTTGTTTTCTCGAGCTGGATAACACGCCCGGGGCTTTTTACAGATAAATCATATTTCGTGGACACGAAAACAGAAATTATTCGCAGCTGGGTTTTGTAATACGACATTGTAATGATCACGCATACTCTCAATTATGGACGTATTTTTTGTCTTGGCCCAACCAAGCTTCCGTATTGTCATGTCTCTTGCCTCCAAGACACGGCAAATTAAAGCTTCAGGTACCATGAAGTCATGTCAACTGGATGAGATGTTCCCATCTTTGTAATGCTGATTACCAAATACTCTTCTCAAAAGAAGTTAAGGGCCAACTGTTTCTTTCATATTACTGTAGTTAAAATGACACAAACGAACACCCCATTCTTTCATATTACAAACGTAAATCTGTCATGCCATGACACTCAAGAACACCCGATTATTGCATATTACTATCGTAATCTGTCATACCATGGCACTCAAGAAGACCCGATTCTTTCATATTACTTGTCATGCCATGACACTCAAGAACACCAGATTATTTCATATTACTTGTCACGCGATGACACGAATACCGATTATTTCATGGTACTATAGTTAATCTGTCATGCCATGACACTAAAGAACATCCGATTCTTTCATATTACTATAGTTAATTTGTCATGCAATGACACTTAAGAACACCCGATTATTTAATAGTACTATAGTTAATCTGTCATGTCATGACACTAAAGAACATCCGATTCTTTCATATTACTATAGTTAATTTGTCATGCAATGGCACTTAAGAACACCCGATTATTTCATATTACTTGTCACGCCATGTCACTCAAGAGCTTCCGATTATTTCATATTACTATAGTTAATCTGTCCTGCCATGTCCCTTATTACCGTATTGTTTCGTTGGAAGACGCTGTGAAATTCAACACTCGGAATACACTTTGAATAAAGGTACTCCTTTTAAATGATTTTTGAAGTTCTACACATGATTTTGACTTCACTTGGATATATAAATGCCTTGGGTACCATCAATACCTGAGGAAAAGTGGGTATAAAACACTGTGTGTCTCTCCAGTTGGTTGCAGTTACTGAATCGTATGATGCGAATAAAGGGGGGGGGGAATTTAATGGGTAGTCAGTTAACTATTGCAATGGCATAGATACAAAATATATCATCACATAATCGATACCAGTTTCTGTATTGTTACGAGTTGATTCCCAAATTGAAACAATATATTAACCCTGAAATCTGTACGTAAATGAATAAAGTGTGAAACCAACAAACAAACAACAAATGGTACACAATCAACAATTGTATTACACAATTAACTAGGTTTAGAAATCAATGCAAATTACCGCACAGCAATTACAATTGTAGTATGCAATAGAGTGGAAGTGCAATATTCAATGGCAGTATCAAATACAAACTTAAGTATGATGACAGTGGTGATATCAAATAGTTCAGTTAGAATAGTATTCACCTATCCGCAACAGTGGTCAACCTTCCGAGATAGGCCTAGGCTGGGAGTCCAGGGTGATACGTGATCTTCACGCAAAAGCTGGTCTTGATGTAACGTGAGATGAAATGCGAGATGAAATGTGAGATAAAGTGTGAGATCAGTCAGGGACGCGCCAGCTCAACTTATAGAGTCTAACTAGCTTCCAGCACTTTCCACAGAGTCCTTGACCAGTCCAGTGTCACTAGAACATCACAGAATATTCCACGTTTCGATAACTATTGACACACATCGATAATTCGAGCATCTGAATATAGTAACGTCCCCACCTCCGCTTTCATTAAATAGTGCTTCATTAGTGATTACTACTCATTGTCCAAATACATCTCAACAGAAACAATGTAAAACAGTAATATCACTTAGTTTTATATGTTTAACAGTATGCTTGTAAAATCATCACTATAGTAAACTAACATGAATTAAATCAATAAGCTAAATCTAAATATTTAACATACTACTTCCTTAAATATTTGTGTTAACTTCAGCCCTTGCACAAATCTACTATTTCTTTGTCAGTTTGTTTCTGTAAATAGCTTGGGTAGTTCAGCCATTTCATGGCTATTGTCAATGGGCCGGTCACAGGTTTGGCCTGTGATTAGGTTCTTCTTGTTCTCTAGTTTTGCATGATCTCTGCAATCATGTGCATACCCTGGGCCCACTTGCACAAATCGATCTTAGCGCCAAGACGATTGTAACTCTCATACTTTAACATAGGCTTAAGATAATCATAGCGCTAAAATCGCTTTGTGCAAGTGGCCCCTGGTCAGGACGTCTACTGGCCAGTCGGCATATTTCCTCTACACAAATTCTAAGCACATTCTCTTCACTGCATCATATAGGCTAAGTTCATCTAATCATTCCTTTATTTATCTGGAAACTTAGGTTACTGTGACGAGGTGGGATATAATGTTTTGTTAATTGTGCATGATTAACTAGTATATATAATGTGTTAATATGTTTATCTAGTGGGATTTGTTCAAGTATATGTGCCAAAAGGAATGAACTATTAAGCTAAATGTATTATTAGTATTGTTGTTATCTGCTGCCTTTATACTGTCCACACCCATGATGTTTATTATTAAATTATGTATGTTTTAGGGCAGATTCGAACTACCTTGTAACACCATCTCCACGCTCCTTTGAATAATGAGTACTCCGTTATCATGGAGACGACCACGAGTACCGCTGTTAGATATGGAAATACAACAATATAGTTATTGGGGATTAATTTATCTACTTGTATATCGAATACGATGCATGTTGTGGACATTGTGATGGTATTTCTTGAACCCAACGTATCCTTATTCACTGTGAAACAATTGTGAAACAGGAAAAAGAAGCCCTTCAATACATCTTAGTGCAACAAATACATCTTAGAGTTTCAGAATGTTAAAGAAATCTAACCAGTGTTAAAACTAAGCGGAAAGGGGAAGCGTCTTTTTGCAAACTTGTTTCAGATGAAAGCGTTAATTTTATCTAGTTGTCCTTCGTGGCTAAAAGAAACATAACGTCAACAAAAGAAAGCTTCAGATAAAGAAACATCTATAAGCCTTCCACCAAAATACCTCTGCTGAACAAGACTAAGCTTGTGTGTTTGTTTCTTCATCAAGATTCACATTGTAGACTGCGTAGCTTACACGGAATGTTGGAATTGTGGAAGAGTACATTCAATTTATTTTTAAAGATACAAGATACGCAGTTTCGGAATTTAAGGCCTATTTGCCAATGTGCAACATACATGTACAATTTCACATTCATGCATCATCAAATAGGACTGTATTTTGGCCACAAACTTAGATTAAATGATGCAAATAATAACGAAACGTGTTATATCTTACTCAATATACCGGAACACAGACGAATATTGCAATAAATATCGTTTGAAAAGCGTATTTCTGTATACCGCTATACCATACACCTATAAGAAAATAGATGCTGGTCAAAAGCTGGTACCACATCTTTAGTGATGTATTTGTCAGCCGTAAGAAGAAAACATTGTAAATATTGTTAGTAAGCCACGTACACAACACGGAAAGAAAAAAATGTTTGGTTTGTTCTAAATTGAATATGAATAACACAATGCAGCTTAGTGGCTTTATTAAGATATCTCCTGTTGGGAATGTGACAGAAGATAGGAAATAGCTCAGCCCCCAGACAGAATAACAACATGTATTACCCGTAGTTCAAGACCCACGTCCATGCAATTATACCGCAGACACGTCTCTCCATCAACGACATGTTGTAACGAGCCACCGCAACAGACGAGGGTCAACATTGCCTGGATTGCATAACTGTACAAGGGCATTTGAACAAGACATCTGCTAAATGCTGCTGATATATCGAGGTGCAGTAACGTCAGATAACGCTAATTACAAAGGAGATAGTCTAAAGTTACGACCAAGGGTCTACTTACGACGCCGAGACTTGACCGAAAATATGTCCATGGCCGTTAGCGATGGCCTTCTATCTTAGACTTGTTTCAGCTCAACCTGGTTAGTCAGTGTGCACACTGTTAAAGGGCTCGATTCGTAGAAGAAAGAGGTCTAAGAAAGTTTATGGGTAAAGAATTGTTCTGTTGACCGTGCCTGCTCCCCATCCTCTTCTGTGTTTGCTGTACCTATTACACATTCACATAACTTGTCATACACAAAGACTGACCTTCACAACAGATTATTATTTTAGTCACTGGATGTGCTAAACAACAGTGTTGGCACCTATACCTGTTGTTTATGTTGCAGGGCGTGGTGTCATCCCACAGATGACATTCTTACCTTGGACTCGGAAATTTTATGGCCGCTACATTTATGTCAACCAGTGAAAAACTGTGATTACTGTTGGTGCAACCTTAGGCAATTCTTGGCTTTTTTAGTGATTGAATGAGTTTATTCCGTAAAGGGGCCACCGGCCTATTATACAAGGTACATTTGTTTGAACAGTTCACCTGTACAGAACGCTGACTATTACATCAAGGAAAACATTCACAAAGCGCCAGCAAACTCCAAACGTTCGCGAGTCTTGTAGTTAGCACTCTTCGGTGTGCTGAGAAGGATGCACAAAAGGTTACTAAGTTACACACACACACACACACACACACACACACACACACACACACACACACACACACACACACACACACACACCCTTACATCTACATAAACTTTACTAGGAAAATCTACAGCCTTCAGCACAGGCTGTCATAATGTTTCCAATAGATTCTACTTGGTTCCAAACCGAGAATGATGAAAGAACTAGGAATGAATGTTCAGTTGCTAGAACATAGTCTACTACACTTTGGCCGTTGTTAGCATACAGGTAAAAGTACCAATTTGCCCATTACAAATTCTAAACCCAGACAGTTTGCAGAATTCTAATAGGGCATGACCTCTTTTATCAATAATGCTGCTCTGCAAAGATCTGGGCAAAAGGCAACTATCTTCAACATTATTAACATCATCATCGATGTGTAGATGTGTGGAATCATCATTTACAATATAATGAGGGCGACACCTAGTTCTAGCATTGACGTCACGCATGACAACAACATGACAATATGGGTAATCTGACCTTAATATTACAATATCATTCTCTAAGATGTCAAATATAGTTCAACCGAGAAGGCACTTGTGTTGTGATGGAGAAAAGTATACAAGACCCAGCAAACATATTTCACCACTCATCCTTTCAGGAATTTGGTTCTTAAGCCACAGTTTATTCTCATATTCTCTATTTATAACAGTACATAAATCCCAAACAATTCTATTACTGATATAAGTTGTCTTCCTGAATTTCTTATGGTGTTTTCACTTTTGTTTCGAGTGTTCCAAAACTATGTATATCCGGGGAAATAGAATACGTCATTTTTATCAGCCCAGGTCTCTATTTGACCTATAATACTATATTTGTAGATAAAATCACAAAAGGAAGGTTTATGCAATTTTGATTTTAATCCTTCAATGTTCCAACAGACATTCGCGAATATTCATCACTTGGCCTTGGCCTTGGCCTTGGCCGGAATGCTGCAGGTGAAGTTCCTCAGGGGTCATGAACATTTTCACTGGCGGGCTGTCTAGGTTTGAACCGTCTAACTAGAGTCATTTTTTTAGTATCTGGAATGGCTTTGTCGAGTTTTTTTAGTTCGTTGTCTTCCTGCAGCTTGGTGTATCTCTTCACAGAGAAATTCCCATCTTGTCTGGTCTTGTCCATGAAAGGTAACATTCCGCTGCTTATTCCCCTCATCGTCTGTGAAATCATGTGACACAATCTTTTGGCTTTTCAAATTTTTGGCCCCCATCATGACTTTGGACTTGTGGTCAGGTTGGGCAACGTGATGAGCACTGGTTTGGGACCGGATGTCTTTGATGGTAGTCTTCCTACATTAAGCACTCCAAAATCTTCATATTTAATATTCATAGTTTCGGTAACCACCTTGGTTGCGGCATCGAGGACATCTTCACACGATTCAGGTTCTGTCCTTCATGGTTATATAATATCACGTTATTTCTTTTGGCCTGGCTTTCCATAGAGTTTATTTTGCGGGTGAGATGTGATATCTCGTCTTTCAGTTCTGTATTTTCACTGACTAACGACTGGATATCTTGTTCCATGTTATTCATTCTTCTTGTCAAATTTGAAAAGATGTCAGACATTTCTTTTCATGTATTTCGAATTACCAGAAACATATCTCGACTGCTATGGTCAACCATACAGTCCAGTGTACCTTGATTATCTCTGGTGTTTTGTCCGGGGCTCGGGTTTCTGTCAAAGTCATTACACAACGGTATCAACAGCGCAGCACTGACAGGTACGTCAACTCTCATGAGTTCACCTGTCCTGTCCTGTTCGGCACGTGCAGCATGGTGCCACGCATGAATATCACTCGCTTCATACCATACATGTATGTTTGTTTGTTTGTTTGTTTGTTGTTTAACGCCACATTCAGCAACATTCCAGCTGTATGACGGCGGTCTGTAAATAATCGAGTCTGGACCGGACAATCCGGTGATTGGCATCATGAGCATCGATCCATGCAATTGGGATACGATGACATGCATCAGCCAAGTTCGGCGCGCCTGACCACCCGCTCCCGTTAGTCGCCTCTTACGACAAGCATGGGTTGCTGAAGGCCTATTTTACCCCGGATCTTCACGGGTCTGCCATGATACATGAATGCGACAAGTCGGAGCAGTTAGTCTGTCTGTGCTGTCATCTTGCCACCAGGTGGCGCTGCCCTGTTTTTGTTAGTAAAATGAATGAAAAGTGATAAATATCAATTTCACACTTTTGAAATATTTTCAAAATGTAGAAAATAAGACGAATTGCAAATGGCCATAATGTTTCGACATGCTTTGACATGTAGAGTACTTCAGATGCACATTATTTGCAATGTCAAACTGAAATTGAATTAATTCAATTCATTTTTGTTGTTTATCAAGTGATACTTTAATTCTTTTTACCAAATGCAGAACATATGAATCACATGGCACTGTAGAAGATTTTAGAATATCCTCTTTCATTTTCATTATCAAAAGCAAAATTATGACAACTCCACACCAGAAGGCGGGAAAGAAATTTCGTGTTGCAAAAACATTTGTTTTTCGCAAAGAAACGGATTCAGGATGAAAGCAGTGATGCAGCACTATGAATGAAGGAAGTGAAGAAGCTCTATCGGATTTCATCACAAAATTAATTGAAGAAAGATCACTGTCTTGGCAGAAGCCATGATTACATTCTTACTTTCCATTCATGTCGCTTGTGTCAAACTGGTAGATGATTAATGTATTGACGACTGAACAAATTACATTCACACTTATAGGTGTTCAGCTTTTGTGCCATTTAATGACAATATTTATGGAAAATGGTTCCTGTATTAAACACCCACCACTGCTATTGTGTGTACACTTAATATAGGTAAGTGCTTTTCATACCATGCCTTGGAGACTCCGGAAAGATTATGTCCCCAGATTAAGTGACCAAGTGAATCGAATTGTCAGGACGATCTGACCAGGACCCCAGTTCAACGAGTGAGTGACTGAGAATGGATTTACGCCGCTTTTAGCAATATTCCAGCAATTCCGGGAATCGAACCCGGGTCTTCGGCGTGACGAGCGAACGTATTAACCACTATTTCTTATTGTGGCTCTAAACAACGTTCACACAATGGCTCATCGAACTATGCGTCCATCTATGTCCATGATGTGCATGTGCGTGTGCGTGTGCGCGTGCGTGTGCATGTGCATGTGCATGTTTTTGTACTAGTCCGGCTAATACCGATTTTATAGTGCTAGTCGACTGTTTGTTTGTTTGTTTGTTGTTTAACGCCGCTCTCAGCAATATTCCAGCTATATGACGGCGGTATATGACCCGACAATCCAGTGGTTGACATCATAAGCATTGATCCACGCAATTGGGATACGATGACATGCATCAACCAAGTCAGCGAGCCTGACTACCCGGGCCCGTTAGTCGCCTCTTTAGCTAGCCCATTGAAATACCATGCCCCACGTTAACAAGAGTACCATACTCATACTCAGTAAACTGACTCCGAGTCGACCAGTCCGTGTTTTAGGCCCTAATGACGAGTGCCAGGCAGGGTAACAACAAGTACCATCTTTTAACGTCTTTTGGTATGACGCGGACGGGGATTGAACCATAGTGGTAGTAGTTTTATTATCAAATCAGACTACCACATGCATTTGATAAGATTAATAGTTGTACAAGCAGGCTCGGCGTGATCAGTCTGTTCTATGAAATAGATAATGTAAGTATTATGATACTTGACTCAAAGACAACATCTATGGAAAAAGTAACGTGAAGTATCAACATTTCAACAACTCCCCTATTGTTTACGCTTTATCTCTTCAACTACATTACACCATACACCTTGTTCAATGGGACTAAAACTCAGATTTATGCTGTACAAATCAATGCCTCAACATCACGGCCGCACCACTACTGCGTAATACAACAAACAAACAAACAAACAAAACGATTCTCCTGATGCGAAAACAAACACAAACTATCTTCAAAGACTTTCAGTTATAACCCGTCCCGAGGTTTGGATAAATCTAACTGACAAAAAGTGCAAATAATTTATTCTTTTATTCATCAATGTCATACCAACTGATTTTACTATGGATATAACTACGATTGAGTGATGTATAAATGGAGCTTTCAGTCGTAGTCAGCAAATATGTCACACTAACTCACTCATCGCCAATAAAAGTTCATCTAAATTAAGCGGCTTGCACATTTACCATCCACAAACATGCAATAATTTGTGGTTATAAACTTTCAAGAAATATTTACATAATTATTTCGTTTCCATAAAACCGATAATCAGATTTCACCGTGCTTTCACTTATAATTTCCTTCTCGTATTGGACATAACGAGACGTGTTTGAGACGCCCCCGACAGATAATGTCCTTATAGTTGATGAAGCTAAACGTCTTTAGGGGAGCCGTTTCATCCTGGTTGGGCTACATAAAACAAGAGTCATCAGTGAATGACATAGTCCCCGGTCCCATTACGTTCCCAAGAACAACACTACAAGAAATCCATAACACCGAAACGGAAACGCAGAACCATCCTGAAGACTAATTATGTCAGTGTTGGCTTCGTCTGGGAATACCATATAAAAGGCGTCCTTGACATGGTTTGTTGGACATAATGTATGCTTGTGGCAAGGGCAGTCCCTGGGATATGACACACAGATACCGCTAAGAAGTAAATGACAAGTGGCAAAATAGTCTTAAGCATTACTAAGAAAAATGTGTCTTTAATTTATAAGTTCGATCACATTTCCAAATACATCGTTTCGATCCCTAAAAATTGGACGACTCTAAATTGTTTTACTATGTTCTTGCATCCGAAATTCGGTTCCAGTTCCGCATTATATGAATTATTTTCTATTCGGAAGTTGCACTTTTAGGTTGAACCCGTCCTGACTCCAAGCATTTTGCAAATCAGGCTTTAATCCTTTGGAGAAGGCGCGTTGGATTTCACTAATAACAACTGTGGAATGACGTTGGATATTTTGGAAATAGACAAAATAAATTAATCTTGAAACTCGATCTACCTACCACATGTGATTAGAAACAGGAAACTATATTGTGTGGCTTTATTCCTAGAAATACCATATGAAAGGCGTTCTTGACATGGTTTGTCTGACATAATGTGTGTTTGTGCAGGGACCAACCCTGGGATTTGACTCACAGATACAGTTATGGTACAAAATTAATGACAAGTGACAAATGGTCTAAAGCATTAATATGTATATGAGAATCATGTTTTTTATAATGTTCGATCATATTTCCAAATACATCGTTTTGTTTCCAATTTTTGATTCCTTAAAATTGGACGACTCTCGTGATTTTTATTATGTTCTTGCATCCGAAATTCGGATCCAGTGCCGCATTATTAGAATCATTTTCTATTCGGAAGTTTCACTTTTAGGTTTAACCCGTCCTGACCACAAACATTTAGCAAATCAGGAAACGCTACGTTTTAATCCTTGGGAGGAAGTCGCGTTTGATTTCATTTATTACAATAGTGAATTGACGTTGGATATTTGGGAAATAGACAAAATAAATTAAGCTTGAAACTCGACCTACTTGTGATCAGAAACAAGAAACCATGTTGTGTGGCTTACGAAAATTGTTAATTATAGCTAGACTGGGGTCAGAAGAAATGACGAGACGAGAATGCTTTCATCATAAATTTATATTACCGACAAAAACTTATAATTTGAATATAGTGAGTGAGTGAGTGAGCTGGGTGTTTAACGACGCTGTCAACAGTAATCAAACAGTATCACGGCGAGTCAGCTAAACGTGATGCAGGCCTCAGACATTCATGGATGCAACGATACCATATGTTTCCAGATTGTCAACAACACGACCTTGTAATGATTACAAATAAAATAGAATGTTATCAATATGATGCCATGTAAACATGTAATCATCGACGGTCATCTGTATCAACCATTCATTGTCTATTTTTGGTTTGAACTAATTATATTGTGTGTGTAGACCCGTTAACCGATAACAGATCAATATGTCCTTGACATCATGTAGGGTGTGGGGGATGAGTCAGGATTTATGCTGCGAGGGATCAATATTAATTTTCTTCTGTGCGATTCATCCATTATTGGTTCATTAAACGACTCATCCCCGTGAAGTTACAGGTTAGAATTGCTCTTCGGCAACCCATGCTTGTGGCAAGAGGCGACTAACGGGATCGGGTTGTCTCGCCGATTTGGTTGAAGTATGTCATCGTATCCCACGATGCTCATGATGTCAGTCATGGGATTGTCTTGTCCAGATTCGATAGATTACAGACACGCCCCTCATATAGCTTGAATATTGTTGGATGCGGCGTCAAACAACAAACAAAACAAACGAAAACGACTAAAAATGGCCGTTAAGCGAAAACGGTATAATTGTGTTTGTTTGTTGTTTTACGAAGTGGGCAACACTCCAGCTGTATCAGCAAGCCTTACATACCCGTGAAGATCCAGGTTAGAATTCCTCAGCAACCCATGATTGTCGTAAGAGGCGACTAACGGGATCGCTGACTTGGTTGATGCATGTCATCGTATTCCAATTGCGCGGATCGATGCGCATGCCATTAATCACTGGATTGTCTGGTCCTTACTCGATTATTTGCAGACCACCGTCATATAGCTGGAATGTTGCTGAGTGACGGCGTTGAATAACAAACAACGACAACAAGCCTACCAGAAAACAACCAACGTGTTTTCAAAAACATAAAACGTGCTATTTGTCTATTTTGCACACTAAAATATCGACTAGCAGATATGAGAGTAGATTTTGTACACTAAAGCCATTCGCTGGATTGAGTACGAGTCGACAATTTATTCAAAAAACGAAGAGTAAGCAGCAGGATTGCATTTAGTAGATTTCTGAAAACATCCAATTAATCGTAAGCCTACTGAAACTCGAGTAAGAATATAGGTCCCCAGCAACCTTTGCCTGAAAGAGGCAATAAATGGATCGGCTTGTCAGGCTAGGCGACTTGGTTGATTGCGTGTCATTGCATCCCAATTGCGTGAGTCGATGTTCATAATGTCAATCACTCGATTGTCTGGTTCAGACGCGATTATGTACAGACCGCCGTCATGTGACTGGAGTATTGCTGACAACAAACACCAACTTAATGAAGTGTGTGTTTGTTTGTTTGTTGTTTAACGCCGCACTCCAGTAGCAGTATTCCAGCTATATCACGGCGGTCTGTAAATAATCGAGTCTGGACCACACAATCCAGTGATTGACATCATGAGCATCGATCTACGCAATTGGGATGCAATGACATGCATCAACCAAGTCAGCGAGCCTGACCAACCGATCCCGTGAGTCGCCTCTTACAGCAAGCATGGGTTGCTGAAGACCAATTCTTACCCGAATCTTCACGGGTGTTAATGAAGTGGATAAACATGCATTGACGATGGTAGGTTTTCAATCAACCACACACATCAATGACGCAGCTGCAACATCAAACAGTTGCCAACCAACAATACCCAAAGTCAGCCTCAAATAGCCACACCTGCGTCCCACCTCCCAACTCACCAGTACCTGCTACAGTAAACTACGGTTATAACGAACTCAAAGGGACCACTAATTTTAATTCGTTATAACCGTAGTTCGTTATAAGCAAATGTACGGAATATACACGGCAAATGGTCAGGACCAAAAAAATAGTTCGTTATATCCGTCAGTTCGTTATAAGCGTGTTCGTTATAAACGTAGTCTACTGTATGTTTTTGTGTTATCACAAACGGCAATAACGCTTGTCAGTTATAAGTGTTTTATTCATTAGATATCCAATCTCTGAAATGGAGTTTCATTGGATATTGCAAATTGAATTGATGTGTAAATTTGATCTATTGTGTGCAAAGACTAGTCGAAACAATATTAATTCTGGCAGAAAGTACATAACTCCGGACAATAATGTCCAACACCATTCAACCACATCTGAAATTGTAAAATGAACAATATTATGAGAGTAAAAACGAAATCACTATTTTGGTCCTCATTTGTAGCCAAATGTCCAAATATTTTTTTAAATACAGTTTGATAATGATGACATGTTGCACAATTATGGGGTCGCCATCCCGAACTTTTAAGCTACAACAAACGGGTTGCTATGAAGCATGAAAATTATCTATACTCACACGCAAAAGAAACGCAAGTTGTTTTAAGCAAATAGGTAACAAACACGGAACCATAAATTGATACGAGTTTTAGCATGTAGTGAAGCCTGATGGTGTTATCAATATTTTTGGTTGCATTTTGGAAGCCCCGAGTAAAAACGCAACATCGCAAAAATCGCCAAAACACACCATTTCAATGAATATGTGGGTAACATGCACCCATTTCTCGCGAAATCGAAAATGCACGAACTGTTACGAACTGTAGTGGGTATAAAACTGTGGCCTATTCTAGGACCTACCACTCCTTGGTCAACAATGCCACGCCTAACTCTAATTCAGAGAAACCAGGCTATCGGACGTTTGGAAGTTGGAGAGTATATGTCCAAGATGTTGCCCATCTTTTCAACGTTAACATAACCACAATTTACCGTCTCCTGCATCGATACAATGCTACACAGACCACAGATGACCTTCTTCGGAGCGGTCGTCCTAGGGTCACCACACCTCGACAAGATCGGCAGATTACCCGTGAACACCAGCGACATCCGTTCCTAACTGCAAGTGAAAGTGCTCGACAGACCATAGGAACACATAATCGACACATTAGCCGGGACACTGTGATCCGACGTCTCCGTTCCAACAACCTCAGATGTCGCCGACCAGCACGTCGTCCTGTTCTCCAACCAGGGCATCGACAAGCACGACTTCAGTGGGCACAGGGTCATCGCAACTGGCGTCATCGTGAGTGGAGGCGTGTCATCTTCTCTGATGAAAGTCGCTTTTGTGTCTCGCATGCAGACGGAAGAGTCAGAATTTGGCGGCGTCGAGGTGATCGTTTCGCTTACAGAAACGTCGTGGAAAGGGATCCATGGGGTGGACCTAGCGTCATGATATGGGCAGGGATTGGACTTAATGCGAGACTTGGACCCATGTGCTTTCTGAATGTTGGTCAAGGTCGTGGACACGGCGTCATTGCTCAGCTGTATAACGACCAATTGATCAGACCCCACGTTGTTCCATTTTTTGCACAACATCAACAACACATTTTCGTCCCCATGTTGCCAGAGCTACCATGGCCTTTCTGCAACAACACAACATCCGTGTTCTACCGTGGCCAGCCCTCAGCCCTGATCTGAACCCCATCGAACACTTGTGGGAGGACCTTCAAAGGCGTCTGCACAATGTGCGCCCAGTCCCTACAACTGCCGATGAGCTACGCACAGCTGCTCTGGATGTGTGCAGGAGGATCCCTAGGGCCTTCACAAATCGTCTGATCAACTCAATGTACAGGAGATGCGTGGCAGTGATCAATGCTATGGTGGTCACACCAGGTATTGACTGACATATTGTGTATTGACCAGAAACTGTGTAAGCCTTAACATTTGGAAAAAAAAACAATTATGTCATCTGCCTTTTAATCCATTAAACTGTCTTCAGTCGAATGTTTGTCAATCTTGCCCTATTAGTATTTCTTGTCTTTACTGTTGAAACTAAATGACATGTTTACTGCATACTCGATTTGCGTTTCTTTTGCGTGTGAGTATATAAACTGTTATGTACTTAATCCTAGGTAACTCGGCAACCGTATATGGTTTAAGGGGTTGGTCGTACTTGATGAACTACCAGATCGTCTACACTTGACGCCCGATGTAACATTCGCAGCTTCCAATGGATTCATTATCCATGTTTCAACCGGTGCCAAGCTGCTCTGAGGGAAGACGTTTCAAGTGATCACGCCCCCATATACAGCTGGTGGCCGTACTGCAATCCCTTCATCTTTGCTGACAGGCCCATGGCCATCTTCCGGCAGAGCGGATTCCAGAGGAACGCGTATCAAACCACGTGAGAGGCGAAAGGTCAACCATTGACCGGAATCAAGGTCTGTCCTATCATATGAAAGCCATTGGACGAGGTTTTCCGCGATGTTGGCGACTGATTCGGCGTGAACCAAACTGTGAAAAACCCACTCTGTCGTGTTTAATTGAACACTTTTACGCATTAATTCACACAAGGACATCACCTAATGTTTCAAAGTCCGCGACGTCCGCTTGTTCTGACATGATAACCATCATTAACCTGATGAATGTTTCGGTGCTGGATAAGTATTGCAGTTGTATACCCATTACCATATCACGGATTGACATGCGAATGTTTCGTTGCTGGATAAGTATTGCAGTTGTATACCCATTACCATATCACGGATTGACATTAACCGTAAATTGTCAAACATGTCACTATATCATCCGGCTTATTCTGTTAAATACATAATTCATCGGGCAGCAAACTTGTGGAGTTTGTTTGTTTATCACCGCATGTATGAATGTGGCCAGAAAATAACGAATCTGCACCAGACAAGCCATTGATCGAGCGAGGGACCACTCGACCCTTTTGCTCGCCTCTTTAAGACTCGTGTATTGTGGTGTAATGTGATAGGCACTTGAACTAGTGAAACTAAAGAATCCAGTTCAATTATTGATTCCTCTGATGCATGCCGAGGTCACCTGTGGGATTGAGATGAGCCGAGTGATTATGCATATATGGGCAATGAGATTTTGTAGGATATTCACTTGTAGCATATTTAAAGCTCACAAAAAGACGTTAAAGGTACTCTTTGTGTCGCTCTCCATTAAGGGTATAAAACAAGAACAGGTACGTCAGTCGTAAACCTTTCCTAATGACTATAGTGGCATTCCCCCACAAAAATAAACATATCACTACATTTAGCTTTTCAGGGGGAAATGTCAAGATTCCTTCAATGACCACGTCCACACTGGTGAGAATGGAAGGTCAATGGTTCGATCCTCTGGTCGCGTCATCACAAAAAGCACGTTAAGAGATGGTACTCGAAGTTGCCCTGTCTGGCGTTCGCAATTAAAGGGATGATATAAAATATCCGTGCAAGAGAATAACCAGTCCAGATTATCCACAGAAACAGATTTTCGTTGAATATCCATGTTATCCGCATACTGCGGTATGGTATCTCAGTGGACAAGCACTGTGAGGTCCGGGCTGGTACACACACACGCAAACGCACACGCACACACGCGCACCGCACACACACACACATGCACACGCATACGTCGCTATATAAGTGAAGTAACCTTGAACGCGACGTTACACCTCATTTCACTTCACCGCACCACCAGATACGTTTACAGTGGTAGTACAGAAGTCAGATTGAATACACGCTACGACAGTAACAAGATTCATTGGCAAGACTTGTCATTAAAAATACCATACTAACAATTGTTGGTCAAGGTGAACATAACTTCATATTGTTCATTGTCGGCAAGGCCACGGCAAAGCTTTCAAAAAGTGTTGTGGGAGATATGTTGAGTACATTTTCAAATTTGTGACAAAATTATGTATCATGCAATTCCTTTTTTGACTTAAAACCGAGTGTTTTGTTCCCATATGTTTTCAGGTGAACGATTGACTGACCTTTGCTTGTGTTTGTGACGGGTGCCACCGGTGGGACAGGATACGCTCATCTTTCGCGAATACCTGGTATCATCACTATTTGATAGTGATTCAAAAACACTTGCTCATGATATATTCGGAATTGTACATTGAACTTAGCTTTTAGCAGAGATTCCTTATGATTATTGAAATGTATTTTGAGTGAGTGAGTTGGGTTTAACGCCGCTTTTAACAGTATTCCAGTTATATCACGGCGTGTCAGCTTAATGTGGGAGGAAAGCCCGAAGTGATGCAGGTCTCAGACGTTTAGCACTTCTGTGAAACCCACGAGCATGGGTATGGTGCTGACAAACCTGGAAACATAATCGAGGCGAACCGGGATTCGAACCCGAAATCATAGGTTTCTGGCGTGCCCAAGGGACGCAACTCTGCACAGCGAATCGCGGCGCCTCAGACGACTGGGCCACCCGTGGAGAGAGCGTTCATGTTGTTATCTTTGTACATTCGTCCTACTTCTGTAAAAATATCAGCATGTATATATATATTAACTTAATACGCTCACTCAATGTCACCTGATAAGGGAGCAAAACGTGCCCCTGAAAAAAACATTTAAAAAGTTGGTATCCATGAAAGTGTCATGACGCCATTTATAGTAATGCCTTAACGTGGAGTCCCGATAACGACACTTCAACACAACATCACTTCATCACTTAAATCGTAAAACTACTTGAGCTGAGAAAAGTTGGCCACAATTATTTACGACTAATGACATTGGTTTCAGAATACCAATAAAACACAAATAAAAACATCCTCCTAACGTTCGTCAGTGGAATTAAGGGTGCGTGCTGGGCTGTGATTTTTTGTGTTCACTGCATAATTCTCATTGCCGTGATTCGGGAATCATTTAGAACATATTTTATTCAACCTGTCACGGATATGTGGCGCAACCGAGAATGATAGATTAAAGGTTAACAAACCTGTCAACAAACATTAATTATTTTCCATTTTTCAGGTGACAGTTGACTTGCCTTTGAAGGTTTTTGTGATGGGTGCCACCGGTGGGGCAGGATATGTTCACCTTTTTTGCGAATACCTCGTATCATAACTATTTGATAGTGATTCATATCAATATACACATATTAATGTAGTCGAAATCGTATAATAGACTCTCTGCTTTTGGAAAATTTTATTAAGAGAAAGGAAGTAGTCCCGAAACTTGAGTGACACAGGGGCTTCTCTGAGGTTCACCTCCTCCTTGCCGCACCCACCCACCCAACCCCACCCCAACTCCTTTTCAAAATATGATATGGCGCGAGAAGTCAAACATTCATTGTTGTTTCTTACAAACTCGCGTATGCTGTCAAGTGGACCGAAGATCCTTCCTACGGAAACTCCTAATACTTAAACTGTAATAAACCTGAAAAAGGTGATAATTCAAAGTGAAAGCACATGGCAAATGAAATGCTAAAAAGTCAATACAATGTGGACAGTCTTACTTACTTTCCTATCCAATGTGCACAGTAACATCGATACGGCGACTTTTAAGATTCAGCCATTTACTTCGGGAGAATGATACATGGGATGTCACACGCATAATCCAAAATGTAGCAGTGACTCGTGGATCGTGAAGTTGTAGTTGCTTAGCAATACCAAAAACGTGTTAGAAACATTATCATGATTATACTCCTTCACCTGTTTGAAGACGGATATCACACTCACCCAAGAACAGGCACAGAGTGACTTAACAACATTCTGGACAACGCGATGTTAAAAAATTATAGCTTCTGAACTACTTCCGTTTTGTACAGTGTCGAGTACATATCGTTCAGGAAATCTGAACTCTTTAACATGACGTAATCCATGCGTAACAGCAGTCAGATGTACCATTGTTTTAACACAGCATTTCACATTGTGACATTTATACCCTTAATTCATTTTCCCCTTGGCCGTGTCTGTATTCACGTCGATAAGTCCCATGTCCAGAGTAACGCCACTGTCTCTTCGTCTGTCTATTGTTGTCCAATAGTGTATATATGTTTACATCTCTACTGTAAGTGAATCTGGTAATCCGACAGCGCGCCGAGTAGGCTACGCCTGCTTGCTGGACTCGACTTGTAGTAGTTGAGTTGGAATCTCCGCTCGACATGTTCCTATTAGTAATTGTATTTGTTTGTTTTATTGCCGACTAAAGAAGTTTGGACTCAACGTTTTCTTCGTCTTCAATCTGACTAATTGCCCCGTCAACATACGCGTTGACGTTGAACTCAAAACATCATTGGGCACTATTTACTCTAGTCTCACTAAGAGATTCCGTCTACGTAGTAGCCTGGTGACTCATTTGGGACACCTCCTTTCATTCTTTTGCACTTGTCCTTTGGTATAATCGGTCTGGTATTCATCATGTCAGATGGTCTTGTGCACAGGTCACAAATCAGGTGATGTTTAGCAACGTCGGTCGCGGAGATTCCTTGGATGGGTGACCGCGTTTCGGCAGCTTGGCTCCTGAGAGCTTCGGTCCTGCCCCACACTGAAACACACTTAACACATGTGCCGTCTCCTTGGGCCAGTGGCTTTGTACGAAATGTGCCTCAGTGCACCCAGCAGTAAACGGGTACCCGGTAGGATGAGATGGCAAAGGTTGTTAACCTTCTAGCGCCTATTAGGCAGCTTGGTTTGTAAACTCCCAAGGAAGCTGGGAATAATTCTTAAATGCACATTGATCAATTGACCGGGGTAATAATAGCGCTTTGGGCATGCCTCTGAGTGGTGAGGAAATATGCGCAATATAAATAACCTATTATTATGTCACTGATAATGATGTACTAGTAGTAGTGTCTTGATGTCATCTTTTTTTGGAATGTCGTACACTGCTCAGTGGTGTTGCTGCTGGACATCACTGATGTTGGATTGCCAGTTAACGTCATGGCTTCCTCGTCACAGGATGTGGAATAATGAGTACTGGTTCTGCATCTGCGCAAGAATCTGGTCGATGTGACGTCTAAAACTTCTGTCTTCTGCCTCGATGCTATGTCTAGAACCATCTATAGATTTGACATCCCCCCGTCAGAAATGTAGTTCCTAAACCAAACTTTCTGGCCAAGTGTAACTTATAGAATCAGTATGGGTTTGATTACAAAGATCGGTATTTTTACCTCTGACATCTCGTTCTCAATTCCGGTCCTCGGAACAATTTCGCAAGAGTTTCTCCTGTAGTGCAGTAGCGTCGATGATCTGCACATCATTAGAACATGTTCCTGGGTCGCACTGGTTCTGAACTAAACTTCAGTCCGCTTTAGCTGCTTTCATACTCTTCAGCCTGCATTGCCCTCTTGGCCGTTCGTCTCTTGCTAGGGGCGGTCGGGCAGCCTAGTGGTTAAAGCGTTCGCTCGTCACGCCTAAGACCCGGGTTCGATTCCATACATGGGTACAATGTGTGAAGCCCATTTCTGGTGTCCCCCGCCGTGATATTGCTGGAATATTGCTAAAAGCGGCGTAAAACCATACTCACTCACTCGTCGCTTGCTGGAGGGGCTGGCAGGAAATTTTTACGCCATTTTGTTTCATACCGTTCTAGGTAGTCCATAACATGGGATCAATTTTCTCATCGCTTTTATGGAAAAAATCCCCAGTGGTCGAGTTCATCTGCACCATTTCTTACCATTGTGATAGGCATCTACATCAATTAGAAACATTAATTTGTTTCAAATAAGTTCCAGCAAACTTCAAATGTATCCTTCTCCATGGCCAAATCCAAGGAGCCGTAGGAGCTGATGAGGCATGTGTTGAACATGTTAGCATGACGAACAAGTTCTAACAAAGTTTTCAATTGCCTTGTCAATTCCTGGCCACCATACATATTTTCCAGCAACATATTTCATCCTCCCTAGCATCCCTTCCCGCCCATGTGACTATAATGAAGTTCACATATCTAGTAGGAATAATCACTCTTACCCCCGGGGCGGTCGGGTAGCCTAGTGGTTAAAGCGTTCGCTCGTCACGCCGAAGACCTGGGTTCGATTCTCGACATGGGTACAATGTGTGATGCCCATTTCTGGTGTCCCCCGCCGTGATATTGCTGGAATATTGCTCAAAACGGCGTAAAACCAAACTCACTCACTCCTACCCCCACAGTATGCAACCTTGGTGAACAGCAATTTCATATCTTCTGCTATAAAATGGCTACAAAACTCACATCCTTTTTTCCCAACCATCCATGACAGCAACATACACTGAAGACAGCAAGGTATCCTTCCTAGTTGCCTCTCGAACACCTGCACATGTAACTGTGAGTATTTCAAAATGCTTCAAGTGGAAAATCTCTGTAACATAACACCATCTTGGTTTTCTGCAAACAAATTCTTTAACGGCAGTCTTGAAAGCCCATCTGCATTTGAGTGTTTTTGGTTGCCTTGTGCTCAATTTGGTAGTCTTACGTGCTGAGAATCAGAACCAAACTCGGGAGTCTGCCTGCTGCTAGTGTAGGCACTGGTCTGTGGGTCCAACTAAAGTTGTCAGTGGTTAAACATTATAATGGGGAAACTTCTCCCACAGATATATTGATGAAATCTCTTCACACCAAAAATGACCCAAAGGGCTTTCTTGTCAATATTGCAATTGAATACCTACATTCAGCTTTGTTGAGCGTCCTTGAGACAATTGGGATGGCCCTCTCAGATTTATCTGGCATTATGTGAGAAAGACCTTACACATATGCTGATGCACCAAATGCCAATCTCAAAGAAAACTACATGATAGTGAGTGGGGACATCCGCTCAACTCAACAACTGCTTGCATTTCTTGAATTCAGAATCGCAATCTTCTGACCAGTTCCACTTAGTGCCTTTCCCCGGCAGTGCTTTAAGGGATTCACAACTGGAGACAAGTTAAGAAGGACTTTTCCATTGTGGTGGACCAGGCTCAGAAATGAGCGCATCTCAGCAACATTCTCTGGTTGTGGAGCATTGTGAACTACCTGTACCTTGTCTTCACAAGGTGTGGAGGCATTCTTTGTCTGTAACCTGTCCCAGGTATTGTACAGACCTCCTTGGAATTTCATTTCGAACGTTAAACTTCATACTGTTTCAAAGTTACCAGTACAGCATTCAGGTTATTAAAGTGTTCCCTAAAATTTCTTCCAGATATCAAGATATCATCTTGATGACTCAATACTCGGGGAATCCCTTGTAATATCTGATCAATGTTTGCCTGAAATATTACATGGGCTGAAGCAATACTAGATGCTAGTCTTGAGTACCGAACACTTTTGAAGTGTAAATATTTTTTTTTGAAATTTCTCCCTCCCCTCCTCTCCCCTCCCCTTCCCTCCCCCCCCCCCCCCCTCCCCTCCCCTCCCCTCCCCTTCCCTCCCCCCCTCCCCTCCCCTTCCCCCCTTCTCCTTCCCCCTTTCCCCTTCCCTTTGCTGTGCAATCTAAAAAAGTAGGTCTCTTCTCATATGCCAAGTCTGGAAGTCCACTTCGTTCAAACGTTTCTTGTAACTGTCTTCTGCGATCACCGACCACCGCGATACAGAATCCAATTTTCACTTCCGCAGCGATAACACCTCCTCTTTACTACACCAGCTCCAGAATTCCTTCCAGTGGATTTATCGACAGTGACACTTTCACTTCCTTCTGTAACGCGGTTCAAGCCGTCACAATCCTTAGAGGCAAGTTCCATTGAATTGGCGATGTGAAACGCTTTAATTAATTTAATTCTCCAAGAAATGTCTTCTGAAAAACTTTACGTTTGATTCCGACAAGAACTGATTTCGCAGTCTTTCGCGAAGTGTGGGACAGAAATCGCTATATTTCTTTCAACGCAACTATATACTGGGAAAATATTTCTATTTCTGTTCGATTGAATTTTCCATTATTACAGTACGTAGAACTTCCGATAATAGAATGAAAAACAGGTGCTCTCAGATCTGGTGAAACATCATATGCTTTAAAAAAACGTAAAACCCTCTCAGAACAGGATTGCTGTCAACGCTACCGACGGCGTTGGATGTCAATTTATACGCAGATCAACAGTACAAAAAGTCCAAGCAAACTGCTACGAATATACCTTGCAAACGTTGTCCGTTTATCCTCATCGCCAGTAGATATGCATCCGCTTCAACTCAAAGCACTTGAACCGGGGATAAGACGATAAAGAGACTTGTAAGGATCAGTCATTTACGTCGGGAGCATGGTACAAGTGACGTTACGCGTGAGGTGACGTAGTGTCACGCGGAAGTGACGTTGTAGTTGCCTAGGACAATGGACAAGCGAAAGGCGCGAGAAAGACTACATTTCCTAGACCTTCTTCTAGATGGATATCACAATTACCTTGTGCTTGTCACTCGTCACGCCGAAGGCCAGGTTTGATTCCCTACAGGGGTATAATGTGTGAATATCATTGTCGGCTAGAATATTGCTTAAAGCGACGTAAAACCACTCACTTCCTTTATATCAAATGTAAAATGACACTTTCGGGAATCCAGGCGTGCGTTTCACAAATCATTTAGTGAAAAGAATGGTTGATGAAGTTTGTCAAAAGTCTGTAAGGATATCTTTTACAATTTAGGTGTAAACATAACAGATACTTTCTCGATTATCCAGTATATACACGTAACATCTCCATTACGATAAGTACTCTGGCCCCATTCGCTTCCATACCTGTTGAGCCCGATTCGAATAGCACAACACTGAAAATATCATTTGCTGTCAAATTAATCGCACGAGCTGGACAATATTTGCGCTACGTTCGAGATAGTCCCAATGAAGGTGGTGACGTCACTTCCGAAACGAAGCTGTGGTGGGGGACGTGCCCAGGATTTTCACCATAATAGTATGGCCATATGATAAACTGGATATACGAGGATGGACAGATACGTCAGGTGACATTCGCAATAGTTTACATTGAACAGTTGTTGTACATGTGTTTTCAGTATGGCTTGTTCATATGGTTGTAACGGTGGTATCATGGGATATATTTAGTCTGCCATTCAGGGAATACGAAGATCCAAACGCAAGGTGGAGCAATGATGATAATACCCTAAAACATAATATAAGAAGGATACATTAGTGGTATACAATTAGAAAAATGGAAAATTAAACAACATATTATATTTTCTGTATAAAAAGAGCATCAGTACAGGATTACAAAGTACAATCAGAACAACTATCAGTATATTGCTACAAAGTACAATCAGAACAACCATCAGTAGAGAATTACAAAGTACAATCAGAACAACCATCAGTACAGTATTACAAAGTACAATCAGAACAACCATCAGTAGAGTATTACAAAGTACAATCAGAACAACCATCAGTATATTGCTACAAAGTACAATCAGAACAACCATCAGTAGAGAATTACAAAGTACAATCAGAACAACCATCAGTACAGTATTACAAAGTACAATCAGAACAACCATCAGTATATTGCTACAAAGTACAATCAGAACAACCATCAGTACAATATTACAAAGTACAATCAGAATAACCATCAGTACAGTATTACAAAGTACAATCAGAACAACCATCAGTACAGTATTACAAAGTACAATCAGAACAATCATCAGTACAGAATTACAAAGTACAATCAGAACAACCATCAGCATAGTACTACAAAGTACAATCAGAACAACCATCAGTAGAGAATTACAAAGTACAATCAGAATAACCATCAGTACAATATTACAAAGTACAATCAGAATAACCATCAGTACAGTATTACAAAGTACAATCAGAACAACCATCAGTACAGTATTACAAAGTACAATCAGAACAACCATCAGCATAGTACTACAAAGTACAATCAGAACAACCATCAGTACAGTATTACAAAGTACAATCAGAACAATCATCAGTACAGAATTACAAAGTACAATCAGAATAACCATCAGTACAATATTACAAAGTACAATCAGAACAACCATCAGTACAGTATTACAAAGTACAATCAGAACAACCATCAGCATAGTACTACAAAGTACAATCAGAACAACCATCAGTACAGTATTACAAAGTACAATCAGAACAATCATCAGTACAGAATTACAAAGTACAATCAGAATAACCATCAGTACAATATTACAAAGTACAATCAGAACAACCATCAGTACAGTATTACAAAGTACAATCAGAACAACCATCAGCATAGTACTACAAAGTACAATCAGAACAACCATCAGTAGAGTATTACAAAGTACAATCAGAACAACCATCAGTATATTGCTACAAAGTACAATCAGAACAACCATCAGTAGAGAATTACAAAGTACAATCAGAACAACCATCAGTACAGTATTACAAAGTACAATCAGAACAACCATCAGTAGAGTATTACAAAGTACAATCAGAACAACTATCAGTACAGAATTACAAAGTACAATCAGAACAACCATCAGCATAGTACTACAAAGTACAATCAGAACAACCATCAGTAGAGAATTACAAAGTACAATCAAAACAACCATCAGTAGAGTATTACAAAGTACAATCAGAACAACCATCAGTATATTGCTACAAAGTACAATCAGAACAACCATCAGTATATTGCTACAAAGTACAATCAGAACAACCATCAGTAGAGTATTACAAAGTACAATCAGAACAACCATCAGTACAGAATTACAAAGTACAATCAGAACAACCATCAGTACAGAATTACAAAGTACAATCAGAACAACCATCAGTACAGAATTACAAAGTACAATCAGAACAACCATCAGTAGAGTATTACAAAGTACATTTAGAACAACAGTCAGCACATTATTACAAAGTACAATTAGAACAACCATCAGTATATTGCTACAAAGTACAATCAGAACAACCATCAGTACAGAATTACAAAGTACAGTCAGAACAACCATCAGTACAGAATTACAAAGTACAATCAGAACAACCATCAGTAGAGTATTACAAAGTACAGTCAGAACAACCATCAGTAGAGTATTACAAAGTACAATCAGAACAACCATCAGTACAGTATTACAAAGTACAATCAGAACAACCATCAGTACAGTATTACAAAGTACAATTAGAACAACCATCAGTATATTGCTACAAAGTACAATCAGAACAACAGTCAGCACATTATTACAAAGTACAATTAGAACAACCATCAGTACAGAATTACAAAGTACAACCAGAACAACCATCAGTACAGAATTACAGATGCAAATTCCATTTATATGATAGAATACATATCAAAATATAACAATATCTACATATATATACACACACACAAATGTAAGCACACAAATAGCAATCTCGTCTCATGGACGCAGGTTCTCCACGGTGAAACCAACAGTAACCATCTATGTGTGCATCTTCATTATACCTAATAATACCATGGCACAACTACGTAACATGCATCGTAAACGCACACGCACACGCACACGCACACAGACAAACGCTTTCTCTCTGTCTCTCTCACACACACATAGTAACATAAACCTGATATAATCACTAATTACATTATATTCTAATGGTTACTTAAACCATTGCTCATCATAATATTTACATTGTGCTACATGGTGACCGCACGGGACGTATATCCTGGTATCACTTCAATGTCTGTCGGGAACTTCTCTTTTCCTGGATCTAAAAACCGAGCGTAATTTCGGTCGTTGTTTGCCAAATTGACTTTTACATTTCTTTATCTGCCTGCTATGAAACTGTGACATGTTATTGAGCTGGTTTCTCCAACGATGTGTCACTTTGCAATTTGCAATCGTCAGGGAATGTTCTGATTCTGTCTCAAAATAAAGATTTTGTTTCAATTTCAGTTAGTTGATTCCAAATGTTGCTGACATCCAGAAATAATTTAGAGGGGAATTCTGAAAATTAATCTCTGTATTTATATCTAAGGCAATGAATATATGGATGTCAACTTCTTTATTATGAGGAACACAACGTTTCGGAGTATATGCCTACTCCTTCATCACCTGATGACATCCATATATTCCTTTCCTAATGTGTATCCCTTCTAAATGCCTTTCAAAGACCTGTAATTATATCGTTCAGAATTTGGTTCACTGAATGGCGTATCCGAAAAAAATTAATTTAAAACATATTTATAAATCTTCAAGTACAAGTACGGTATCATAATCCGTTAGACAAGCTTGGGAAATATGATCGAAAATTACATATTATCATGAAAGTTCCAGAGGAAATAGCAGAAACGCAATACCATTCCCAGGGAAAAGTATAGATCAAGGCGTCCAATCGTATTAATTATTACCATCTCCCACGTTCAAAGTCGAAAACGCCCCCGCTTTTACTTGAGGCAGTTTCAAATTATCCTTTCGGCATGTCTCGGATTTATATACTTCCCCGAAGAACACAAGGTCGCCCAAATAATTCGCAATGCTATTATATGCGGCTAATGATGTTGTTTGCTCACCTCGACATACGAAGGATTGGCATATCAAATTAAATGGAAACCCGACGGTGCTCGTTACATTACAGATCCAAGTAACAGATTCATTTATTTCATGAAATGTGTATCCCCAAGATACACATTGTACCATTAAACAATATCGAGTTGAATGGAAATCCGGCGGTGCTGATACATTACAGATCCAATAACAGACTCATCTGTTCCATGAAATGTGTATCTCCAAATTACACATTGTACTGAATTAAACTTAGGGAATACGAATTTCACGGAAATTTAATTTAAGTGGGTTTCATCATAAAGAGTTAGTGAATGAGTTGGATTTAACTATTATGTCACGGCGTTTTAACTTGGTGCGGGAGGAAAGCCCGATGTGATGCAATAAGTGCAATAATCTTGGACGCGACGTTAAACCCCATTTCACCTCACGTTTCCAGATAAAGTTTACCTTGCTGCAATCCCAGAATATATGAGTGATTGATTCTATGTCTTTGGCGCAGAAACTACAACTACTGCTCTCTACATATCCTATGTTTTACAAGAAATTATTAGTTATTGAGATATGGTGTAGTATTCTGTCATTCACGAACACTTATTTCTAAGGGTTGGAATATGGTGCACAAAATTAAAGGAAAAGGGTCCAAATCCTGAAATCGCCATCTAAAGGAGGGTGACACTCTTCTAACAGATATATCTGATATTGCTAATAAATAAGGGGAACCATTAGCTAAACATTCATCAGCAACCGACCCGTGAAGATTCCGGGACCCATGCTTGCCGTAAAAGGTGACTATGCTTGTCGTAAAAGGCGACTAACGGGATCGGGTGATCAGGCTCGCTGACTTGGTTGATGCATGTCATCGATCCCAATTGCCTGGATCGATGCTCATTATGTCAATCCCTGGATTGTCTGGTCCAGACTCGATTATTTACAGACCGCCGTCACATAGCTGGACTATTGCTGAGTGCCGCGTTAAACAACCAACCAACCAACCAACCAATCATCAGCAACCAATTATGAACCAAACTTTCAGAAATTTAAGGATCAGCAAGAAAAAAAGGAAAATTAATTTTTAGTTAGATAACTGTGAGGATTATAATGAAGTATTTTCCATTCATGAGCTCAATACCGCCCTTAAGCAAGCTCATGATACTGCTCCAGGTCCAGAAAAAATTCATTATCAGCTCCTTAAACATTTACCTGAATCGTGTTTAGAAACAATGCTAAATATCTTTGACAATATTTGAACTTCTGATCACATTTGCGAAATGCTACTGTCGTTCCTATACCTCAACATTGCCGAGATCATGATCACACCGATCCTTCTAACTACAGACCAATATCCCTTACTAGCTGTGTTTGTAAGACTTTGGAACATATGATAAATAATCGTTTAGTTTGGTACTTGGAAACCAACAATCTCATTACTAACATTCAATGTGGTTTCCGCAAAAATCGTATTACCATCGATCCTTTAGTACTTTTAGAATCTTTCATTAAAAATTCCATGATAAATAAACAACATGCTTTATCTGTATTTTTCGATCTCGAAAAGGCATATGATACCACATGGAAGTATGGTATTTCAAAAGATCTTCATGATTTTAGTTTAAGGGGCCGTTTGCCTCTATTTCTATCTCAGTTTTGAAAAGAGGGACAATTTCACGTTCGTGTGGGTTCAACCCTGTCTGACCATTACAATTAGGATCAGGGTGTCCCACAAGACAGTATCTTGTGTGTCACATTGTTTAGAGATAAAGATTTACATGTACAGTTCGCTAAAAGTTTTAAACGATTCACTTGATGGATCATTATTTGTGGATGATTTTAATATGTCTTGTGGTAAAAACATGAATACGATTGGAATGCACCTGCAATTGTGTTTAAATAAAATTCATAAATGGTCTCTTGGAAATTGCTTTATATTTTTTTAAGCCAAGACCAACTAAATTCATTTTTGTCGGAAATATAAGCCGCAGAAGGACATTGATTTAGTTTTGGATGGTGCTCCGATCAGTGTCGTGAAAGACGCCATGTTTCTTGGTATTATCTTTTACAAAACACTTGAGCTTTCTGCCATACATAAATTATTTAAAGACTAAAAGCGTGAAAGCACTGGATTTATTAAAAGTAGTTTCCAATTCAAAATGGGGAGAGGATCAGAAAACCCTCCGCCAGCTGTACAGAGCGCTTATCCGCTCTAAACTTGATTACGGCTCCATCGTCGTTGCTATTCCTCATCAAGACCTGAGGAACCTCTCCAATTCATAGTCTGTATGTGGATGCTGATAAACCGTCGCATTAAATTATCTTTGCAATATATTTCTAAATTACGTTCTTTGAAATCCAATCCAGCCTATGACTGTATTTTAGTCCTCTTTACGAAGACCTCTGTACTAAAAAATCATCACTTATTCCGCCACTTGGTATAAAAATACAATTTTCTATTTCGGCTGCTAAAATAAATCTTTAAAATATAGCCCCAAGCCAACTTTTGACTTCCCCACCATGGCAGTTAGTAAAACCAGAGGTGGATCTAACCTGAACTAAATTAAAGAAATCTGAAACAAATCAACTTATTTATCAACAAGAATATAATCAATTACGAAACAAATATGATACTTACAAATCTATATTTACCGATGGATCCAAGGATGCTAGTTGCTAGTGCCAGCATCATTGGATCCAGGACTATATCATCCAAAAATACCAGATAACTGTTCAATGTTTACAGCTGAATCAAGAGCCATTTATACTGCACTAGAATACATTAGTAAACAAAGAATACATTAGAAAACAATCAAAGTAAAACAATTTATTATGTTTTACGACTCTGTTTTCAGGCACTTACAAATCAGTCAACCAAACATACACTTTTAATCGAAATTCTTGAATCTTGCCAACACGACATCGTTCTTTCCTGGTTACCAAGTCATATTGGCATCATAGGTACCACAATGACTGATGATGCAGCTAAAGCATCACGTAACAAATGCTCTGATGCTCCCAAGTAGATATAAATAAATTGGTTCAGAAATTCGCTAGTGACCCGAGCTGTGTGAGGGGTGGCATTGTCCTGCTGAGACAGCGCCAGTGGGTGTCGTTGCAGGGAAGGCAGTACCGCAGGCCGCAAAACCTTATCAATGTAACGACGTGCAGTGAGATTTCCGTCGATGATGTTCTGTCTTCTGGTCCCCGCAGATGCCACCCCAGACCATGACACTACCACCTCCATAAGGCTCCACTTCTTGGACGCAACAACGTGCCGTCCGTTCACCACGTCGTCGGTAGATTCGAACCAGACTTGAGACCACTCTTCGCCAATTCTCTGCTGCCGCTGCTGTACTGTCCTGTCCCACCTCAGTCCGTGACGTCGGTGTAGAAACGTTAACGTCATGCCCATGAAAGGTCGATAGGCACGGAGACCATACAGGCGGAGTCGTCTAGCAAGGCTGTTTGCGGGTGATGACGTCACAGTTAAAAATCTGGACCTCAGGTGAAGCAACCGTAAATACCGGTCTTCCTGTGGAGTCGTGATCTTGGGTCTTCCACTCATCGCCCTGCCTGCAGTACTGCCAGTTTGCCTGTGACGTGTGACAAGTCTGGCGATGGTGCACTTGAAGCAGCCCATGATCCTCGCAACGTGCTCCTGCGTCGCTCCCATTTGCAGTATAACGATGGCTCTCTCCCTCTGCTCTGCGGTTAGTCGTGGCATGTTCGTTGTTTTAAACGGCTTCATGTGATGAGAGCGTACAATCCTGCTCATGTTTTATACCGGAATTTCATAAGGGTCACTTTGTGCTCAATTTGCATTTTTAGTGCTTAAATTCACTTTTCTCGCAAATCACGTGAGGCACGCGCACATATTCACACAGAATTGGTAGGTTGTATTCCAGCTATGTGTTCCCAACTGTTTTCGTGCTGTTTGGCAAATTTGGTGAAAATTGACGACCATTATTTATTTGGTGGCGTTTCGTTGGCCCCTCAGTTGAAGGAATTTTTTAATACTATAACTTTTTTTATTATTGGCCTTTGAAAAGTAACAGAATTGTATAAAACATTTTTTTTTTATGATATGTATAAACTAAATGGCTTTTTAACATATGAAGAATAAAATCATATCGGAGATTGTTCGTGGCTGTATCCTCAAAGGGGTTAAAGAAATGTAAAATTATTGCCAAGGGGTCCTTGCAGGGAGATAAAGTATTGCAAGTCCCCATGGTCCCATGTATGGTGATCTAACTTCATTTGCTGGCGATCTCTATCCCGTTTTGATCATTTGATGTTATGTATATTGCTATCCTCTTTATGATTCCATACCGGTTTTAAATATTTATCTGTGATACGTCTAGCTATTTCACTGTCCTTCGTTGGCAGGTTTTTTATATAAGTCTCAATCTCTTATGTTTAACCCTTGATAGTCACGAAATGCCTTAAATATTGCCGATGTGACTTAAAGTTTTTAACTCACACTTCAAACACGTTTTTTTAGATTGATATCACTAACCTCTTGTTTCGTATATAATTTTGAGTAAAAGCTTTAACCTTCTTGAATTTCGTGTTGTTTCTCAATCACAATCCCTTTACTGCTTTCTCATCTTACATGCGATTTAAGAACATTTCGTGATTCTAGACCAAGTAAGTAGTTTGCGGGGTTTTCTCCTATTCAGTCCATATAGCTTGTGCTTTTATCTTATTGATTTCTTCAAGTTTTTCGTTTAATACTTCGATTTCTTGCATTAGTTTAGTTTCCGTTTGGTGGTCGCAAGCCTCATCCGTTCGATTTGTGATTTCATGCTTAAACTAGAATGTTCTTTTACTCTTTCACGTTTTATTATGGGATGATTTCTCCCCTATCATTAATAGCAATGTTTCGAAAAAACAGCAGATCGACAATGATAAGTTTATTCGTGTTATCATTTGTGTTTTCGTATTTTTAGACCGCCTCTGTGGTCAAATGGTAGAGGGTCCGCCCTTAGAGCGGAAGGTCCGGGGTTCGATCCCCGGACGCGTCATACCAAAAGACGTTAAAACATGATGCTTGTTGTTACCCCGTCCAGCGCTCGGCATTAAGGGGCTAAAACAAGGACTGGTCGGCTCGGAGTCAGTATAATGTGTCTGGGTGGGGTATTTCATGTTAAAGTACAAGCAGCCACACACACATGTGCATGCACGTCGCAATATAAGTGCAATAATCTTGGACGTATGTGAAACCTAATTTCACCTCACCTCACCTCACCTCACCTCGCATTGAGCAACAGTTTCAGAGACAGTCTCTTTTACCATGTTGACATGGTCAGTATCTGTCAAGAGAGAATTGTTGATTTCCAAAATCCCTTTCCAAACTGTAATACTGTTAGATAAAATTATATAGATATCGGCGAATGGTCTGATTTAAAACCTGCGTCTATTGTCGCACCGGTAATCGAAGAGGCCATAATATGGGATACAAGAACGTAGTCCCGCCGAGCTTGTTTTAATCACTCCGGCTGCCGCCATGTATATCGTCTGACATTTGGTATCCATCCCGCCATGGATCTATTAGATCTATTTCATCTTTTAACTGCATATTCTCTCTCTTGCCTTTGGATTATTGTTGTATTTATAATTATAAGAATCAATAACACAATTATGAACCACATTAAAATCTCCACATACTACAGCGTGGTCATTGTTTAAGGTGGGTATCAGCATATCAAGTTTATCATAAAGACTAGGCTCGTCAGTATTTGGACCGTATATATTGATAATAGCCAATTTGTATGTATCTATTGTAAGTTCTATTGTATTCATATTTCCATCAACATCACGTTTTACATCAATATCATAGTCTAAGTTCTTGGAACATAAAATAGCTACCCCTCTGGAATTACTTTTAAATTAACTGAAATAACATTTCTTACATCCCCAGTCATCGTATATTTGTTCTTCCATATCTTTAGTAAAATGTATATCTCGAAGACAATATATTGAGGAACGTTTTCTCTTTCATAATCTGAACTTTTCTTTACGCTTTACCTTATGACTAAAACCTCTGCAATTTAAATGTAATCCTTATTTTATCAATTGTGAGTAGTTAAATCGTATACCTTACATTGATGATGTATTTAGTTCAGTGTTGCAGCAAGGAAACATACCACTACATTTAAACATACTTATGGCCCGTGAAGATCCGGGGTAGAACAGGTCTTCAGCAACCCATGCTTGCCGTAAATGGAGACTATGCTTGTCGTAAGAGGCGACTAACGAGATCGGATGGTCAGGCTCGTTGACTTCGTTGATGAATGTCATCGTATCCCAATTGCGTGGATCGATTCTCATGATATCAATCACTTGATTATCTGGTACAGACTCGATTATTTACACAGACCCCCGTCATATAGCTGGAATATTCCTGAGTGTTGCGTTAAACAACAAACAAACAAACACCTTACTGTCGAACACCATTGGTTTCAGGCAGCGATTTGAGCCTTGCACGAAAACCACGTGCTTGTGGACTCGTCCTTGCGTGTTGTCTCACCACTGGTCATCGTATATTTGTTTACATGTACAAAAAGCATCTGAGGCTATTTTGTCCTCAAGTTGGACATAATAATATTAAACAACCAAATTATATTGCCATCATAAAAGAAATCTCCATTTGGAGGGAAATAATTGTCAACACAATTCTGTTTGAAAAAACATTCTTGAGAGTCGTGGGAAAACACATTAATAATACCTTCGCGGATGTAAACAAGTCCATCACAAGTAAAGGCTACCAGTTGGATCTCTGGTTTCCAAGATAATATATGTGCTGACAACTCTTACCCTGGTCCAAAGCTTATCCTCTTCAAGGACGGCGCAAATGCTTTAACCGGTAACGTACCCCACCGCCCAGGACATATATTGAATAAGAGTATCTACCTATAGTGCAGCGTCAAACGCCCAAACGCAGCAACTTGCGACAATGCTTCATTTGTTGAGAACAATACTTCCACGAACGTGAACAATTATTAACATAGACTTCCAAAAATGATGCTCGGTATATATTTGTACTTTATTATGAGCGTCAGTTGTTGTATCAAGTTATAAACACCATCGATAAGTCAATCTAAATTAAACATAACCAATGTCTATGTTTGTGTTCTTTCAGAAGTGATATTGTTTCAAACTAGATCTCTGAAGAAAAATAATATTTTCATTTTTTTCATTACATCACGTATCCTGGGTCTGTTTAGATTCATTTTAAACAAAGCATTTGCTACAAAATCCTAATCACAATGAAGATAAATATGCATCTATGTATGCAAATATATTGCGAACTGTGAAGTATGGTGGATTGGGTACTGTGCGTGTATGATTTCGAATTCATTAAATGAATTTGAAAATGAATTTACATGTGTATATATCTTTTATATTTGGTTTATCTTTGAAAGTTAAGAAGTTACAATTATGGCGATATCAATATTCACATTTTTTAGCTGAGCAAGCCCTGACTGACGACTGACACCCTGAGGATGCCCTGAGGATGCCCTGAGCTGCTGCTGTCGTGGCCTGAGAGGTAGTCGTGACTCCAGTAGTGTTGCCTTGCTACTGATCCCAAGTTTCAGTTTCCCACTCCAATCAGGCACAGGGATGTTTTTGTCAACTTGAAACAAGTGAAGGTCGACATGCGTCTCCTTATCGAGCATATCGTTTTCGGTAAGCATCTTTTGAAGATGTGTTCAGAACATGTACAAGTCATTCGCTGGTCCAACGTGATGCATTAAGGGGCTTACGTTTGGTAACGACCTAAAATAATTCTTGAGTACACAAACCGTTCTGTTAAATAACATCTCAGACTTGTAAACGTTATCTTGAGAAGATGCTTGAAGTCTTTGAAAAGAAATATAGTTTTACATTCTGTTATGGTCAAAGTGTCTCATGTTTAAACCATTGGGACGAATGTGACATCCGGTGCAGGTCATATTTTTAAGGAATGTCCAAAAATGTCACAGTGATATGCCCCAGGAGAGCCTTTGTCTAATTTCTATTTAATCGCTACACATGCCTATCCCTGCCCCACCTCAGATAATCAAACCTACAGTTCTAACGTCGCCTTTGACGACTGCAGTTCTTTAATGTCGAGCTGTTAAATAATCAAACATGTTATGCACTACACTGATAATTCCTATGGTACCTTTGTGCGCTACAGTGATTGTTCACAAGCGCAAATTTGTACACTACAGTGATTGTTCACAGATCAGCTTTGTGACCTACAGTGATTGTTCACAGGTCAACTTTGTGCGCTACAGTAATCGTTCACAGGTCAACTTTGTACACTACAGTGATTGTTCAAAGGTCAACTTTGTGCCCTACAGTGATTTTTACAGGTCAACTTTGTGCGCTACAGTGATTGTTCACAGGTCAACTTTGTGCGCTACAGTAATTGTTCACAGGTCAACTTTATGCCCTACAGTGATTGTTCACAGGTCACATTTGTACGCTACAGTAAGTGTTGATATGGCATTTTTGTGCGCTACAGTAATTGTCCACAGGTCAACTTTATGCCCTACAGTGATTGTTCACAGGTCACCTTTGTACGCTACAGTAAGTGTTGATATGGCAACTTTGTGCGCTACAGTGATTGTGCACAGGTCAACTTTGTGCGCTACAGTGATTGTTCACAGGTCAACTTTGTTCACTACATTGATTGTTCACAGGTCAACTTTGTGCCCTACAGTGATTGTTCACAGGTCAACTTTGTGCGCTACAGTGATTGTTCACAGGTCAACTTTGTGCCCTACAGTGATTGTGCACAGGTCAACTTTGTGCCCTACAGTGATTGTTCACAGGTCAACTTTGTACGCTACAGTAAGTGTTGATATGGCAACTTTGTGCGCTACAGTGATTGTGCACAGGTCGACTTTGTGCGCTACAGTGATTGTGCACAGGTCGACTTTGTGCGCTACAGTGATTGTTTACAGGTCAACTTTGTGCCCTACAGTGATTGTTCACAGGTCAACTTTGTGCGCTACAGTGATTGTTCATAGGTCAACTTTGTGCGCCACAGTGATTGTTCACAGGTCAACTTTGTGCGCGACAGTGATTGTTCAAAGGTCAACTTTATGCGCTACAGTGATTGTTCACAGGTCACTTTTGTACGCTACAGTAACTGTTGATATGGCGACTTTGTGTGCTACAGTAATTGTTCACAGGTCAACTTTGTACACTACAGTGACTGTACAAAGGTCAACTTTATGCGCTACAGTGATTGTTTACAGGTCACCTTTGTACGCTACAGTAACTGTTGATATGGCAACTTTGTGCGCTACAGTGATTGTGCACAGGTCGACTTTGTGCGCTACAGTGATTGTGCACAGGTCGACTTTGTGCGCTACAGTGATTGTTCACAGGTCAACTTTGTGCGCTACAGTGATTATTTACAGGTCAACTTTGTTCACTACATTGATTGTTCACAGGTCAACTTTGTGCCCTACAGTGATTGTTCACAGGTCAACTTTGTGCGCTACAGTGATTGTTCACATGTCAACTTTGTGCGCTACAGTGATTGTTCAAAGGTCAACTTTATGCGCTACAGTGATTGTTCACAGGTCACTTTTGTACGCTACAGTAACTGTTGATATGGCAACTTTGTGCGCTACAGTGATTGTGCACAGATCAACTTTATGCGCTACAGTGATTGTTCACAGGTCAACTTTGTTCGCTACAGTGATTGTTCACAGGTCAACTTTGTACGCTACAGTAACTGTTGATATGGCAACTTTGTGCACTACAGTGATTGTTCACAGGTCACTTTTGTACGCTACAGTAACTGTTGATATGGCAACTTTGTGCGCTACAGTGATTGTTCACAGGTCAACTTTGTACGCTACAGTAACTGTTGATATGGCGACCTTGTGCGCTACAGTGATTGTTCACAGGTCAACTATGTACGCTACAGTAACTGTTGATATTGCAACTTTGTGCGCTACAGTGATTGTTCACAGGTCAACTTTGTGCGCGACAGTGATTGTTCACAGGTCATCTTTGTACGCTACAGTAACTATTCCTACGGCAACACTGTGCGCTACAGTTATTCTGATGTCCCCTGTTGTCATATTGCTGAAATGTTGCTAACAGTTGCGTAAAACCCAACTCACTCACTATGTATACGTGTTATGGAAACCCTACCATAATTCCAACACCCATGAACTTATAACTGCTTCGGCGGATGCCACTTTTTAGTTGAGTCACTTTGGAGCAGGCCAGACCAAGTCGAAGATGGTGGTGACGTTTAGGCATAAAAGTATGGACATTTTGAAGCAGTATTACGCATGTGACAGTTAAGCATACCCCAGAACCATAAGATATTAAAGACGACAGGACATAAACTCACTGCAGAACTTCTTACCAGGTGAGCTATAAATGCTGTCTTTCGACATATTTTATGAATAAATCATGTTGTATTGTAAACAGATTTCGTATAACGGATGAAGCACGTCGTACAAAGACGGATGGCAATACGTCACATAAGCCTTTTGGATCTTGCATGTATGGAAAGAAATACTAGAACTGTCCTATGGGGAATTAAATAGCCCCGCACACGTTTGATAATGTAATATGAGTTTCCAAACGAACTCCTGCAATCGCTTTGGAAGACCTCTATTTTTCATCTGAAGATTATATAAAATAGAGTAGAGTACTTAAAGGAGCAACAAGAGGCCCCCATTCCATTGACACGGTAAAAGCAAAACCTATGTGGTTGAGTTCGGAGTACCATAGCATATCAACATACAAAATTTGAACAAAATCGGACAATGTATATATCTCGACCAATCACAGGTCTCCGTTTCGTTGCCATGGTAGCAAAATGGTAAAAGGATTTGAAGGCGTATATATCGTACAGTGTCCGTAGCTTCACAGGCGATCAGCGGTGGTACCCGTTTGCTGTAGACGCGTCTGTAAATCATAAACAGTCCGTCGACTACAACCCATCGTCCTTGCGACTTCAGCCGATGGCACGTTTACGTTGCACATTTGAAAGGCGTGGCATGACAAATGGCCGTAAAGACTTTTGTTTTCTTGTGTTTTTCTTTTTTTGTTAATGACTGCTAACAAGTATGGCTGAAAACACGTGCGGTATTATGGCCACGTGACCAGTTGCACGTGAAAAAACACTTTTGCCACTATAGTCCTGTGCACATGATTTTGATCCATTCACCTGCACAAAAACGGGTGTTATCTGAAGACAATACGTGGCCATTACTGTTTAAATACACAATAAGGGCCCACAATGTTAACTGGTCAAAATGTTAAAATTTTAGGATTGTGAAGTTTTTAATTTGGTTCAGTATATATTAACGAGGGTTTTCAAAAGGACTTCACAAATAGATATTTACTGATTAAGATGTTTGATACCTGAAAATTACAAAACGGCGACTATGAGACCATCTTGGATTTCTTAGAGAGGTTATTTTACATGACCTTGAGGTGATCATCCACACCAAGTTTCATAAAGACCTCTTTTAAGTATGGAAAATAGTTACTAATCTAACTTTCGACAAATCAGAAGATTCCATTCCGTTGCTATTGTAATAAAGGTGCTGTGTGTGCAAAATTAGATCTAAATATATTTGAACGAAATCGATCATCAAAATTTCAACCAATCAGTCGACTTGGTAAAATTGCCATGGTAAGAAACCCCATTCGGTTGAGTCCGGAAATACATTGTACCTAAATACCAAATTTGAACGAAATATCTAAATATCAATCAATCAGCTCTGCAGATTTCCGTTGCCTGGGAGAAGGTAGTAAAGTAAGTAAAGTCATATTAATTAGTGTCCCGAGATACACCTTTGTCCCAAGATTGAACAAAATCGGCTGAATGACATGTCAGCGATGAACACTTAAAGAAAACCTGTTAATAACGACCAGGTTGTCGTTGCTGAGAGGTTGTTGTAATATGAGAGGTGCAGTGCACTTACACAAGTTCCATGGCTCTACTATATTTAGCTTCTGAGAAAACACGCAAATACGAATAATTATAAGAAACTGAGAAAAAATCAATGAAAGATGTAAAAATAGCAAATAGTACCCAATATTTCTAATCAAACTTTGTTAATAAGAATATGTTACAATAAGGGGCGATATGTACGATGTTAACCGTTAATGTGGAAAAAAACATCTTCACATTAAGGGTGCGGTTTGCTACTCTTAATGTAAAAAAGTACATAAAGTGTTTACACGTAACCCTTAATGTATTTTGTTTTACATTTAGAGTATTTAACATTAAGGGTTGAAACAGGGGTGGTTGAAGTGCTCTGCGGCTGAGTGCTTTGCTGAAGTTGGTTGGCTAATTATTTTCCAACATAATCCCCACCAAGGTCAACATAGGCTTTCTCTTGGAGGTGTAAAAAATAACCAACACCGGAACTGGCTGTGTGATGCGTGGTGAGCCGTCGATCATCCATAGTCATATCATGTATTTCATCAATATTTTCCTTAGTGGTTGCAGGTGAAGGTCTTCCTGATCTTGAATCATCTTCGAGGTTCTCTCTTTCCCTCTTGAACTCTGTTACCCACCTCTTAACAGTGGCAAACGAAGGAGCATCATCCCCTAAAGTTGACACCATGTCCGCACGGATGACTATTGGAGTGAGCCCTTCCAGTTGAAGATACTTCATGACAGCTACTAAATCCAGAGACTTTGATGCCTGCAGAGATACGAGAGGCGTTCAATAAGTTTTGCAACTTGGGCACTTGTGTTTACACAAACAATGCCAACTTATGGCAGGTGTGACACTAGTCATAACATCAGGTTGACACGTGTCATAACAAGTTCCAGACACAACAATAAGTTAGATGTGATGGTTTCATTCACCTAAGGTTGGTCACAATCATGGATTCTCTCAAACATGAACAACGCGCTGTAATAAAGTTCCTTACATGCTCCGGTTCACAAATCGAGAATTGCACAGGCCGCCATATGTGAATGTGGATTCGAACAGTTATATCACCCACCCTACAGCCAGGACTTAGCCCCAAGTGACTATTTCCTGTTCCGGCAAATGAAATCTGCCCTACGTGGAAGACGCTTCCAGGATGACGAGGACATGAAGGCTGCCACAGAGGCGTGGTTAGAGGGGCAGTCTGCGGATTTCTATAAAAGTGGTATTAAAAGCTTGAAGGACAAATGGAATAAGTGCATTGAGTTTATATTGAAAAATATAAATGCAAAAGATATTCTGCGACTTGGTCTTATATTGAAGTTGCAAAACTTATTGAACGCCCCTCGTATGCTGCCTGGTTGTGTGTTTAGTTCCAATGTGTCCTGTAAGCGTGGAAGGTACTCCACTTAATGCTAACTGTCAAGAATTTACAACATTCCCTTCGTAGTTAGGCTCAGAACTGTTCAGCCATCTGTTATAATTGGTACAGCACATGGTATATACTACTCAAAAGAAGTCAAGAAACACACGATGTTTTCATATGGTTGTAGTTTATTTGTCACAACATGTTTGTATTGCAACACAGCCTTTCAAATGTTGGTGTTCTTTAACTTGTCTTAAATAATATAGAACATCTGTAGATCTTTCTTCAACGCGATTTGTTTGACAATTACAAATGGATTCACTAAAACGAACTGTATGAGTATGGTTTTACGCAACTTTTTTCAATATTCCAGCGATTATGTCGGGTCGACACGGAAAATGGGTCACGTTGGGCATCGAAACGAGGCGATTAGCTCCAGCTTTAACCACTAGGCTACCCCAAAGCGCCACATTGTTCTTGAAGGAGTCGGTATGTATCTTAAATCCAAAAGACCGCCTCCACCAAGAGAGCGAAAGGTCCGGGGTTCGGTCCCCGTCCCCGTCATACCAAAAGACGTTAAAAGATGGTACTTGTTGTTACCCTGTCTAGCGCTCGGCATTTAGGGGCTAAAACAAGGGCTGGTCGGAGTCAGTATACTGTGTCTGAGTGGGGTTTTCATGTTAAACTGCGGCATGGTATCTCAGTCAGTCAGCTAGCAATATAAATCGGCATCAGTCTGGACTAGAACAAGCAGACACACATGACAAACCCCCTCAAATATTTAGCTGTTCGTGTCCTAGCCGGACTCTTTGGACCAGAGAAAACCTGTTTTTCTTGAAATTACTGACTGTGACCAGGTATCTTTCTTTGTGGGTAAAGGCAAAAGCAAACGAAAGGGAAACTTGTGTGATGAAGCAACAGCGGCTTTCAATCTCATTGGTGATGTACCAACAGATAAGGATGAGAGGTACACGATGTCAGCCATTCTGGGTTCTGTTTTCTTAATGTATGATCGGGCCAGTATACAGGAGTTGATGAGGCATGCAAAGACTCATTCACTAAGAAAGGTAGAGCTAAAGTACTGTAGGAAATGATAGAAGACTGATTTTTGCCTGTTAAGTTTTCACAGACTGTTGTTATTGAAATATTTGAGTCACAAGGATTCCTATCGACAAATTTACAGAGATAAATTCGAACAAAAACAGGATGTTCACATTTATTCTAAGTCCAGTGATGGTAGTCTGAAACGAACTATAAAAATATGCGCTCGCGACTCCGTCATAATGATAATAATGTAGTCTTCATGAAACATCTAATCCACACACAAAAATCTTTTTGAGAAAATTCTAGATGTGCACCTTCAAAAATGACAAAATGACGCTGCGGGGTGTTTTTGGTTAACATTGCTCCCATGATGCATGTTACATTACACTTGCATAGCCATAACCATGGTACACGATATGGAGTCTGTACTGGGAAATGTATACAAGTTCTTTACACTTTAGAGAGATATTGGGAAACCATTTATTATTTAGATGAGGTGAATTACCGAACTGCCCAAGCTATGGGGTGTTCAATTCATACCATCAAGTCTACTGTATGACAGGAAAACAAAACAGGTATAGGGGTGGTCTCAAAAACAAAACTGGGACGTAAAAGGATATTATACAGCTTTGATACAGGGTGATTAGGCGCATAATGTACAAGCTTTATGAGCAGAAGGTAACCCTGACTTGTAATCAGCTGCTTGGTACCAACATTTTAAGCTGTCCACAGCTGGGGACGAAGTCTGGAAGCCGAAACAGACGCTCCCCAACCAACTAAGTGGGGACGGGTAAGATCAGTAGTCCCTGGCTATGACACTTTGTGGACTACCACTGAATATCTGTTCATGTCAAGCAGTTGCAGATCTGAGAGGGGTTGCAGAGCATGGTGTGAATGTGTTGTGGCACTGTTGCGACTGGGATCGCATTTAAGTGTCACCAGCCAACCAGCACATTAGCATTGTACAGCATATTTCAGTAAATACAAATTATGTTCTTTAAATGTTTTGTTGTTGACCAAATGAACATATAATATTGATATATTTAATGGGCTATAATGAAGTATGTCATAAAGATATGCGGGAGAAGAGAAAGATGCATATTTTTTTCAAATCAAGATAAATATTCTATTAAAATATAGGTATGTACCTGACATATATTGTATTGGGTTAATGCATTCCAAAATGTTTTCATAATATACGAGGGGATATCAAAAAGTTTTGAGCCTCACACAGAAAAAGTAAAGGGAATTGGATTGTTACTACTTTATTTTTCAACATAGTCCCCTCCAAACTCCACACACTTGTTCCACCTAGTTTGCCAGTCACTGATGCCCGATTGGTAGAAGTCAACATTCTGGTCCCCTAACCAACCCTCCACAGCAGCAGTTAGCTCATCGTCATCTTCAAATCTCAGGCCCGGGAGGTGTTTTTTCAGCCTGGGAAAGAGGTGGAAGTCACTGGGGGCTAGGTCTGGAGAATAGGGTGGGTGAGGGAGGAGTTCGTAGCCACATTCTTTCACAGCTGTCATTGCAACACGGCCCGTGTGGACTGGTGCGTGGTCCTGGTGAAGCAGAATCCCACGACGGATTCTTCCATGGCGTTTCACCTTAATGGATTGGCGCACCTGCTTCAATAACTTGTCGTGATACTCCCAATTCATTGTGGTTCCATGGGGCAGGTAGTCGATGTGAATCACTCGTTTGCTGTCGCAGAAGATGATCATCATAACCTTCTTGGTGGATCTGGTGGCTTTGAACTTCTTTGTCTTTGGAGAAGTGGCGTGTTTCCATTCCATCGACTCCTGTTTGCTCTCCGGATCATAATGATGAACCCAGGTTTCATCACTGGTTACAATCCTAAAATGAAAATCATCTGGGTTGGCGTTGTACCGAGTTAGCAAGGCTCCACTGATGGTGACCCTTGATAGCTTCATGTCATATTGAAGCATTCTCGGGCCCCATCTGGCACACACTTTGGACATGTGGAGTTTGCCATGAATTATATTATGTATGGATCAATATGATAGGCCTGTTGTTTCTAGCTCGTGGAGAGTAATACGGCGGTTTTCCATCACTAGTTTGTGTACAGTGTCAATGTTTTCAGGGCTGGTACTGGTTGATAGCCGTCCGGACCGGGCATCATCTTCTAAGCTCTCTCTGCCACGCTGAAATTCCTTCACCCACCGTTTGATAGTTGGAGACGATGGGGAAGACTCTCCATAAACTGCAGTCAATCGCTCTTCCACCTGTTTGGCAGATTGACCCTCTAGGACAAGGAACTTTATCACCGCTCTGTACTCAGATTTGTCCATTTTGCCAATTCACTAGGGGTAGGTCTCTTCCACGAAGTGTTGTGACAAAATAATTGCAGCCAGCAACATGTTTCTAAATAGCATCAGTAGCTAAGACATTCATGTACATCAGGTGTAGCGCATTGTACCATTCGACTAGGAATACTGTGTGAGGCTCAAAACGTTTTGATATCCCCTCGTATTTAGGGTGTGGGTTATGTTCACGCGGGATATACTACAATTTCATTCCTCCATGGCAGCCATATTGGATTTTGGAACATATTTGATTTTTTTCTTGGCCTCCATATGCTCAAATATTTGGAATGTCACAACGCACAGTTGTTACATAATTTTGTCACAATGTGTTCAATTATTCACGAAACGGCTGCACTACTAACCAAGCAAATCTTTTTACGTGTATGTTTCAATCAATCGAAAAAATAGGCCACACCCATTAACGGACTGCTGTTGCCTGATTTGCTGATAATAGAATGGTCGGGATTGCGTTACATTTCTCGCTAATCGATGTCACTGATGTCGTATTGTCTTTTGCTTTTTGTGTGTTCAGGGCTAAATGAGCAGTTTGTGAAGTTATTTTTGTTGACATATATTTATAAAAATTGACATTAATATCTTTTTTGTTTATGGAGGTGAAAACCTAAAAACCTGCATGTACACTTCATGCACATCTGTCTTTACCTTTATGTCTCAATGAAAACTAAAAACATATTGAAGTCTATTCTCAACTAAGTTCTTTTTGTATACTGCCTATATCGTGGCCTTTTTTTAGCAGGCTATCATTTTGTTGGTTCTTTTAGTTTGCATTTTTTTTAAAGACAAAGAAATACCAATTTCCTTTCCTCTACATCGAACTGAACTTTTGTTGGTTATTTTGGGTAAAATGTTCTTTTCCGGAGCAGATTCTTTTGTTCGCAAGAAGAAAAAATGTCAGTCATTAAATGGAGTTATTGCAAATCTCACATCTAACAAAGACTACATACAGCCTTATCGGGCACAGCGCGCGAAACGGTCAAACAAGGTGATCTTGTTCTAGCAGAGAAAGTCATCACTTTAGGGCTGCCTTTCTAAATAGCACACAATGAATTACTTTGTTAAGATTACTCTTCTTGTTTGTTTGTTGTATAACGCCACACTTAACAATGATATATGACGGAGGCCGGGCCAGACAATTCAGTGATTGGCATCATGAGCATCGATATACGCAATTGGGATACGATTATATGCATCAACCAAGTCGGCGAACCTGACCACCCGATTCCGTTTGTCGCCTCTTAGCACAAGCATTGGTTGCTGAAGACCAATCCTTACCCGGAACTTCATAGGGGTCAAAATGACACTGTGTATGTTATACTTCCATTTTATTGACGAATCATTCCCTTGACTCATTCGCTACAATTCTTAATATACCCGTCAAACCAATTACTCTCATGAGCGAGATGACCTGTGCAGAGCCGGGGTAGAACCGGTCTTCAGCAACCCATGTTTGCCGTAAAAGGGCACTATGCTTGTCGTAAGAGGGGACTAACGGGATCGGTCGGTCTGGCTCGCTGACTTGGTTGATGCATGTCATCGTATCCCAATTGCGAAGATCGATGCTCATGATGTCAATCACTAGATTGTCAGGCCTAGACTCGATTATTTACAGACCGCCGTCACACACATGTAGCTGGAATATTGCGTTAAACATTACACAAACAAACAAACAGTCATTAGCGAGGGAAATGTTGGTCTCCTTCAGAGAGGTGAGATGAAGACAAAGCCCATGTATCCTCAGGCAACAGACATTGTCAGAAATATGCCACTGTTCACCCAGGAGTGAATGGGTACCATGTAGGAATTGATTGTGAAGTGTCTGTTAACCTTCCAGCGCCTCTAGCTCTTGAGCGATATGATCCCAGCGAATGTAGAATGAAGTGTACACTGATCCATTTGAGCATTTAGTGTGTTGTGTTGATTTGGCATATCATTTATAATTACATATAAGGAGCATTCTGTGGTGACTTTGCCGACTGGGCCACCAGTGCCCCCGTATGACAGTAATACAAAAAGGTAGTTACTCAACGCTTTGATAAGAAAGTTGACAAGATATATAGACAGGGAATTAAGTCGGCTCCGACCAATTAACAACTGAGAGTAAATAATCTCAAAACTCTAATGATTGAATAACCTCGAGTGGGTTAAATCGGGGGAATAAACACAGAGAGAATATCCCTAAATTAAGTCTCTTGGACAATAAAATAGAGGAAAACGATTGAATATCAAACTAGTCTGCACTCGTTTGCAAACATATAAGAGATAACATACATCAAATACATACATACTACAAGCATGCGATTGAACTGCTGGAGAATAATAATTACAGGTCCCTAACAATGAATGTAAACGACGACAGCCGTATTTGGCCGAATGGTGACGGAAGCTGGACCATTAAGAGAGAGGGAAGCTGTGCGGTCATAAGGCCGGGATGAGACTGGTTTTACGACCCGGTGACACGCCTATACGGGGAATCGATCCCGGGTCTTCAGCGTGACATGCGAGCGTTTGGACCACTAGGTTACCCCATCGCCCCTTCAAATCACAATAACAACCTCTGATTGATTAAGTTATTTCTTTCTCACTCACTGTCGTTGGGCAGTTTCAAATCATTCGTTGGTTCGAGTCCCACATTCGTCCTTATTATGATACTTGGTTTGTAAGCACCTTACTCGTGAGTTTTCTGAAGGGATAAATGTCTACGATCTCCTCACAAATGCAATTTCACTCCTGGTTCAAGGTCATGGTTGACGCGTAGGTTCAACAACTTCAAATTGTATCTCCTTCACGTCCCTTCATTCAAGCTCAATAACCTATCACTTCTCCATTGCACCAAAGTATTCATAACATTGCCCCGTGCAATGATCGAGTCTGAAAAAAATATAACCCCGAGGTAAAAATAAATTGATCAATGAAATGTGACGACGTTGATGCAAAATCGTTATTTCATGGCACCATTCCCGAGAGGATTGTCAGGAATCAATATGTGTACCTGCCAGAGACGTGTAACACAAATCCCTGAGTATATCGCGATCCCGTTATAGCTGAGTTACAGGGAGTGTCACTTAACACAATGCAGCTATGCCTCCTAAACCCCCTTGGAATGATCTTGTAAAGGTGGACATTACTGCCTTGTGTCATTTATGAAGCGTTAAGATAATAACAATGCGGCAGAAAGTTTCCTGGAGAAGTGTATATGATTGGAAAGGGGAACTATCGCTTTTATTCAAATTGCTATCCCCAAACGATGCTGAAGTTTGCAAAATGGGTAATTCTTAAAACAATGGCTATAATTATAGCATCAGTAAAGGACGTCAGACGTGAAATTGTATCAGGGAATGCGCTATAATTTTATAAATCAAGTTTCAAATAAGGACATCTCTTTCAGTTAATTTGTCACATCAGACAATTTAAGGAACAGCTATTGTTGTCACTTAAGAATTAGCTTACCTTTGAAATGAGATTTATTTAGATTGAGCATTGTTTTAGGCCGCATTTAGCAATATTCTAGCAATATTACGGCGGGGGACACCAGAAATGGGCATAACACATTGTACCCATGTGGGGAATCGAACCTGGGACTTCGGCGTCACGAGCGAACGCTTTAACAACTAGACTACCCCAGCACCCCAGATTTATTTAAAACAGGCTGTTGCCTTTTCAAGATATAGTCGGAACAAGCTTAGATGTATGATGTGACGTTAATGTTACACCTGGTAGAATGGAGCGAGAGAGAAAAAACACTGTTTTCAATGAACGTCGATGAAACCTTAATATTTTCCTAACTCTACATTGCACTTGAAATCTAACACTGACATTAGATATACCTCCAGTACAGAATAAGGGTAGCTTGCTTGCTTCCACATGAGATATAGCTTGGGTTGGATCAACCGATATCTCATAGGAGATATCATTGCAATGAAATTGCATCAAAAAAGGGAAAGCAGACCATTGTGACGTCATCGCTTATCATGACGTCACGTTGAAGTGACATCACAAATCCCTCCGCCACTGAAGCTGATTAACTGTACTTTTTTACACTCAGGAGACTGGTACAGAGTAGTTACTTTATCATAGCTAAATTGGATAGAATTATCATTAAACCGCCCCCATGTTATCAGAAATGAGCGGGCCACTGTAGCTTGATAATTCCCTCATGTTGCTTGGTGACGTCACGTTCAATAGTGACGTCATCTGATTTGTTCTATGACGTTTCCATATTTGTAAAAGTGGGTCAGTGAAATTCGTGTTGATTGCACTTAATATTTCAAAACCGATATTGTTTATCTTTATTTGATTACAAATTCTATCCATTTGAGCCATAATAACAGTAACGCTATTTTTCAGGGCATTATCATTTGCAGAAGCCCCAGGTCTTCCATTAACTGCCCGACGTCATCGCTTACCATGACGTCACATTGAAGTGACATCACAAATCCTTCCGCCACTGAATTACAAATATGTGAACACTCATCAATAAACTATAACTCCTTGTCAAGCCTCAGACTCGTGTTGATAGATTTGATTTCAAAAGACAATCTGATTAGATTATCTATGATCTGACGACATCCCTTTGGGCTGACCTTATCACTGACCTTGACCCAAAGGTCACAGACCTCATTACTGACCTTGGTCCAAGGGTCATAGTATAGTACGGGAAGCCATTTCCTAACTAATTATCCAACATGTTACAACACGTCAATGAAAAAAACATATTTCATAATTATTAGTTTTTTATGGTATTCGCAGAATAGATACATGTCTGTAGAAATCCCCTCCATAATAGGATGGGACAATTTGGACAGAAACACGACTCCAACGGCACTCGATAGGGATCATTGGCTTCTTTTTAATTATGATAAGGATGCAAGCTTGTTATCAGTGAAATTAGAGGGAATAGGGCTTTTCGTGTAATTGGTGCTCTTCTGTTGCAAATTGGTTCAATTAGTCGCCAGCCCTAGGGTGCATGTGGGAAACTAGCACCAGCGTTGTTAGAGCACGAGTCAGTCGTGGTAACATGCTTTGATGTACATGAAATGTAAACCGAAAAACAACATATATGGGATTTAATGTTTGAAAAAGTAGGACTACTTTATTTTTTTAGAAATATGTGTGTGATGGGAAAATTAACACGTTTGGTCGTAACGTAACATAAACTATTACACAAGCGGTAAAATATATCGTTGCACATATTTCTGATATTTGCAGTGTGCAGATATCACTTTACATTCTAGGCATTTGATTGGCGGATTGTGGACCCTGACGCTTACGGGACTTCTTTCGCGACTTTTTTCGTTCATATTTCGATCACAAGAACACGGTTATTATTTCCGCTGGAAATACAGCCAAACAAAGGAAAACAAACAGAAAGCATTCTATTTCGTAATGTTGCTATCCAATGCTCTTGTACTTTACCTGGCGAAAGCAACAACTTATTTAAATATGCAAATGATTGTCTGTTTCGGTGAACGAACCTGCGCAAGTTCAAGGTGGGCGAAGAGTTTAATATGAAATTTCAGAAACCAAATTCCGTCCTTAATGTTCTGAAGAGCACCAAAGAGCAATAAGTGCTGTTTGACATAGTTATTTTTTACGCTGCAGTGCCGACGAGTAACCGCTAATCCCCCCCTAGCGCCGAGCTCCAAGTTCACTAAACAATTTGCGTCTATGTACATGATCTTTCATAAACATTAAACACAGAACGTACATTTAAGCTGCAAAACCCTTTTCATGTTCATAACAACTCTGCCAAAAACAGAGTCGATTGTACGATTCCGATTATATCATGAGCATCTTATTTTAAATTATCACGAGGTGTTCGCGAAGTTACCTTTAAGACCTACATCGCAAGTCATGGTCGTTTCAGCTGGTAATATCGCCGGACATGCCACGGTTAGATTGCAAGGTTGGCAGCGACAGATATTTGAAACAGCGTGATTTCAGCTAGAACTAAATAACACGATAAACGAACCACGGGTAGTAACCGAGCATCCGATGAACTGTCCCTGAATCATTTCCGACAGTAGAAGTTTCAAGCAAGTTTCTTGCTTGAAAAGCGGTTTTGCATTCGATCATCAATCTTTATTCATTTCGTAGAGTAGGCCACAGACCGTTTCCACAATACAGAGTTACAATGAGTTACATTCGGTCGTCTCTCAATGGAAGGTTTGAAGCCAAACTGGAACTCGCTGTCTGCGCGTGTACAGTTGCCTGGTCTACTACAAGTGAGTGAGGAAGGGCACTAGGTCTTAGGGCCAGATTAACAAGAGATTACGGCTATTACTGTTAAGCCCTCAGATATAATAAGTCGTTATTGTATTGTTAAAATATTAGTACGTCATTTTATTTTGTCATCGACTTTGTCGTTCACCTTTACTGGAGGGACATAAACTAGAAACTATTTTATCACAGCGCCATGAGTGAGTGAGTGAGTGAGTGAGTCGGGTTTAACGACACTTTTAACAGTATTACAGTTATATCGCGGCGTGTCAGGGTAATGTGGGAGGAAAGCCCGAAGTGATGCAGTTCTCAGACGTCTTCACTTCGGTGAAACCCACGAGCGTGGGCAGCGCCATGACACCACTGACGTCTGCTGGCTGAGATTTGGTTAATTAACGTTGGGACCTTGACCTTTCAGTTGTTTTGATTTCTCTTCCGATTACATCTTATGAATATGAAAAAGTTTTGTCTATTCAATCTATTTAATTTTAAAGTGTACGTACCGAGTGGAATAATGTTCTGTTTTGAGTTACGCTTTGTAATATTCCATAAGTATCTCCACCCAACGTGCAACCAATTCAAGTCACCGAACCTGACCACTCTATCCATTTACGACAAGCATGGATTACTGGGGATTTTATCCTGACCCGGAACCCGAACGGGTACGAAATTCTTGCTTTTCATATAGCCACCTGAAAGGACTTGCAGTGGCTCTAATAAACATGTTCTACTTCTCTCAATCCTTGGAACCCGCTTCGAATGACATGATGCTAAAAATATCCATCCAATCAAATTACTTCCATGAGCGAAAAAAGTTTTGTGCTATGTTAGTAATAAGTAAAATGTGGAATATGACGTCATTTCCGAATTGTGGCTTTGGTGCCAAGTGCCCCAGGGTATAAATAATATAATGGACATGAAATACATTGGAAATCTGAAGAGTGTGGGGAAGTACAATCCTACAGGAGCTCAGCCAGGCCGCTGATTGATGTCTTTCCAGTTATCACTATCACCAGATGCTGTCTGATCAGTATTAAGACATGGGGATTCTGAAAAGGGCGGAAATCGATTTGACAATCGCAGACACAGGACGTTGAAAATTGGTGATTTTACGGAAAAAGCCCTGTGACATTGACGAATCGGAATGATCTAGAAAAATGTCCAATGGCAACGAACGGTATCAATAACACTTACCGTAACAACTTTGGAATAAAAACACTTGTGTGAAGAAAAGACATCATGAGCTTGCAAACAAGATGTTTGATATCATAATTTTATGGCAGCGCGTATAGTGAACACAAGATTTAAGTTTTCAATTTTGTATTTCCTCTGTTGTTTGTCCAGACAGTGGATTCAGCAGGGTAATTTACAGTGCTTACAAAGCCCGTTTACTGTTATATTGTAATCACCTGTTATTTTCATTGTAATATTTTTACAAGCATTTTCCTCTTAGTTAAGTAGGGGGCAGGGGTGGCCGAATCGTCTGAGGCGCCGCAATTCACTGTGCAGAGTTGCGTCCCTTGGGAACGAAAAAAACTACCTTCGCTCCAATTTTTCGAAGGTCACTGTGTCTGAGTGATGTATCCATGTTAAACTGCGGCATAGTATCACTGTGGGCTAGCACTTTATAACCGGCATTAGTTCGGACCCATCAAAACCATCCAATACAAAACACGACAACGTAACGCAAATTGTTTGAATAGTTGCAGTCATCTAACGATGGTATTTATCATTTCACCAAAAACCGAGGTGAGACTTACAATATTGTTACTTCCTGCAGTTCTAAAACTATTGCTGAGTCAACAAAACACACCATCACGCCATCGCTTATTACTATGCACACTGCAACAGACATTGGCAGCTTGGATCAGACCAGCGGCTCGCTTGTCGATCACATTCCCCAACACTTTACTTTCTGTATAACGAGGTGGACACAATAGGTTACATATCTGTTCCTGAATGTCCATGGGTGATTGAAAGTGGCGTTACTTCACCCCAGTACCGCTGTTGTATGGAAGCGTATCAGTGCCATATTCTCAAAAATGTATCATCTACATAGAGGATACTTACATCAACTATGATGATATTTTCGTTAACGCAAAAGATACGACTTTCATCGACGTAGAAGATACTTTAATCTACGTACATAATATATTAACTTGCGTCAATGAAAGTACCATCTACGTAGATGTAAGTATAATCTACTAAGATGATGAATGAAATTAGACTGTGGCACCAATACGCCTCCATACTGTTGTATTTGTATCTTTTCTCCGTATATCTATATCCTTCTCTCCTCATTGACTGAGGGGCATGACCTTGAAGTTTTTGTCCATTATATTGTAGGTTCCGATTCCGCATTTTTAAACTTATCTTTCGACGTTACACTTTTTTTTATAGGTAACCGTCCTGAAGGCGATCGTCATCAATTGTGACCATTTTCCCGGGGCGGCAGTGTCCACTAGCTATTTCAAACCCTGGAAAACTAGATTTTGATATGCTAATGGACATTCTTGCCTCGAGAATATGTATTGTGACCAACTCGCGTCATTCAGGGACAAGCCGAATCAGGTTACGGGAAGGGGCGAGTGGTGACAAATGTAGTGGGTTTTTTAATTGGAAAATCAACACAACACAACATTACACTGTAATTCACACTTCAACTCACTCAATCATCGAATTCATAGTTCACGTCATTTCACCTGACCTTACCTTATCGCCCGATCAATCGAGCCGCATCTTACGACAAGCATGGTCTCCTGAACATGGGAACCAATATTTTTTACTGGTATTACCCAATGTATGAAGGGCTTTTAAGGCATATCATCTTACTGACTTACGTTTCTCAAAGACGTTCTTCTTTACATATATGTGGTAATTCGTTTTGAGTGAATCGCCCAGGTTTGACATTCAAACTTCGCCATCATAGTAAATCATGCGAGAGAAACAATCTGATGAAGACATGATTATATCCATTTAACGTCAATTCTGATGATATTGTTCTTCGTATCCATTAACGTGGTGTAGTTGAGAATTAATGTGGTGAAAATGTACGGATAATACGTTTTCCGTTTTTGGTCCTTGAAGTTTCTTTGATGTCGAGTCAATGTAGAGAAAATAAGAAAGAATTCACATTCATTTCAGTATAAAAAGAATTACCTCTCTCTTCAAAGTAATATCAAATAATATCAAGATGAAAGCTGCTCGCGGTACAAATACGTGCTTGTCCTGTTGGAACGGATTGATACCCTTCATTAACCTGAGGATTTCATTTTGTTTAATAATCGTTCAAAACGTTCTGGCGAATATTGTTACACGTCTATCATATTGATTTTGATACACGAAGAACTAAAGGAATATAAAATTAAAACCACTGATATTTCAATCATATAGATAATAGTGCCTCAAAACTGTAGCTGAGTGGGCCACAGCTTTAAATGTCAACAGCCACGTAACAAAGGTTGCTGTCAGCAGTGCTGTTCAAATATTTTCTTCATAAAGACTGATGACAAACGTATTAGCAGAACAAACGTGTCTTAGCTTACTGACGTGGTAACATACGAAACAACCAAAGCCAAATGCTATTCGAATATTCTTAGACACAACATCTGCACAATGTAATCATGGTAAGAAGTTTGAATATTAAACTATGGAAATATACCTGTTCAACCTTTGGAACATTATATAAAGTCTTGGGATTATTTTCTAAAACATATCACTGTGTAAACACAGACAAAGTCGCCGAGGAAATTCCTAATCTGAGAAAAAAATGGTTGAAAAATCCCCTAGCGCAAATTGCAGTGCGAAATAGTTCAGCATCTGAGATGTAAGTAAAGGCTCCCTTGTGCATATTGCAAGCTATTACTTCCTGCTCGGTGCCTCAAGTCGACGGCTTGTTGTTGAACATCTCGTTAGCATTCACCACTGGTCAACTTAATGCCTAATCCTGGCTATGGAAATTCGTCTCTGCACGAAATGAGAGTCCGAGTTGTGGCTGTACAACTGTATGTGGAGCGCTGGTGATTGTAGGCTTAATTTACATAGAAATCAGGAATATAAAATTAAAACCACTGATATTTCAATCATATAGATAATAGTGCCTCAAAACTGTAGCTGAGTGGGCCACAGCTTTAAATGTCAACAGCCACGTAACAAAGGTTGCTGTCAGCAGTGCTGTTCAAATATTTTCTTCATAAAGACTGATGACAAACGTATTAGCAGAACAAACGTGTCTTAGCTTACTGACGTGGTAACATACGAAACAACCAAAGCCAAATGCTATTCGAATATTCTTAGACACAACATCTGCACAATGTAATCATGGTAAGAAGTTTGAATATTAAACTATGGAAATATACCTGTTCAACCTTTGGAACATTATATAAAGTCTTGGGATTATTTTCTAAAACATATCACTGTGTAAACACAGACAAAGTCGCCGAGGAAATTCCTAATCTGAGAAAAAAATGGTTGAAAAATCCCCTAGCGCAAATTGCAGTGCGAAATAGTTCAGCATCTGAGATGTAAGTAAAGGCTCCCTTGTGCATATTGCAAGCTATTACTTCCTGCTCGGTGCCTCAAGTCGACGGCTTGTTGTTGAACATCTCGTTAGCATTCACCACTGGTCAACTTAATGCCTAATCCTGGCTATGGAAATTCGTCTCTGCACGAAATGAGAGTCCGAGTTGTGGCTGTACAACTGTATGTGGAGCGCTGGTGATTGTAGGCTTAATTTACATAGAAATCAGAGTCAGCATTACGTCTCGGGCACAGACAATTGACGTTATCTTGCCGGAGATAAGTATAGGTAAATATAGGACTTTAGACGAGATAGTTATGTTTTGTACACAGATAAGAAAGAGAGAGGAGTCTGTTGGCTTTGTAATCGCGGTGTTTATTCAGTGGGTCACCTTGAGTGCGGCCGCCACGTTTCTGTTAGTGATGAGGCTGAATGTAGATTAAGAAGCGCCAACAAAAAATATACAATGCGAAGATAACGAGACTGTGGGTATGTTGTTGACAATATTGAGTTGAATTCTGCATTTCTATTGAAGGTAATATGTTGGTAAGCTAATAAAAACAATTACGAGACCAAAGTCCAGGAGACCCAAGCATGGCTTAAGGACACATTTCTGAGTTTGAAAATGTTAAGCCTTTAATCACTGGCTACCCGTGCGATAAACAGACCGAAGCATTTTGATAGGGAGAAAGGATAGAGCAAAATCATCCCATCCCCAATCCCCCATCCCCCATCCCCAATCTTCCATATCATGTCCCCAAACATTAATTCTCCTTCGCCCATCGCCACAATCTGCTCTGGAAACCTCCCATTCCTTCCCCAACAGCCTTCACCCATTCTCCATCCCCCATCGCTATCCCCGCCTTCATCTGTCTTCTCCCTCCCCGTTGCCCCTTTTCACAAAAAGGACCCAATTAAATACCACAATAGACACACACATTACCTGAATGTATGACTCTGTTGTTTCGACTATCATAGAGATTGAAAATGGAATCCATTTCTCAGGCGACATAGGTGGCCAGATTCATAATCGACCTGTTTGGAACCACTTCGTCCCAGGGAGAGTAGTGATGAGCGATACACACTGGGGAAATAGGTCATTTAGACAAGACTAGGGTTCTCAGTTGCTGCCCTCAACAGAACGGAAGGTTTCTGTAATAATGTCTCGGTATTTCCGGTACATTTAATTCAGAGAGCTATTTTAGGTATCGGTTTTATTGAATTGAAACGAATGAAAACAACTCGGGGCACAATTTGTAAGAAATTAGGAAACTTGTAAATGCACTTTGGATATTCTTCCAATCGATATCTAAATGGAACATATTTTGTCAATGTTCAATTTTCATTTAAAGATCCTTCGAGTGCTAAGGGTAATTAACGACGCCGCAACGACATCTCAAGCAGGAATCCATAAGCGTCCTTTGGTTTGAAACTAGTTTCACCTAAACGCCAGCTAAGACGAGTTGAGCTCCCAAAACAAATTTTGTCTCAATACCTCATGCTTGTTTGAAAAGATGCTGAAAAGGAAAGAGTATTTTACTATAAATGGTGAACAGACAAAAGAGAAACTATTTGGGCCAAATGTTCAACGTTCATCAACCCTCTTATGTTCAATATGAGGGCAAGTTCTATTTCAAAAACAAATTTCATATTCTAACATAACCCAAAACATTGATGTCAATTAAATTGGAGGACATTTCTTCTCACCATGTGGCACACACAAATGTTCAACTTGAAATGTCATCTATGACATTGAATGTACCCTTTGTGGATTGATTTTAGACAGAAAGAAATAATTATACTTCAGACTGAAGGAAAAAGATATTTGCCTGCCACCAAAATTACATTGTCGCGAGGTGAATATCTTCTTCTGGTGCCAAATGTATACTTTCTTAACGTCAAGAACTGAAACGTGTGTATAAATTTAATTATATTTCAAAGTAAATGTTTTACCATCAAGTGTTTGGATGAATATGTCATATGTTAACAATATACCATCTTAAAAAGTCCGACTTAAATAAGAAATGTCAATGCAAGAGAATAACCTGTCTTGTGTGTTCTCCGAAACAGATTTCATAAGTGTAAAGGGCAAAATAGTTGTGAAAATTATATGAATGATAGTTCTGATTCTTTGCAATTTTGAAGTGTTATAAAACCTTTCCATTCCCTACAATGAGCCGACACTAAGAAACTCTGTCTGTCAATTTCTATACCTTTCACTATTAACATCTTCCTGTTCGACGACCCGTGGACTTATATAAAATCCAATCCAAAAATATATCTCCCTGTCTAAGACGCCAAACATCATAGCATCTCCAGTAGCGTCACAAGAATATTTTGTGCAGTTGCAAACTATCAAAACACTCCCCATATTAACCAATAGAGCATCTTTTGAAAAAGGTGATAAAAGGTAATTTGTGACTAATTCCCATGTTAACTGTTCAACATTACCAACTGGCAAATACTCACGGCAGGAATGTATATTTACTTATAGCCATATATGAATAATCCTTGGATTCCCACGTTCCTGTTCAACACATAACAACTTGTCAATACGACCTGAAGAAATAACTATTACAAGGTAAGTCTTATTGCTGACTTATTTGCATTTCCCAGAAATAGAAGCGACACAAATATTTCTATATTCAAAAGAAATATCTGCTAAAAGAAGAGTCAAGTGTACTATTCCGATTATATCATGAGCATGTGCTAATGAATCACTATCAAACAGTCAATACACCAGTGTTCGCGAAGTTACCTTCACGATAATCTACATCGCATAGTCTTTGATACATGGTCGTTTTCAGTTGTTATTATCGTCGGCCATGCAACGGTAAGACTGCAAGGTTGGCAGTGACATATTTTGAACAGCGTGATTTCGTCTGGAGCAAAACAACACGATAAACGAGGCACGGGTAGTCATAAGGAAATGCGATGAACTGTCCCTGAATCATTTTCGACAGCAGAAGTTTCAAGCAAGTTTCTTGCTTGAAAAGCGGTTTGCATTCGATCATCAATCTTTATTCATTTCGTAGAGTAGGCCAAGGACCCAATCTACATTACCGAGTTACATGGAGTTACATTCGGTCGTCTCTCAATGGAAGGTTTGAAGCCAAACTGGAACTAGCTGTCTGCGCGTGCACAGTTGCCTGGTCTTTTACAAGTGTGTTCAGACAGGGCACTAGGTCTTAGGGCCAAATTAACGAGAGATTACAGCTATTGCTGTTAAGCCCTCAGCTTAATAAGTCGTTATTGTATTGTTTAAACATCGGTACGTCATTTTATTTTGTCATCGCTTTTGTCGTTCACCTTCACTGGAGGAACATAAACTAGAAACTATATTTTCACAGCGCCATGACATCAATGACCTCTGCTGTGGTTTGGTTAATAAACTTTGGCACCTTGACCTTTCAGTTGCCACAAAAAGGGAACATAAACTTGAAACTATTTTTTCACAGCGCCATGAGTGAGTGAGTGAGTGAGTGAGTGTTGGGTTTAACGCCGCTTTTAACAGTATTACAGTTATATCAAGGCGTGTCAGCTTAATGTGGGAGGAAAGCCCGAAGTGATGCAGGTCTCGGACTTTTACAACTTCGGTGAAACTATTTTTTCACAGCACCATGACATCAATGACGTCTGTTGTGGTTGGCTTAATAAACTTTGGGAATTTGACTTTTCAGTTTCCACAAAGAAGGAACTGAAACTGCTAGTTTTGGATGATTCCTCTTCCAGTTACATAGGTTGTAATAAATAGTATATTACACTCTCTAGGTCATCGTAAAGGTAACTTCGCTAACACCTGGTATCGTCACCATTTGATTGTGACTCACATTGTCATGATATAGTCGGAATCGTACAACTCCTTGAATCGATATTTCTTATAAATATGGAAAAGATTTTGTCGCTTCAAGTTAATATATATTTATTATCTATTTAATCTATTTAATATTAATTATAAGTGTACATCCCGAGTGAAATAATTTTGTTTTTAGTTTCGTTTTGTCATATTCTATAAGTATTTCCACCCAAAGTGCTGGCCTTCGTTTAAAAGTTAATGAATAAAAGATAAAAGTTAAAAGTTGAAAGTTTGAATGATTTAGCGTATAAATCTAAGGAACTTCTAATGAGCCACTCACTTTGGGTGCAAAGTAGAAATTCATGGTTTCGATTAAGTGTGATCTGCCTGTCAGTACAGTGAGTGAATGTTGTTTAACGCCGCAATATTACACCTATAAACAGTCGAGTTTCGGGGACAACAACCAGTCATTGACATTATGAGCAACGCCAAACGCTTCAGAGTACGATGACACGTTATCAGCGAAGTCACCGAGCCTGACCTTCGCATGCAATAAACAGCATACAACCAATTCAACTGGGCATCATAGAACCGCATTCGGTGATCATCTTATCGGTGTTAATGAAGTTACCAACTGGTTCTACGCTACCTCTGCAGGACGCTGTCATACACTTCCAGTAGATGCAGTGACCGTTGCTGTAATTCTTGCTTTGTTTGTTAGTTGTTTAACTCCGCATCCAATACTCCAGCTATATGAAGGCGGTCTATAAATAATCGAATCTGGAACAGAGTATCCAGTGATTAATATCATCATTATCGATCCATGCAATTGGGATACGATAACATGCAACCAAGTCACCGAGCCTGACCATTCGATCCATTTACGACAAGCACGTATTAGTGGGGATTTTATCCTGACCCGGAAACCCGCACGGGTATGAAATTCTTGCTTTTCAGACAACCGCCCGAAAGGACTTTGTGAGTGCCTGCACTAAGCATGTTCTACTTCTCTCAATCCAGCCGTGATGAGAATTAATACCTATTTTATCTCCATTCTACATCTAAATGATCTCATGTGGTTGTTACATTTAAGGTTACTATCGTAAGATAAAAAAACATGGCTTTCTTTGGAACCCGATTCGAATGACATGATGCTAAAAATATCCATCCAATCATACTACTTCCACGAGCGAAAGAAGTTTTGTGCTATGTTAGTTATGAGTCAAATGTGGAATGTGACGTAACTTCCGAATTGTGGCTTTGGTGCCAAGTGCTCCAGGGTATTTATAATATAATGGACATAAAATACATTGGAAATCTGAAGACATGACGAAGTACAATCCTACAGGAGCTATTTATGGAAATGATTTATACAAAAATCAATTATCTTCTACATTGTTAAAATTAATTAATTAATAGATGAGCGTTCGTATGGCACCTTCACAAGCACCGGTAAGGTCTACTTCTGTTTAGTGGGGACAAACAACTCAAGTATTTGGGGTTTTTTCTTATCAGTTGACACATTATTGTGAAATCAATCGATATATTCTGCCATTATTCGACTGCTATACAAGACAAACGGCCGCACTAAAAAATTATACACTAAAACTGAAACAAACAAGAAATAGTTATTCGATGGCGATGTGTCTGATTCGGGTATCATACTTGTGTTTTAGACCTTAGGTTTGCAGAGTTTCGACGACTGTTTTGAGCCTTGTATCGTTAAGGGATAAAACAAGGACTGTTCGGCTCGGAGTCAGTATACTGTGTCTGAGTGATGTATCCATGTTAAACTGCGGCATGGTATCTCAGTGGGCTAGCACTATATAACCGGTATTAGTGAGGACCACAGCAAAACCATCTAATAAAAAACACAACTGCGTAACGCAAATTGTTTGACAATTTGTCAGCCATTAAACGATGGTATTTAACATTTGATCAAAAACCACGGTGAGACCTACAATATTGTTACTTCCTGGAGTTCATGTTTTCCAAAGGTTGGGGAAATTATTTCTCAGATTAATGCTGAGTCAACAAAACACACCATCACGCCATCGCTTATTACTATGCACACTGCAACAGACATTGGCAGCCTGAATCAGACTAGCGGCTCGCTTGTCGATCACATTCCCCAACACTTTACTTTCTGTATAACGAGGTGGACACAATAGGTTACATATCTGTTCCTGGATGTCCATGGGTGATGGAAGGTTGCGTTACTCAATCTTTACCCAAGTACCGCTGTTGTACCGAAGGGTATTAGTGCCACATTCTCAAAAAAGTATCATCTACGTAGAGGATACTTACATCTACGTTGATGATATTTTCATTTACTTAGATGATACTTTCATCTACGCAGATGATACAACTTTCATCTACGTAGAAGATACTTTAATCTACGTACATAATATAATAATCTACGTAGATGTAAGTATAATCTACTTAGATGAACAATAAAATTAGACCGTGATAATATGCTTCCACACTGTAGTGTTTGTATCTTTTTTTTCCGCATATATATATCCTTCTCTCATCACTGACCGAATCACTAATTTTTCATTATACTGTAGGTTCCGATTCCGCATTTTTAAACTTATCTTCCGACGTTACGCTTTTTAGGTAATCGTCCTGAGGCCGAGCGTCATCAATTGTGACTATCTTCCCGAAGCAGGAGTGTCCACTAGCTATTTCAAACTCTGGAAAACTAGATTTTGATAGGCTCATGGACATTCTTGCCTCGGGAATATGTATTGTGACCAACTCGTGTCGTTCCCGGACAAGCCAAAACAGGTTACGGAAAAGGCCGAGTGGTGACGAATGTAATGGTTTGTAAATTTGAAAATCAACACAACATAACATTACACTGTAACTCACACTTCATCACACTTAATCGTCGAATCCATAGTTCACTTAACATATGGCTGATTGTTCGCAGCAATTATCCAGTTATATAACGGCTGTCAGTAACTGATCGAGTCACCATGAGCATCGCTCCACGAAATAAGGATACAATGACATGCAATCAACCAATCCTAACAGGCCGAGACCGCTTACGTGGTCTTATGGTAGAGCATCCGCCAAGAGACCAGAAGGTTCGGGGTTCGATCCCCGTCGTCATATCAAAAAACGTTAAAAGTGGTACTTGTTACCCCGGTTGTTACTCCACAGTAAGGGGCTAAAACAAGAACTGCTCGGCATTCCATGCACATGGCTATATAAGTGCAATAATCTTAGATGCGACGTTAAACTTCATTTCACCTGACCTTACCTTACCACCCAATCAATCGAGCTGCATCTTACGACAAGCATGGTCTCCTGAACATGGGAACCAATATTTTTTACCGGGATTCCCCAATGTATGGAGGGCTTTTAAGGCATATCATCTCACTGACTTACGTTTCTCAAAGACGTTCTTCTTCACATATATGTGGTAATTCGTTTTGAGTGAAACGCCAAGGTTTGACATTCAAACTTCGCCCTCACAGTAAATCACGCGAGAGAAACAATCTGATGAAGACATGATTATATCCATTTAACGTCAATGCTGATGATATTGTTCTTCGTATCCATTAACGTAGTGTAGTTGAGAATTAATGTCTTGAAAATGTTCGGAAAATACGTTTTCCGTTTTTGCTCCTTGAAGTTTCTTTGATGTCGAGTCAATGTAGAGAAAATAAGAAAGAATTCACATTCATTTCAGTATAAATAGAATTACATCTCTCTTCAAAGTAATATCAAATAATATCAAGATGAAGGCTGCTCGCTGTACAAATACGTGCTTGTCCTGTTGCAACGGATTGATACCCTTCATTAACATGAGGATTTCATTTTGTTTAAAAATCGTTCAAAACGTTCTTGCGAATATTGTTACACGTCTATCATATTTATTTTGATACACGAAGAACTAAAGGAATATAAAATCACTGAGATTTAAATCATATAGATAATAGTGTCTCAAAACTAGCTCATTGGGCCACAGCTTTAAATGTCAACAGCCATGTAACAAAGGTTGCTGTCAGCAATGCTGTTCAAATATTTTCTTCACAAAGACTGATGACAAACGTATTAACAAAACAAACGTGTCTTGGCTTACTGACGTGCTAACAAACATACGAAACAACCAAAGCGAAAATGCCATTCGAATATTCTTAGACACAACATCTGCACAATGTAATCATGGTTTGAAGTTTGAATATTAAACTATGGAAATATACCTGTTCAACCTTTGGAACATTATATAAAGTCTTGGGATTATTTTCTAAAACATATCACTGTGTAAACACAGACAAAGTCGCAGAGAAAATTCCTAATCTGAGAAAAAAATGGTTGAAAAATCCCCTAGCGCAAATTGCAGTGCGAAATAGTTCAGCATCTGAAATGTAAGTAAAGGCTCCCTTGTGCATATTGCAAGCTATTACTTCCTGCTCGGTGCCTCAAGTCGACGGCTTGTTGTTGAACATCTCGTTAACATTCACCACTGGTCAACTTAATGCCTAATCCTGGCTATGGAAATTCGTCTCTGCACGAAATGAGACTCCGAGTTGTGGCTGTACAACTGTATGTGGAGCGCTGGTGATTGTAGGCTTAATTTACATAGAAATCAGAGTCAGCATTACGTCTCGGGCACAGACAATTGCCGTTATCTTGCCGGAGATAAGTATAGGTAAATATAGGACTTTAGACGAGATAGTTATGTTTTGTACACAGATAAGAAAGAGAGAGGAGCCTGTTGGCTTTGTACATCGCGGTGTTTATTCAGTTGGTCACCTTGAGTGCGGCCGTCACATGTCTGTTAGTGATGAGGCTGAATGTAGGTTAAGAAAGCGCCAACAAAAAATATACAATGCGATGATGACGAGCCTGTAGGTATGTTGTTGACAATATTGAGCTGAATTCTGCATTTCTATTGAAGGTAATATGTTGGTAAGCTAATAAAAACAATTACGAGACCAAAGACCAGGCGACCCAAGTATGGCTTAAGGACACATTTCTGAGTTTGAAAATGTTAAGCCTTTAATCACTGGCTACCCGTGCGATAAACAGACCGATGCATTTTGACAGGAAGAAAGGATACAGCATAATCATTCTATCCCCAATCTTCCATATCCTCTCCCCAAACATTAATTCTCCTTCGCCCATCGCCACAATCCGCTCTCGAAACCTCCCATCCCCTTCCCCAACAGCCTTCACCCATTCTCCATCCCCCATCGCTATCCCAGCCTTCATCTGTCTTCTCCCTCCCCGTTGCCCCTTTTCACAAAAAGGATCCAATTAAATACCAATGTTTCTACTATCACAGAGTGAAAATGGAATCCATTTCTCAGGCGACATAGGTGGCCAAATTCATAATCGACCTGTTTGGAACCACTTCGTCCCACGGAGAGTAATGATGAGCGATACACACTGGGGAAATAGGTCATTTAGACAAGACTAGGGTTCTCAGTTGCTGCCCTCAACAGAACGGAAAGTTTCTGTAATAATGTCTCGGTATTTCCGGTACATTTAATTCAGGGAGCTATTTTAGGTATCGGTTTTATTGAATTGAAGCGAATGAAAACAACTCGGGGCACAATTTGTAAGAAATTAGGAAACTTGTAAATGCACTTTGGATATTCTTCAAATCGATATCTAAATGGAACATATTTTGTCAATGTTCAATTTTCATTTAAAGATCCTTCGAGTGCTAAGGGTAATTAACGACGCCGCAACGACATCTCAAGCAGGAATCCATAAGCGTCCTTTGGTTTGAAACTAGTTTCACCTAAACGCCAGCTAAGACGAGTTGAGCTCCCAAAACAAATTTTGTCTCAATACCTCATGCTTGTTTGAAAAGATGCTGAAAAGGAAAGAGTATTTTACTATAAATGGTGAACAGACAAAAGAGAAACTATTTGGGCCAAATGTTCAACGTTCATCAACCCTCTTATGTTCAATATGAGGGCAAGTTCTATTTCAAAAACAAATTTCATATTCTAACATAACCCAAAACATTGATGTCAATTAAATTGGAGGACATTTCTTCTCACCATGTGGCACACACAAATGTTCAACTTGAAATGTCATCTATGACATTGAATGTACCCTTTGTGGATTGATTTTAGACAGAAAGAAATAATTATACTTCAGACTGAAGGAAAAAGATATTTGCCTGCCACCAAAATTACATTGTCGCGAGGTGAATATCTTCTTCTGGTGCCAAATGTATACTTTCTTAACGTCAAGAACTGAAACGTGTGTATAAATTTAATTATATTTCAAAGTAAATGTTTTACCATCAAGTGTTTGGATGAATATGTCATATGTTAACAATATACCATCTTAAAAAGTCCGACTTAAATAAGAAATGTCAATGCAAGAGAATAACCTGTCTTGTGTGTTCTCCGAAACAGATTTCATAAGTGTAAAGGGCAAAATAGTTGTGAAAATTATATGAATGATAGTTCTGATTCTTTGCAATTTTGAAGTGTTATAAAACCTTTCCATTCCCTACAATGAACCGACACTAAGAAACTCTGTCTGTCAATTTCTATACCTTTCACTATTAACATCTTCCTGTTCGACGACCCGTGGACTTATATAAAATCCAATCCAAAAATATATCTCCCTGTCTAAAACGCCAAACATCATAGCATCTCCAGTAGCGTCACAAGAATATTTTGTGCAGTTGCAAACTATCAAAACACTCCCCATATTAACCAATAGAGCATCTTTTGAAAAAGGTGATAAAAGGTAATTTGTGACTAATTCCCATGTTAACTGTTCAACATTACCAACTGGCAAATACTCACGGCAGGAATGTATATTTACTTATAGCCATATATGAATAATCCTTGGATTCCCACGTTCCTGTTCAACACATAACAACTTGTCAATACGACCTGAAGAAATAACTATTACAAGGTAAGTCTTATTGCTGACTTATTTGCATTTCCCAGAAATAGAAGCGACACAAATATTTCTATATTCAAAAGAAATATCTGCTAAAAGAAGAGTCAAGTGTACTATTCCGATTATATCATGAGCATGTGCTAATGAATCACTATCAAACAGTCAATACACCAGTGTTCGCGAAGTTACCTTCACGATAATCTACATCGCATAGTCTTTGATACATGGTCGTTTTCAGTTGTTATTATCGTCGGCCATGCAACGGTAAGACTGCAAGGTTGGCAGTGACATATTTTGAACAGCGTGATTTCGTCTGGAGCAAAACAACACGATAAACGAGGCACGGGTAGTCATAAGGAAATGCGATGAACTGTCCCTGAATCATTTTCGACAGCAGAAGTTTCAAGCAAGTTTCTTGCTTGAAAAGCGGTTTGCATTCGATCATCAATCTTTATTCATTTCGTAGAGTAGGCCAAGGACCCAATCTACATTACCGAGTTACATGGAGTTACATTCGGTCGTCTCTCAATGGAAGGTTTGAAGCCAAACTGGAACTAGCTGTCTGCGCGTGCACAGTTGCCTGGTCTTTTACAAGTGTGTTCAGACAGGGCACTAGGTCTTAGGGCCAAATTAACGAGAGATTACAGCTATTGCTGTTAAGCCCTCAGCTTAATAAGTCGTTATTGTATTGTTTAAACATCGGTACGTCATTTTATTTTGTCGTCGCTTTTGTCGTTCACCTTCACTGGAGGAACATAAACTAGAAACTATATTTTCACAGCGCCATGACATCAATGACCTCTGCTGTGGTTTGGTTAATAAACTTTGGGACCTTGACCTTTCAGTTGCCACAAAGAGGGAACATAAACTTGAAACTATTTTTTCACAGCGCCATGAGTGAGTGAGTGAGTGAGTGAGTGTTGGGTTTAACGCCGCTTTTAACAGTATTACAGTTATATCAAGGCGTGTCAGCTTAATGTGGGAGGAAAGCCCGAAGTGATGCAGGTCTCGGACTTTTACAACTTCGGTGAAACTATTTTTTCACAGCACCATGACATCAATGACGTCTGTTGTGGTTGGCTTAATAAACTTTGGGAATTTGACTTTTCAGTTTCCACAAAGAAGGAACTGAAACTGCTAGTTTTGGATGATTCCTCTTCCAGTTACATAGGTTGTAATAAATAGTATATTACACTCTCTAGGTCATCGTAAAGGTTCCCCATGTAACACCTGGTATCGTCACCATTTGATTGTGACTCACATTGTCATGATATAGTCGGAATCGTACAACTCCTTGAATCGATATTTCTTATAAATATGGAAAAGATTTTGTCGCTTCAAGTTAATATATATTTATTATCTATTTAATCTATTTAATATTAATTATAAGTGTACATCCCGAGTGAAATAATTTTGTTTTTAGTTTCGTTTTGTCATATTCTATAAGTATTTCCACCGAAAGTGCTGGCCTTCGTTTAAAAGTTAATGAATAAAAGATAAAAGTTAAAAGTTGAAAGTTTGAATGATTTAGCGTATAAATCTAAGGAACTTCTAATGAGCCACTCACTTTGGGTGCAAAGTAGAAATTCATGGTTTCGATTAAGTGTGATCTGCCTGTCAGTACAGTGAGTGAATGTTGTTTAACGCCGCAATATTACACCTATAAACAGTCGAGTTTCGGGGACAACAACCAGTCATTGACATTATGAGCAACGCCAAACGCTTCAGAATACGATGACACGTTATCAGCGAAGTCACCGAGCCTGACCTTCGCATGCAATAAACAGCATACAACCAATTCAACTGGGCATCATAGAACCGCATTCGGTGATCATCTTATCGGTGTTAATGAAGTTACCAACTGGTTCTACGCTACCTCTGCAGGACGCTGTCATACACTTCCAGTAGATGCAGTGACCGTTGCTGTAATTCTTGCTTTGTTTGTTAGTTGTTTAACTCCGCATCCAATACTCCAGCTATATGAAGGCGGTCTATAAATAATCGAATCTGGAACAGAGTATCCAGTGATTAATATCATCATTATCGATCCATGCAGTTGGGATACGATAACATGCAATCAAGTCACCGAGCCTGACCACTCGATCCAATTACGACAAGCACGTATTAGTGGGGATTTTATCCTGACCCGGAAACCCGCACGGGTATGAAATTCTTGCTTTTCAGACAACCGCCCGAAAGGACTTTGTGAGTGCCTGCACTAAGCATGTTCTACTTCTCTCAATCCAGCCGTGATGAGAATTAATGCCTATTTTATCTCCATTCTACATCTAAATGATCTCATGTGGTTGTTACATTTAAGGATACTATCGTAAGATAAAAAAACATGGCTTTCTTTGGAACCCGATTCGAATGACATGATGCTAAAAATATCCATCCAATCATACTACTTCCACGAGCGAAAAAAGTTTTGTGCTATGTTAGTTATGAGTCAAATGTGGAATGTGACGTAACTTCCGAATTGTGGCTTTGGTGCCAAGTGCTCCAGGGTATTAAGAATATAATGGACATAAAATACATTGGAAATCTGAAGATATGACGAAGTACAATCCTACAGGAGCTCAGCCAGGCCGCTGGATGACGTCTTTCCAGTTACCCCTATCACCAGATACTGTCTGATTAGTATTAATACATGGAGATTCTGAAAAGGGCGGAAATCGATTTTGACAATCGCAGACACAGGACGTTGACATTGGTGATTTACGGCAATAGCCCTGTGACACGGAGGCATCGGAATGATCTAGAAAAATGTCCAATGGCAACGAACGGTATCAATAACACTTACCGTAACCAATTTCGATTTCAAACACTTGTGTGAAGGACAGACATCATGAGCTTGCAAACAAGATGCTTGATATCATATTTTTTCGTTTGTAGTTTGATGAAGCCTGCATTTAAACAACAAGCGCCTGGGAAGACAAGATTAAAGTTTCCAATTTTGTATTTCCTTTGATGTTTGTGCAGACAGTGGATTCAACAGTGTAATTTACAGTGCTTACAAAGCCCCTATACTGTTATATTGTAATCACCTGTTATTCTTCTCGTAATGTTTTTACAAGCATTTATCTCTTAATTAAGTAGGGGCCACGGGTGGCCAGATCGTCTGAGACGCCGCAATTGGCTGTGCAGAGTTCCGTCCCTTGTAAACACCTAAAACCTGTGATCCTGGGTTCGCTCAGATTTTGTTTCGTAGGTTTCACCAAAGTGGTGAACCTCTAAGACCCGCAGGGGCGGTCGCATAGCCTAGTGTTTAAAGCGTTCGCCCGTCACGCCTGAGACTAGGGTTCGATTCCCGACATGCGTACATTGTGTGAGGCACATTTCTCGTGTCCTCCGCCGTGATATTGACGGAATATTGATAAAAGCGGCGTAAAACTATACTCACTCCGTAAGACCCGCATCGGTCTTTTCTTCCGCATTAAGCTGACATGCCGTGGTAAACTCGAATACTGTTCAAAACGGCGTTAATTCCATGTCACCCACTCACTCTCAGTTTAAGCACATTGCATATCCTGCATTTACTTTCTTAACATGTTTCCCAACCGTCTTGTTTGAACCTGTACACACACCTGATAGGACATATATATCATTCATTATTCCTACATACCAATTGGGCCATCAACCTGGGAAATTAATCTTTGATTATATCGTTGTTAGCATACTATAAATATATTGTCTCATTGTTTGTTTTTTGTTGTTGTTTTTTGTACAGTGATGAAAAGGTGATTTATGGAAATGATTTATACAAAAATAAATTGTCTTCTACATTGTTAAAATTAATTAATTAATAGATGATCGTTCGTATGGCACCTTCACAAGCACTGGTAAGGTCTACTTCTGTTTAGTGGGGACAAACTACTCAAGTATTTGGGTTGACAGTTGACACATTATTGTGAAATCAATCGATATATTCTACCATTATTCGATTGCTATACAAGACAAACGGCCGCAAAAATTATACACTAAAACTGAAACAAACAAGAAATAGTTATTCGATGGTGATGTGTCTGATTCGGGTATCATTTTAGACCTTAGGTTTGCAGAGTTTCGACGACTGTTTTGAGCCTTGTAACGTTAAGGGATAAAACAAGGACTGTTCGGCTCGGAGTCAGTATACTGTGCCTGAGTGATGTATCCATGTTAAACTTCGGCATGGTATCTCAGTGGGCTAGCACTATATAACCGGTATTAGTGAGGACCACAGCAAAACCATCCAATACAAAACACGACTGCGTAACGCAAATTGTTTGACAATTTGCAGTCATCAAACGATGGTATTTAACATTTGATCAAAAACCACGGTGAGCCCTACAATATTGTTACTTCCTGCAGTTCATGTTTTCCAAAGGTTGGGGAAATTATTTCTCAGACTAATGCTGAGTCAACAAAACACACCATCACGCCATCGCTTATTACTATGCACACTGCAACAGACATTGGCAGCCTGAATCAGACCAGCGGCTCGCTTGTCGATCACTTTCCCCAACACTTTACTTTCTGTATAACGAGGTGGACACAATAGGTTACATATCTGTTCCTGGACGTCCATGGGTGATTGAAAGTGGCGTTACTCAATCTTCACCCCAGTACCGCTGTTGTATGGAAGCGTATCAGTGCCATATTCTCAAAAAAGTATCATCTACATAGAGGATACTTACATCAACGTTGAGGATATTTTCGTTTACTTAGATGATACTTTCATCTACGCAGATGATACTACTTTCATCTACGTAGAAGATACTTTAATCTACGTACATAATATAATAACTTACGTCGATGAAAGTACCATCTACGTAGATGTAAGTATAATCTACTTAGATGAACAATAAAATTAGACTGTGATAATACGCTTCCACACTGTAGAGTTTGTATCTTTTTTTCCGCATATATATATCCTTTTCTCATCACTTACCGACTGGCATGACCCTGAAGGTTTTTTTCATTACACTGTAGGTTCCAATTCCGCATTTTTAAACTTATCTTCCGACGTTACGCTTTTTAGGTAATCGTCCTGAAGCCGATCATCAACAATTGTGACTATTTTCCCGAAGCAGGAGTGTCCACTAGCTATTTCAAACTCTGGAAAACTAGATTTTGATAGGCTCATGGACATTCTTGCCTCGGGAAGATGTATTGTGACCAACTCGTGTCGTTCCCGGACAAGCCAAAACAGGTTACGGAAAAGGCCGAGTGGTGACGAATGTAATGGTTTGTGAATTTGAAAATCAATACAACATAACATTACACTGTTACTCACACTTCATCACACTTAATCGTCGAATCCATAGTTCACTTAACGTATGGCTGATTGTTCGCAGCAATTATCCAGTTATATAACGGCTGCCAGTAACTGATCGAGTCACCATGAGCATCGCTCCACGAAATAAGGATACAGTGACATGCAATCAACCAATCCTAACAGGCCGAGACCGCTTACGTGGTCTTATGGTAGAGCGTCCGCCCAGAGACCAGAAGGTTCGGGGTTCGATCCCAGTCGTCATATCAAAAAACGTTAAAAGTGGTACTTGTTACCCCGGTTGTTACTCCACAGTAAGGGGCTAAAACAAGAACTGATCGGCATTCCATGCACATGGCTATATAAGTGCAATAATCTTAGATGCGACGTTAAACTTTATTTCACCTGACCTTACCTTACCACCCAATCAATCGAGCTGCATCTTACGACAAGCATGGTCTCCTGAACATGGGAACCAATATTTTTTACCGGTATTACCCAATGTATGAAGGGCTTTTAAGGCATATCATCTTACTGACTTACGTTTCTCAAAGACGATCTTCTTCACATATATGTGGTAATTCGTTTTGAGTGAAACGCCCAGGTTTGACATTCAAACTTCACCATCACAGTAAATCATGCGAGAGAAACAATCTGATGAAGACATGATTATATCCATTTAACGTCAATGCTGATGATATTGTTCTTCGTATCCATTAACGTGGTGTAGTTGAGAATTAATGTGGTGAAAATGTACCGAAAATACGTTTTCCGTTTTTGCTCCTTGAAGTTTCTTTGATGTCGAGTCAATGTAGAGAAAATAAGAAAGAATTCACATTCATTTCAGTATAAATAGAATTACATCTCTCTTCAAAGTAATATCAAATAATATCAAGATGAAAGCTGCTCGCTGTACAAATACATGCTTGTCCTGTTGCAACGGATTGATACCCTTCATTAACATGAGGATTTCATTTTGTTTAAAAATCGTTCAACACGTTCTTGCGAATATTGTTACACGTCTATCATATCTATTTTGATACAGGAAGAACTAAAGGAATATAAAACCACTGAGATTTAAATCATATAGACAATAGTGTCTCAAAACTAGATCATTGGGCCACAGCTTTAAATGTCAACAGCCACGTAACAAAGGTTGCTGTCAGCAGTGCTGTTCAAATATTTTCTTCATAAAGAATGATGACAAACGTATTAACAGAACAAACGTGTCTTCGCTTACTGACATGGTAACAAACATACGAAACAACCAAAGCCAAATGCCATTCGAATATTCTTAGACACAACATCTGCACAATGGAATCACGGTAAGAAGTTTGAATATTTAACTATGGAAATATGCCTGTTCAACCTTTTAAACATTATATAAACTCTTGGGATTATTTTCTAAAACATATCACTGTGTAAACACAGACAAAGTCGCAGAGGAAATTCCTAATCTGAGAAAAAAATGGTTGAAAAATCCCCTAGCGCAAATTGCAGTGCGAGATAGTTCAGCATCTGAGATGTAAGTAATGATTCTCTTGTGCATATTGCAAGCTATTACTTCCTGCTCGGTGCCTCAAGTCGACGGCTTGTTGTTGAACATCTCGTTAACATTCACCACTGGTCAACTTAGTGCCTAATCCTGGCTATGGAAATTCGTCTCTGCACGAAATGAGATTCTCAGCTGGATGTTGCGGTGTGGCTGTACAACTGTATGTGAAGCGCTGGTGATTGTAGGCTTAATTTACATAGATTCTGCATTTCTGTTGAAGGAAATATGTTGGTAAGCTAAAAAAGTCCAGGAGATCCAATCATGGCTTAGGGGCGCATTTCTGACTTTGAAAATGCTATGCCTTAACTCACTGCCTACCCGTGCGATAAACAGACCGATGCATTTTGATAGGAAGAAAGGATACAGCAAAATAATTCTATCCCCAATCCCCCATCCCCAATCTTCCATATCATGTCCCCAAACATTAATTCTCCTTCGCCCATCGCCTCAATCCGCTCTCGAAACCTCCCACCCCCATCCCCAACAGCCTTCACTGATCAATCTCCATCCCCCATAGCTATCCCCACCTTCATCTGACGTCTCCCTCCCCTTTGCCTCTTTTCACAAAAAGGACCCAATTAAATACACACAAATTACCTCTCTGTTGTTTCTACTATCACGGTGTGTGAAAATGGAATCCATTTCTCAGGCGACATAGGTGGCCAGATTCATAATCGACTACATCGTCCCACGGAGAACAGTGATGAGCGATACCCACTGGGGAAATAGGTCATTTAGACAAGACTAGGGTTCTCAGTCGCTGCCCTCAACAGAACGGAAGGTTTCTGTAATAATGTCTCGGTATTTCCGGTACATTTAATTCAGAAAGCTATTTTAGGTATCGGTTTTATTGAATTGAAGGGAATGAAAACAACTCGGGGCACAATTCGTAAGAAATTAGGAAACTTGTAAATGCACTTTGGATATTCGTCAAATCGATACCTAAATGGAACATATTTTGTCAATGTTCAATTTTCATTTGAAGAACCTTCGAGTGCTAAGGCTAATTACCATCTAAAACTGGCTCCCAAAGGAGATATCGCTCGGGTGAGATATAGGGATTAACCACTGTGTTCGGTTGTTGCCGAAAAATTTACACACGAGTGATTAATCTGTCACGATTAGAACGAGGCTTTGCCGAGTTCTAATTGTGGCAGATTAATCACGAGTGTGTAGATTTTTCAGTAACAACCGAACACAGTGGTTAATCCTTTTTCTCCCATAAAAATACGCCATAAAAAGTCGAGCTCGTAGTTGAAGATTTCCCGTGTGTAGAAACCACTCGGGATTCCCTCCAGCCTCGTTTTCGAATATGCTCAGTAAGACAACTGCACCATAAACAGGTAAAAAGGATCTAGCGAAGACAACCCACACGAGTTTTCCCGTGACAGGCAAGCCACTTGTTAGCATTCATGTTATTTTTTTTGCTAACTTTTTAAAGCTGATTGGAGTAACGTTTTGAAAATTAGTAATGTGAATTGATATTTGTTAATGGTTTTGGATTACTCGGCCCATAACTTTATTTGCATTCGTCTCGCCGTGACTATCATTCTCAATGCGCAACACTAAATAGGCCCACCGTTTGAGTGTATGTAAATACGTTATTCGTTTAATTGTCCGCTAGAAACAAATGTTATAAGCCCAATTAAGAGGGAATTAAATATTGTCTTAAATATTGTGAAATATTTTTAACGAAAAACAAGGGCCCAGGGAACTGTCAGCAGGATTGATCAGGCAAGCTAAGATTCTATAAATACCAACTCAGGCAACTGATCAGCTGATTACCGCCAGGTAAATCTTCTCAAATCCATCAATGGATTATAATATTTTTGAACGAATTTTCCTCTTTAAAACTAATTTTACAGTGAATAATTTTATATGTAAAATGATGATTATTGCATTTCATCTTTTTTTTTGTTCCTGAACATGGTGAGCACATGTGTTTTTATTATATAAAAAAACCTTATTCAGTGGACAATTTTTCTTTTGAACATAAAATAGAACATCATGACACCAAAAATGTTACTAAATTAGTTATCTAATTTCCCCATATTTGTAAATGACAAGAAACAATGTGAATTTGACAAGCATAATACTTTATTGTGTGTGAAACATAAATACATAGGATATATGTAAACAATAAATTATTTTTTGAATAGTTCTACAAATATTTGCATTTTAATACCCTTGTAATGTTACATTGTTACTTTACTGCAACAGTTACCTCCAAACGTTATTCTTTTCTTATTTTATCAGATTAGAAGTTAAGACTTACTGATAATATGTAATTTAACATTAACATTTTCTTCTTTTTATCTTCATGAAAACTTGACTCATAATAAATTTGTATTTTAGTGACCTGTTCATATAATTATTTTTCGTAAAAAGTATTAAGATTGAAATTAGACATTGCTAATGTAAAGAAATTAGGTTTATGGTAAAATTACACATTACACATTAGAATAATTTCAGGTCTCTGATTAAAATAGCGACACAGTTTTCCACTCTCGGGGAGCCAATTAGATTATGTGGAAAAAAAATACTGTAAACCTTGTAATGGGAGAATAATTAATAAGAATACATTCCTTTTTTTGTCATATGTCCAGTTTATCATCCCTAGAAATGCTAAATAATTATCATTAAAATTAAGCTAGCTATGCATATTGGGGCTCTTTATCTGCTATGATAATATAACAATTGCATTATTAAAGAAGTGTTGTTGTTTTTCAGTAAACATGGTAATTATTAATCTTTGGTTTAAAGAATATACTTGAGACAAACATAATTCTGCATGTCTTTAATACTCTGTATTGTCTGTCAATTCTGAAAATAATTAATTGTGATATTGAGTTTCTACCTAAAACTAATTATATGAATTTAATTTTAAGATTATTTCATCCTATCTAAAATACAAAATATATTTTAAGATGCATTAATGTAAATCATTGTTGAAAAAAAAAAGTTTTTGAAAAAAGTCTTCATGTTTTAAAAGAAAACAAATAATTATAGGCCAAAATAAATTAATTATATTGATCTGGATAAATTCCACCTGTTGAAAGGAGAAACAACTGCTGTGGTTGCAAAACATCTTGGTCGTGAGATGTACAGTACAGTCCGTCCGGCAAAGATTGATCGTTTCCTGCATTAACATTGAGTACTGCTTTAGATCCAAATTATTTGAGTCTTTATTTTCTTAAAATATGAAATGTAAGTCTCAGTTATTTTAATATAACAATGAAAGATGTTTTTGATCGATCGGCTCTAGATCAAAACTTCGTTATAACGTGACATTTATTATGTGGTTGATAGTTATATTTTTAAAAATACCCAAAACAATATGGTTTGTTTCACTTTTTCATCGGTATTTTTACATGAATTAATTAACTGTTTCATTAGCTTTGTTATTAGCCTTGAAAACGCCCAGTAAAGAATGTACCGGAGTGGCTCACCTGGTCCCGTAATATCGATGCGGTATCTCGCTTCGGTTACCGTCTCCCCATTCTGCAACTGAATCTCATACATTGTGAAGCCGAAATTCTCTGATATATCTCCACATATCACACCCCTTCTTCCCCCACAATGTTCTCTCGGTCACCAACTTTCGGAGATGGAAACATCGTCACTACGGTAATGTTTTGCCAGCTGGGGATTTCCTGAACCAGACGACCTCGGGTATCCCCGATCCGAAAATAGTGCCGTTAATTATTTTTAGCCAGCCAATCAAAACACGATGACACAGCTCTCAACTCTCAGCCAGCCAATCAGATTGGGTGAATAAAAATAAACCACTGCGAATAAACCACGGCTGGCGATTGAAGAACAAGCCCTGTTATGGGAGAACAAACGATATCTACACTGTAGATATCGCTGCACTGAAATTGCATCACAATGCTTTGGAGACCATTGTGACGTCATTGGTTACCATGACGCCATAATCAAATGAGATCACTAATGGCTTTGCTACTGAAGCTGTCAAGCAGTACGTTTTACACTTAAGACACTGCTTATTACTTTCCACAAACTGAAAAAGTTGGAAGAATGATGTTGGATGATAAACAAAATCTCACCTTCGTGTCTTTTGACATCAAATATATCAACACTCGTTGATAAAAGTGGCAAAAATCATCGGCAAGCCTCGGAATTTTTCCACTTTTATCAACTCGTTTTTTGTCACCCAGTGCATATTTGATATCAAAAGACCCTCGGGTGAGATTCTCTACCTTACGGCGCCGCAACAACATCTCAAGCAGGAATGATGATGGTCGGAATCCATAAGTGTCCTTTGGTTTGAAACTAGTTTCACCTACACGCTAGCTAAGACCAGTTGAGCTCCCAAAACAAATTTGGTCCCAATACCCCATACATTTCTAAATGCCTATCAAAGAAGATTCCCCATGCTTGTTTTAAAAAATGCTAAAAAGGAAAGAGTGGTTTACTATAAATGGTGGACCGACAAAAGAGAAACTGTTTGTGTCAAGACAGCAAAACTGCCCCGACTATGCTGCAGACGGTACTGTTCCATCATAATGGTTTAGATTCTAGTCCTGGGATGATCCTTGGGGACATCATGAACTCTCCTTATGTTCAACATGACGACAAGTTCTTTTTCAAAAACAAATTTCATATTCTAACATCACCCAAAACATGAATGTTTATTAAAATTGGAGGACAATTCTTCTCTCCATGTGGCACACACAAATGTAAAACTTGAAATGTCATCTATAACATTGAATGTGCCCTTTGTGAATTTGATATTAGACCGAAAATTCTGGAAAGAAATAATTATGCTTCAGACTGTTGAAGAAAAAAATATTGCCTGCCACAAAAATTACATTGTCGCAAGGTATCCCCGCCACCTTTAGAATAACAAATGGTCGGTCCCTTAAGCTTACAAAACATGGAGTGATTGGCGCGGAGTCAGTATAATGTGTCTGAGAGGCAACCATGTTAAACTGCGCCATGGCATCTCAGTAGGGGTCTAGCAATATAAGGGTGGCATTAATCCTGACTAGCACAAGCACATACAATTGCATGCACCTCGTTGTATGAGTGAAACAATCTTGAACGAGACGTTAAATCCAATCTCACCTTCCCTTAGCGAGGTAATCTGTAATAAACCCTGATAGGTTCTAATAAAAGTGACACTGATATCATGCTGGTAATGTCAAGTGGGTCTTACACAAATAATTTTCCATAAAGCTAGGGGATCCACAGGGATTTCTACTTGAATGTGTCCGTCAGTAGTACCTTTAACAGGAATATCTTCCAGTCAACCAGAAGGTCATCATTCCCGAAAAATGTCGCAAGCATATTCCACGTCAGGTGGACACCGACCTTCTGGGCGAGTTCAAATACAGTTGTATGGTGACGTGCCGATGGACTCATATACCTTGTGTGACAGAGAGCGTCTGAGCTGGTGCCAAATGCATGCTTTCTCAGCGTCAAGAACTTAAACGTTTGCATAAATTTAATTATACTCTTCAAAAAAAAAGAAACGCAGAACGGATATTTTTGGCCATAAAAGCAAAATTAGCGGACCAAGAGGTGCCAAATGAAGAGGTTTAATGTGCTATAGTGTCAGTGTCATCGAAATGATCACAACAAGGACATGCAAACCATTAGTCGGGAAACACGTAAGATCGAAAAAAACGCACCAAGTGCATTAACAAAATGGCCATGGAGCTGCACGCATAGCATTTGCATCAGCACTATAAATGGTCTTAAAGTGCAGGGTTTTTGATTGCCTGGAATCTGCGTTAATCGAACAGTGACAGTTAAACAACATGCCAAGATTAACAGAAGTGCAAAGAAACAACGTCATCGGCCGCTTGCAGGCAGGGTAATCTCGGTCAGCTGTAGCCAGGGTTTTCAATGTAGCGCCCAGCACTATCACAAGGATGTCCAAGAATGTCCGACCAGACCGTACGAAACCGTCTACGAGCAAGACGAATTCAACGACGAATCCAGATTTCTCCTCCGTCGAGGAGATGGAAGAGCACGGGTCTACATATGTCGGGTAGAACGTTACGCCGGAAACTGCGTACAGGAAGTGGACAGGTTGAGGGGGGGGGGGAGAGTTATGATGTGGGCAGCTATCTATCATCATGGCAGGACAGGTTCGTTCCATATCCAGGGCAATCTTACGGCTCAACGATACATCAACGAAATTCTCCTACCACACTCCCCTGGCCCTCCAGATCCCCGAATTTGAACCAGATAGAGCACCTGTGGGAGGAATTGAATAGACGGCTACGCCGACGTCAATCATAACCAGTCAGCAGTTGGCTTTTTCGTTGCAGGCCGAGTGGGCAACCATTCCCAAGGATGTGAGTCGCATTCTCGTCTTTTCCTTGGGCAGGACATGTCAGGCCGCTATCGATTCAAGCCGGGGACATAGGCGTTATTGATGGTAGCTGACCTTCACCTTGGACATTTCCTATGTGCCGATAACTGAGATGACTACAATCACCAAGTGTTCTCTCCACAACATTTGGCTCAATACCTTGTACGGGCCTCGTATAAAATTAATGTATTTTCCTACCTCACACAAATCTGGCTTTACGTTTCTTTTTTTGAAGAGTATATATTTCAAACGCAAATGTTTTACCATCAAGTGTTTGGATGTGAACAATATACTAGTTCCTTTCTTAATAAGTCCCACTTCAATATATAATGTCAATGCAAGAGAATAACCAGTCTTGATTATCCTCCGAAAAGATTTCATATGTGTGAAGGGCAAAATAGTTGTGAAAATTATATGAATGATAATTCTGATTCTTTGAAATTTTGAAGTGTTATACAAAAATGTCTATTCCCTAAAATGTACAGAAACTAAGAACACTTTTTGCCAATTTCTATACCTTTCACTATTAACACTTTCCTGTTGGGACGGCCTCCGTGGTCAAGTGGTAGAGCGTCCGCCCGGAGAGCGGAAGGTCCGGGGTTCGATCCCCGGCCGCGTCCTACCAAAAGACGTTTAAAGATGTTGTTACCCTGTCTGGCGCACGGCATTAAGGGGCTAAAACAAGGACTGTTCGGCTCGGAGTCAGTGCATTGTGTCTGAGTGGGGTATTCATGTTAAACTGCGGCATGGTATCTAAGTGTGTTAGCACTATAAATCGGCATCAGTCCAGGCTAGTACAAGCAGACATACACATGCATTGTACATACACACACACGTCCTGTTGGACGACAGGTGGACTTCACAAAAAAATATACCTCCCTGTCTGAGACTCCCAACATTATAGCATGGTCATTAGCGTGACTAGAAGATTCTGAGCAGTTTGAAACTATCAAAACACTCCCCATATTAATCAATACAGCATCTTTTGAAAAAGATGATAAAAGGTAATTTATGACTAATTTCCATGATAACTGTTCAACATTACCAACTGGCAAATACTCACAGCAGGAATGCATATTTACTTATAGCTATATATGATAACTAAAGGATGAATAATCCTTGGATTCCCACGTTCCTGTTCAACAAATAACAACTTGTCCATACGACGTGAAAAAATAACTAAACTGGCGGGCAAAAGAAACGCCACCAAATACATAGCGATACCCCCTCGGGGAACTATAAATTTAAACTACTTAAACCCCCTTTGAGGATACAGACACGAACAATATATCTCAGATATAAATTTATTTTTCCAGTGTTAAAAAGCAATTTAGTTCAAACAAATCATATAAACAAAATTTATTATACAATTTTATTTCTTTTTAAAAAAACAATAATTAAATGTAAAGTAATGGTATAAAAAGAGCCTTTATAAACTGATGGGCCAAAGAAACGCCAACAAATAAATAATGGTCGTCCCTTTCCAACAAATTTGCCAAAGAGCACAAAAACAGTTGGGAGCACATAGTTGGAATGCAACTTACCCTGTAAACATGTGCCTCACGTGATTTGCGAGAAAAGTGAATTTAATCACTAAAAAATGCCAAATGTGAACAGAGTTACCCGTATGAAATTCTTGTATAAAACATGAGCAGGATTGTACCTATCTCACAGTGATGAGCGATACCCACTGGGGAAATAGGTCATTTAGACAAGACTAGGGTTCTCAGTCGCTGCCCTCAACAGAACGGAAGGTTTCTGTAATAATGTCTCGGTATTTCCGGTACATTTAATTCAGAAAGCTATTTTAGGTATCGGTTTTATTGAATTGAAGGGAATGAAAACAACTCGGGGCACAATTCGTAAGAAATTAGGAAACTTGTAAATGCACTTTGGATATTCGTCAAATCGATACCTAAATGGAACATATTTTGTCAATGTTCAATTTTCATTTGAAGAACCTTCGAGTGCTAAGGCTAATTACCATCTAAAACTGGCTCCCAAAGGAGATATCGCTCGGGTGAGATATAGGGATTAACCACTGTGTTCGGTTGTTGCCGAAAAATTTACACACGAGTGATTAATCTGTCACGATTAGAACGAGGCTTTGCCGAGTTCTAATTGTGGCAGATTAATCACGAGTGTGTAGATTTTTCAGTAACAACCGAACACAGTGGTTAATCCTTTTTCTCCCATAAAAATACGCCATAAAAAGTCGAGCTCGTAGTTGAAGATTTCCCGTGTGTAGAAACCACTCGGGATTCCCTCCAGCCTCGTTTTCGAATATGCTCAGTAAGACAACTGCACCATAAACAGGTAAAAAGGATCTAGCGAAGACAACCCACACGAGTTTTCCCGTGACAGGCAAGCCACTTGTTAGCATTCATGTTATTTTTTTTGCTAACTTTTTAAAGCTGATTGGAGTAACGTTTTGAAAATTAGTAATGTGAATTGATATTTGTTAATGGTTTTGGATTACTCGGCCCATAACTTTATTTGCATTCGTCTCGCCGTGACTATCATTCTCAATGCGCAACACTAAATAGGCCCACCGTTTGAGTGTATGTAAATACGTTATTCGTTTAATTGTCCGCTAGAAACAAATGTTATAAGCCCAATTAAGAGGGAATTAAATATTGTCTTAAATATTGTGAAATATTTTTAACGAAAAACAAGGGCCCAGGGAACTGTCAGCAGGATTGATCAGGCAAGCTAAGATTCTATAAATACCAACTCAGGCAACTGATCAGCTGATTACCGCCAGGTAAATCTTCTCAAATCCATCAATGGATTATAATATTTTTGAACGAATTTTCCTCTTTAAAACTAATTTTACAGTGAATAATTTTATATGTAAAATGATGATTATTGCATTTCATCTTTTTTTTTGTTCCTGAACATGGTGAGCACATGTGTTTTTATTATATAAAAAAACCTTATTCAGTGGACAATTTTTCTTTTGAACATAAAATAGAACATCATGACACCAAAAATGTTACTAAATTAGTTATCTAATTTCCCCATATTTGTAAATGACAAGAAACAATGTGAATTTGACAAGCATAATACTTTATTGTGTGTGAAACATAAATACATAGGATATATGTAAACAATAAATTATTTTTTGAATAGTTCTACAAATATTTGCATTTTAATACCCTTGTAATGTTACATTGTTACTTTACTGCAACAGTTACCTCCAAACGTTATTCTTTTCTTATTTTATCAGATTAGAAGTTAAGACTTACTGATAATATGTAATTTAACATTAACATTTTCTTCTTTTTATCTTCATGAAAACTTGACTCATAATAAATTTGTATTTTAGTGACCTGTTCATATAATTATTTTTCGTAAAAAGTATTAAGATTGAAATTAGACATTGCTAATGTAAAGAAATTAGGTTTATGGTAAAATTACACATTACACATTAGAATAATTTCAGGTCTCTGATTAAAATAGCGACACAGTTTTCCACTCTCGGGGAGCCAATTAGATTATGTGGAAAAAAAATACTGTAAACCTTGTAATGGGAGAATAATTAATAAGAATACATTCCTTTTTTTGTCATATGTCCAGTTTATCATCCCTAGAAATGCTAAATAATTATCATTAAAATTAAGCTAGCTATGCATATTGGGGCTCTTTATCTGCTATGATAATATAACAATTGCATTATTAAAGAAGTGTTGTTGTTTTTCAGTAAACATGGTAATTATTAATCTTTGGTTTAAAGAATATACTTGAGACAAACATAATTCTGCATGTCTTTAATACTCTGTATTGTCTGTCAATTCTGAAAATAATTAATTGTGATATTGAGTTTCTACCTAAAACTAATTATATGAATTTAATTTTAAGATTATTTCATCCTATCTAAAATACAAAATATATTTTAAGATGCATTAATGTAAATCATTGTTGAAAAAAAAAAGTTTTTGAAAAAAGTCTTCATGTTTTAAAAGAAAACAAATAATTATAGGCCAAAATAAATTAATTATATTGATCTGGATAAATTCCACCTGTTGAAAGGAGAAACAACTGCTGTGGTTGCAAAACATCTTGGTCGTGAGATGTACAGTACAGTCCGTCCGGCAAAGATTGATCGTTTCCTGCATTAACATTGAGTACTGCTTTAGATCCAAATTATTTGAGTCTTTATTTTCTTAAAATATGAAATGTAAGTCTCAGTTATTTTAATATAACAATGAAAGATGTTTTTGATCGATCGGCTCTAGATCAAAACTTCGTTATAACGTGACATTTATTATGTGGTTGATAGTTATATTTTTAAAAATACCCAAAACAATATGGTTTGTTTCACTTTTTCATCGGTATTTTTACATGAATTAATTAACTGTTTCATTAGCTTTGTTATTAGCCTTGAAAACGCCCAGTAAAGAATGTACCGGAGTGGCTCACCTGGTCCCGTAATATCGATGCGGTATCTCGCTTCGGTTACCGTCTCCCCATTCTGCAACTGAATCTCATACATTGTGAAGCCGAAATTCTCTGATATATCTCCACATATCACACCCCTTCTTCCCCCACAATGTTCTCTCGGTCACCAACTTTCGGAGATGGAAACATCGTCACTACGGTAATGTTTTGCCAGCTGGGGATTTCCTGAACCAGACGACCTCGGGTATCCCCGATCCGAAAATAGTGCCGTTAATTATTTTTAGCCAGCCAATCAAAACACGATGACACAGCTCTCAACTCTCAGCCAGCCAATCAGATTGGGTGAATAAAAATAAACCACTGCGAATAAACCACGGCTGGCGATTGAAGAACAAGCCCTGTTATGGGAGAACAAACGATATCTACACTGTAGATATCGCTGCACTGAAATTGCATCACAATGCTTTGGAGACCATTGTGACGTCATTGGTTACCATGACGCCATAATCAAATGAGATCACTAATGGCTTTGCTACTGAAGCTGTCAAGCAGTACGTTTTACACTTAAGACACTGCTTATTACTTTCCACAAACTGAAAAAGTTGGAAGAATGATGTTGGATGATAAACAAAATCTCACCTTCGTGTCTTTTGACATCAAATATATCAACACTCGTTGATAAAAGTGGCAAAAATCATCGGCAAGCCTCGGAATTTTTCCACTTTTATCAACTCGTTTTTTGTCACCCAGTGCATATTTGATATCAAAAGACCCTCGGGTGAGATTCTCTACCTTACGGCGCCGCAACAACATCTCAAGCAGGAATGATGATGGTCGGAATCCATAAGTGTCCTTTGGTTTGAAACTAGTTTCACCTACACGCTAGCTAAGACCAGTTGAGCTCCCAAAACAAATTTGGTCCCAATACCCCATACATTTCTAAATGCCTATCAAAGAAGATTCCCCATGCTTGTTTTAAAAAATGCTAAAAAGGAAAGAGTGGTTTACTATAAATGGTGGACCGACAAAAGAGAAACTGTTTGTGTCAAGACAGCAAAACTGCCCCGACTATGCTGCAGACGGTACTGTTCCATCATAATGGTTTAGATTCTAGTCCTGGGATGATCCTTGGGGACATCATGAACTCTCCTTATGTTCAACATGACGACAAGTTCTTTTTCAAAAACAAATTTCATATTCTAACATCACCCAAAACATGAATGTTTATTAAAATTGGAGGACAATTCTTCTCTCCATGTGGCACACACAAATGTAAAACTTGAAATGTCATCTATAACATTGAATGTGCCCTTTGTGAATTTGATATTAGACCGAAAATTCTGGAAAGAAATAATTATGCTTCAGACTGTTGAAGAAAAAAATATTGCCTGCCACAAAAATTACATTGTCGCAAGGTATCCCCGCCACCTTTAGAATAACAAATGGTCGGTCCCTTAAGCTTACAAAACATGGAGTGATTGGCGCGGAGTCAGTATAATGTGTCTGAGAGGCAACCATGTTAAACTGCGCCATGGCATCTCAGTAGGGGTCTAGCAATATAAGGGTGGCATTAATCCTGACTAGCACAAGCACATACAATTGCATGCACCTCGTTGTATGAGTGAAACAATCTTGAACGAGACGTTAAATCCAATCTCACCTTCCCTTAGCGAGGTAATCTGTAATAAACCCTGATAGGTTCTAATAAAAGTGACACTGATATCATGCTGGTAATGTCAAGTGGGTCTTACACAAATAATTTTCCATAAAGCTAGGGGATCCACAGGGATTTCTACTTGAATGTGTCCGTCAGTAGTACCTTTAACAGGAATATCTTCCAGTCAACCAGAAGGTCATCATTCCCGAAAAATGTCGCAAGCATATTCCACGTCAGGTGGACACCGACCTTCTGGGCGAGTTCAAATACAGTTGTATGGTGACGTGCCGATGGACTCATATACCTTGTGTGACAGAGAGCGTCTGAGCTGGTGCCAAATGCATGCTTTCTCAGCGTCAAGAACTTAAACGTTTGCATAAATTTAATTATACTCTTCAAAAAAAAAGAAACGCAGAACGGATATTTTTGGCCATAAAAGCAAAATTAGCGGACCAAGAGGTGCCAAATGAAGAGGTTTAATGTGCTATAGTGTCAGTGTCATCGAAATGATCACAACAAGGACATGCAAACCATTAGTCGGGAAACACGTAAGATCGAAAAAAACGCACCAAGTGCATTAACAAAATGGCCATGGAGCTGCACGCATAGCATTTGCATCAGCACTATAAATGGTCTTAAAGTGCAGGGTTTTTGATTGCCTGGAATCTGCGTTAATCGAACAGTGACAGTTAAACAACATGCCAAGATTAACAGAAGTGCAAAGAAACAACGTCATCGGCCGCTTGCAGGCAGGGTAATCTCGGTCAGCTGTAGCCAGGGTTTTCAATGTAGCGCCCAGCACTATCACAAGGATGTCCAAGAATGTCCGACCAGACCGTACGAAACCGTCTACGAGCAAGACGAATTCAACGACGAATCCAGATTTCTCCTCCGTCGAGGAGATGGAAGAGCACGGGTCTACATATGTCGGGTAGAACGTTACGCCGGAAACTGCGTACAGGAAGTGGACAGGTTGAGGGGGGGGGGGGAGAGTTATGATGTGGGCAGCTATCTATCATCATGGCAGGACAGGTTCGTTCCATATCCAGGGCAATCTTACGGCTCAACGATACATCAACGAAATTCTCCTACCACACTCCCCTGGCCCTCCAGATCCCCGAATTTGAACCAGATAGAGCACCTGTGGGAGGAATTGAATAGACGGCTACGCCGACGTCAATCATAACCAGTCAGCAGTTGGCTTTTTCGTTGCAGGCCGAGTGGGCAACCATTCCCAAGGATGTGAGTCGCATTCTCGTCTTTTCCTTGGGCAGGACATGTCAGGCCGCTATCGATTCAAGCCGGGGACATAGGCGTTATTGATGGTAGCTGACCTTCACCTTGGACATTTCCTATGTGCCGATAACTGAGATGACTACAATCACCAAGTGTTCTCTCCACAACATTTGGCTCAATACCTTGTACGGGCCTCGTATAAAATTAATGTATTTTCCTACCTCACACAAATCTGGCTTTACGTTTCTTTTTTTGAAGAGTATATATTTCAAACGCAAATGTTTTACCATCAAGTGTTTGGATGTGAACAATATACTAGTTCCTTTCTTAATAAGTCCCACTTCAATATATAATGTCAATGCAAGAGAATAACCAGTCTTGATTATCCTCCGAAAAGATTTCATATGTGTGAAGGGCAAAATAGTTGTGAAAATTATATGAATGATAATTCTGATTCTTTGAAATTTTGAAGTGTTATACAAAAATGTCTATTCCCTAAAATGTACAGAAACTAAGAACACTTTTTGCCAATTTCTATACCTTTCACTATTAACACTTTCCTGTTGGGACGGCCTCCGTGGTCAAGTGGTAGAGCGTCCGCCCGGAGAGCGGAAGGTCCGGGGTTCGATCCCCGGCCGCGTCCTACCAAAAGACGTTTAAAGATGTTGTTACCCTGTCTGGCGCACGGCATTAAGGGGCTAAAACAAGGACTGTTCGGCTCGGAGTCAGTGCATTGTGTCTGAGTGGGGTATTCATGTTAAACTGCGGCATGGTATCTAAGTGTGTTAGCACTATAAATCGGCATCAGTCCAGGCTAGTACAAGCAGACATACACATGCATTGTACATACACACACACGTCCTGTTGGACGACAGGTGGACTTCACAAAAAAATATACCTCCCTGTCTGAGACTCCCAACATTATAGCATGGTCATTAGCGTGACTAGAAGATTCTGAGCAGTTTGAAACTATCAAAACACTCCCCATATTAATCAATACAGCATCTTTTGAAAAAGATGATAAAAGGTAATTTATGACTAATTTCCATGATAACTGTTCAACATTACCAACTGGCAAATACTCACAGCAGGAATGCATATTTACTTATAGCTATATATGATAACTAAAGGATGAATAATCCTTGGATTCCCACGTTCCTGTTCAACAAATAACAACTTGTCCATACGACGTGAAAAAATAACTAAACTGGCGGGCAAAAGAAACGCCACCAAATACATAGCGATACCCCCTCGGGGAACTATAAATTTAAACTACTTAAACCCCCTTTGAGGATACAGACACGAACAATATATCTCAGATATAAATTTATTTTTCCAGTGTTAAAAAGCAATTTAGTTCAAACAAATCATATAAACAAAATTTATTATACAATTTTATTTCTTTTTAAAAAAACAATAATTAAATGTAAAGTAATGGTATAAAAAGAGCCTTTATAAACTGATGGGCCAAAGAAACGCCAACAAATAAATAATGGTCGTCCCTTTCCAACAAATTTGCCAAAGAGCACAAAAACAGTTGGGAGCACATAGTTGGAATGCAACTTACCCTGTAAACATGTGCCTCACGTGATTTGCGAGAAAAGTGAATTTAATCACTAAAAAATGCCAAATGTGAACAGAGTTACCCGTATGAAATTCTTGTATAAAACATGAGCAGGATTGTACCTATCTCATCACATTAAACCGTTTAAAACAATGAACATGCCACGACTAACCGCAGAGCAGAGGGAGAGAGCCATCGGTATGTTGCAAATGGGAGCGACGCCGGAGCACGTTGCCAGGATCATGGGCTGCTTCAAGTGCACCATCGCCAGACTTGTCACACGTCACAGGCAAACTGGCAGTACTGCAGACAGGCAGATGACTGGCAGACCCAAGGTCACGACTTCACAGGAAGACCGGTATTTACGGGTGCTTCACCTGAGGTCCAGATTCCTAACTGTGACGTTATCACCCGCAAACAGCCTTTGACATCCCGTCAGCAGAAGGACCGTTGCTAGACGACTCCGCCTGTATGGTCTCTGTGCCTATTGACCTTTCAATGGCATGACGTTAACGTTTCTACGCCGACGTGACAGACAGGGCCAGGAATGTACAGCAGTGGCAGCAGAGAAATTGTCGAAGAGTGCTCTTCAGCGACAAAAGTGGGTGCAAGCTCTTCAAGTCTGATGGGCGGGTTCGAATCTACCGACGACGTGGTGAACGGACGGCACGTTGTTGCGTCCAGGAAGTTGAGCCTTAAGGAGGCGGTAGTGTCATGGTCTGGGGTGGCCTCTGAGGGGACGAGAAGACAGATCTGGTCATCATCGAAGGAAATCTCACTGCACGTCGTTACATTAATGAGGTGTTGCGGCCTCTGGTACTGCCTTTCCTGCAAAGACACCCACGGACGCTGTTAAAGCAGGACAGCGCCACCCCTCACACAGCTCGAGTCACTAGCGACTTTCTGAACGCCAACAACGTGACCGTATTACAGTGGCCATCCAGATCACAGAACACCTCTGGGACCAACTTGGACGCAGGATTCGGAAACGTCAACAGCCGCAATTGACGAGCGATGCCTTGGAAATTGCCCTGCAGGAGGAATGGCGTAGGATCCCTAATCAGGATGTCAGGAGACTCGTGTACTCAGTTCGACGTTGTGTTAGGACCTGCATCGTTGCTGGAAGGGGTCACATCCGATACTGGGCCATGTGTGTAGCACGGGACTTTCAAAGAGATCGACGTCGATTCTGCGGGTGTGATCGAATACTGGACAGTGCACCTAGCATCATAAACGTGTGTGCAGAACTATAAGTACATGGTTTTTGAACTTGTCATTTTCAAATACCGTTTTTGAATAATGGGTTTTTTTTATAATAAAACATCAACTGTTACTAAATTTTGCTTCTGTTTTGTTTTAGACTAGAAAATTGTTTGGTGGCGTTTCTTTTGCCCGTTAGTTTATGATAAAGGTTATAATTATGGCTGACTTATAGGCATTCGCCATAAATAGAAGCAACAAAACCCTTTCCATATTCATATGAAATATTTGCTCAAAGAAGAGTAGATTACGACTATAACATGAGCATGTATGTATGAATCACAATTAAATAATGATGATACCAGGTGTTCGCGAAAAGGTGAGCGTATCCTGCTCCACTGGTGGCACCTGTCACAAACACACGAAAAGGCAAGTCAATTGTTCACCTGAAAAAAACACGGAAACATATGGTACGTTTCAAAATAAGAAATTGCATCGGACCTCACTTTCACTGACGCGTCAAATTTGGAAATTATCTCTTCATTTCTACCACACCTGTCTGCCTTTTTGGAAACCTTTTGTTTATTCAATATGAATACCTTAAATGTAAACATTTTGCACAAAGTAGTTGCATGCAGTTACAGTGTTCTGTGAGAATGACGTTGCTTTCCTATCCTTTTCTATCCTTTTCTATCCTTCTATCCATACGGATCATGGAATTCAGACACGCGCCAAGAAGTCAAACTAAACCATGTTACCAAGTTTATTGAGATGACATATCCCTCCGCTATGCACAGTTACCTCTATCGCACAATGGGTTGTGTTATATTGAGTTATGACAGTAAACCGTTTTTTAATGTGAAGTTTACACGATATATGGCTTTTCCATTGGATGAGATTTATGAACGTTCATGCGTTTTTCACAAGACTGTATTCTTGACATGACGTAGACACTGACGGACTACGTCCACATCCTTGGGGAAATCCTGGCACAGGTAAATACGGAAGCGTTGTTTCTCATCATTTTGACCCTTTAATCTTGAACATAACATTTTAGCATACATTGGGATGAGTAAGAGAGTTTGATTGCATGCCCGTTCAAGGATATCCTCGCTTCAGCCCATCCAAGAGAGAACAAAACGAAGAAAAGCACACCCAAACTATCATGGTATCGACTCCATACGTGTCTAGACAACAGCGACAGTCTACAGTAATCTATGAATTTACCTTTGTATCTATTTGACACATCTTTACAATCACTTTTCAATGACCGGCAAATTGCGACTAACACTTGCAGTAGGAAATTCGGAAAATTCTCCCTCGATAAAATAGTGATATTAAAGGAATTATACGAATTTACTTCCGCAAGCTCCGACGTTCATACAGTTTGGTCCTCACTCTATGAAGGTTCATACTCCAATGAACTCACACAAAGGGGAAGTCGCGCTTTGAATAACTTTTTTTTATTTTATCAAGGTAAAAATGTCTCCTTATCGCCTTGTCGCCCCATCAATAATGTGTAAAAAAGGCATTAAGTTCAGTTTATGTTACAGTTAGGAAGCAGTAACCAACTTATATCTGCCCTAGTCGTTCTACCCGATGAGGGGCGGTCGGGTAGCCTAGTGGTTAAAGCGTTCGCTCGTCACGCCGAAGACCCGGGTTCGATTCCCGACATGGATACAATGTGTGAAGCCCATTTCTGGACCGTGATATTGCTGGAATATTAAGAAGCGGCGTAAAATCAAACTCACTCACTCACTCTACCCGATACGTCTTGAATTGAAAATCCATGTCCGTCCGTTTTATTGTGAGTTCTCCTCTATTGGTGCTTTGTGTTCAACTCAAGCATATAGTTTCTTAAAGTGTTGACCATATTCTTAAACAGGTAATAGGAAGAGATCACGTGGTACCAGTATCTCATCAACAATCCACATGCCTCTAATGCAGCGGTCGTCCGGAAGATGTTTCTCTTGACGTATAAGACAACGGACGAGATTACGACACACTGTATACTGCATGTGATACTTATAAGGTAAAACGTTCAAGATTCAAGTTGTATTTATTTATTATACAACAGACCGCCGTCATATAAATGGAATATTGCCGAGAACGGCGTTAAACAGCACACACATTTTCTTTTTCAAAATGGAGCGCTCGAGTCATTTCAATTAGAACCATATACATATGCAGTACCAACTAACTCACTCTGTTCCAAATATTCAGCAGAAAATATATATTAACCAGCTTTGGGGTGAGATATCAGATTTTTACAAGCAGTCGAATAAGGATGATATATATAGAGAGAGATTATATTACTTCACGAGCAGCTCTTGGACACCGTTTATCTTGCAACGAGTGCAGTAGTATGTTTCTTAATAAAACCGCACCATTTTAGAGTGGGGATCCCATGGGTAGGTTGTTGGTAGTTCTCATCTGTTGGTAGTGCTCGTCCCCCCAGGGGAAGTAGGTAGAGGAGATGCAGACGGTGGTGCGGGTGATGATAGATTCTGTGGATAGGATGGCTTCTAGAGAAGTTTCGGTGATGCGACGGTGGATAATTTGCAGAGTGTTATCTATGGGTACGTTGGTGAAGAGGTCTACTGCATTGCAAGTAATGATTTGATCTGGGTCAGTGATGTTGCCTAGTACTGGTTGACTAATAAACATTTGTACCATGACATAGCAGGTAAACGTTGCGTGGTCGGGGGTGATCAACAACGTCGCAATCTGCATCGTAGAGCTGCATCCCTAATGCATGCGAGAAGGCCATGGTGTTGGTTCTAATCCCAGATTCGCCTGATACTTGGTTTGTCAGTACCATACCCATATCATACCTATTTCATACCCATATGATACCCATTGTTATAACCTTTGAAGTAATTCCTTAAGCTTATAATAATAATAAGCTTTTCATCCCACTATAAGCTTATCAGCCCGAAATATACTTTGGACATTGTTCAAAAGCGGCGAGGGGGCACGGGTGGCCCAGTCGTCTAAGGCGCCGCGATTCGCTGTGCAGAGTTACATCCCTTGGGCAGCTCAGAAACCTATGATTGTGGGTTCGAATCCCGGTTCGCCCCAATAATGTTTCTAGGTTTGTCAGCACCATACCCGTGCTCGTTGGTTACACCGAAGTGGTAAACGTCTGAGTCCTGCATCACTTCGGGCTTTCCTCCCACATTAAGCTGACACGCCGTGATATAACTGGAATACTGTTAAAAGCGGCGTTAAACCCAACTCACTCAAAAGTCGCGTTAACACAAGAATACATTACTTGGAGGACAGTCACAAACTCCTTCATGCACGTACAAGTGTCATAGCAGAAATGAAATACAAGACCTTCATTCAAGAGAACGGACTTAATAATCAATAAGGCACGTGGTACAAAAAACACTGAGGTCCCGTGTAAGAAAATGCCAGAAAATGTCATGAAATTAATTCAGACACACGCAATTATTTTAATATTTATTCTAATTGTCTTGTGAGATGTTTTACCTAATATAAAGAGTATTGTTCGTGTGAACACGCAAGGAGCCTATTTCATATGGATCAGTATCAACACGATAATGTAATACCGGGGAGTGCGTCTGTCATGTAGTGGGTTCCAGTAAATGTATATTTTATTGTATTGGAACAAGGAGTATTTACGTCCCGTCAGACATTTGCATGACTATTGCATGACTATTGCATGACTATTGCATGACTATAGCAATTTGAGAACACAGAGAACATGGAACATAAGATGTGGTCATGTGGTACACTCAGGAACATATGGTAATGTAAGGAACATGTAGAGCAGTCAGGAACATGTGGTACAGTCGGGAACATGTTGTACACTTAGGAACATATGGTACACTCAGGAACATATGGCACAATCAGGAACATATGGTACACCCCGGAACATATGATAAAGTTAGGAACTTATGGTAATGTTAGGAGCATATGGTACACTTAGGAACATATGGTACAATTAGGAACTTATGGTACTGTAAAGAGCATATGGTACCTTCAGGAACATATGGTACACTCAGTAACATGTGGCACAGTCAGGAACATGTGGTACACTCAGGAACATATGATACAGTTAAGAAACTTATGGTACTGTAAGGAGCATATAGTACAATTAGGAACATATGGTACAGTCAGGAACATGTGGTACACTCAGGAACATATGGTACACTCAGGAACATATGGTACACTCAGGAACACATGGTACACTCAGGAACACATGGTACACTCAGGAACATATGGTACACATAGAAACATATGGTACACTCAGGAACACATGGTACACTCAGGAACACATGGTACACTCAGGAACATATGGTACACATAGAAACATATGGTACACTCAGGAACATATGGTACACATAGAAACATATGGTACACTCAGGAACACATGGTACACTCAGGAACACATGGTACACTCAGGAACACATGGTACACTCAGGAACATATGGTACACATAGAAACATATGGTACACTCAGGAACACATGGTACACTCAGGAACACATGGTACACTCAGGAACACATGGTACACTCAGGAACATATGGTACACATAGAAACATATGGTACACTCAGGAACACATGGTACACTCAGGAACACATGGTACACTCAGGAACATATGGTACACTCGTAAACAAATGGTTCACTCAGGAACATATGGTACAGTCAGAAACATATGGTACACACAGGAAACATATGGTACACTCAGGAAACCTATGGTACACTCAGGAACATCTAGTACACTCGGAAACGCATGGTACACTAAAGAAACATCTGGTACAATTAGGAACATATGGTACACCTAGGAACATATGATACAGTTAGGAACTTATGGTAATGTTAGGAGCATATGGTACACTCAGGAACATATGGTACACATAGAAACATATGGTACACTCAGGAACACATGGTACACTCAGGAACACATGGTACACTCAGGAACATATGGTACACTCAGAATCATATGGTACACATAGAAACATATGGTACACTCAGGAATATATGGTACAGTCAGGAATGTATGGTACACTCATGAACATATGGTACAGCCACTAAACATGTGGCACAGTCAGGAACACTTAGTATAGTCTGGAACACATGATATAGTCAGGAACATATGGTACACCCAGGAACATATGCATGGAACACTCAGGAACATACGGTACACTCGGGAACATACGGTACACTCAGGAACATACGGTACACTCAGGAGCACATGGTACACTCAGGAACATATGTTACAACCAGGAACATATGGTACACTTAGGAACATATGGTACAACCAGGAACATATGGTACACTTAGGAACATATGGTACAACCAGGAACATATGGTACACTTAGGAACATATGGTACACTTAAGAACATACGGTACAGTCAGGAACACATGGCACAGTCAGGAACACATGGCACAGCCCCGGAACATATGGTACAGTCAGGAACATATGGTACACTTAGGAACATATGGTACAACCAGGAACATATGGTACACTTAGGAACATATGGTACACTTAAGAACATATGGTACACTTAGGAACATACGGTACAGTCAGGAACACATGGCACAGTCAGGAACACATGGCACAGCCCCGGAACATATGGTACAGTCAGGAACATATGGTACACTTAGGAACATACGGTACAGTCAGGAACACATGGTACAGCCCCGGAACATATGGTACACTCAGGAACATATGGTACACTTAGGAACATACGGTACAGTCAGGAACATATGGTACAACCCCGGAACATATGGTACAGTCAAGGACATGTGGAAACGTCATGAACATGGGGAACGCTCAGGAACATATATACACCTCGTCAAAAGTATCGCACTACCAAGATTTTTTGATAATCAGAAAACAGATGGGTAAGGATCGAGAAGCTGGAAAGCGAAACAAAAGCAATCAAAAGTGTTAGTTATTATCAAATAAGATGTTAATTTTATGAATAATAGAGAAAATGAGCCTTTGCAAAGAAAATAAGCAACTTTATGTGCCAGCGACTACAGAGACTGTAATTAGGGATAAATAGAGGCAGCATAAGTATGGAAACTGTCAGGAAAGAGATGGACAGATCAACATGTACGTGACTCAGTAACGTTGTACCCATGTCACAGGTACGTGATCTACAGTGTAAGTCAGCTTCTGGTGGGGTCACGCCGTACTCGGATCACGTCCACAAAAGGTCTTCTCGTGTTCAAAAATTAGACGCCTGATCCTCGACTGAGGGATGTGTTCCATTCCTGGTGCAATGCCTGGGTCAGTTCTTTGAGGGGCGGTTGGGTAGCCCAGTTGTTAAAGCGTTCGCTCGTCACGTCGAAGACCCGGGTTCGATTCCCGACATGGGTACAATGTGTGAAGCTCATTTCTGGTGTCCCCCGCCGTGTTATTGCTGGAACATTGCTAAAAGCGGCGTAAAACCATACTCAGTCAGTCAATTCTTGGAGATTCTGTACTGGAGAGTCCCTGGCTCTAACCCTACGTCCCACCCGATCCCATAGATACTCGATTGGATCCAGGTCTGGGCTTCGAGAAGGCAAAGACAGGGTCTCAATGGCGTGGTTTTGGAGATGGTCAGTCACAGCTCGTGTTCGGTGAATTCGGGCATGAACGTCCATGAAGACAGAGCGTGTGCCTAGTGCATGGTTATCAAAATGAGGCACAACAAAAGGGTGCAATATGTTATCTGGGTTCTTTGTTTATTTAATGTCCCCTGAACAGTGACCAAATCAAGTTCATAATCAAAGGAGCAACATCCCACACCATCAATGAGCAACCACCACACGCCACTGTTTCCTGGCTGATGCGCTGATGACAAGGCGTTCCTCCTTGTCTCCAGACATGGGTCCTGCCATTAGGTCTCTTGTCAGACCAATGAATCTCCTCCATGGCCTCAAGTTCCAGTGTGCTCGAGCCTGGCAGCAGACTAAACGGTCGGGGTGAGAGGAATTGACGTCTTATTGGTCTTCTGGCCTTAACCCTGCTGCATTAGGAATGTTTTTCAAGGAGAGGCTATCTGAACGACCACTGCAACGAGTTTATGCGCAGTGTGTTGAGAAGATCGGCAATCCTGCAGAGTCCTTTGCTTGGATGAAGTCGTCTGGCCTGAAGAGTGAAACAAAAGGCTTTCCGTTTGCTGCTCAGGACCAGTCACTTCCCACTCGAAACCGTCAATGTGTGATTTTGCATCAAAATGTAAATATGAAATGTAGATTATGTAATGAATTTAATGAGACTGTCCAACACATTGTCAGTGGATTCCCAGCTTTGGCACAAACACAGTATCTTAAACGACATGATGGTGTAGCTCGATCATTTTATTACCGTCTTCGCCATGCTTGTGGTTTTGACACAGAGTTCAACCCATGGTACGACCCGGAGAGGGCGTCGTGGATTTGTAGAGGGCGTCATGGAAAATGATAAATACAAAATTCTTTGGAATAGGCCCATTTACAGCCTCAGACGTATCCAGGCCAACAAACCTGATCTTGTTCGTTTTGATAAATCAAATAAAATAATTTATATCATTGAATTTTCTGTCCCCTTTGACACTAAAGTGAATGACAAGATTGAAGAAAAACATGGCAAATATGCGAACCTTGTTTTCGAATGGCACGCTTGCATCCCAAGTACCAAGTTGTCCGCCTCCCCATTGTTCTCGGTGCCTTGGGTTTGGTACCTCCCAATCTGTTGAATGACATAGTGAGTACCCGGGATTACTACCAGGAATACAGCCCTTCTGACAATCTGGCAGCTGTACTCGATTCATATGCATGCTCTAAGCGCTTGGACTTTATTACCCCGGTCAATAGATCAGTGTGCACTCAACAATCATTCTCGGCTCCCTGGGGAGTATATAACACAAGCTGCCTGTGAGGCGCTAGAAGGTTAACAGCCACCATCTCATACTACCGGGTACCCATTTAGTGCTCGATGAACAGAGGCACTTGCCTAATTAGACACCACATGTGCTTCAGGGCGAATCGGGATTCGGATCCACGAACATCGACTTCTGGTACGCCAAAGAGACGCAACTCTGCACACATTACGTCGCCGACGATTGGGTCACTCTGCTCTTTGATTCTTAAGTAGCTGATAGGGAAATAACACATCAAAACACCTCTGACAATGGCTTCGACCGCCGTCTGAAGAGTTCCCATTCCTGTTTTTTTTGCCGTTGTAAGAAACTTGCTAAGTTATTCTTGAAACCCTTTCGTGTGAGTTTTATCTCCGACTGTTCCTCAGATCATTGTTTACCTCAGCAAGAAGTTCTCTTTTCTGAAACATGTCAAGACGAATATTCACAAAGTCACCAAGACCTCGAATTAGCAGCCAAGGCTACACGCCATGGGTACTATCAAGCAGGAAACGACGTAAGTAACTCGGCTCAAAAGGCTTAGCTCCTGACTAACTGGACACACGAGATCGCGCAGTATAGCCTTGGAACCTGTTATAAAAATCGGTTAATGTCGATATTGCCTTGAGTTCAGTTTGTCATGTTCCATCAAAACACTGCAATAAAAGGGCACAAGCAAAGCCTATACTTTCTGTTGAAATGAAAGAGGCCAGAAGCTACGTTCACCTCCCTAGCTGAGAGTATTTCTGTAGGTAATGGGTATCATTGGCCTTCTCGTCCTGAACGAGTTCCGGACTATAGGCATTTGAGTGAACACACTTCCGGAAGAAGCTTAGACCAATGGCAATTGCCGGGCTGCCATTAGTGGCGAGTTTCTGTTCGCGACGACGTGTGGTTTACTGCAAGATGATAACAAATGACAACCTAAAACAACATTATCTGAATAAAATTAAAACTTGTTGCTGAGGGGCCGATCACTTAATATTCGAGCTGATGCCTGGGAATTTTGTTCGAGAAATAATATTCTCTGAAAGGAGGCGCTAAAAACGGGTTTTTTCAACTTCAACACATTATTTTCAGACTATCCTGCAAGTCTTTTTTGTAAAACCCGAGCGCAAAGTGTTTATTGCAGCAACAGATCATCTTTATTTCTCATCTTGGTTGTAAACTTCCAAACAAACTTGAATAGTTCCTTATTATTAAGTCGCAATACGATTCTACTTAAATGTATATAAACTGCAATGCAAAAGAAAGTATCCATCCATGTTTGATGGTGACTCTAAAATGAAACAAACAAGAAATGGTTATTCGATGGTGACGTATATATGGTTTCTAGAGAGCTGAAGATCGGTGGACCCATTCCTTGGCCGCATCTTTCTAAAAGACGTTAAAAGATGGTACGTGTTGTTACCATTCCTGGCGCTTGGCATGAGGAGAGAAAACATGGATTTGTCGTCTCGGAGTCAGTACACTGTGTCTGAGAGGATATACATGTTAAACTGTGGCATCGCATCTCAGCGGGCTTGCACGATGAACCCGTGCGGTCCAACACAAGCACACACACGTCGCTATACATGTATAAGTGCAAAAATCTTGCGATGTTAAACCCCTCTTCACCTCAGCTCACATGTATCATCTTTTGATATGTACAACTCCTACAGGCCATATAATGTTCAAAGGCTGAGGAGAGATTTCAAGAGGATTTGTCTTGGTCTGCTTTTTCTTTTGCCGGCTTATCAGAAGAGTGACACCAATATCAACCACGGAAATTAGCTTCTTTTCAAGTCTCGCTTTCTTTTCGTACTGATTTGAGATATTGCCTTTTTGGTAAAAACTATGCATTTATTCATTCTGATTATTTTTATTATACTAGATGCGATCATTCTCAAAGAACGGCTGAAACAGACTTGTCAACCTAACAATCAATCTCACTAGAAGAGATAGATAGATAGATAGATAGATAGATAGATAGATAGATAGATAGATAGATAGATAGATAGATAGATAGATAGATAGATAGATAGATAGATAGATAGATAGATAGATCCTTACCACTTCACGTAATATTTTCCGCTAACTAAATCTAACATATAGTCCGCCAATCTTAAATCTAACATATAGTCCGCCAATCTTGTCCCATATGATGTTTCACTAACTTACTCTCATATATACTCTACCTTCTTACTCTCACATTTATACCACTAACTTTATACTCCTGACAGACCTTTCCTCGTTATAAAGCCGAAACAGCCAATTGTGACACTACATCGAGTCAGATCACCAAGGGTCTATAAATAACGCCTTGAGTGTAACGGAAGAGACACCATCCATTATTCCGATACGTTTGGCATTATAAACAATGGCGCAATAACGAAGTTTACTTTAGCCGTATAAAGGCCGTTTCGGTGATAGATGCCCTTTAACACAGCCGAAAATACTCTTGTTTTTCCAAGCAGCCCTTGATCACTAATAGGCTTTAGAAAATGGATAGACAGGCTATTGCTATTTGAGGTGGCGATAATCCGTTTCCCAGGACACGCCTTTGGGTCAAGGGGACTGGACATGTGTGGCCACTGTGCTCTCTTCCCGCTATACAAACACGAATAATTGATGCCATGTCCTCAAATATCCAATTAACCTCGTTCTACAAAAATACCCCAATTTCACTTTGTCTTCAATGCTTTCATAACGAAAGACATTGATTGACAATAGTTGTAGGCAAACAGTGCTATTGTTCTTGCTATGAAAGCTGTACTCGTTTGAAGTATTTGCTTACGAAAAAGAAAACCAATCTCAGCCTTGAACATAGGATAGGGGGCAGTTCAAACGCTAAAAATATTAAATTCTTATGCTGGGGGGAGGACGGGGGGAGTATGGTTGAGTGGGGGTGGGGGGGTGGGGGGGGGGTGGGGGGGGGGGAGTTGTGCCTCAACAGTTTTCAAGTTGGGGATGTGTCGCCAAACGTACAACTTATTACTTATAAGGATTCTTTTTATCCGTTCACGAATTTGAAATGCTCTTAAGTACAAGTCCGACAGTGGAGTTGTAAAAAATGTGGTAGTTATTTTCAACATTGAATGCGTTTTGGTGTCGTTTAATAATTTTAGCTCAAGAACCGTTAAGATTATCATCAGGAATTACAAGACGATTCTGTAATGAAGAGGTAGCCATTTCCCGCCTGACAGATATCGAAGTTTGTCAGTCGGCATCTTCCCGAAGCAAGGGAGTTAACTGACTGTAAAAGTCCAGTTTCCTTCCTTGCCGAACTAGGCTGGTATTACTGGGCTCGATCGTAGCGCCACCAGTGGACATTACCAGTTATGTCCCTTCTAAGCCTCTCCTATGGACCAATCAGATTCCACCTCTCCTATCACTTGCGTTTGTTTCACACAAAATGGTGGCGATAATCAAGATCTATATTGTGATAAAACGGGTCTAACATCGCGAAATGCATCAAATCACGTGAGCACCTTGATTAAAAACATGACAAGATTTGGAAAATATCTGCTGACAATGAGTTGGCGGTGCACATGCTTTGCAAATCCTGCAATCGACCGAAATCTGCACGACAGTTTACGAACCGGATTTCGATTTCGGTGCGCGATTTTGATAGGACTATGCATAGACTCGTTAGTCCAGGCCAAATGTAACTCCATAATACCAGCCTAGTTCGGCAAGGGTGGAGAATGGACTTTTATAGTCAGTTAACTCTCTTGCCTCGGGAAGATGGTTAGTCGGTGGCGAATGAATGTCTGTTGGGGTGGTTGGGGATGGTGTTGCGCTGGTCGTTGGATCAGAAAAACTCTCGCCCGGGCCCGGGCAGAGGTGGTTTCATGTCATGTCGACGTGACAGGTATATTTATTATCAGATCGAAACCAACCCGTTATTTGGGTGACGGAACTTTCATTACATGTCTAGTCATCTTTGCTATAAAACGGGATCGATATTATTTTCTGGCAGTTTACAAAAATATTATTCAGAAATATACGTTTGATGGTAATTCACGAAAGCCAATACTAATTAGTTTCCCGTGAGAGAACGTGACTCCAGGAAATGTATTTCACGTGTCTCGATCAGCGCCTATGTGCTAACATGCAAAGTAACTTTCCTTTCAGAAATATGTCAATCACTTGTGACTGCTTGTCAATCAGCTGAGGGTCTCAGATGTTGGCTCTTTCTCAAAGTTTCCTAAAACGTGCTTTGAAAAATACATCCACGAGTCTCGCGGTCGTCAATGTTACGGTGAGAAGAAGAGGAGACGGGGTTTCCTGTGGGTAGGGGGGGGGGGGGGGGGGGGGGGGAGGGCGTGAATTCTTGGTGAAGGGGTGTTTGGGGTGAGGGAGGGTATGTTAGGGGTGTGGGAGAGGATGTTGGGGGATAAGGGAAGGGATGAGAGAGGGGGTGTTAGAGGTGTGGGAGAGGATGTTAGGGGATAAGGGAAGGGATGAGAGAGGGGGTGTTTTGGGTGAGGGAGGGGATGTTAGAGGTGTGGGAGAGGATGTTAGGGGATAAGGGAAGGGATGAGAGAGAGGATGTTTGGGGGATAAGGGAAGGGATGAGAGAGGGGGTGTTTGGGGTGAGGGAGGGGGTGTTAGAGGTGTGGGAGAGGATGTTAGGGGATAAGGGAAGGGATGAGAGAGGTGGTGTTTGGGGGTGAGGGAGGGGATGTTAGAGGTGTGGGAGAGGATGTTATGGGATAAGGGAAGGGGTGAGAGAGGGGGTGTTTGGAGGTGACGGAGTTGATATTAGGGTATGAGGGAGGGAACGGGACAGAGCCTGTTTGGGGATAAGAGAGGGGATTTGGGGGTGAGGGAGAGGATGTTAGGGGATGAGGGAGGGGATGTTAGAGGGCGGGTGTGTTTGAGTGAGGGAGGTGATGTAAGTGGATGGGTGAGAGAGGGGATAAGATGGGGGTTGGATGTGGGGGATGAGGGAAGGGAATGTTGTGCGAGGGGATGTTTGGGGTGATGGGGTTGATATTAGGGAGTGAGGGAGAGGACGATAGGGTTTAGAGAGGAGATGTTTAGGGGTGAGGGAGGGGGTGAGAGAGGGGGGAGACATGTTAGGAGATGAGAGAGGTGATGGTGATGCTCGGCAAGGTGGAGGCGGAAGGTCGCATTAGGTGTTGAGGTTAGCGAATGAGTGAGGGGGTGTTAGGAAATAACGGAGAGATGTTAGGGGTTGAGGGAGGGAATGTTTGGGGATTTTTCGGGTGAAGGCTGGGATGTTCGTGGTTGAGGGAGGGGATGGTAGGGGTGGGTGTTTGTTGGTGTGGTGGAAATGCTAGGGATAAGGTAGGGGGTAAGGGAATGCATGTTCGTGGTTGAGGGTGGGGATGGTAGGGGTGGGTGTTTGTTGGTGTGGTGGAAATGCTAGGGATAAGGTAGGGGGTAAGGGAATGCATGTTCGGGGTTGAGGGAGGGGATGGTAGGGGTGGGTGTTTGTTGGTGTGGTGGAAATGCTAGGGATAAGGTAGGGGGTAAGGGAATGCATGTTCGGGGTTGAGGGTGGGGATGGTAGGGGTGGGTGTTTGTTGGTGTGGTGGAAATGCTAGGGATAAGGTAGGGGGTAAGGGAATGCATGTTCGGGGTTGAGGGTGGGGATGGTAGGGGTGGGTGTTTGTTGGTGTGGTGGAAATGCTAGGGATAAGGTAGGGGGTAAGGGAATGCATGTTCGTGGTTGAGGGTGGGGATGGTAGGGGTGGGTGTTTGTTGGTGTGGTGGAAATGCTAGGGATAAGGTAGGGGGTAAGGGAATGCATGTTCGGGGTTGAGGGTGGGGATGGTAGGGGTGGGTGTTTGTTGGTGTGGTGGAAATGCTAGGGATAAGGTAGGGGGTAAGGGAATGCATGTTCGGGGTTGAGGGAGGGGATGGTAGGGGTGGGTGTTTGTTGGTGTGGTGGAAATGCTAGGGATAAGGTAGGGTGTAAGGGAATGCATGTTCGGGGTTGAGGGTGGGGATGGTAGGGGTGGGTGTTTGTTGGTGTGGTGGAAATGCTAGGGATAAGGTAGGGGGTAAGGGAATGCATGTTCGGGGTTGAGGGTGGGGATGGTAGGGGTGGGTGTTTGTTGGTGTGGTGGAAATGCTAGGGATAAGGTAGGGGGTAAGGGAATGCATGTTCGGGGTTGAGGGAGGGGATGGTAGGGGTGGGTGTTTGTTGGTGTGGTGGAAATGCTAGGGATAAGGTAGGGGGTAAGGGAATGCATGTTCGTGGTTGAGGGAGGGGATGGTAGGGGTGGGTGTTTGTTGGTGTGGTGGAAATGCTAGGGGTAAGGTAGGGGGTAAGGGAATGCATGTTCGGGGTTGAGGGTGGGGATGGTAGGGGTGGGTGTTTGTTGGTGTGGTGGAAATGTAGGGGGTAAGGTAGGGGGTAAGGGAATGCATGTTCGGGGTTGAGGGTGGGGATGGTAGGAGGGGTGGATGTTCGGTGATGAGAGAGGGGATGTTTCCTCGCGTTTCTTTCACTTAGTGGATGTCCATCTTTAACGCTCGGGGCAATTAAATGTGATCATGGTGTGGAAAAACGCCTATCTTAAGACAAAATATTCATTTGTCAGCTACATTCGGAAGACTTTGAAAATTAATTTTCCAGCCCTAGCGTAAACCAGTCTATTACACTTTTCAACCGAGGAAGCCTTACATAAAAGCCTTGGCTCCGTGCGGGGCGCCGATGTGGGGAGATCTCCCGACCGCAATTATTGGAATCCACAAAACAGAAGTTTAGAGTTCAAAAAGAAACTTTACATTTCTTTGGACAACTGCACCGACCTTTAACGCTAGAAAGGAAGCATCGCTACACATAATTCAAGTGAAACACGCATTTCTCGTGACACCTACAGTACTTGAGATCCACAAAATAACAGTAGAACACATAATTCAAGTGAAACACAAAATACCTGTGATCCACTCCATGCCCATAGGGTGTTCTAGTATGGTCTAACATGAGTACCAAAGTACCTATACAGAAGGCTGTTCTAGTGTGGCCAAACAACAGTACCACAGTACATTTACAGAAGGATGTACTAGTATGGTCTAACATACGTTCCACAGTACATTTACAGAAGGATGTTCTTGTATGGTCTAACATGAGTACCAAAGTACATATAAAGAAGGATGTTCTGGTGTGGTCTAACGTGTATATCAGAGTGTCTATACAGAAGGATGTTCTAGTATGGTCTAACATACGTTCCACAGTATCTATACAGTAGGGTGTTCTAGTATGGTCTGACATGAGTTCCACAGTACCTATACAGTAGGGTGTTCTAGTATGGTCTGACATGAGTTCCAAAGTACCTATTCAGTAGGATGTTCTAGAATGGTCTAACGTGTATATCAGAGTATCTATACAGTAGGATGTTCTAGGATGGTCTAACATAAGTACCACAGTTCCTATACAGTAGGGTGTTCTAGTATGGTCTAACATGATTACCACAGTACCTATACAGTAGGGTGTTGTAGTATGGTCTAACATTAGTTCCACAGTATCTATACAGTAGGATGTTCTAGTATGGTCTAAGGTGTATATCACAGTATCTATACAGTAGGGTGTTCTAGCATGGCCAAACATAAGTACCACATTACCTATACAGTATGATGTTCTAGCATGGCCAAACATAAGTACCACATTACCTATACAGTAGGGTGTTCTAGCATGGCCAAACATAAGTACCACATTTCCTATACAGTAGGGTGTTCTAGCATGGCCAAACATAAGTACCACATTACCTATACAGTAGGGTGTTCTAGCATGGCCAAACATAGGTACAATAAAATCCTATACAGTAGGATGTTCTAGCATGGCCAAACATAAGTACCACATATCCTATACAGTAGGATGTTCTAGCATGGCCAAACATAAGTACCACTTATCCTATACAGTAGGATGTTCTAGCATGGCCAAACATAAGTACCACATATCCTATACAGTAGGATGTTGCAGCATGGCCAAACATAAGTACCACATATCATATACAGTAGGATGTTCTAGCATGGCCAAACATAAGTACCACATATCCTATACAGTAGGATGTTCTAGCATGGCCAAACATAAGTACCGAAGTATGTATACATGAGTGAGTGAGTGAGTTTTGGATGGGTGGGCGGTTGGGTGAGGGCCAACACATTGTAGTTGAATGCATCGTTTCAGACTGCCTGGTTTACATATTAATGTTGAAAAGAAAGACAAACTTTGAAATGGAATATGAAAGGTTGTCGGGTAACAAGGGAATAGTTTTCATTGGGTGTGCTGATACATTAAGATTAAAACTCACAGGCCAACATAATAATTTATTGTTTATCACTACAAGAAAACGACTTGACTGAGTGCGACGTTCAACAACAAGAAAAATATGAGACGTGCAGAAACACACTCGCATTAACATAACAGTTTTGGCAGTCATATATGTTTCACCTGAAGAGGTGAGGTGAAATGGGGTTTAAAATCGCGTTCAAGATATAGAGGATATTATATGAGTGTGCATTTGTCTAAATTCCGGTGTCAGAGAGTGGGATTTCCCCCTAGCCCAAATTCCCCCCGGAAAGGGGGCTATATAGCCTAATCCCCCCCCCCCCCCCCGGAAAAAGGGCTACATAGCTAAATTTTCCCCGGGGGAAAATGACTACATAGCCATATTTCCGCTTTAGAGTCAGATTTCCCCCCTTAACACAAGGGGGAAGTATGGCTATATAGCAGAATTTCCCCTATATCCCTCAGGTTTTTCAATGCAGTATTAAAAAACATAACCTACTGCACCATTTAACAAACATTGATCGAACAGCAATGGCAAAAGCGAACTTCTTGCATGCCATATTTGACAGAGAAATTGGAGTTAAACGTGTCTCAAGCTTTTAGGAATCCTGTATAACAAGTTTAGTGTTAAAAACATAGACGATTCCGACTTGCCACTTGTTATTCATGCCAGATAACTTATTTATGAACTGTTGCTGGATACTAGTAAATACTTCACGTCAGTGATTTTCTACAATGCAGTGATTAAGGGTGTGTTGGAATCAACAAACAGCAAAACAGTGGAAGACAGTTATATTTTAGAATTTCTGGACAAAGTTTTGTCCTGTGTTTCTGGCGCAATAGACCAGCTTGAACTCCATCTCCATTAGTATTCAGTAAAATGAATAAAATTCTTTTTACATAGTTATTCTGTTCACCAATGTTATGGTTTTAATGGTGCTGAAAATTTCACTGTCGGCTTTATCATACTGAAGAGCAAGAGGTCCCAGGTTTGAACCCCGTTAGTGTTATCTAGAATAAAGCTTTATTAACCCGAGGGGAATTTGGATTATATTTGAAGTGAAAAGAGTATACATACACTCATTACGAACAATACAATTTCAGACCAACACATATATCTGCACTCATACATAGCACTCCATGCAAACTTACATAACACTCCATGCATACAAACATACACACAGAACATACATGTATAACATAAAGCAACAAAATATGCACTATTAGAGAAGATAAAATATGAATTAACACTAGCACATAAGAATTAAACAATGATTAAGAGACAGGTTGACTTGGTTCATCATTTAAAAATAAAATACTAACGGGAACAAATGAAGATTTGGCTCATTTGATTTAAAACAAGGTGCACTATATCTTCTTCCAGATGGTAAAACGGCATAACAAGGGTATAAAAAGTGATTTGGTTGGTCTAACATTCTATTTGCAAGCTGTAAAACACGTTGATTGTAAAGAGAGTCCAGACTGTTGAATTTGCATCCTGGGATTTTGCTATCCACTGCAGTTATTTTAGTTATTTAACCTAAGGGCTGACATTAGTACAGGTCCTAAAAATGTTGTCGCAAGCATAGCCTGCAGTTCACAACCCTATGCACTAAACAGAATCCGCTCATCAGTTGGTAAATGAACAGATGACGGAAACAGTACTCACGTATATATCTTCCACTGAAACACGAGTTGAAAAACTTGCGGCGTCACCTTTGGCAAGTGATCTTGTTCATGCATGCCTCTGTCCACAAACAGTAAATGAGTACCAAGGAGTTAATGTGGTAATGGTAATGTGAATGGGTAATCTTCTAGCGCCTGACAGGCAGCTTTGGTTGCATATTTCACATGTAGCTGGGAAGTTCTGGAATGCAAAATATACGGACCTCTGATCGGGGCAAGAAACGTCATGAGCACGCACAGATATATGCGCTATATATACGTTGTAAATATACCTTATAATATACTTGGCAGTGAGCGACTGAGAATTCTCGATGACAGAAAAGTGATATGTCACTGCAACCATGATAAGGAGAACGACTGCCGTTCAAGTTTACAGTGCAGACCTGATAGAAATCAACTAGCAAAGTGTGTTTCAACTAGCAATGTGACGTATTGTTATTGAAGACAGTTGGAAGATTTTAGATTCGCTGATTTACCTCAAATACACAACAACAAAATAAAAATAAAAAACAACACATACCCTACTAAATAAATATATAATAAATAAAACATTTCATTTCGTCAGTGACAAAAGGCTGATCTGATCTGTCGAGTGACAGATCCGCCATATATCACTGTCGAAATGAACTATCCTCTATCTATTAAAATTAAGAATGTATGGCGCAAAAAAACACAAGATTTTAAACATGGTTTCTCTTGTAAATTACTCCATCAGCCAACTGTACATCTAGGTACTTTTGATAATAGACATATATTTAATTTATGGGGGAAATCTGACTCCAAAGCGGAAAATTGGCCATATAGTGTATTTTCCGGGTGGGAAATATGGCCATATAGTGTGCTTTCCGTGGGAAGTATGGCTATATGGCCTGTTTTCCGGGGAAAATTTGGCTATATAGCCCCTTTTCCGGGGGAAATTTGGCTATATAGCCCTTTTTCCGGGGGGAAATTAGGCGAGGGGGGAAATTCCACTCTCTGACACCGGTATTTCCCGAGCATGAGCGAGGGACATACCGGAATTTAGGCACGAGTGTCGTAAACATAGTATGACATGAACACTCGTAGAATGTTCTATTAATTGCCGAAGAAGATATCGACATACAGAGACGAGTTCAGCTATGACGTCGTTTATAGTGTGGCGTCATTCCCACTTCACGTCACAATAAGATTCGAATGACGTCAACAATGCCGTCCGGATGACGGAAACAATACACTGTGGTCTCCTGACGTGATATGTCCCTAGGGCACATATGATTTTTTTTTATCCGCTCCGCAGGTAGTAATATTGCATAAAATATATATAGCGACGTGAATGCACGTTTGGGTGTGGCTGCTTGAAAAGAAAAACTGGACTAATGCCGGTTTTATAGTGCTAGCCCACGCCGCAGTTTTAACATCGAAAACTGACTCCGAACCGACCAGTCCTTGTTTTATCCATTTAGTGCCTAACGCTAGGCACGGTAACAACAAGTACCATCTTTTGGTATGACGCGGATCGAACCCCCTGATTTCCGCTCTCCGAGCAGACGCTGTCACCAAAGCTCCATATAATACCAAATCAAGAGAAACCTTCAGTGATATTGTTCTAAACGGGTTGACAGGGAGACAATTATTCAAAATACTTGAAATAACTGTTTCATTGACTGTCCATCACACAATTTGTTTTGTAAACAAATAGTTGTAAAACAAATCTGTCCTTTACTGTCCACTGCAAACTAGTATAAGTTTAAAATATTTTGTTGGGTTTCTTGGTGACAAAAAGATATACGTATTGCGCGAACATAATGTCAGTCGATATGTCATTGTCATTATTTGAAGGGATTTTGGGATTTACGGTGCCCCCGCTTCCTGCACGATGCCCCAGGATTCATCACTTAGTTTCTGGTGGTTGTGCACAATACTAGCCAAGATTAATAAATACTCAGCAATGAGCTGGCTTAAAACACTGGTTGATGATAGTTACATCGATTATGATATGAATTACGTGTCACACAGGTGGGGATTCCTTGACCGAAATACTTGAAGTCATACCCGCAGTCTGATTGGTTTGTCGCATTTTCGCACATTCATCGAAAGGGGAACGAGTCTTCTTGCAGGTTACGGAAATGGGCGAGTGGTGACGATTGCATTGCAGGCACTTTTCGTGCGTTTCCGTGATCTTTAGAGCTTTTTCGGAACGACAAAAGTGGCAGAACTTTGCTCACTTCAGTCCGGTAATTCGCTGGTTAATCTGTTCGTTAGCGCAAGTTTACACTTTTACTCGCTTAGGTGGACAGGATCCCTAAGATAATATGCAGTAGCGAAATAAACCAAGGCGAACGGTAAGGCTGCACAGGTTACAATCAAAGGGGAATAACGCGTTCCAGTATGTGGTTGAAGCACATGTAAAATAATAGATTACGGTTCGGGTCAAAACATTTTTCACAAGCGAAAACAGACTCGAATATACCCGAAAACACTCGCGGAAACACAACAAACGTAAGGTCGAAGCCACAACTGTGATATCCGTATCAAATACATCTCCAAGATACCAATCATTTCTTATTTGGTTCATCTCCAGCCACCCTCAAACATGGCTGTATACTTTCTTTTGTTTTGCAGTTTATGTTGTAATATTGTCAATGTAAACTCCAAAAAAAGTTATATCGTAGCTATTTCTTGAAAGAGAAAATACGTCCGGTTCCCTCCAATAACGCACGACTGATAAACCCCATACATGCTACGCACCATTGATAGTGTGTGAGTGAGTTGGTTTCAGCGCCGTTTTGAGCAGTATTCAAGTTATATTACGCCGTGTCAGCTTAATGTGGGAAAGCCCTAAGTGATGCAGGTCTATGACGTTTACAGTAGACAAAGGCTTAGGCTCTGAAAAATAAACAAGTTTGATAAAATCAAATAACTCCATTTAAATGGAAAAGGAGCCCCAGTGAGATGAGAGATTCAGGGGAAACTTGAGAAAAATCTAGACTTGCTTCATTTAGGGCTTTTGCATTACAGAAAGAGTTGCAGAAGGGAATATAATTGTTTAGGGACTATGATACAGTCTAACGTTTCGCACCAATAAAACCCACGACGCGGTCTTCTTACAAACAGAAAATCATTATCAGCGAGAATCATTATCATAGGATTCTGGCACCATTATAAGGGACGCAACTCCGTCTGTGATATGCGGCGCCTAAGACAACCGGACAAACCGTGTTCCATGTCAGAGTCCGTTTTCTCTAAAGGAAAACAACGTACCATATTTATGTCATGTTCTGTTACTGGTAGTTGCTTTTGAACATTTTGGTATTATGAAGTTGATATAAAACTCGCTAGAGGTTGTTAATCGAAAGTTTGATATCAGAAAATTTAATTTGGAACCGATAAATCGTTTTCCTATCATTTACGCACATTTGTATATTTTGAGAGGAATAAGTTAATTCCACCTCTAATACTTCCACAAAAGTATCTTCCTTACTGCCAACCTATCGTCATATTTGTTACATAATAGTAGTCACAAAGCATGAAGAAAAAGCTAAAATGGATAATGGAATTTACACAGCCCCGTGAGCAAAAACCGGATTCTAAGACGAACCTAATTTATTTGTGGTCTTAGTACAAACCGCGATACCATGAATTATCTCCCTTAGACACTTCCGGAATTATGCGGCCTGCATGGTGACTTGCAAACTTGATTCTAAAAGCAGTTTGAATTCACCAACCCGTGCCTTCTGAGGCATACCGACGAACACTTTGCATAGAGTACACGTCAGGAGATTTGTTGTATCAAAAGCAGGAGTACACATCGTTTACAACATGGTAAGATACTTATTTATTGTCAGTTTGATGGTCGTCCATTTCTCATGAAACAAAAACATCCACATTCACCGTGTTCGATCAACGCGACTTGTTCAGATATCGTTTTTGATTATAGAAAGATAACATGTCATTATTATGTGTTTTGGAAATATGTTGCGATACATTTCATTAATCCATTTTATAACTTTACAGCATGTACAGGTTTGAATAGTACTGATCATGATCAACAAATAAAATGTCAAAATATTTCAAACAGTTACCATCTGCTGATTTTTACGGATGACGAAGGGTCGATGTTGTTTGCTAGTTTCAATTATTATATTACTTAAAGTTTTATACATGACATTTTCCGTGATATTTCTTGAATATTGCGGCCTGTGCCATTCTGTTAGACATCTCACACAAAAAAACGCGTCTGAAGACAACAAAATGAACATTGTGACTGTTTGGTATTTTATATGCCAAACATGGTCAATGTACTGACTTAAACCCTGCCTAAAACTAACCCAGTCTTATAGTTACTATATATTGAATTTTGAAGTTTGTTCTTTTCAGTTTATAGTACATTTGATATAAAAGTCTTCTCTCTTCGTCATGTTTATCTAAGTACCCATGTCTCTTCAGAGTATTCTTGCCTACAATGGGGCAGCTATCATTGCCATGAAGGGGAAAAACTGTGTGGCCATTGCAGCTGACCGAAGGTTTGGCATCCAGGCACAGACAATAAACATGGAATTTGACAAAGTCTTTGAGATGGGACCACATTTATATATAGGCCTACCAGGCTTAGCAACTGATGTGCTGACCATGTAAGTCGCTATTCAGCATAAGTCAGTGCACCTTTTTAATTATATTATATTTTGTAATTTTTGACTTCTCTTAGAAATGACACTTCATGAGGAATGTACTGAGATTATTATTGCCTCACTAACAGGCATCTCTCTCCCCATTACATTTAATTTAACTCAACTAAATGGCTACTTTGGGTAGTTGGCTTATTTTGCAGTTGAAAAGTGATAAGAATTGTTTTTATACTGTGCACCTGGTGTACGTTTGTAGTGTGTTCATCTTCTATTTGGGGCGGTCGGGTAGCCTAGTGGTTAAAGCGTAAGCTCGTCACGCCAAAGACCCGGGCTTGATTCCCGACATGGGTACAATGTGTGAAGCCCATTTCTGGTGTCCCCTGCCGTGATATTGTTGGAATATTGCTAAAAGCGGCGTAAAACCAAACTCACTCACTCATATTCTATTTAAAGGCATTCATCATTGTACTATACTTTTGTAGTTCACAAAGACTGAAGTTCCGACTCAACTTGTATGAGCTGAGGGAAAATAGAAGGATCAAGCCCAAGACATTCATGAGCATGGTGTCCAATCTGCTGTATGAAAGGAGGTGGGTGGCACTGAATATTAGCATGGTCTGTTCGAAGAGTTGCATTAGATTTTCGCTTGTTTAGCCTGACCATTTGGACCGAATTGCCCTTTAGATCTAAGCCTTGTAAGATTACTACAGTGTATTTGCCTGAAGTCAGTATTACTTGACTTGGATTTGGACAAGTGGTTAATGTCACATACCAAGGTGAAGTGGGTTAGAATAGATACCTAGAACTCCATTGGTTTGGGACCGCCTCCGTGGTCCAGTGATAGAGCGTCAGCCCAGAGAGCGGAAGGTCTGGGGTTCGATCCCCGATCATACCAAAAGACGTTATTGTATCTCAGTGAGCTAGCACTATGAATTGGCATTAGTCCGGACTAGTACAAGCAGCCACATACACATGTGCATGCACGTCACTATATAAGTACAATAATCTTGGTCGCGACGTTAAACCCAATTTCACCTCACTTCCATTGGATTGGTGATTAGCTTTCGAGACATAACTGATTGTAAGGTCATGGTACCCCAGCAGGATGGCATTGATCGTAAATTAACCATGTTTTTTCAGGTCCTGGTAATTACTGTTGTGACATATACTGAATAAAAATATTCAGTCATTAGGGTCATTAATATTTTTTAGGGTCTTTATGGCAATGAAGACTGAGCATACACGTCATTACATATCTGAAATACTGTTCAAAGCAATGTTCAGCAAAATTTACTCACTCGTGTATATTTTAACCCTTTCAATAATCTGACCGCCTCCGTGGTCTAATGGTAGAGTGTCCACCCGGAGAGCGGAAGGCCCGGGGTTCGATTCCCAGCCGCGTCATGCCAAAAGACGTTTCTTGTTGTTACCCTGTCTGGCGCTCGGCATTAAGGGGCTAAAACAAGGACTGGTCAGCTCGGAGTCAGTATACTGTGTCTGAGTGGTGTATTCATGTTAAACTGCGGCATGGTATCTCAGTGTGCTAGCACTATAAATCGGCATCAGTCCGGACTAGTACAAGCAGACATACACATGCATGCACGTCGCTATATAAGTGCAATAATCTTGGACACAACGTTAAACCCCATTTCACCTCACCTTTCAATAATCCATGTTATTCTACACAGGTTTGGACCCTACTTTGTGGAGCCTGTGATCGCAGGTCTCGATGCCAAGACAGGAGAACCATACATAGCATCCATGGATCTGATTGGTTGCCCAATGGAGACAGATGACTTTGTTGTCAGCGGCACATGCTCAGAACAGATGTATGGAATGTGCGAGTCACTGTGGGAACCGGATCTGGTATGTCATTGGTTTCTTAAGTTCATTATGCATGTATTCCAGGTTAGAATTGGTCCCAAACAAGCTATGTTGGTCGAAGAAGCAGCATAATGGATTGTTGCTCACAATATCAATCACTTGATTGCTTGGTCCGGACTCTGGATTATTTACAGGTTGCCGTCATATAGCTGGAATATTGCTGAGCGTGGCATTCAGCAACCAACAAACACACACACACACTCATTGTTCAATTTGGACAGTCCATATTAATTTTTATGTCCAGTTTTATCTTCAATGCAATATTTTTCGCATTCAAGACAGTACAGAGTTTTGCTACACTTGGGCTTACAGACTTTAGCGATGAAGTGCATGCCTTGGCGCGCCAGCAACCTATATTGTGGGTTCAAAATCCGGTTTGGTCTGAGTATGTTTATCAGCACCATGCGTCATGGGCGTCACCCAAGTGGCAAACGTCTGAGACCTGATTGATCCAGGCTTCCTCCCTCGTTAAACAAACACTCCCTTCATGCCCTTAGACCTGCATCACTTGTGGCATTAAACTGATGCATTGTGATACAACTGGAATACTGTTCAAACGGTGTTGCACCCAACTCACTCACTCACTTTGTATACTTGCCCATGTTGTTATCATGGATATGGGGAAGTCTACCCTGAGCCCAATTTTCTTTATTTTTTAGTGTGTTTGCCCATATGTCACTGTTATGTATGTTTCATAATGTCTTACATTTCCAGGAACCGGATGACCTGTTTGAGACAATATCTCAGGCATTGATGAATGCCTTTGACAGAGATGCTGTGTCTGGTTGGGGTGGTGTTGTCTATATCATGTAAGTTTCACAAGTAGATCTACCCAGTAAATACCCAAGGTGCTGTGTAAGTTACCTTTCAAACTGGTGGCTGGGAAGCATGATACAGCGATGACTGAGAAATGACCATTTCTTTTGAAGATTTGTCACAGTATTAGCTACCAATGCTTGCAGCAAGAGGTGATTATGGTTGTCGTAAGCGACTAACGGGATGGGGTGGTAAAGTTCGCTGACTTGCTTGATGTGTGTCATTGTGTCCCATTTGCATACATCGATGCTCATGATGTCAAGCACTGGATTGTCTGGTCCAGACTAGATTATTTACAGACCGCTGTCATAAAGCTGGAATATTGCTGAGTGCGGCATTAAACAACAAACAAATTACAACCCTGGTGTGACTGGTTAGAATTGGACTGACTTCAGGTTTAAATGAATCCCCAGCAACATATGCTTGTTATGTGAGGCAACTGTATGTATCAAGCTTGGTTGATTGCATGTCATTGTAACATGGCAGCATAGCTTATTGCTCACAATTTTAATCACTGGTTTGTCTGGTCCACAAACGATAATTTGCAGGCCTCTGTCCTATTGCTGTCTCAATGCAGACAACAGTGTAAAACAACAGAAAAAGAATATGTCCCAAGGGCCCTTTTGTTTATAGGAAGAGGTGACTAAATTTACATTAGATGGGGTTGTCAGATTGCGTGTCTTACCCTAAATACATAGGACACTCATCATAATGTTAACCCTTGGCCAAGTCTTGGTTATTTGCAGGTTGCCGGTAAACAGCTGCAATATTAGTGACAGCATTAAACAACTCTGCTCACTCAGTACATGTCTTGCAGCTCAATGTATTTTCTTTATGATACAAGTTTTCTTTGAAACCTATCCCTATTGAAAATAACATAGAGATCCCAATAAGAAAACTAAAAATTCCTTTGTGGTTTGGGGTTATTGAAATATGATGAATTCATCACTTTAATAAGTCTGGCCTAATCACTGGTAATAAGTTTGTTTAGGGGTCCATAATCATTGTAATCTAAGGAACCTGGAGTTGAATGTGTCCCCAGCATCCTATTGCTCACTAAATGGAGAACAGGGGATGGCTACGGATTAGAATTGGTTCTCAGTACCTATGGTCATCAGACTCAGTGACTTGGTTGATAGTGTTTCAACATACACTGACGACGTGGATTGTTGCTCATCATATCAATCATAGCATTGTCTGTTCCAAACTCAATTATTTACAGACCACCTTCTTATAGTTGGAATATTGCTGACAGCGTTAAACAACAAATGGATACACCAAAACTCCTAGTGAATCTATGGGCTTAGAGAAACCAAGATTTAATTATTAGAAATGTCAGAATGTCAATGCAATTTCATATGTTGTCCCTTTCTCTGTTTTCAGTGAAAAGGACAAGGTGACGAAGAAACTACTGAAGACTCGAATGGATTAGTTTTATTCCCATGTATATTCAACACTGTGTAATGTATTGCGCTGTCAGAAGAAACATCACCTTCAAACTTCATCCACAAAGTGGCACTGTCAGTTCCATTTCATGTACTAAAACAATTTAAACCAAATATACGACTTGTTGTTTGAATTTTATAGCATGCAGACTGAAAGCTGTTGTTTTAGCATTTGAAATGCTTCAACCATGTTAGGCAGTGATGGAAATCTGTTACAAAAATATTCCAGTCAGAACATTATTTGCAAGATTCACTATGCAGAGTTGTGTCCCTTAGGCACTGTCATCGTGGGCTGGAATCTCCCTCGGGCCTGATAATGTTTCAAGGTTTGTCAGCACCTTACCCCTTTGTGGGATTCACTAAAGTCTTAAACGTCTTTTCGGACTTTGCTTCCACATTAAGCTAACAAGAGGTGATATAACTGGAATACTGTTAAAATCAGCCTTAAACCCAACTCACTCACTCACTAAGGCAGCAGCATGCATTCAAATGTCCATTGCTATCTCCCAGAGACCTATACAACCCAAGCTGAATGATAAGTTTTGAAATCACACTACCGCCACATTCTGCCACCTACCCAATCACTGCCACGTGAAGAGGGGCACATTTACAAAGAGGATTGCCTGCAACAACTGACACTTGTGCCCTGACAAGTTGAAAAATGGACCGGAGAAGCCCATGTCGGTCATACGTCCATCCGTTAGGGGTGAGGTGGAAGGAGTTTTACGTCCGGTACAAAATTATTGCATTTATATAGCGACGTGCATGTGCATGTTAAAACAAGAATTGCAGTTAGATCCGCTATCTGTCATAGATCTCCTAAAGCCAAGAGATGCAATAGCGAAGGCCAAACTAACTTTATTTCTGAGAGATGAACAGCTGCTCGAACGTATATAAACAGAGCAGCCAAGGATAAAAATGAAATCATATCAATATAAGAAAATAGAAATCATATCAACGCAAAAACAGAAATTATGTGAACACCGAACTCACAATAGATATGTGAACCCTTCTCACACACAGCAGTCCCAAAGAGGGACAGGTCAGCCGAAATTGCCTAGGCAGAAGGCGACCTCTTAAACACTTAATGCAACAACAACACGTGTGTGTGTGGCTGCTTGTACTTATCCGGACTAAACAACGTCTAGACCAAAAGAGAAAATGGACCCTCAATCGTCCAGCATAGAGACGCTGTAATACAGTAAGGATATATAAGAAGTAACTCTGCCTATATCATTTTTTTTATCACCGTCTATTATGACGATTTCCCGACTATCAGTCTCTCAACACTGATACAGCACATGTTGCTTCATGAATGCAATACAATGACGATGCCGTGAGTTTGTGAGAACGTGCGCTTTCAAAACTTGGAACATGTATTCAACCCGGGGCTATAACTTTTTGGGGGTTCTTTTTCTGTCTAAAGTGTGTTCGTCTGTTCCCCGTCCATCAACCAATGAGCACTGAACGAATCAGAATCATGTGCCAATAACATGTTCCACGCGTCCTTGGATAAATACAAAGACAACACATTGGCCATGAGACAGATGGAGGTTGTGGCGACACTTGCAAGTATGCCATGGTGGTGAATAGGTCCTGGGTGAAATGGAGACTGGGCAATCGATTATTCAGATCTTGATGAAGAAAACGACTTCTGCAAACCTATTTGTTATTAGGTCTGCGAAAGAGGCATTTAGAAGTGATACACATAAGAAAGAGGATATATGGATGTCAACTTCTTTATTGTGAGGAACACAATAAAGTAGTTGACATCCATATATTCTCTTCCTTATTTGTTATTGCTTTCATATGTTTGGAGGGTGTTCTTGACATCCTAGACAAGGAAGTAAAACATCAATATTGACGCCATGGCAGTTGTCTGGAAAAGGGTGTGCTAAATCGCTTCAATAACCGATCGTATACTTACTGTACTGATAAAGGTGAGGTGGGGTGAAATTGGGTTGAACGTCGCGTCCAAGATTATTGCACTTATATAACGACGAGTGTGTGTGGCTGCTTGTACTAGACCGGACTGATGCCGATTTATAGTGCTAGCTCACTGAGATACAATGCGGCAGTTTAACATATATACCCCACTCAGACACAGTATACTGACTCCGAGCCGACCAGTCCTTGTTTTAGCCCCTTAATGCCGAGCGCCAGACAGGGTAACAACAAGTACCATCTTTTAACGTCTTTTGGTATGACGCGGCCGGGGATCGAACCCCCGACCTTCCGCTCTCCTGGCGAACGCTCTAACATTAGACCATGGAGGCGGCCAAATAATGATCTAAGTAAGCTCAGATTTAATCCTACCAAGGATAAGACATACGTGACCTATTAGAAAAGGTATCTAACTGTATGAATTAAGGTACTAGAAAGCAGAAAGACAATTGGAAAATAACAAATCTGTAGATGCTTTGTACGAATTTATAAGAGAGTGTATGTTTATTTTAGCTTAGCTACAAGTGAACTTAAAATAGGTATACAAGGATTGAAGGACTCACTTAATAAGATTTATACTTCCTCTACTTATCCAGGGGTAACATTTCGGTAAACCTACACTAACCCCTGGAACCATTCCCATGGTTCTTGCGATCGTAAATTACCCGCAGTATCGATGAAAACTCATTGTTACGTATTGAGTATTATGGTTGTAAGACTAACTAGCTGGGTATGCACATCCTCGCATCAAATCCGGTGTAGAACAGGTCTTTAGCAACCCATGCTTGCCGTAAAAAGGCAACTATGCTTAAAGGCGACTAACGGGATCGGGCGGTCAGGCTCGCTGACTTGGTTGATGCATGTCATCGTATCCCAATTGCGTGAATCGATGCTGATGATGTCAATCACTGGATTGTCTTGTCCAGGCTCGATTAAGTGGGAGAGATATGACAGACGGTATTGGGAGAAAATGTACAGATAATCGACGCTAGAATTGTGAGAGTATCCGGGAAATACCAAACTTAACCCCACTGTTCATAAAATGGATTTGTCCGACATTGCCGACGTCGGATTGTATTCAAGGAGTCATCATTATTTAAATACGGGTAAATGTTTTTAAAGCTTGTACATTTTATTGACATCCTTAAAAGGCTGTACAAAATGTTGATATCTTAAAATAAGAAATAAAAGATAGATATACGATATTGGCTTATTTCACGATAAAACATTGTTCTATCATGACGTCATTTCTGGAGATTCGAACATGCGATCGCCACTCGATGAGGTCGTATATTGGACGACGTTATTTTTGAGAGGGGAGTGTCTAGTGTGTTGTTCGATCCCCATCGATATAACTGAACAAGGCAGATAAACGCAATGGCCGAACGATCGTATCCTAAAGCGGGAGAGATATGACAATCGGTATTGGGAGAAAAGGTACAGGTAATTGACGTGAGAATTGTGAGAATATGCGGGATATCCTCCTGTGCAAAAAATGGACTTGTCCGACATTGCCTCGTTCGGATTCCCTTGAGGGATTCATCATCATTAAAATACGGGTAAATGTTTTTAAAGCTTTAGTAACATCCTTAAAAAGGAAGTACATAATGTTGATATCTCATATAAGAAATAAACGACGAGTGAGAGTAACTGTTGTTTATCGTACGATAAAACACTTCGCCCCTCATGGTTTACTCTCAATCTCATTAAAATCAGATCTTAGTTCCCGCTATCGCCAAACTTTGTTTAGCGGCAGCGAGAACCTAGATCTGATTTAAATGAGATTGGGTTTACTCTCCCTGCAGCATTTTATTGTACGATAAACAACACGAGTCGTTTATTTTTTAAATAGGAACAATTTTTTTTAAAACGACGTATCGGTAATATTTCAGCGACCCTACGAGAAACCTTTGCCGCTCCAGAAACGTTCGACCCCTGAAGATCCGGGGTAGAACAGGTCTTCAGCAAGTTGCCAACCCATGCTTGCCGTAAAAGGCGACCATGCTTGTCGTAAAAGGCGACTATAACGGGATCGGGTGGTCAGGCTCGCTGACTTGGTTGATGCATGTCATCGATCACAATTGCGTGGGTCGATGCTCATGATATTAATCCCTGGATTGTCTGGTCTAGACTCGATTATTTACAGACCGCCGTCATATAGCTGGAATATTGGTGAGTGCGGCGTTAAACAACAAACCAACCAATCAGAAACGTTCCATAACCGCAAAAGTGCCCATCGTGGTTTATTTTCACTGCTGGTTTCTTACTGCTCCCACTCTCCGTTTATTTCTTAAATAAGACATATTTTTTTATGTTACAGTGAGTATATTTTAACAACGCCTCGGCACTTTTTCAGGCACCCTTGGAGAAACTTTTGCCTCTCCATATCCGCAAGTGTGCCCCTCGATCTATTAAGCCATACCCTATATGATTATATCATCAGGGGAAGTGTCCTAACTGACATATAACAAAGTGTATATAGATTAGATATGACAAGAGCGACGAATATCCGTAAACCTTCACGTTCACCGTATATATTTTATGCAACCTTCCTTCAACACACGACATACATGCCGATTTAGAGTTATTTGCCCACTTCATCTGTCACGTGACTTTCCAAAATGGCGGCTTCCATGAATATGGTGAAATGTGTGTCATCACATTTATGATCAAACTGGTTTATGCTTATAAGAGCATTTATTAGGAAGCCATGGATGGCAACAGCAACCCCAAAAGAAAAGGAAAATCGGCCAAAACTCGTCGGGAAACAGCGGTAAACGCATATTCTAAAATTATTTTTGTCAATAGTTTCCATGCCTGCATTTGTTGTAAGGGCAGATAATTCTGAACGTGTCAAGTTGTAGCGTGGCGTGTCTGAATTTAGTACAATGATGGAAACATACACTAGTGCCAGTCAGTGTACCGATTTACTTGTTATACAGAAACGACTGTCGGTCTCACGTGTTGTCATAATGCTGCATTCAAATATTTCCACAAAAATTCCAAATACTGAAATGATACTCCAAGAGTCTTGCATGGACTTGCCCTTTAAAACACTTGTTGTCATAAGAGATACGTGATTTGGATTGCAAATATCATAGGTACAATAGCCATGAAGTGGAGTACATAATTTCACAAGGGATTCTTATGTTGATGCTATATCAATACAAATGTACGAATGTTGATACTAAATTTGTCTCTGCCACTGAAATGTTCAAATTTATGGAAATTACCATAGTGAAGATGAAAAAATGAGAAGACAAACAATTAAAATAAACCTTTAATAGATATGCTTAGTTCCTCTTTAGCATTAAATTGATTACTTGCATGTCTACATAGGTAATTTTGCTAATTTTTATATATTCTGATACGACCTGTGAAGATACGGGATAGAATAGGTCTTCAGCACCCCAGGCGATTATGCTTGTCGTAAGAGGTGACTAACGGGATCGGGTGGTCAGACTCGCTGACTTGCTTGATTCGTGTCATCGTATCCCAAATGCGTTGATCGATGCTTATGATGTCAATCACTGGATTGTCTGGTCCAGACTTGATTATTTACAGACCACCACCATATAGCTGGAATATTGCTGAGTGCAGCATTAAACAACAAACCAAACCAAACCTAACCAAATCAAAGTTATTCTGATACATAATAATTAATTGTAATCTTACCATAAACATGATAAATGAACAAACAAAAAACAAAAACAGGCTGTGTCACATAGCTGGAGTATTGCCAGGGTGAGATGCTAAAAAGTAAACAAAAAACAAACAAACAAGTTCTTCTTTCTTCCAGTTCATCATTTGTATTCTTTGTGTGTTTTTATTTAGGTTCAGGGCACAAACGATCACAGCATTGTCAGCAAGTGTTCAATGGCGGTAGCAGGTTATTTTCAAGACGATTTCCTCAAATTCTTTGTGGCTAAAACATCAAGAAGAGCTCCCCTGATCCACAGGTGAGGAAATAGAGACTATTGCCCAAGTGTGTTTCTGTACGTGTATTGTGCGAATCTTTGACAAGCATAATGTGTATTTTTTACGTGTTGCACAAATGTGTGTCCAGCACACACAAATGTAGAGAATGGACACAAAACAATTATACTGCCTCCCAAGGGACACACAATAATATACATTGTACCTACAGATCAAGAACACTTATGGGTGTCTGTTATTTCACCCATCAATCATGGCCACTGTCCACATGATCATTGATTCATTCCAGGCTCTAAAGTAATTACCTAAACATACAGTACACTACACCATTTCATTAATTTACAGGACCCTTAAAAATAAATTATTGGGGGTCTCCTGAACCCCCTTTTAAAAGTCAAGGTAAAACCCTACAGAATATTGATATTTACGACATGGAAACATACAAGGGTAATACCGTATTCAGCGTAATAAGCGCCCAGGGCGCTCTCAAAATTAGAAATAGGGAGCTCTTATTAGAATATTAATTTGGTGAAAAAAAACAGTTGAAAGATCGTAAATTTTTTGGTTTATGCTGACAGCCTGAAATGTTTATGTATACGACAGATATATTTTTTCAGAATTTAATTGCCCATTATTAAGAGACATATAACACAAGAGTGTGTATTATACACAAATAAAGTCGTGTGTACATTGATCAGTCGGAAGGGGTGTTAATTGGGATTATTATAGCAGGGCGCTTTTTACGTCAAATACCGTAATAGTTTTATAGTATGATATCATGTTTAAAATAATTTATCTTTACATCATAATTTCTCTCAATGAAGTAACTTTAGAAATTGTGTATGATTACAGTGTATGAGTGAACCGCCCAACTTTGTCTACATGATATCCCACACCTTGGAAAATGTCTACTGTAAATCTTGAAATTAACGCGGATGTGAATTTAATGCAAAAAAATATGAGTGGTCTTTGCTCGCATCATTAAACATCACATTTATATCAACAATAAGACAGTTTGAATAGCAGAAATACCAACTTAGACATACACTGAAAACAAACAACTATGTATTCTACATCACTGTTTATTGAGCAGCACTTGTAACAAGTATATAAACAATGTCATTCAAACATTAATTACATCCTGTGAATTGTCACTGATGGGGTCAAGACAAAAGTTCTACTCACTTATGTCATTACTGATCACACCTGCAAGTCCAGACAAGGCGTCTTTGTTCTTTGCAACTCCGTCAAAGGCGGACACAAGCCAGAGCGCATGTATTGTTTTAACGGAAGTACTCTACTCAGCGCTATTAGGCAGTGCTATTTGGGTGTTTGGATTAAGGTAGGGATTCATGTTGAGTCGCATTTTTGGCTAGGGGCCAGTTGTCGCATTATTTTGGAGAGGCATTAATTTCACGATTTACAGTATTTATATTTTTGGGGAAAGTTAGTCAACAGTTAACATGGTTAATTGAGCAAACAGACATTAAAATGATGTATCATTATATTATGATTGCATATTTATCAGATTGTGATGTCAAGTCTTTCGTATTGGTTTCTCTCATCAGTAACACTATCAATTTATAGAGATGATGAAGTTAGCATTACTTAACCTACGTCAATAAGGAGATATTTTGTACTATTGATATCACAAGTCGCTTTTCTTGTTTTGCATCTTTAGTTAGGTAATTTCAAGTTTGTATTCTCAAACGTTTTTGGTAAAGACTGATGTTGAAAAGCACTGTCAGATAAGCTCTACTCTGTGCATGAAGTTTGTGTGTAGCTTTGCCTGATAATAAGCTCTGTGTAGAATCAAATATATAGAACTTATTATACGAGTGTCATACTGATCTTACGAAACAAGTGTCAGAATTCTCGTATTTCCGAGAGAGAGTGAAGCGACTAATGGAATCGGATGGTCAGGATCGCCAAACTGGTTGATGCATGCCATCGTATACCAATTGCGTTGATTGATGCTCATGATGTCAATCACTGGTTGTCTGCCGTCATAATGCTGGAATATTGCTGATCAACATGACAATGAGTCAAGTCAACTATTCCTTATGAGAAAATAATAAGAAAGAAAGTTTACATACTGTATGACGACAGGCAGCAAGGAAAAGCTGCTCAGTCTTGTTATCGGGCCAGTTTTATATCCGAAAATCGACCAAGAAAGCTATGAGGATTTAAGATAATAGTTTGAGTGACATTAACATGGAGAATCAATATGGGGTTAAATGTGAATCGATGCCAAGTTATTTGTATTGAGTATCATATCGTGCAAAGTTTGCCGATGATGTGCTGGTGTACCGATGAATCGCGACATGTGATTTTTATGAATGCAGTCATTTCTAACCCAATTGGTGATAAATAGATATGATACCCTTGATAAGTGAGGATGAGTCTGGCCTGAAGAAACCACATTTGTTACATTCCATCAGATGTTGTCAACTGTTATATCCTGGTGTATCTGATGTTTTTATCTCCATGACAGGGGCTATTACATTCGAGCAAAGACTGTGAGCTATATTGTGAATGAATTCCTTCAGCGTCATGGTTCAACAGCTAAGCAGGTAAGTTCATTGCTTCGTTCTACTAGAATTACAATCAAATCCTGTTGTCTCGAACTTGGATGTGTCACGCTCAGTCCAGTCCTGACAAACCATCGCCTGTGGTCTAGTGGTAGATGTCCGCCTGGAGAGAGAAAGGTTCGGGGTTCGATCCCTGGCCGCGTCATACCAAAAGACATTAAAAGATGGTACTTGTTGTTACCCTGTCTGGCGCTCTGCATTAATGGGCTAAAACAAGGACTGGTCGGCTCGAGATCAGTATACCGTGTCTGTGTGGGGTATTCATGTTAAACTGCGGCATGGTATCTCAGTGGGCTGGCACTATAAATCGGCATCAGTCCGGACTAGTACAAGCTACCACACACACACGTGTATGCTCATCGCTATTTAAGTGCAATAATCTTTGATGTGACATTAAACTCCACCTTACCTCACTCCGACAAACCCTTACTGTATTAAGTTAAACCTTACCCTGATATGTCAAAAACCAAACTTAACACAGGTTTGAATTTGTACGTGTAGAAGTTGGACGTGAATAGTTTCGAGTTTTGGATCACAAGAAACAGTTGCTAATTTCTTAACTTCATAATTTCAGTTCAAATTGTCACTTTTGTTAACTTTGACAAGATGAAAATATGTATGATTTTGAAAACCACAATATATTGCCATTTTCCAAACGTACTGTGATATGTGGTATACCAGAAATACCATGCACCTCTATACACACATTGACCTTCATCCATGTCATAAACATGTCATGACAGTTTGTTATGATAGATGCTTTTGTTGAATTTCCAGATTGTCTCCCTTGGATCTGGATTTGATTCTGCATATTTCCGACTGAAATCAGCTGGCCAGCTTCAGAACACAATATATATTGAGGTATTGTATACAGATGTATCGCTGACTTCATGACATCAATAAAATTGCCAATTGTGATACTAAATTTGAAAATATATACAACATGGGGTTCATCTTTAGTATACTATAACACCAATACTATTTATAGCTTCAAAGATAAAGAGAGGTGTCTTCATTTGTACTATACTCAACAGCACAGTATGATTAGTAGATCACAGTAACTTTGTGTTTTGAGTATACTTGACAGCTGTAAATAAGCATTGGAACATGAAAATTTGTAACCATGGTAACATGTTTGCTTGTTATTTATATCAGACTATATATATTCTGAATCTAACTGTATCTGATAGTGTTATCCATCCTTGCTGATTATAGTGTTATCCATCCTTGCTGATTATAGTGTTATCATGTTATCCACCCTCGAAGATTATAGTGTTATCCATCCATCCTCGATTATTGTGTAATCGTGTTATTGATCCTCTTATTGTTTTGCCCATTCTCGTTGATTAGTGTTATCACTCCTCAATTAATATAGGGTTATCCATCCTCGATTATTGTTGTGTTATCCATCCTCGATGATTATAGTGTTATCCATCCCCAATGATGTAATTAAGTGTTATTCACCCTCAGTTATAGTGTTATCCATCCTCGATATTTGTGTTATCCATCCTCAATTTTTGTGTTATCCATCCTTTGCACTCTTCTTCAGATTGATTTCCCAGAGGTTGTAAAACGAAAAAATGCAATTATCAAGAATACCCGTGAGCTGAGTGAACTGCTTGGTGAAGAGCAGACTCTACAGGCAACGTCTCCTCATATAGGTATGTGGTGACTGCTTCATCAGCTCCCCTCCTCCCCTCCCTAAACTTCGAGAATTGTATGTTTGACAATTAAAGTAGTACCAAATTCTGATTCTGAAATGCTCATTCCACCTTGAATTTCCTGTTCAGAATAGGAAACATAGAGCTATGGATTACTGAAACTCCAAACGATATAAAAATCCACCTACCCCAGAAAACAACCACCCACCCACACACTCACTCAATCGCCCTCCCCATCACCCACTCCCTTGCTAAAACATACCTGAAATCCATCTAACCACTCATGAACCCTGCCACCCGCCTACTCACCAATCACTCACTGACTCGCTCCACAGTCATGAGAGGCGATCAAATGCATCGGGTGGCCTCGCTCAATGACTTGAGCAGGACATTGTATCTCGACTGCGCTGATCATTTATCAATATCAGTTACTGGATTGTTTGATTCAGACTCAAATAGTTAAAGGCAGCCATCAAATGGCTCACTCACTCACTCACTCACTCACTCACTCACTCACTCACTCACTCACTCACTCACTCACTCACTCACTCACTCACTCACTCACTCACTCACTCACTCACTCACTCAAACCCAAAAATACCGATCACTCACCTTGCTAAAATACCCACACTCGAACCTACCAGTCCCACTCACTAACTCGCTCACTCACCCGATCACTCTCACTCACTCACTCATTCACTCATTCACTCATTCACTCACTCACTCACTCACTCACTCACTCGCTACAATACCCACACTCTCACTCATTCACCCACCCACCCCAACCTACCAGTCCCACTCACTCACTCGCCCACTCGCCCACTCACTCACTCACTCACCCAAAAATACCACTCGCCCGATCACTAACCCACTTGCCCACCCACTCACTCACTCACTCACCCAAACCCACAAATACCACTCGCCCGATCACCCACCCACCCACTGGCCCACTCACTCACTCACTCACTTTGTTTCAGAGATGAACCGGTCTGACTACAAGATGCTGGGGGTCGACCTGACCCAGCTGAACACCCTGGAAGCAGCTCTGCGCCTGTGCCAGGTGGACTTCGACGCCCCCACTCTTCTGCTGTCTGAAGTTGTCCTCACATACATGACCCGCAGATGGTGAGCTGGCTTCTAGCTGTAGTCAAGTCTTCCAGGGTTCAGATCAATAGCAGATAAATGATGCATACAGTAAATATGTCTTCCATACCAAATAACAGGCAAAAAAACTGAAAATGCTGCATTGTGGAATGTAATATTTTTTTATAGTAGAAACATCTGTACACTTTATAGCTGTGTTCATGTTATCAACCACTGGTTTGTCTGGTCCAGTCTACCTTAAACTTTGATCTGAACCCCACCCATCCACCCGCCGACTCACTCACTCACTCACTCACTCACTCACTCACTCACTCACTCACTCACTCACTCACTCACTCACTCACTCACTCACTCACTCATTCACTCACTCACTCACTCACTCACTCACTCACTCACTCACTCACTCACTCACTCATCCAACTGCCACAGTGTGATATAACTGGAACACGGTTCAAAGTGGCAATAAACCAAACTCATTCACTCACCATCTTGTTGCTTCCTGATGTAGACCTGTCGTGTTTCAGTTCCTCGGCTGTTGTGAAGTGGGCAGCAGAGACATTTTCAGACAGCGCCTTCCTGCTTTATGAACAGGTGAGCAAAGACCGATTATTATTATTATTATGATCTTTTCCTCCGATTCAGTACCTCTCAGCATAAAGATCTGACAACATCTCCATAGGAGGTCACATAAGGTCAACTTTCTAATCAACCAATCAGCATTGAGGCTTCGTAGTTCTCGGTACAAGTGAGCAAAGCCTTCAGACACACATACATGATTTATTTATTTCTAAAAACGAATAATATCAGGCAGTTCCGAATGCAAAAGCATAAATCTGTGCACTTATATTGTTGTGGATATGTAATACATCCTTTTGTTTCTGAGCACCATGGCATCTACTCCCAAAACAGTGTACTAGCAAGAGTAGATTTATCATCTGTGTCAGTTTCCGTTGTCTGAATCAAGGTGGTATAGAATAGGGCGGGCTAAAAAGATCAATAGGTGGGAAGAAATATTAACAATTATCAAAATTGTGTCATCAATAATATCTTACACAAATTATTGTGGAGAAATAAACTTTTAATTTACCGAAGCAGACTTGTTTTTTATCTTTGCTGAAGACGGCAAGCAACTGATTTTGTTGTATCTAAATGTCCACAGAGTAATCCATGCACAAATCTGTCGCCACTCACCAGTGACATGAAATATATTGTTTCGTCTCTGAGCTTTTCTCAATATTTGCTCAAAGTTACTTCTCTGATATTTATCGACAATTGATTGTTATTTAGGTAATGAGTATCAATCTCTAAGATTTATATAGACAGCCAGCCCTAGTAAACAGGTAAAGAATGAAGCCGAATTGTTTTAGAAAGCTGACAAGTACCGATACATCCTTCATTTACTTTAGGCGGGCTTATGGAGATGTCCTGGAGGTATCATTATGAGTATAAAAGATGTGATTTTAGGGACATTGCCTTTTAATCTTAATGTTTTCACAAAAGAAATAAGCCTGACAGCTTTTATCGCCAAAATTCACAGCAATTTTTTCAGTAATGGCATATTTTTTCAAAGCACAGTGTTTTTGTAGCAGGTATTGTAAATAACAGTCTCAAAACACTTGATGTGCATCAAATAATTGTTTTATCTGTTGTGTTACAGATAAATCCAAATGATCCATTTGGTTTGTTCATGTGAGTATTCATTGTTTTCTTATGATATTTAATAGTTTTGTCTGTTTCTTCTCCTGTTTTCAGTAATCTACATTCATTTTATTGGTTACCAAATACATCTCAGTAATGGTAGATGAAACTCTAAATTGTAATACTGTATTCAACGTTATAAGCGCCCCGCTCTAATAAGCGCCCACAGCAATATTTGCTAATATATTGGCTAGTGAACAATCTCAATTAGCACCCCTTCAAATTGATTAATGTACACAAGACTTATTTATTCGTGTATAATACGCACTCGTATGTTATATGCACCCTTGATTATGGGCAATTAAATCCTGGAAAAATATATATAAACATTTCAGGCTATCAGCATAAACCACGAAATTTACGATCTTTCAACTCAAAATAATATTCTAATAAGAGCCCCCTATTTCTAATTTTGAGAGCGCCCTGGGCGCTTATTACGTCGGATAGGGTAGGTGAAATGTTAGCTCATGGGGATTCCCTGTACAAAGCCATTACATTAGTTAGGAAAGTTTTATTTGCCACCTTAGGAATGTTTACTGACATTTGTTGCAGGCTTGGGACCGAACATCAGCCTCGGAGTGGGTGGAGATGTATCTCTGCAATTACACTCATTTTCTGTATTTTACTGAATGATTTTGTTTTCATACAGGCAGAACCACTACAAAGTTATTGGCTCTCCCCTAAAGTCCATCAACGCCTTCCCAACACTGACGTCACAGATGGACAGATTTGTATCACTGGTGCGTTATTAAGGCTGTCAAGCGTATTCTTATTGAATGAAGAAAAAGGTTGTGCTTTGACCTTTCAAGAATATTAGGTGGCACGGGTGGCCCAGTCATCTAAGGCGCCGAAATTCGCTGTGCAGAGTTGAGTCCCTTGGGCATGCCAGAAACCTATGATTGTGGGTTCGTATCCCGGTTCACCCCGATTATGTTTCTAGGTTTGTCAGCACCATACCTGTGCTCAAGGTTTTCACCGAAGTGGTAAACGTCTGCGACCTGCTTGACTTCGGGCTTTCCTCCCACATTAAGCTGATATGTCGTGATATAACTGTAATATTGTTATAAACCTTGTTTAGCCCTACTCACTCACTCACTCACTCACTCAGTCAAGAATTTTTAATTTTAAATGGTTTGTCCTTGAGAGGCTTCAAAGGATATTAACAACCACTCACTCACTTTCGGACCCCCTGAAGATGCCGGGGTAGAATAGGTCTTCAGCAACCCGTTCTTGCCGTAAAAGGCGACTATGCTTGTCGTAAAAGACGCCTTACAGGATCGGGTGGTCAGGCTCGCTGACTTGGTTGATGCATGTCATCGATCCCAATGGCGTGGATCAATGCTCGAGATGTTAATCACTGGATTTTCTGGTCCAGACTCGATTATTTTACAGACCACCGTCATATAGCTGGAATATTGCTGAGTGCGGCGTTAAAGAACAAACAAACAAAACACTCACTTTTGCCCTTTCTGTCTCTCATTCCCGCAACCCCTAAGTGATTCTTTCACTCACTCACTCATTATGACACTGATATGTTCAGGGCTGGAACTGGTGTGAAGCGTATGACATGAACCAGTTTTACAAGGACCTGGTGGGGCAGACAGAGAAGCTGTTCATCAACAGCCTGGAGCCTTTCGACGAGTATGAAGAGATGCACCTCAAGTGTTCCCACTACTTTGTACTGTGTGCCTACTCCACTCCTAGAGATGGCCTGCTACAGGAAAACAGAATCATGCACGGTAGGGACAGCAGTCATGGCAACCGTTTACAGGGGAATCATGAGGGTAAGAACAGTAGTCATGGCAACCACTGGCAGGGGACTCATAGAGGAAGGAACAGTAGTCGTGGCAACCGTTGACAGGGGAATCATGAGGGTAGGAACAGTAGTCATGGCAACCACTGGCAGGGGATTCACATAGGTAGGGACGGTAGCTGTGACAACCACTGGCAGGGGACTCATACAGGAAGGAACAGTAGTCATGGCAACCGTTTACAGGTCAATCATGAGGGTAGGAACAGTAGTCATGGCAACCACTGGCATGGGATTCACATGGGTAGGGAGGGTAGCTGTGACAACCACTGGCAGGGGACTCATACAGGGAGGAACAGTAGTCATGGCAACCATTGACAGGGGAATCATCTGGGTAGGGACAGTAGTCGTGACAACCGCTAGCAGGGGAATCGTGGAGTTCGGAACAGTAGTCATGGCAACCACTGGTAGGGGAATCATGCAAATATTGATCTAACAGCATTCCCCGCATCACAATAATTGAAGAAATATAATATTATTAACATGGAATAATGGACATGAATTGTTTGTAGTTTCAGCTGACGATTCGAACTCCAAGCCCAAACCAGATAATGTTCCTGAGTTGGTGAAAGTTCTCCCGTCGGTAGAAGTCTCCACAGCAGAAACCAGTTCCATCAAGAGATTCAGTCACACCAGTTCCAAGTTGGGTGAACAGTTCATCGTAACAGTCGGAGGATTTGGAGAACAAGATGGCCGCCACCAGCGGATCTCCGAAGTCAACATGACGGACATAGAGACGATGAATGGCTACTCTGTCAAGGCGAATGATGATACTCTAGAAAGTAAGTGTCCTCAGGTGTGAAGGCAGGAATGGATAGCAGAGACTTTGCCAGGGTGCGTGATTGCTGGAATCACACAAATTTAATTATGATCACACATTTTAAAATGAGTTGTGTGTGAAAGATCCCACAGAAAATGAATCAAAATCGCATTTGAAATTGTACAACATGCAATATTTTTTACTTATTTGAACTATAATTGCTAAAAAAAAAATAAACCACAAAGTAGTTGTCATTAGTAAAGAAAGTCTGGCTTGATGTACTCTGTCATACTCATGATTGTTGTGTTCACTATGAAAACGAAAGTAAATGAATTCCGGGAACGCTGTGATATAGTTAGAAACATCGATCTGCGCGAGAATCTGTGTCTTTCCGTTTGAGTTTTCTTGCAGATGGACAGTTTGTAAAACACATATCTATGATCTTAGCGATGACTTTCATACACTCCCCCACTCTTGCTGAATGGAAATCCACCCTTTCTGAAATGGGAAGGGGATACTTCCCCCTCATTTATAGATTTCTGGCAAAATCTTTGGTATAGGCATGACACAGTTAGGCTGCACAGACTTGATGGTCAAATGTCTTGACTAAACGTCATATCTTTGGTCATGAGTGTGAAGACGAGTCCAAATCTACTACCCAGGTACCCGACCCGACTCAGGTACCCGCTGTAGGTCTCAAGAGTAGAAAATGTCCAATTGGGAATTGTTTCACTGGAGCCCTGGTAAAACCTAATTAGATACACATCTAAACTCATCTGATCATGCATCCACTGAGCTTTTCCTTTACTCAAACAATCAGAAGGAACGAATGCATAGTCAGAAAGAAATGTGAACATTAGCAACTTGTGTGAGTTTTATTGTTATTGTCATTAAACAATATATTACCAGGTGGTCCTGTTGGTATCTGGGTCCTAATCAGGACCCACCCGACCCAGGTACCTAGCACTTCACTTGTTGAGTCAACTGTAATGGATCGGGAGGTCCGGTTCTGCTACTTGGCTGATTGTATGTCTTTGTACCCTGATTGCATGGATCAATAAAACTTTCTACTCTATTGCAACCAACCAGATATTTGATTTTAGCAGATGTCATCTGTGTCACCCGTCAGACGTAACATGTAAGCGAGACAGCCTACAGGGTACTCATTGAAACGCTTGACGCTAATCAATTCATCCCCAGCGATTGTGATTAAAGTGTCCCGCACAAGCCCCCAAGCGTGATAGTTATTGTCATTTGTAAATACAGTAGAACACGGATATAACGAACACGAATAGAGCGAACGAACAGATACACCAAACTGTTAAAAAATGCCTGATTTATCTCCAATATATTACCATATAAAATTTACGTACATAACAAACTCTCTACAGCATACTGACGTATATATAGCAAACTGATATCTGATCACTGACAAGACCATCTACCACTAATTAGTGACTTGTATAGCAAACTGAGAAATCTAACTCAGTGTCAAGTGTCACTGACAATTTGCAGTACGCAATCAGAGGCGAATCAACACAATCGCGGCGAATCAACACAATCACTGGTGATTCAACCTTGTTAAACTTGCATTATGCTAATCTTACCTGTCAATGTAATTGGCCTAATCAAGTCTGTAAAACAAACAACTTTCATTCAATAATGTTTACATTTAATTCGGTGAAAACGTGTGTGAAGTGATTGGTAAATCGCACAACTCACCGTTATTTACAGCACCACAGTTGTATCATTGGGTACTTTTTAAGTGAATCACCGATAGATGTGGGAGGAAATATGTATGAACGTGTATGTGTAGTGTGTTTTGTTTTAGCCAAGATGGCTGACGTTTCTCAGTGAAAAGGTATATAACGAACAATGTATATAACAAACTGACACTCCGGTCCCTTGTAGTTTGTTATATCCATGTTCTACTGAAATAAGGTTTTCTGATCACGGATTGTGCAATTTCGCCATTTGCACTACATTGTACATGTTGTAATCTAATTTTGATATTAAGACAAATTCAGCTACTCGGATGAATAAAGTTGATTAGCTGAGTGTTTCGGTATTGTAAATATCAGGAATATAAATTGTATAATTGTATAATTGTAAGCCTTTGGCCTTTTTCCTCCTAAATGATATTTACGATACAGAATCACTTTATCATATCTATAAAGTTATTGCCATATAATACACTGGATAATGGCTAATGGTAATCTTAATGTATGTGTCTTGCAGTGGCTCGAATGCATCACAGCTTGGACGTCTTGGAAGACGGAACTCTGGTTCTGTTCGGTGGCCGAATCTCTCCATTTCGTCTGTGCTCACAGCTTATTAAGCTCAAACTGAACGCAACGAAGAAGGATTCGCATGTAACAAATTCAAGTTCGAATGAAACTGAAACGGGTGTTTTGTCAAATACACAAACTGATTTAGCTTCCAATTTAGCTGCCTGTGATATTGATATTAAAAACGCTTGTTCAAGAGCAAGTGTACAGAAAGCTAGCTGTGATATATCTGATGGTGCATGTGTTACAGTAAATACAAATTCACAACCAACAACTGTACCACATCTAAATATTCAAGAAAATTCAGATATAAATGCTGACAATGAACAACAAAGTTTGACAGACAAAATGTCTGTAAGTGATTCTGTCAATCATAAAAAGAGTAAAAAGGCTGTTCGTCCAAGGATAAAGGGGGGTAACTCTAAGAATGATAAATCTGAGATACAAAAGGGAGATAACTCATGTAAGGACTGGAGTTTTGACATGGAGTCCAGTGTGCTGGAACAGACAGGAGATGTGCCTTGCCTTAGATGGAGACACGCCACAACCAGAGTCGCTGTCAAAGGTCAGTTAGTTTACAGTTAGTGATTGTTTGTGCTTGGCCTGGCATTGTTTGAAACAAATAATTTGTTCCAGAATTACTTGCTTGAAACTCCCATGAAGATCCAGGTCAGAATAGGTCTTCAGCAACCCATGCTTGCCGTGAAAGGCGACTCTGCTTGTCATAAGAGGTGACAAACGGGATTGGGTGGTCAGGCTCGTTGACTTGGTTGATGCATGTATCGTATCCCAATTGCGCAGATTGATGCTCATGATATCATGTGTGGACCAGACTCGAGTATTTAAAGACCGCTGTCATACAGGTGTACTATTGCTTTGTGCGGTGTTCAACAACAAACAAACAAACTTGCATGAAAGTACTCATGGTGATAATTTGCCTTCAGGTTTGACCAAACAAAATTAATTTTTGTACAAAATGTGTTGTACAAAGTATATAATTGTTTGGATCCACCTTTCACAAAAAGAAATTGCATGATTTGAAAAAATATCTTGTTTCTTACAAGAAATTCAAGGCCCAGCCTTCCCCCATCCACAATATATTTCATATAGGTTCCCTCACCATGCTCACCATACTCACAAAATCTGTCACTTTTATGCACAATCCTGCTGAGTCTACCAGTCTGAACATTTCAGGAGCTTTCTGTCTTAATGCAGACCGCCTCCGTGGTCTTGTGGTAGAGCGTCCGCCCGGAGAGCGGAAGGTCCAGGGTTCGATCCCCGGCCGCGTCATACAAAAAGACGTTAAAAGATTGTACTTGTTGTTACCCTGTCTGGCGCTCGGCATTAAGGGGCTAAAACAAGGACTGGTCGGCTCGGAGTCAGTATACTGTGTCTGAGTGGGGTATTCATGTTAAACTGCAGCATGGTATCTCAGTGAGCTAGCACTATAAATCGGCATCAGTCCGGACTAGTACAAGCAGCCACACACACACATACACGTGCATGCACGTCACTATATAAGTGCAATAATCTTGGACGCGACGTTAAACTCAATTTCACCTCACCTCACCTGTCTTAATGCATGGACATCAATACCTGAGCTTTCTGTCCCAGGGTTATCAAGACCTCAACTCTTGTCCAGCCCTATGATGATACATGTAATTTATAATCCCTGATGATTTTGACGGAATCAGTCATCCAGCCAGTAACTGTCATTGTTGATCTTTTCAAGGTTGCATGATCAGAAAACACAATCAAACTTTCACGACAATCTGAGTGGTCAGATGAAAGGTCGTTCTGACGTGACCTCTAGTAGGATGTCCTCAGACCTTTGTGTAGCATTAAGATTGAGGTGAACATTCACCTTTCTTATACCTGTATTAAGAATCTTGCAATTCCATTGGTTAATCGTACCATGTGACGAAACAATATATTTCAATATAGACCCCGAAATCATGCGACTGACACTGACCTCGAATATTGACTCGTCACATGATCAGTATTGACAGCGTCTGGTGCGAACATTTTATAGTTCACAGCTAAGTTACTGTAGCGAGACAGAGGACAGTTTGAAGACTTCATTAACTTTAAAGTGAAACTCAGTATAACAAAATAAAAGATTACACTTGACGAGGTCAATATGCAAAACCTAGGACTTTATGCCTCGGCCCCTGAGGTAGTCTGACCGGAACATTCTGCAGCCTCAGTCCGGTCAGACCACTTCAAGGGTCGGGTCTGAGGGTAGCCTTGATGGCCAAGGTTCCTCTGTGAACAAACTCATGGTTTTAGAGTTATGGGGAGGCATTTGACCCAGCTATTATACAACTTATCCATACTACAAAAGCATTAACTTTTCTCTCACACATGAAGCTGACATGACGTAAAACTGAAATACTGTTCAAAGTTATGTGAAATCCAACACTCTCACCCAAAGATTTGTCAAAAAGTTATGTATTGACCTAGGTGGAACAGGTCCTGATGAGTACTCTAATGCTTCTTGTAGGAGGTAACTCATCTTTCCGAGGCAAGGGAGTTACCTGACTTTAAGAAAAACAGTTTTCACCCTTGTCAAACTAGGCTGGAATAATAGAGTTATATTTTGGCTGGACTAACATGTCTATTCATAGTCCAATCAAAATCACCATGCAGATTTCAGTTGATTGCAGGATTTGCAAAGCATGTGGACCATCAACTTTGCATCAACAGACATTTTCCAAATCTTTTTATGTTTTTAATCAACATGATCAAGGTGCTCATGTGATTTGGTGCACTTTGCAAAGTAAGACTCATTTTATTACAATATAGATCTTGATTATCAATCTGATCATCTTCACTGGGCGCCGCCATTTTGTTTGAAGCAAATGCAGGTGTTAACAGATGTGGAATCTGATTTGTCAGTTTGAGGAACATAGGGACATAACTTGTAATAGCAACTGGTGGTGCTACGATCAAACCCAGAAATTCCGGCCTTTACTGTCAGTTCACTCCCTTGCCTCGGGACGATGGCTGTAACTAGAAATGTTTTGCATCAAGTTGCCATATTCCTATGGCATGAAGATTTGCTGATGCTATTAACAACTGGCTTACCTTACAACAAATCCAGACTTATACCAATAAGGCCGCTGTGATGTAGCTTGAAAATTGCTGACTGAGTGTATATAAAAATATGAAAATACATAATTACTCATTTGTTAAAAAGAAGTCAATCTGTGAAGCCCCCTGTTCACTTCCACACAGGTGAGGAGATGGTGTTGCTGTATGGGGGCCGGAACTCCACAGATGCTGCCCTCCGAGACTGCTACTTGTTAAATCCTAGGACGGGAGTCTGGAAACAGGTATCTCACATGTGTTGTCCTTCCAGGAATTGCCAAAATGTTAATCAAACCAAGGAATGTGTAGAATGGCACAAATCGTACAGTAAGGTATATTTTGGATGATCCCAAACATCTATAGTCAAAAGGCATTACTAATGGCTCGATACCCGTGAAGATCCGGGGTAGTATCATGAGTATAGGTCTTCAGCAACCCATTCTTGCCATAAGACGCGACTAACGGGATCGGATGGCCAGACTCGCTGACTTGGTTGAAGCATGTCATTGATCCCAATTGTGTGGATCGATGCTCATGATATTAATCACTGGATTGTCTGGTCAAGACTCGATTATTTACAGACCGCCGTCATATAGCTGGAACATTGCTGAGTGTGGCGTTAAACAACAAACAAAAAAAACTAATGGCTCTGCAACTGAAGCTGGTTACCTGTACTTTTTACCCTGTACCTGTACACTGGTTATTACTGTTTGTAATCTGAAAAAGTTGGAAGAAAGATTTTGAATAATATACAGAACCTCCCCTTGTGTCTTTTGAATATAAGAGAATACACTTGGTGTGATTCTCGATTTATTATGTTTAAGCTGGACTGTGGAGGCGAGAGCCCTGGGCATCGTCAATCCCACACCCTGACATCCTGGGGGGACAAGGTCATCCTGTACGGGGGGTTGAATGAGTTCCTCCTCCCCTACAACACTGTGTACTGTCTGGATCTCCCCACCCTCACCTGGAAGAGAGTCCCGGTCATCGGAGCCCTCCAGCCAAGGTACAGCTGCACTTGTATTACCGTAATTTGCTATAGTTATAATTTAAGTACTACCACTCTCACCAAGCCGAGGTACAGCTGCACTTGTATTACTGTAATTACTATAGTTATAATTTAGGTACTACCACCCTCACCCAGCTGAGGTACAGCTGCACTTGTATTACCGTAATTACTATAGTTATATTTAAAGGACTACCATCACCCTCACCCAGTCGAGGTACAGCTGCACTTGTATTACCATAATTAATACAGTTATAATTTAAGTACTAATCCGACCCTCACCCAGCCGAGGTACAGCTGCACTTGCATTACCGCAATTACTATAGTTATAATTTAAGTACTTCCCCCACCCTCACCCAGCCGAGGTACAGCTGCAATTTAAGTAATTACTTTACATGATGTAGTTATAAAGTGCACTAAGAACAGCATTTTATTACAGCAAAACATTTTGAGATTATTTTTATTACTGAAGAAGTTTTACTGTTGTCGGCAAAAAAAAAGTCAAGACTGATATGATTCGATTTTTATATTTTCAAAATTTTAAGGTCTGGGGACCTGTCAACCAATCATTATAATATGTAAGACCTAAAATTTGTTTCCACTGCATAGTAAATGAATTGCTATTGTTTCTGTGGCATTTGATTATCTAACCAAGCAATTTTGTCTGTGTTTATGTTTCTATAAACTGCAAAAATATCAAGCCATGCCCATGAACAGACTACTGTTTCCTGATTGGCTGACAATTGACTGGGTGGGGCTTGCATTGCATTACTGCACTGAACAACGTCAGTGATTTCATATCCTTGTCTACAGTTGTTTGTGTGTTGATGATTATTAAATAAGCAGTCTGTGAATTTAGTATTGTTGAAATATTCATTGCACAAAAATATTGAATTCAATTCTTAACCTATTTTTGTAGGTATTCCCACACATGTCATGTGACAGACAACATGTTGGTTGTGATTGGTGGAGTCAATCTATCCCATGGTATTCCTGGAGTGGCCCTGCTCGATCTCCACACAGGGAAGTGTGTGGAGTATGACCTGCCAGTGAGTTCACACACATAGATGAATTAGTTTGTGTTACAGTTGATAGTTCCACTGGATGCAATGGATCCGTGAAGATCCCGGTTAGATTAGGTCTTCAGCAACCCATGCTTGTTGTAAGAGGCGACTAACAAGATTGGGTAGTCAATCTCGCTGACTTGGTTGATACATGTCATCATACCCAAATTGCATGGATCGATGCTCATGATATCAATCACTAGATTGTCTGGTCCAGACTTGATCATTTACAAACCGCCATCATATAGCTGGAATTTTGCTGAGTGAGGCATTAAACAACAAACAAACAAACAAACTTGATGCAATGTTGGTATTGCTTGCAGTGGCTTTATCATGATAATGGCCTCACCGTAACTCATTCACTGTGTACAGTGCACAGGCCATGGGTGGATGCTTGACTGTGTTTGGCAGCTTGACTCCTGACTGTTTCTAGGGCTTAGTCCTGCCCCACACTTAAGCACATGTAGCACGTGTGGGGTCTCCTTAGGCAAGTGACTTTGTTCGAAATGTGCCTCTGTTCACCCAGCAGTGAATGGGTACCTGATTGGGTGGGATGCCTGACAAGGCAACTTGGGTTGCTGAGAATGAAATTCAAGTGAGTATGTAGTGTTTTGAGCATGCTTTAGGTTTTATGAATATGCACATTATTATTATTATTATTATTATTATGATGATGATGATGATGATGCAGTTGAAACTTGTTAATTTTGACGGTATACTTCCTGTTGGAATTGTCTGAATTAACAAAGTTAGAATAGGGGCATTTTTTGGTCCAGGCATCTAAGACATCGCAATTCACTGTGCAGACTTACATCCCATGGGCTCACCAGAAACCTATGATTGTGGGTTCCAGTCCTGCTTCGCCCCAATTATTTTTCTAGGTTTGTGAGCACCATACCCATGCTCGTAGGTTTCACCAAACTGGTAAACGTCCGAGACCTGCATCACTTTGGGTTGACATGCAGTGATATAACTGGAATACTGTTAAAAGTGGCATTTAACCCAACTCACTCACTCTGTGTAGATTGTGTCAAGTGCAAAAGGCCTGAGCCTCGTTGCACAATACGTTGTGTATAGTGCTAAGGTGATCGTAACTCCCATACAGCATGGGTTTACGATAGTCTTAGCACTAAGATGCAACGGGCCACAGCTTACAGCAGAGATTGTAACCCTTCTCTTTCACACAGAGTTGTAATAACTGTAGCACCAATAAAACATATAGCGAACCGGCCCTGTTCTTGAAGGGAGTTGTGTAATTGTTTCAATAGTGGCCCTATTTTGCTTGTCCTGTATTTATGTGTGACTATTATTACAGTAACTATGGTAACTATTGCAGACTGCACAGAAGGACAACCTGAAGATGTTCCACAAGCACTCCAGCGTCAGCACAGCTGATGGTCAGTTTCTCATCTTCGGAGGCGGGGGAAACTGTTTCTCCTTCGGCTCGCATCTCAACGTCTCTCCGTTTCTCCTGGATATTAGTCTGTGTATGCAACACTTTGTGCAGAATGGCTGACCGGAAGCACTACAGTGAAATCTGTCCAAACATTGAATTCAGCGGGCATTTGCAGAAGATTACACTTTCACATGAATTTGGATTCATCATATTCATGACTGAGAGAAGGTCGTAGAGACTGATCATGGTCAGGTCTGATAGAGAATCTATAGGCTATCAACATTAGTTTTTCAAACAAACAAATGTCTTGGAACTAAGAGTTTGGCTTGGGAAAAATGGATTTTTTTTAAATGGTCACGAAAATGGAAGTTTTAAACAATGGTCATAGAAATTTTTAGTAACGGTCATGGAAAGTTGAATTTCTCAGTAACACTCATTGAAAATGGAAATTTTAATAAAAGTCATGGAAAGTCTGTCTTCTTTCTACCTTTGCAAAAGCACGAGTTCAAATTCTAAAAGTCTTTTAAACCCTTCTTATTCAACAATTAGCATTTTTAATCGGAAGCTGAAAAGTTACCTGGCCCAATTATTTTTAGAAGTCGCCAAAAACAATGTACTTATAGTTCAGTGTGTCATAATTTATCACAACCGTATATCTTGTAAGTGTCGAATGCAGCTATATTGTCATTTTATTAGTATGGATGCCCCAGCTTCTGAGGCAGCACAATTCACTGTCCAGAGTTATGTCCCTTAGACGTGCCAGAATCCTGCAATCTTGAGTTCAAATCACAGATTGTGAAAAGTAAGTCTCACTAATTGCATTATATGGTATTCAAACTACAAATTGTTAAATGTTACTTGGTATTTGTGTGTATTCTGTATATGTGCAGTTGTGATGAAATACATCTCATTATCTACAATTTATGATGAAGTGAAGATGAACTATGTATGAATAATTAAACACCATTTTAATGCATTGTCTGTGTTATTATTGATATTTACGGTCATAGCCAATTGGGTCTGAACGCCTCCATGGTCTGGTGGATAGAGCAAGTTTGGTTGGTTGGTTGGTTCGTTCGTTGTTTTACGCCGCACTCAGCAATATACCAGCTATATGACGGCGGTCTGTAAATATCGAGTCTGGCCCAGACAATCCAGTGATTGATATCATGAGCATTGATCCACACAATTGGGACCGATGACGTGCATCAACCAAGTCAGCGAGTCTGACCACCCAATCCCGTTAGTTGCCTCTTACAACAAGCAGGGTTGCCTTTTAAGACGAGCATGGGTTGCTGAAGACCTATTCTACCCCGGATCTTCACGGGTCCATGTTCTGTGGAGGGCAAGATCGGTGGTTCCGGCCGCATCATACCAAAAGATGCTAAAAGATGATATTTGTTGTTAGCCTGCCTGGTGCTTGGCTTTAAAAGGGGCTAAAACAGGGGCTGGTTGGCAGGGAGTCAGCATATATACTGTGTCTGAGTGGGGTATCCATGTTAAACTGCAGCATGGTATGTCAGTGGTCATGCACTTTCAAACTGGCATTAGTCCGGACTAGTACAAACAGACACACACACACACATACAAAGCAACATGCATGCAGGTTTGTAAATGAAGACAAACGCACACACTTGGTTTCAAGTCATCCTGCCCAACCATGTGGATCCTTGCATGGCCAGATGTGATTATTTACAGGCCACTGCAATATTGCAGTGTAAAACAACAAAACAAGCAAATCAGTCATGACAGCTCATAATAACAGCTTTAATAGGACAAACAGGGTCAATTGACAGTTTCTAAGCCTCACATGGAAGGAATTGAGTGATGGGGAAGTTTTGTGTTGTGGACATTCCTGATGTCATAGAGGTATAGCCACTAAAACTTGAGTCAATTGAGCACACAGTAGTTCAATATTGAGCACACAAAATATTAAACTACTACGCAATTCCTTCTATGAGAGGATTAGAACTTAATGAACCTCCTAGGACTCCTTGGATTAAACACAGGAACAAAATTCATGGTTAGACATTTGTCCATGGCCAGATCACATCTTGAATTACTTGAAACTAAGGATCCATCTGTCACATTCCAAAATAAATTAAATCTGCAACAGAAAATAATGTCTGCTTATCACATATAAACATTCACAGTAACATTTTTATTGTGGGACTTCTCAAGGTCACTCTATGAAGTACACTCCTTACGTGAAAGAAGACCACTACCCCAAATTACCTCCTAGAAGATGTGTGTATTTTCCACAAGAAAATATGGTAATATGCACAATGTATTAATACTCTTTTTCCAAGTGTCCTGTGGCAAACTTTGTGGTCGACTTTGAGTCGCCGCGATTTTCGCTGTGCAGAGTTGAGTCCCTTAGCTGCTGTGTTCAGACCCGAGAGGGCGCTGATTATGACCTGAGGATTGTCAACAGGATGTTCGTGTTTGCTGGTTCCAATGTGGTAAACCTTTTTCAAACCGCGTCACTTCCGTCTTTCCTTGCACAATGGGTTACGCAGATCTGTTATAAATTGAAACATTGTTCAAACCAGCGTTAAACGCAGCTCACTACTCATTCATGTAATCATCCGTTTTAATTAATTCGTGCTGTTTGAAAAAGTATTTATGAATTATCCTTGGATAAGGTTCTTTTGCCTTAAAAGAACATTTTTTTCTAAATAACATATTTTCAACCATAAGCTAATCCTTGCTTATTTTGTTGAATTTGAGTGTTTTCGTAAAGAACAAACAACAAATCCCTCGTTGCTATTATGTTCAAGTTGTTTTGCATCTGTAAGTGGTATACATAACGCTGTGAGTCAGGTACGTCATATGTTTTGGTAAGATCCCTTTTGTCCACTTCCTCTTCGAAAACAGCCGATGACGAACCCAAAACCATCCTGAAATCAGCAAAGAAACAGTAAGTAGTTTGTCTAGTCCAGTCCAGTATTTACTGGCTTGATGTCTTACTGTAGCCTAAATCATCTCATTCCAAACCCCAAGCAGGGGCGTTGAATTGGATACCAATAGTTGGTGCTGCAGTTTGAGAGGCGTTTCGTTAGTCAGGTTAAGAATATAACGCACAACTAAACGGTTGTAGAACATGTCCTGAATACACCAACACATAGTCGCCTTTAGCATTGGAAAGCTATTCATGAATCAGTTGGACTGCTGACCTTTTTTCAATATTAATCTTGGATCTCTTGTGTGGTCTTTTGCCGCACAACTTTCAAACAGAAAAGCATATTTCTACTGATATGTCTTTCTATGTAGGAATGACATTTCACATTACGATCACCCCTAAGGGCGAGTCGTTGTCTCGCCTTAATGAGACTCAGAAGTAAGCCCTATTACTGTCTGAACCCTCACACCTTAACACAAACTTACGTAGTCATTAAATTACGATCATCCCTAAGGGCGAGTCGTTGTCTCACCTTAACGAGACTCAGAAGTGAGCCCTATAACTGTCTGAACCCTCACACCTGAACACAGACTTACGCAGTCGTTGAATTACGATCACCCCTCAGGGCGAGTCGTTGTCTCACCTTAACGAGTCCAGGAAGAGCTCCCCAGAACGACGAGTTGGGCAGTACCTCTCTCCCCGTGGCCTGGCGCCTGTATTTGTTGTAGGTGACCCCGCCCACCAGATATACGAAAATCAACACAAATAATCTGTGGACGAAGGTAGGCGTTTTAGTAGCAGACAATGAGAATCAGTGACCACCGTTACCTGCCTCAGTGGGTAAAAAAAACCTTCATGAATAATGTTTGATTTTATATATGTCTTGCATTTAAAAATATTACCAAGATACAGTTAAATGTCATCATACTGTAGAATACCTTAAGTCCCGATATGTCTTAAATAGCATCTGGAATATATATGATATATGGGAAATATAGGTGAATTATTACGCAACGAGTTGACAATTCTTTTAGCAATGCCAATTTGCGCTTCGACAGTCGCAAAAATGGCCACGAGAGGCGTCCATATTGAAATTCTAGTGAAACGTTTAACTTGTAACCATTTTATGGACTACACTGACGACGATGGACAACATAAATATTGACATTCAAAACCTTTAACCGATTACACATTAATTTCAAATTAACCAAAATAAATGGTCATCAACCTTACATTATAAGCAGTATGGATCCTCCGGTTAGAGTAACCTCCACGTTGGAATTATAAGTTGTCTTGTGACAACCGTCTGGACATGCGCACTTCGAGGTTATGCGTCCATACTGAGAAGAAAACGAAGAAGTGTTATTGATATTATGATAATAATCTCAACTGTTTCTTTCACCCGCTCATCAAAAGAAAAACATGAACAGATACATATTATAAGAAAAAAGTTGCGTCCCTCAGACGTTCCAGAATCTTTTGATCGTGATTGTTGGCACCATACCATATGCTCGTGCGTTTCAAGAAAGTGGTGAACGTCCAAGACATACGTCACATAGCGCTTAACTCCAGCATCAGGCTGATACACCGTGACATGGCGTAATGTTTAAAGCGGAGTTAAAGCCTAGTCTGTCTTACAGACCCTGATACAGTATCAGGAATGAAGAGAGTCTTTGGGCTCCCTTTTAATATATTTTTATTAAGATAATTGAACAACTGTACAAACTAGTACCTTATGTTTGGTCATCTATTTGTTTCATTGTTCAAGATACTACAGTGAGTGAGTATGGTTTTACGCCGCTTTTAGCAATATTCCAGCAATATCACGACGGGGGACACCAGAAATGGGCTTCACACATTGTACCCATGTCGGGAATCGAACCCGGGTCTTCGGCGTGACGAGCGAACGCTTTAACCACTAGGCTACCCGACCGCCCCAGATACTACAGTGAGTGAGTATGGTTGTACACCGCATTGAGCAACGTTCCAGCAACATCACGACGGTGGACATTATGGACTTCTCACATTGTACCCATGCGGGGAATCGAACCCGGGTATTCGGCGTGATGAGCAAACAATTTAATCTCCAGGCTACCCCACCGCCCCCAACGTTACTTTAAGGTGTTTTTACTATTAATAATAATTTACTCACTAACTGTAACTGTAATTATGTTAATATAATGACAACTGACATATATAGGACCTGTATGGCCTATTTGGCTTAACAGAAACTTAACTTCATACTGTGTAAAAAACACACACTTAAGATAATTGAACAACTGTTTGTTTGTTTTCTGTACAATATGTTCATTTCAGAGACAAGATGTTAGTTCACGTTAAAGCCCAAAACTTTGGAACTTTCCTTCAACATTAAGCTGTATGTTATTGTAGAACCGACGCAGTGTTGAAAGTGGCGTACTATCCAACACACTCTAAGGCGCCGCGATTCGCTGTGCAGAGTTGCGTCCCTTGAACACGCCAGAAACCTATCATTGTGGGTTCGAACCCGGATTCGCCCCGATTATGTTTCTAGGTTAGGTTTTCACCTGCATCACCTCGGGCTTTCCTCCCACATTAAGCTGACACGCCGCGATACAACTGGAATAATGTTAAAAGCGGCGTTAGGCCCAACTCACTCACTCACTCACACCAACACACTCACTCGACACCTCTGAAGTACTTACATATTGGGGTTCTCCTTGTGATCCCTGGATCTCAACAAACGGCTCATCGTAGCTCGGATCACAGATAACAGTGATGAAAGATTCCCTGTAACACGCACACTTGTCATTCGCATTTGAAGGTTTGTTCTTTTTTTCCTTTCTTTTTTTTTATTCTCGTGTATGCATATTAGCTGCGTATTTGTTGTTTAACGCCGCACTCAGAAATATTTCAGTTATATGCCGGCGGTCTGTGAATAATCGAGTCTTGACCAGGCAATCCGATGATTGATATTGTGAACAACGTTTCACGTCGTCAGGATATGAGGACACGCAGTTAACCACGTCACTGAGTTTGAAAACCCGATCCAGTTGTCCGCCTTTTACGACCGGGACCCGTGAAGAGCCGGGGTGAAATAGGTCTTCAGCAACCCATGCTTGCAGTAAAAGGCGACTATGCTTGTCGTGGGAGGAGACTAACGGGATCGGGTGGTCAGACTCGCTGACTTGGTTGATGCATGTCATCGATCCCAATTGCGTGGATCGATGCTCATGATATCAATCACTGGATTGTCTGGACCAGACTCGATTATTTACAGCTTTACATATAGCTGGAATATTGCTGAGTGCGGCGTTAAATAACAAACAAACAAAACAAATCTTACGACCGGCATTGGCTGCTTGGGATATCTTCTAACCCGCAATCTCCAATTTGATGTGTGGATATTTTATCAGACACCAGGTTCAATCATATACAACTCACAAGAAGTTGAGGAGGGCACCCCTGCTACGATAGATTAACTATAGCAATATGAAAGAATCGGTGACCCTCAATTGCTTTGAGCAGTATATATGAAAAAACATGACGTCACAAAATTGATAAGGGTTTGTCTTACAGGTAAAATACGCTACCACAACTTTGCGAAAGCCGATTTAATAAATTGCTTTTAGAACAATGATGTTATGATGTTGAAAAGGAACACATTAATGATCTTCTAGTACCTTATGTTTGGTCATCTATTTGTTTCATTGTTCAAGATACTACAGTGAGTGAGTGAGTGAGTATGGTTTTACGCCGCTTTTAGCAATATTCCAGCAATATCACGACGGGGGACACCAGAAATGGGCTTCACACATTGTACCCATGTCGGGAATCGAACCCGGGTCTTCGGCGTGACGAGCGAACGCTTTAACCACTAGGCTACCCGACCGCCCCAGATACTACAGTGAGTGAGTATGGTTGTACACCGCATTGAGCAACGTTGCAGCAACATCACGACGGTGGACATTATGGACTTCTCACATTGTACCCATGCGGGGAATCGAACCCGGGTATTCGGCGTGATGAGCAAACACTTTAATCTCCAGGCTACCCCACCGCCCCCAAAGTTACTATACGGACTTTTTACTATTAATAATAATTTACTCACTAACTGTAACTGTAATTATGTTAATACAATGACAGATGACATATATATGGCCTATATGGTATATTTGGCTTAACAGAAACTTAACTTCAAACTGTGTAAAAACACAAAGAAAGACCAAGATTTATTACTATTAGAGTACAAAGGTGAGGTGAGGTGAAATTAGGTTTAACGTCGCGTCCAAGATTATTGCACTTATATAGCACGTGTGTGTGTGTGGCTGCTTGTACTAGTCCGGACTGATGCCGATTTATAGTGCTAGCTCACTGAGATACAATGCCGCAGTTTAACATGAATACCCCACTCAGACTCAGTATACTGACTCCGAGCCGACCAGTCCTTGTTTTATCCCCTTAATGCCGAGCGCCTGACAGGGTAACAACAAGTACCATCTTTTAACGTCTTTTGGTATGACGCGGCCGGGCATCGAACCCCGAACCTTCCGCTCTCCGGGCGGACGCCTTACCACTAGACCACGGAGGCGGTCTAGAGTACAAAGAAAGTCAAGCATATATAGTTGTACATCCCTGTTGGGGAATCATGAATAAAAATGATAATTATGGTGTGAACATAATTTTTAATTGAAATGTAGAATTTTTCAAATTTTAATTTTAAATAACATAGTCTTCTGAAGCCCACGGAGTCAACCCTTAGTCCGATTTTAACACAAGTAAACTTTTGATCTTCAAGCTAGTACCCGTGTGTTATGTGTAAAAACCACAACCTGGTAGATCAGAAAACTATCAGTTATTGTTTGTTTATTCGTTGTTTAACGCCGCAATCAGCAATATTCGAGCTGCATGACGGCGGTCTGTAAATAATCGAGTCTGGACCAGACAGTCCAGTGATTGACATCATGAGCATCAATCCACGCAAATGGGATACGGTGACATGCATCAACCAAGTCAACGAGCCTGACCACCCGATCCCGTCAGTCGCCTCCCCATTGTTTAACGCCGCAATCTCCCGGTTCGCCCCGATTATGTTTCTAGGTTTGTCAGCACCATACCTGTGCTCGTGGGTTTCACCGAAGTGGTAAACGTCTGAGACCTGCATCACTTCGGGCTTTCCTCCCACATTAAGCTGACCCGCCGTGATATGACTGGAATACTGTTAAAAGCGGCGTTAAACCCAACTCACTCACTCACTCACTATAAAACTGGCACTTGTCTGCACGCACATACGGGTAGGTTCAGAGGATCCCGAAACAAGGTAAAATGAACTCTGAAAATTTTGATTCCGATATGGCTGCCAAACCACGTCATAAATGACCACAGTCAAAGAAGGTGAAATGTCAAGCATCTAAAGTTGGTTGGTTGGTTTGTTGTTTAACGTCGCACTCGGCAATATTCCAGCTATATGACGGCGGTCTGTAAATAATCGAGTCTGGACCAGAAAATCCCGTGATTGACATCATGAGCATCAATCCACGCAATTTGGGATACGGTGACATGCATCAACCAAGTCAACGAGGCTGACCACCCGATCCCGTTAGTCGCCTCCCCATTGTTTAACGCCGCACTCAGCAATATTCGAGCTGTATGACGGGGTCAGCGATTGACAGCATGAGCATCGATCTCCGCAACTGGGATACGATGACATGCATTAAGCAAGTCACCGAGTCTGACCTCCCGATCCCATTATTGGCACCTTACGACAAGCATGGGTTGCCGAAGATCAATTCTAACCCAATTCTTCACGGGCGACAAGTATGGGTTGCTGAAGATCAATTCTAACCCGGATCTTCACAGAGCATGACCACGTATCCGTGGCGAAGCGGTTTTTCATTTCTCACTCTGAGTAGAATTTCCTTACGGAGCAAAATGCGATAGAGTTCTCTGAACTTTTACCTCAAGGTGTCGGTGGTGGCGCTGTAGTATATCTGGATGTCTGTTCCATCATAGGACCAGACTGATGAACTCTGGTCGCCGGTCTGCCATGACTCTCCCTCGTAGGAACTCTGACACATCTGTAACGACAACGTCGAGACGAGTCATGTTATCATGGCAAAACATATCAACATGATACAACATTGCAACATGACACACCATTGCAACATGACCCTCCACTGCAACATGACCCTCCGTTGCAACATGACACACCATTACAACATGACACGACATGATAACATGCCCCTCCATTGCAACATGACACGACATTGCAACATGACACACCATTGCAACATGACACGACATTGCAACATAACAAGACATTGCAACATGACACTACATTACAACATGACACGACATAGCAACATGACACACCATTGCAACATGACACGACATTGCAACATAACAAGACATTGCAACATGCCCCTCCATTGCAACATGACACGACATTGCAACATGACACGACATTGCAACATAACAAGACATTGCAACATGACACTACATTACAACATGACACGACATTGCAACATGACACACCATTGCAACATGACACGACATGATAACATGCCCCTCCATTGCAACATGACACGACATTGCAACATGCCCCTCCATTCCAACATAACAAGACATTGCAACATGACACTACATTACAACATGACACGACATTGAAACATGACACTACATTGTAACATGACCCTCCATTGCAACATGACACGACATGATAACATGTCCCTCCATTGCAACATGACACACCATTGCAACATGACACACCATTGCAACATGACACACCATTGCAACAAGACACTACATTGTAACATGACACTACATTGCAACATGACCCTCCATTGCAACATGACACTACATTGTAACATGACACTACATTGTAACATGACCCTCCATTGCAACATAACACACCATTGCAACATGACACGACATGATAACATGCCCCTCCATTGTAATATGACACACCATTGCAACATGACACACCATTGCAACATGACACACCATTGCAACAAGACACTACATTGTAACATGACACTACATTGCAACATGACCCTCCATTGCAACATGACACTACATTGTAACATGACACTACATTGTAACATGACCCTCCATTGCAACATAACACACCATTGTAACATGACACGACATGATAACATGCCCCTATCTGTGCACCGCACACAAAACTCACCACAGCGTCTGTACATGCATACCTATCTGTGCACCGCACACAAAACTCACCTCAACGTCTGTACATGCAAACCTATCTGTGCACCGCACACAAAACTCACCTCAACGTCTGGACATGCAATTTATATGTGCACCGCACACAAAACTCACCACAGCGTCTGCACATGCAACGCATCTGTCCGACGCACACAAATCTCACCACATCGTCTGTACATGCAATCTCTATGTGCAACGCACACAAAACTCACCACAACGTCTGTACATGCAATCTCTATGTGCACCGCACACAAAACTCACCACAGCGTCTGGACATGCAATCTCAATGTGCACCGCACACAAAACTCACCACAGCGTCTCGACATGCAACCTATCTGTGCACCGCACACAAAACTCACCACAGCGTCTGTACATGAACCTATCTGTGCATCAAACACACAACTCACCACAGCGTCTGGACATGCAACCTATCTGTGCATCAAACACAAAACTCACCACAGCGTCTGTACATGAACCTATCTGTGCATCAAACACACAACTCACCACAGCGTCTCGACATGAACCTATCTGTGCATCAAACACAAAACTCACCACAGCGTCTGTACATGCAACCTATCTGTGCATCAAACACACAACTCACCACAGCGTCTGGACATGCAACCTATCTGTGCATCAAACACAAAACTCACCGCAGCGTCTGTACATGCAACCTATATGTGCACCGCACACAAAACTGACCTCAACGTCTGGACATTCAACATATCTGTGCACCGCACACAAAACTCACCTCAACGTCTGGACATGCAAACCTATCTGTGCACCGCACACAGAACTCACCACAACGTCTGTACATGCAATTTATATGTGCACCGCACACAAAACTCACCACAGCGTCTGCACATGCAACGCATCTGTCTGACGCACACAAAACTCACCACATCGTCTGTACATGCAATCTCTATGTGCACCGCACACAAAACTCACCACAGCGTCTGTACATGCAATCTCTATGTCGACGCACACACATCACACCACAGCGTCTGAACATGCAATCTCAATGTGCACCGCACACAAATCTCACCTCAACTTCTGGACATTCAACATATCTGTGCACCGCACACAAAACTCACCACAGCGTCTGTACATGCAAACCTATCTGTGCACCGCACACAAAACTCACCTCAACGTCTGGACATGCAATTTATTTGTGCACCGCACACAAAACTCACCACAGCGTCTGTACATGCAAACCTATCTGTGCACCGCACACAAAACTCACCTCAACGTCTGTACATGCAACCTATCTGTGCACCGCACACAAAACTCACCACAGCGTCTGTACATGCAACCTATCTGCGCACCGCACACAAAACTCACCACAGCGTCTGAACATGCAACGTATCTGTCCACCGCACACAAAACTCACCACAGCGTCTGTACATGCAATCTCTATGTTCACCGCACACAAATAAATCTCACCGCAGCGTCTGTGCACGCGTACTGACTGAAGGGATAACAGGGGTTGTATGAGTAGGTGTAGGTGTCGTACAATGCGGTGTAGTCGCTGTACCTGAAACATTAAGTAAATTTCAGTGGCACAGTTTGACGCCATTACACCAACCAAAAAGCCACCCCTGAAACAAACCACTGAAACGGGTAGACTTATTGTCTTCATTCACACGTCGAATTTTTCCCTAAGAAGATTTCTCGGAAAGTTAGTGCATCTCTTTAGCGAAATTAATGTTTATTAGAAACTGGTAATTATTTCAAAAGATATGTTACCCGTGAAGATCAGGGCTAGAATAATTCCTAAGCAATCCATACTTGTCATACGTGACAAACGTAATCGAGTGGTCAGAAATGGATTCTTACGTTGCATGCGTAACGCCTTTTGTCCTCAAACGCGACGTTCACATCGATTTTCTTACGTTTGTCCAGCAGTAGCCATGAACACAAACTTGATTACTTACTTTGGCGTTCCATCACTGTTCCCCGTGGTCGTCATATCGGCTGTGCCACTACCGTCGTCGAACACACACATACAGGGTCCCAAGCCCACACACTGCTTACCCTGGGACCCTGGCAGCACCCCCAGGGCGAGCACAACCCCTACGGATAGCCAGAAAGGTGTCACGCCAGCCATGTCCAAGCGAACCAGATTTGACAATAAGCATGTGACATTTGCCTGCTTGATAAACTTGATAACAACCGAACGTGATGAGATTATCTACACCATGATAACGTTATAATATATACATACTGATTATTGTTTGTTTCTGTGTAACAACGCCGTCTTGGTATTGTGTAGATATTTCAGATTGAAAATGGGGGCACGGGTGGCCCAGTCGTCTAAGGCAACGCGATTCGCTGTACAGAGTTGCGTCCCTTGGGCACGCCATAAACCTATGATTGTGGGTTCGAATCCCGGTTCGCCCCGATTATGTTTCTAGGTTTGTCAGCACCATACCCGTGCTCGTGGGTTTCACCGAAGTGGTAAACGTCTGAGACCTGCATCACTTCGGTCTTTCCTCCCACATAAAGCTGACACGCCGTGATATAACTGGAATACTGTTAAAAGCGGTGTTCAACCCAATTCATTCACTCACTCAGATTGAAAATAAACTAACCTGCAAAAGAAACGGTAAAATTATCTACTTTTGTGTGGATTAAAAGTTGGTGAGTGTAATATTTGGGATAACACTTTCTTAGTAAAGCACAGTTTCTAAATTTTGGAGCACACAAAGTCAGCGATCTAACCCGCTCAGCCACCGAGGCTTCCACAGAAGTGAAAGTCTGACAACTTGTAGTCTAGATCACGTACTTTGTGTATCCTACTGGCAAGTGTATATTGGCACGGCTCCCATGGCCGAAAGCTATGAATGAATGAATGAATGTTGTTCTGTGCCGTTGTTGTAATATACCAGCTACATTACGGCACACTTGTCGAGTTGGATGAGGGTAACCAGTGATAGAAAGAAGTTGTCTGCTTGTTGTTTAACACTGCACTCAGCAATATTCCAGCTTAATGACTGCGGTCTATAAATAATGTCAACAACCGATTGCTGCTGACGTATTCTGCCCCTGAAATTCAACCGCATGTATGAACTAAATGCCGACGTTGGTTTTGTTTTTTAACGCCGCATTTAGCAATATTCCAACTAAATGACTGCGGTCTGTAGATAATCGAGTCTGGACCAGACAATCCAGTGCCTGAGATTATGAGCACCGATCTACGCAATTGGGACACGATGACATGCATCAACCAAATCAGCGAGCCTGACAATCCAATCCTGTTAGTCGCCTCTTGCGACTCTTGTTGTTTGCTGAAGACCATTTCTAACCTGGAATCTTCACGGAGGACAAGCATGGGTTGCTGAAGACCAATTCTAACCTGGAATCTTCACGGAGGACAAGCATGGGTTGCTGAAGACCAATTCTAACCTGGAATCTTCACGGAGGACAAGCATGGGTTGCTGAAGACCAATTCTAACCTGGAATCTTCACGGAGGACAAGCATGGGTTGCTGAAGACCATTTCTAACCTGGAATCTTCACGGAGGACAAGCATGGGTTGCTGAAGACCAATTCTAACCTTGAATCTTCACGGAGGACAAGCATGGGTTGCGAGAGACCATTTCTAACTTGGAATCTTCACGGAGGACAAGCATGGGTTGCTGAAGACCAATTCTAACCCGGATCTTCACGAGGGGCTACAAGGTGATGCCCTGAAGTGTTGACTGCACAATGGATTGAATGTTGTTTTATGCAACTTTTAGTTATATTCCAGCACCATCACGGCAAAGGACGCAAGAACTTGCTTAACATATAGCACACCCATAGGGAATTGAACCATGGATTTCGCCACACCGAACGCTTTTTCACTATGCTACCCCACCTTATCACACTAAAGGAGAAATAAGCTCTGTTTATTTGGTTGTCTCGGCAAATGTGAATGACAGTAATTATTGGTGGGCCACGCAGATATCAAATTATTCAAAATACGTCGCATTTTCAACTTCAAAAGAATGCAGTTCATGTTCATCTGGAATAAACCAATTTATACCCACAGTGATTGTTACTTTCCATGTATTGCACGAGCATGGGCCCAACGACTGGTTGCGTTCGGGCGTGTTTTGGGTAGCTTTTTCCATCACCTTCAATCTTGCACTTTCCATTGGTTTTGATAGTCGTTGTCCAGTTTTTCCAGTTTCATAGAAACATCCAATCAGTGTGACATAGGCTTAAACAGCATGCTCCCCGACTGTTGATCACATTGTCAACATATTCAGACATATTGACGATTTTGGCATATGTTCATGTTTGACACCCTACATACCACGGTGACCCTTCAATAATCAGTTTTAATTGTTCAATAAACCTGAATGTATGACTTTGTAGTGCTCAACGTGTTTCGCTGACAGCGCCTTAAGATGCTAGGATCAACTGATTAAGGAGATGAAGTTGAACCTGTGGCTACTCCGTGCCGACCAGTCCGTGTTTTATCCCTTTAATACCTCAATGATCTTTGGAATTGAGTTGAGTCGAATACATGAAGGTGACGAGTGACAGATGAATATTCGGGGTGAAACCGTCGTCAAGTTTAGCCCTTATATCACAAACAAGACAGTGCGATGTGAAACCAGTTATCATAATAATCTAGTAACTTCCAAAGACAGGGTAGAATAAGCATTTTAATACCACAAATATCAATTTCCCGATCCAGGATCAAGAAAATCATTGTCATGGCATAACAAGTACCTGCTAAATAATACAATCACTCCAAGGAAGAAAATAGAAACATTGTTCTTCATGTTATATTTTATGGTTTAAATACACTTTACTTTCTGTTCCATTTGTTTGCCTTCATTTCAAAACGTGGGACCATCCCTTTATTAATTTCTTCCATCTGACTTTTGAATGAAATGATTAATTAATGTTCTGGAACACATGGGTGATGTAGTCTTCGTTGTTGCATAGGGTGCATTTATTTTGTAGGTGAGTATATAATGATGTGACTCTAGTGTATCATATATTTTGGTAGGATGATTTCTGTCCACCACCTCTCCGAACACAGCCTAGGACGAAACAAACACCTTCCTGAAATGAAAGTGAGAGAGTGAGAGAGTGAGTGAGTGAGTGAGTGATATCACATGGTGACAGCGTAAACAGAGAGGAAAACAATCATGTCTGTATTACATCAACAATGAAGTCTGCATTACGTCAACAATGATGTCTGTATTACGTCAACAATGAAGTCTGTATTACGTCAACAATGTTTCTGTATTACGTCAACAATGATGTCTGCATTACGTCAACAATGGTGTCTGTATTACGTCAACAATGAAGTCTGTATTACGTCAACAATGGTGTCTGTATTACGTCAACAATGATGTCTGTATTACGTCAACAATGGTGTCTGTACTACGTCAACAATTGTGTCTGTACTGCTTCAACAATGGTGTCTGTACTTCTTTAAAAATTATGTCTGTATTACGTCAACGATGATATCATAGTTGCTTTAACAATGGTGTCTGTATTTCTTCAACACTGGTGTCTGTATTACGTCAACAATGATGCATGCACTACTTCAACATTGGTGAATGTATTGCTTCAACAGTGCTGTCTGTATTACTTCAACAATGATGTCTGTATTGCTTCAACAGTGCTGTCTGCATTGCTTCAACAATGATGCCTGTATTGCTTCAACAGTGGTGTCAGTATTGCTTCAACAGTGGTGTCTGTATTACTTCAACTACGATGTCTGTATTGCTTCAACAGTGGTGTCAGTATTGCTTCAACAGTGGTGTCTGTATTACTTCAACTACGATGTCTGTATTGCTTCAACAGTGGTGTCAGTATTGCTTCAACAGTGGTGTCTGTATTACTTCAACTACGATGTCTGTATTACTCGAAAGTGAACCATATAATTGTCACTCCTTAACACAGACTTATGCAGTCGCTAAATTACGATCACGCTGCAGGGTAAATCAGCGTCTCACCTTAACGAGACTCGGATGTAAGCCCTTTTACTGTCTGAACCCTCACACCTTAACACAGACTTACGCAGTCGTTGAATTACGATCACCCCTAAGGGCGAGTCGTTGTCTCACCTTAACGAGTCCAGGAAGAGCTCCCCAGAACGACGAGTTGGGCAGTACCTCTATCCCCGTGGCCTGGCGCCTGTATTTGTTGTAGGTGACCCCGCCCACCAGATATACGGAAATCAACACAAATAATCTGTGGACGAAGGGAGGTGGTTTAGTGACGGGGGGAATCAGTGACCATTATTACTAGGAGCCCGTTCCTCAAAGCGATCTTAGCGCTAAGAGGGTCGTATCTTCCGTACTTTGACATGGACTTCCGACAGTCGTACTACACTCTGTTTTACAAAGCGATCGTATAGCAACGATTGTCGTAATTTACGACATACTTGCCGCTAAAATCGCTTTACGAAATTGATCCCTGCTTCTTTGGGCAGGAAACATTTAAAAATTAAGTTTATTGCGCCTATGAGTGATTGGGTGACCACCTCTTGAAAGTAATGTGGGAGGAAAGCCCGAAGTTAAACAGGTCTCAGACCTGTTTGGTAAAACTCACGACCCCGAGCAGGGAATCTAAGGTTCGAACGAACCCACGACGTGGGTGTGTGAGCATGTTTAACATAGATAATCCAACTTGGTCAGTAGACTGACTCCGACCAATCCTCGTTATATCCCTTTACTGCCGAGCACCAGGCAGGGGAACAAAAAGTACCATATTTTAAAGTCTCGACCGGGGATCGAACCACCGACCTTCTGCTCTCCCGGCAGAGGCTCTATCCACTAGGCCACGGAGGCCGTCATACCGTTTAAAAAATACAATGTAATGCAATCGCTCGAAAAAGAGGGATAGCCATGTTTCATGTCCGATAAAGATTTAAACATATTTAGATCGTCTCACAAAGCAAGTTTAAGGCTTCTAGTCCTTTATATTTAGTTATCGGGGAAGATTTTGAAGATTAGGTATTACATCAAAGAAAGCTACCTAACGTCTATTTTGAAAATCAAGTTAAACGTTTAACTTGTAACAAATTTATGGACTACACTGACGACGATGGACAAGACCCGTGACGATCCGGTGTAGAATAGGTCTTCAGCAACCCATGCTTGCCGCAAAAGGCGACTATGCTTGTCGTAAGAGGCGACTAACGGGATAGGGTGGTCAGGCTCGCTGACTTGGTTGATGCATGTCATCGTATCGGATCTATGTTCATGATGTCAATCACTGGATTGTCTGGTCCAGGCTCGATTATTTACAGACCGCCGTCATATAGCTTGAATATTGCTGAATGCGGCGTAAATATAAACATTGACATTCAAAACATTTAACCGATTACACATTAATTTCAAATTAACCAAAATAAATGGTCATCAACCTTACATTATAAGCAGTATGGATCCTCCGGTTAGAGTAACCTCCACGTTGGAATTATAAGTTGTCTTGTGACAACCGTCTGGACATGCGCACTTCGAGGTTATGCGTCCATACTGAGAAGAAAACGAGAAAGAAGTGGCGTAGTGAAAATATCGCCTGTCACGAGATGAGAGAAACATGATATTTCACACCTGGCATATCCTATTTATTACATACATTTTGTTCAGTTGTCTACCGGAAAGTTAATTTTATTCATTACAAATAGTAAACCTTGAAACGTAAATTATCCCTACCTAACACGAAGGGACGTTTCAACAGTCTTGTAATTGCGTCTTAAAAAGTAGTTCCGAGCTTTTGGCCAAATCTTAAAAAATGTAAACAAAGGTAATAAAAAGAATTGACGTCACTTAAATCCCTTATCATAAACTTCTATATGATCAACTTAAAAAATATATTCTTGAAAGCTACGAGACCGCTGTTTGATGCGAAGGAATCCATGCTGGTCAAGTAAGGAAAATGGCGTTTTGCGAGTTAAATGAGAAATTTACAGTTTATAACGAAACATTTTCGAGAGAATAACAAGCGATATTAACTCCAGAAATGACCACCTGTCATTATCTTGCCGTGTCAATATGGAACTAACGTAAAAAAAAGTCAACAGTTTGTGTACGGGCCAGACACTTACGATAAAGGGAGACAATTTGCGGGGAGGCTACTGTTGTATGACAATAGTTCCGTGAACGTGTTATGTTCACTGCAATGAAAATATGACTTATCTCAACTTCAGGAAACTCTTTCACACTGAAGTATATAATAAACAAACATATCAAAAGGATTTCTTGTGAGTATAATACGTGATGCTGAAAAGTCTAATTTGCGAAGATGACAACAAAGTGCGCATCCCTAACCGCACACTTTTCGGTGGACATAGTTTTTGGAGCTCTACAGAAACCTTTGTCCTTTCCCTGTGTTAGATATTCAATGATCTTTACAGGCCTTATTATCCTGGGTGCGTCAAAGGTAACGATGGCAGTCAACAGCGCAGACCCTGAGCCTGACCGCCTGGTGCATTCAATCGGTTCTTTCAACAAGCAGTGCAGGAAGGTATTCTAACCCTGGACTGGAATAGTGAGTGAGTGAGTGAGTTCGGTTTTACGCCGCTTTTAGCAATATTCCAGCAATATCACGGAGGGGGACACCAGAAGTGGGCCTCACACATTGTACCCATGTCGGGAATCAAACCCGGGTCTTCGGCGTCACGAGCGAACGCTTTAACCACTAGGCTACCCGACCGCCCCTGGACTGGAATAAAACACACATTAACATGACCTAGTTCGAAACTCACATATTGTGCTGACCCCTCTGTTTCCTCTCCCTGGATCTCCACAAAAGGTTCATCATACCCCTTGTCGCAGATCACGGTGATGAAGGATTCCCTGAGGTAAAACAGCGCCAAATGAGAATTTTTAACGAGTAGACACCGCTTTGGATATTAATAAAAAATGACTTCAATTTTAATCTTCGTGTTGGAGGGAAGTCCAAAATGACGCATGCCGTATATGCAGAAAACGGGGATGGTACTATCAGACCAAGGAACGCCATAGACTAAGACAAAAGAAGAAAACGCTTGGAAATAATTGGATTTGACCAAAATATAGCAAACGTTACCAAAACGTAACTAGACTTAAAACTTGAGGTCCAAAAACACCACCAGTGAAATATCGCTGATAACTTTTTTCGGGAACTAAAAACGTTTTGTTTGAAATTTCACATGTTGCCCCTATCTTCTTTCAAGATCGTTTGCAGAGTTGCGTCCCGAGGGCACAATAGAAACCTATGATTTTGTGTTCCCGGTTCGCCCCTATTATGTTTCTATGGTCAGCACCATACCCGTGCTCGTGGGTTTCACCGAAGTGGTAAACGTCTGAGACCTGCATCACTTCGAGCTTTCTAATCTAATGAGATCGGTAAGAATATCTTTCAATTTTACCTCATGACGTCAGTGTTGGCACTATAGTAGACCTGGATGTTTGTCCCGTCAAAAGACCAAGTGGCTGTACTCTGTTCGCCAGTCTTCCACGATTGCTGGCTGTAGTCACTCTGGCACATCTGCAAAGACAGTAACATGGTCAACGACACCCCTGAATTCACATATCGTTATCGGGGGGCACGGGTGGCCGTCTCTTCATATCGCACCGACCCGTGAAGGTCCGGGGTAGAATAGGTCTTCAGCAACCTATGCTTGCCGTAAAGGGCGACTATGCTCGTCGTAAGAGGTGACTAACGGGATCGCGTGGTCAGGTTCGCTGACTTGGTTGATGCATGTCATCGTATCCCAATTGCGTAGATCGATGCTCACTTGATTGTCTGGTCCAGACTCGATTATTTACAGACCGCCGTCATATAGCTGGAATATTGCTTAGTGCGGCTTTAAACAAACAAACAAATCATATCTCAGTAACTTACGGGCAATGACATTAAAGTGATGGAAATTACATATATTTTAATTTTACTTAATTAGAAACTGATATAATACGTTAGACCGTATCAAATAAACCGTAAACAAACAAACAAAATGCGACAACAAAAGTAGGTTGTCGTGCAGTCTGAACACACCAGGCCAGGAAGAAAAACATATGCCTTGGAATTCTTTATTTTTTTGTATTTGAATTCATACAGAAAAGAGGGACTGCTTCCAGTCTAATAAAATGTGTGTAACATGTATTTGCACTACAGCTAAACTATTTCCTTGATCTTTTACCAAATTGGAGCTGTTCTGATAACACACTAAAACACACTTAATAGATAAATGGATGACATAGTATTTTATTCAGTTTGACAAGTAAAATCTGACATGTTGTTCCCAATTCAGCATTAAGAACAACAATACATGTTTGCTAGAAAAATATTCATACGCCGTGATTTGTCCACAAGATTTCCGGGTACAACTGAACTGGGACCGTCTCTTTATATCACAACATGACGATGCGCAGAGGCGGCCATGAATCAGCTCAATTACCAATACAGTGTGACAACGTCTATAAAACATTCAGATCGTGGCGCACACTCGTAACCAATCATATCGCAGCACACACTGTTGATCAATCAGACCGCGGCACATATTCTTAACCAATCATATCGTGGCACACATTCGTAACCAATCATATCGTGACACACATTCCCGTTTGTTTATCATTCACTCTGGTCTCACCGCAGCATCAGTGCACGAGTTCTCTGTGAAGGAGTAGCAGGGGTTGTAAGAGTAGAGGAAGGAGTCGTAGAGGGCGGTGTAGTCTGCGTACCTGAAACAGGACAGAATATTCTTTCAGAGGATTTAAATGGGTTTACCTTAATACAAACGTGTCATCATATTCCATTCTGAAAATATACGGCATCGCCGCTGTACGTAAATACGAGCTGAAAATGCAGCGACTTACCCACAAAAGCCGTCTCCATGTACGTAATTAAGTTTGTTTTGTTTTTTTATAAACATTGGACGATCTCAAAGCCAATCAAAACATCATCCTGCCAAAACGATCCCTTCGGCAAAGATTTAACAGCGGTGAACTGCCTGCCTGATGGTGATCTGACAAACTTAAGGTAAATCAAAACATCATCCTGCCTAGAACGGACAAAACGATCCCTTCGGCAAAGATTTAACAGCGGTGAACTGCCTGCCTGACGGTGATCTGACAAACTTAAGGTAAATCAAAATATCATCCTGCCTAGAACAGACAAAACAATCCCTTCGGCAAAGATTTAACAGCGGAGAACTGTCTGCCTGACGGTGATCTGACAAACTTAAGGCAAATCAAAACATCATCCTGCCTAGAACGAATTTAACATCGGTGAACTACCTGCACGATAGTCATCGGAGCACTTAAAGCTAATGTTAGGAGGGGGTTTCCAAGTTGAAAGGCGAAGGTTAACCCTGTAATCAGTCCATACAGAACTAAATTGAATAATCAGTAAATAACCACAAAAGAGAATAATACATTATAAATTATATTGAAACACTTAGGATCAGGTTTACAATCATGAAAGGCAATACATTGGTCAGATAGGTGGCAACAGCTAAAAGTAACAGGGTCTATTATATCAGTCTGTGGACTAATGTCCTGAATTTGTCACGGTTGAATATCTGGAGTGAGGCCCATGCGCCATTCCTGAATCCAGCATATAGTGATGGAGGCAGGCAGAAAGATCAACCCTTTCAGAATAGGTATCGCGTCCGCACTGGAAGAGTAGATAAATCAGATCTCAGAAGATCTCAAATCGACCTCGTGTTTGTCTTATGTTGGTACAGCCTGTTGCCATGTGAACAATACAGTCTGTCTCAGTGTCGCTAAACAAAGGTGGATAACTCTCAAGTACTCCTGTTGTTGCATACCGTCAAAACAAAATATCTGGAAACAATTTTACGAGCGCTTCAATCTGCTGCCACTGACAATCATTTGAAATAAACTTGACATCTACTATCACATATACCGTCAATAACAATATATCTGGAAACAGTTTTACGAGCGCTTCAATCTGCTGCCACTGAACAACCATTTGAACTAAACTTAACATCTACTGTCACATAACACTCTGACGTTCAAGAGAAGAGAGCATGATCACAGTGAAAACTTCTTTAAAGTGGGTATTTTCAAGGATAAAAGTGTGAACATAACATATTTTATTTCACATGTTAAATGCCATCTTCTGCCACATAACACTAACAAAAACAGCATCCTGTGAATTAGAGACAAATGGACCCTTACTTTGTTATTTACGGTGTTGTATTATACACTGAATATCCTAAAGTTTTTATCGTACCGTAGGCCTTAAACAAGGATGAGTCCTCAGTCCAATACTATTCTCCTAATCTATGAATTACGTTATCAATTTGAATATTAAAGCATGGCAAATATGCTCTGCAGGAGCAGCTGTGGATCGATTTATTAGAAACAAATATCGACATTTGCAAATGATGTCATTCATTGCTTTATCAGACAGCGTACCTTGTCAGAACCAGTTAAATATCCCGAAAACCATACCGACATTCAGGGGTTAATTCAGACAAGACAATTGTTGTAGTGTGTAGAAGGGGAGGGCCATTGATATTGTTCATTGATGTGTCAACGTGCATGTCCACTGTGTAATTTTGGTAGAGAAGCTTAACACCTTTACGTTTATATTTCCTCTTTCTGTCATTATGTAAGATGATAACAATTACCACATGTATATTGTATATATGTACATGTCAAAAGCCAAACATCTACAAGTTAAGATTTCTTATGTCAGCAACAGTTGAAGAACTACCGAATCATTTCTGTAAATATCAGTGACATTCATATCAACAACAAGAACGTTTTGTTAAACAAGATATCCCTATCGTTTCAAAAGTTGACGCATACAGATGTAATGTTTTAAAATATATATCACTGTATATGGGCCGATGACCTACATACTCAACGAAACACTCAACTCTGTCGGATAAACACAACCGAGGGCTCGGAATATTTCCTGACGATTATTATTTCGGTAATCAAAATAGAAAACAACCAAAGAAACCTACATATCGTCCGGTCAGGCTGAAATTTTCTAATGTATATGTCACTGATTACAAAAATGATTACCAACTTAAATAGTTGGAAATCGCTGATGTCTTTTGCTTTACGGCCGGTCGGGTAGCCTAGTGGTTAAAGCGTTCGCTCGTCACGCCGAAGACCCGGGTTCGATTCCCAAGCCCATTTCTGGTGTCCCCCGCCGTGATATTTCTGGAATATAGCTAAAAGCGGCGTAAAACCATACTCACGCACGCACGCACGCAGGCACGCAGGCCCGCACTCACTCACTCACTCACTCACTCACTCACTCACTCACTCACTCACTCACTCACTCACGCACTCACTCACTCACTCACTCACTCACTCACTCACTCTTTTGCTTTACGTATTTTCAACTAAACTGCCGGGCCTAATGAAACGAACAAGACATGGTTATTGGAAGGCGATGTATTCGATACGGATATCATAGTTGAGGTTTGGACCTTAAGTTTGCAATGTTTAGGCGACGGTGTTTCAGCCTAGCGCCGTTTTGATAACATTTGTAATATTTTGGTCAAATCCCAGTTTCCCGTGTATTCTTTCTGTTGCCCACCAGTTTAATATATACGACTTTGGAGAGTTCTCAATTAAAGTTGGGACGAATGACCTAGTCGTCTAAGGCGCCGCAATTAGCTGTGTAGGGTTGCGTCCCTTAGGCGTACCAGAAACCTATGGTCGTTTGTTCGAATCCCAGATTTGTCCTGATTGTGGTCTAGGTTTGTCAGCATCGTACCAGTGCTCGTGGGTTTCGCCAAAGTGGTAAATGTCTAAAACCTACATCACTTCGAGCTTTTCACCCTAATATAGCTGAAATATTGTTTTAAGCATGTTTAGCCAAATTTCACATTTAACACATTAAAAAGTTTGTTTTACAACACATACGACTAATGTGAACATTATGACAAATATAGATTAAAAAAACTTACTTTGCCGTTCCATCAGTGTTTCCCGTGGTCGTCATATCGGCTGTGCCACTACCGTCGTCGAACACACACATACATGGTCCCAAGCCCACACACTGCTTACCCTTGGACCCTGGCAGCACCCCCAGGGCGAGCACCACCCCCACGGCTATCCAGAAGCGATCAATAAACCTAAACCCCATGTCCAAGTGACCCAGATCTGCGCATCATGTGACTTGCGCGTGCTTGATAACTCCGTAATAACCTAATATGACTGCAGGTTATCAACACGGCGCTTACATTTATAGTGCATACTGCCGTTACGATAGCATATTTCTGGGTGAAATTGTTTCGAGCTATGGACCGACTGTACTGACGTGTATGTGATAGCGGACCTGAATTTGTAGCCTCGTTTGCTCTTGATACATCCTCGATAATCCAGGGCATTAATCTCCATTCTATTAAGATAAAAACCCTTGATCCATTCGCCACCAAAGTTACGTTTAGAAAGTGATGTTACCATCTCAATCTCTCTTAACACCAACATTGTTTTGGGTTCTCTTTCTCATGGGTGTAATATGATTTTTTTTTTGCGATGTGTCCTTCGAATACGTTAACGCAGTTGGTCAAAGATATGTATCAATACAGAGTGGTTAGGTGAGGTGAAATTGAGTTTAGCGTCGCGCCCAAGATTATTGCACTTATATAGCGACGTGCATGCACGTGTGTGTGTGTGTGTCTGCTTGTACAAGTACGGACTGATGCCGATTTATAGTGGTAGCTCACTGAGATACCATGCCACAGTTTAACATGAATACCCCACTCATACACAGTATACTGACTCCGAGCCGACTAGTCCTTGTTTTAGCCCCTTAATGCCGAGCGCCAGACGGGGTAACAACAAGTACCATCTTTTAACGTCTTTTGGTATGACGCGGACGGGGATCGAACCCCGGACCTTCCGCTCTCCGGGCGGACGCTCTACCACTATAATTTATATGCGAATGCAGATCGTCAATCTTTCTTCAGGGAAACATGGCGACAGCTGGTTAAGCTTATGTTCATTACTGCAATTAGAGTTTTGCAAAGAAGAATAAGAATATGTCATAAATAATGCATACCCAAGAACAAGATAAATACGTACAAACATAAAACCAAGATGAATAAACAAATTTATAATCATACCGTTTGAATCTCATATTTAAAACAAATTCTACTTTCTATTCGTCAAATGTCCCCCCATTTGGCAATGGAGTTGTAGTGTCTAATGTATGTGTTGTTTCTTCCGTGTATAGGTACTGGTGATTGTAGATTTGTCTTGACTATAAATTAATCAGTTGTTGAAAATACGAACGAGTGTACAATGTATTGCACACACCTGATGTGCAACTGTGTGGCCCCATGTAGATATGATTTGCTGCAGGCAAGTGATTCACAACTGCAGAAATAATAACATTTGTTGTGTGGCAGTGTCATATTGTATGTTTAGTGTGTCGTGTTAATGCAGTTGCAGTATTTTGAGTTCAGAAGACTTTCTGTCTTTCCAGAATGGTCACTTTATAATGTTACAAGCTATTCTGCTTTCCTTAAAAGCGTGATGAAGTGTAATGATATCCAACATACCCCCATGCTTTGGGTGAAGATCATGTGCCGTTGTGTTTTGTGTGAAGATCATGTGCCGTTGTGCTTTGCGTGAAGATCGTGTTCCATTTTCTTTCGTGTGAAGATCATGTGCCTCTGTGCGTTCTGTGATTATGCCATGCTGCTGCGCTGATGTGTATATCTCGTACCAAAATGGTTTTTGAATGTCACATGCTCAGCTATTTTCCAGCAGTAATGACCGATTGTGATTTTATATTTCGCATTGTGGTTACAGGTAAATATCAACCCATTTGGTTAGAACAATTTCTACCGGGTGTGTGTGGTGTCTTTGATTAGTGTCCATTTGCAACCAGTTGATGGAGGTATGTGATCTCTGACTCCACATAGATTCATCAATTATAACAGTCTAACCATATATAAAATATTTGATTAACAGTGCCACTACATGTACAAGACATTAGAAATAGTAAACGAAATGCGCTGAAATTTCTAATTAGCATGTGAATAAGAGAAAGTGACTTGATAATTCCTATTAATCAAAACTGTTAATAAACTCAAAATCATATCTATCGGAGACACCTCAAGAAACTGAGTTACCAAGTTGTATTCATTATTATATTTACTACAATTGAAAATACTTTAGTGTCAAATTTTTAACAGGAAAGGGCATGCACACAAGAATCGCATACTCCGGTGTGTGCAAGTAATATATGGACTTGGCATCACTGTTCTCAGCTTTATAATGCTTCACACAGGTGGTATATCTGAATTTGTAGTGAGTGAGTTTGGTTTAACGCCTCTTTTAACAGTATTCCAGTTATATCGCGGCGAAGCAGCTTATATAATGTGGGAGGAAAGCCCGAAGTGCAGGTCTCAGACGTTTACCACTTCGGTGAAACCCACGAGCACGGATATGGTGCTGACAAACCTAGAAACATAATCGGGGCGAACCGGGATTCGGACCCACAATCATAGGTTTCTGGCGTGCCCAAGGGACGCATCTCTGCACAGCGAATCGCGGCGCCTTAGACGACTGGGCCACCCGTGCCCCCTCTGAATGTGTAGATGGAAGCAAACGTATACATGTAGCATGAAAAACACTTGCTATTCGTCAGTCTACAACAACTCAAAACAATCAAACAAGTGTGTTTTGTCTATGCAATATCCTATCCTTTGGAACCGCTTGTGCACAAGCAAGTTAATATTTTTTTTATCAAAATCTATTTTAATTTGTTTCCACCATTCCCTCTATGCCCTGTTATGCATGTTTATGTTGCTAAATCTTATTTCTCATGTCAGTGACCGATTTCAACCACATGTTTGGGTGTTCCCCAATCTCCAGTATCACAAAACACTTGAGTTTTTCTCCTCCCTTATCTAACGTACGATAATCAGATCATGACCATCATCTTATACACAACAGATGATGTCAGGGTATTTTATTTGGTTTTATTGTCTGTGGCCAGTGCTAATTTTCACATACAGGACCGTTAGCTGATATAAGGAATGTAACATCCAGTTGATCTTCCAGGTATCTTACTTACTCAGTCTGTTCACGAAGTGTGTACAATTAATATTTTGAAAAAGACAGTTAAACGACATTTGTGACAGGGAGGATCGTATGGCAGCTGTAGCCGACAGATTAACGGCCGTTGTCGACGAGCGGTACGTGCATCGCTAGGTTACTTGAACAGCAGTGGCCTTGCAGAATGTTACTATTCTTTAATGATTTCTGTGGTCAGTGGAATGTGACTGTGGTCGGTGACTACAGAGACAGTCTACAGCAATATATGAATGTACCTTAGTATATATTTGACACATTTCTACAATCACCTTTCAGTGATCGGCCAATTGGTCAGTGATGACTAACACTTGTGATAGTTCATTAAACACTTCGGAAATTTACCCCGTCACGTTTATCGTGTCAGCCATTGTGACGTCATGTACTTGATGTACAATTAATGTATTACGACGCGCTGTCATTGTGACTGACTTACTGACGGACCTTTCTCGACAAATGAAGAATGCTGATATTATTTGAGTACATTTGTTCACAGAAACTACAAAAGTTGTCCCTGTTGAGCATGTTAAGCATACAGAAGCTCATGTCACCTCTCGTTTTGAGGAACTATTTTATTCCGCGATACAGCTGGTTGTTGTATGGCTGTCAGTGTAAACATGACATCACACGTACTAAATATAATTGTGAACAGATCAAGGTCTACGTCCTTTGTGGTAAAGGTAGTGATATAAAAATTATAAGAATTGACTTTCACTTCGTGTAAGTTCATTGGAGTATGAACCTTAACAGAGTGAGGACCAAACTGTTTGAACTTCGGAGCTTGCGACAACGTGAAAGGTGAAAGTCAATTCTTAAGTAAATTTAATCACAATGACATCGTGCATGAACAGCACATGATGCACGTGCATACAGAAGCCAAAGTGTGTGCTCCTGTGGTGGATTCTTGACCATGAGACCGCCTCCGTGGTCTAGTGGTAGAGCGTCCGCCTGGAGAGCGGAAGGTCCGGCGTTCGATCCCCGACCGCGTCATACCAAAAGACGTTAAAAGATGTTACTTGTTGTAACCCCGTCTGGCGCGCGGCATTAAGGGGACAAAACACGGACTGGTCGGCTCGGAGTCAGTATACTGTGTCTGAGTGGGGTATTCATGTTTAACTGCGGCATGGTATCTCAGTGAGCTAGCACTATAAATCGGCATCAGTCCGGACTAGTACAAGCAGCTACACAAACACACACACGTACATGCACGTCGCTATATAAGTGCAATAATCTTGGACGCGACGTTAAACCCCATTTCACCTCACCTCACCTTAACCATGAGCCCCGATCCGGTAGAAAAGGTCTTCAGCAACCCATGCTTGCCGTAAAAGGCGACTATGCTTGTCGTAAAAGGCGACTAACGGGATTGGGTGCTCAGGCTCGCTGACTTAGTTGATGCATGTCATCGTGGATTGATGCTCATGATGTCAATCACTGGATTGTCTGGTCCAGACTCGATTATTTACAGACCGCCAGATAGCTGGAATATTGCGGAGTGCGGCGTTAAACAACAAACAAACAAATACATCTTGACCAAGATCGGTATCGGGGCGGTAGTGTCATGGTGGGGGCAGTATCACCCCATGACAGACCTGATTTCATTTTTGTGAATGGACATTTGACTGACCAGCGGTTAGTTGACGAAATTTTGCATCCTGTCTTGTTCCATTCTCCAGAATTATCAACAGACATTTTGAGCTCCAAGATGGCAATGCCAGAACACTTCGTGTCCAGATCGTCAGTGTCTCTGACGATAGACATACGGACACTGGATTTGCCCGCTAAGTCCTCTGGCATGTCCCCAACAGAGAATCTGTTGGGTGTTCTCGGGTGCAGTGATGGCTCGAGACCCTGCAGACGCCAACTTGTGGTAGCTCTTCAGACGGAATGGCGGGTAATACCATATGCAACTATACGCCCGCTAATTGGCAGGATGCCATCAAGGCTTCGTGCGTGTATCGCCTGAAATTATGTGCACACCAGATTTATTAAATTAATTTTACAGACATTTATCGTCATGACACCTTCACCATCATTTCATCAGTTCCCTTATTTTTTGTCGGTAGTATATCATTATGTGTCACGTTGTAAGTAATAAGAAAAAGATGAAAAAAATGTATTTCAATTAATGTACATCGCTCGTGAATTTGTAGATAATCTTTAAATGTCAGGTGTTAGGAAGGACAGCTTTTTGTGTTGGGTTTCACAATTCTATAATCCAGGTTGTATAATGACTTTCTATATTAGAGCTCATGTGGGGATTCCTCCACGTGCCCAATTACACACTGTCAACCCCAACCCTCTTGCCTGTCTCCCAAGAAAGATTCCAGGGCAGACCTCAGTACCCCATGCCTGTCTCCCATGAAGATTTCCAGGGCAGATCTCAGTACCCCATGCCTGTCCTCCAAGAAAGATTCCAGGACAGACCTCAGTACCCCATGCCTGTCTCCCAAGAAAGATTCCAGGACAGACCTCAGTACCCCATGCCTGTCTCCAAGAAAGATTCCAGGGCAGACCTCAGTACCCCATGCCTGTCTCCAAAGAAAGATTCCAGGGCAGACCTCAGTACCCCATGCCTGTCTCCCAAGAAAGATTCCAGGACAGACCTCAGTACCCCATGCCTGTCTCCCAAGAAAGATTCCAGGACAGACCTCAGTACCCCATGCCTGTCTCCCAAGAAAGATTCCAGGACAGACCTCAGTACCCCATGCCTGTCTCCCAAGAAAGATTCCAGGGAAGACCTCAGTACCCATGCCTGTCTCCCCATGAAGATTCCAGGGCAGATCTCAGTACCCCATGCCTGTCTCCCAAGAAAGATTCCAGGACAGACCTCAGTACCCCATGCCTGTCCCCCCATGAAGATTCCAGGGCAGATCTCAGTACCCCATGCCTGTCTCCCAAGAAAGATTCCAGGACAGACCTCAGTACCCCATGCCTGTCTCCCAAGAAAGATTCCAGGGCAGAACTCAGTACCCCATGCCTGTCCACCCATGAAGATTCCAGGACAGTCATCAGTACCCCATGCCTGTCTCCCAAGAAAGATTCCAGGGCAGAACTCAGTACCCTATGCCTGTCCCCCCATGAAGATTCCAGGACAGTCATCAGTACCCCATGCCTGTCTCCCAAGAAAGATTCCAGGGCAGAACTCAGTACCCCATGCCTATCTCCCAAGAAAGATTCCAGGACAGACCTCAGTACCCCATGCCTGTCTCCCAAGAAAGATTCCAGGGAAGACCTCAGTACCCTATGCCTGTCCCCCCATGAAGATTCCAGGACAGTCATCAGTACCCCATGCCTGTCTCCCAAGAAAGATTCCAGGGCAGAACTCAGTACCCCATGCCTATCTCCCAAGAAAGATTCCAGGACAGACCTCAGTACCCCATGCCTGTCTCCCAAGAAAGATTCCAGGGAAGACCTCAGTACCCATGCCTGTCTCCCAAGAAAGATTCCAGGGCAGACCTCTGTTCCCCATGCCTGTCTCCCAAGAAAGATTCCAGGGCAGAACTCAGTACCCCATGCCTGTCCACCCATGAAGATTCCAGGGCAGACCTCAGTACCCTATGCCTGTCCCCCCATGAAGATTCCAGGACAGTCATCAGTACCCCATGCCTGTCTCCCAAGAAAGATTCCAGGACAGTCATCAGTACCCTATGCCTGTCCCCCCATGAAGATTCCAGGACAGTCATCAGTACCCCATGCCTGTCTCAAGAAAGATTCCAGGGCAGCAATGAAAACAAGACCGCTCTATATCTTCAAACCAAAAGGAAGAACTGTTTTATTACAAAGTTTGCAAAAGAAAATGACTTAAATGAGGCCAAATGGAAGTCAGGGCCCCTAGCTGCCACAGAAGCGGAGAAGGGAGGTGTTCTAGAAAATCGAAGAGGTTCAATCAGGGGGGCGATGGGTTTTGTCAGAGGAGGGTGGGTTGTTTTATATCCAAGCAGGGTGTTCTGTCAGTGGGGAGGGTACTGTCAGAGGGGAGGGTACTGTCAGAAGGGGAAGCTGCTGGGTTCTTTCAGGAGCAGTTCTTTCAGAAAGGAAGGGAGGTTACTAGCCTCCTCCTCTCAAATAAGGTATTAAATATATGTTACCAGTTCATCAAGTTTCTGAATTCAGAAATAAGTAAATTCAAAATTTTGAGACTTACAGTGACTGATGAACTGACAAATATATGAATATTGTCCATAAATATCACACACAGCACTTCATCTCTTAATACATCGTTGTTTAGTTAGTTGATTTGTTGTTTAACGCTGCACTCAGCAATATTCCAGCTGTATGACGGCTGTCTGCAAAATAATCAAGTCTGGACCAGACAATCCAGTGATTGACAACATGAGCATCAATCCACACATCAACCAAGTCAGCGAGTCTGACCACCCTATTCCATTAGTCGCCTCTTACGACAAGCATAGTCACCTTTAAGGGCAAGCATTGCCTGGGTTGCTGAAGACCAATTCTACCCCGGATCTTCATGGGCCTTTTCCCAAATGGACAGTATGATAATGACATAATGGCCATTATGATGATGACATAATGCATGTACAGTCAAGTCTCGTTAATATGACACTCGTTAATCCGACAATAATCTTTATCCGACACTAATGATGGGAACCGATTAAACAGTGCTATTTAGACCTATTAATTCTTTAAATAAACAAAACAGGATAGTTCGCGAAAGGTTGTTCTGACGTGACCTCTAATGTGATGTCCTCAGCGACAGTGAGAACTTGTATCTGATTTTGAGATAATCTAAGCATGTGATAAATCCTGTTTTCTTTATTTAAAGCATTAATTGTTTACTGTTAAGTAAGTTTATCTCTGCAGCCGTTGTAATATGCATCTACCAGCCGACTCGTCTCACATCAAAACACAGGCTGTGTACTCGCAGGCAGATGACCATTCAGTTCGCTGATAACTGTGTTGGATTAACGAGACTGATTACTTAGTGATTTTGGTAATTAATTGCAAATTAGGTGTGTCGGAGTCGAAGTGCAAGACTGTCGGATTAGTGGGTCTAAACAGCACTGACTTAATGGGTTCCCATCATTAGCGTCGGCTAAAGACAATTGTCAGATTAACGAGTGTCAGATAAACGAGACTTGACTAACATAATAGGGACACTTCCTTTTTCCCTTTTTTATTACGTTTGTATCATTATCTATAGTGTAGTTGTTCGATTTTCGATCACGAACATTGATAGTACTTAATTTCGTTTATCTGAGATACTCGTCAATCAAACAGAATCATAAGCAACCAACCATGGCGGATTTACAGGACTTGCCAGTACAATGCCTGTAATGACAAATAGTTTGTTTTCCTCCAAATCACACAAATTTGTCTATATGTAAACACAATAACTTCATGTCTCCCACAAGCTTGCATGTTTTTAAAGACTCATCCAAGCCCCCCGTTAAAGGGAGACTTGGTTCAGGAAAACTGGCAACCCCATGAAGTTCGATTCAAGTCATTCAACATGTTTAACACACAGTTTGTCTGCTGAATCTTATGATGTATATCTAGCAGCTATATTCTAATTAGAAAGACACAATGTCTCAGTTTCATGGCAAAAATTAATACATCCAGGTCTGCAGTGCTCCTGATAATGTTGGGAATTTTTAAGCCTGAAAAGGCTCCTGTTTGTTATTAAAATGTTGCTATGCAACGGATTTTGAATTTTGTGTGCATATTTGTAAGATTTATTTGCCAGATTTATTTTTCTTCTGAACACAGATTATCTTCAGCACGGTGACCTAGGTTGGACATTGGTACCAGATAGTCCCCTCTTCAAAAATGACCAGTTCCCATGTTGAAACTGCTGCTAGCTTCATCACAGGAGATCACGCTGTGTTTTTGGACATGATGAGACAATCTGTACATCACACATTCTTCATCACTGGAGTTGATGTGTATGCGGTGATGAGGCTGCAGTTTCTGTGCTTGATAGCTTCATCACAGGTGATGTATAGGTAGGTGAGGAGATGATGTGAATTTGTACATAAAACTTTCTTCTTCGTCAGCTGGGAGGTCCGAACATGTCAAGAGTTTGTGTCACTAGGATCAGATGATCCATGAAAGAATTCACGCTCACTCGCAGTTTCCTCGCCTCCGACGCCTCGAACATCCTGCAACAATAATTGTATACAGTAATGACCAGATTTGTTTAACTTAGATATCAGATCCGCCAACCCTAAATTACTAAAAATTGAAACAATAATAATTACATATTGTAATTTTTTTCTTCTGATACGATTCCAGAGGTAAATGAATATAAAAAATCCAAGGTGTCTAGCAAAGATAAAAGAACTGTTACTTTACTTAATAATAATATTTGATCAAATGCACCATATAGTTTCTGGGTACCTCATGTAAAAACAAAAATCATGAATAAATAATAATTTGATCAGATTTCCCAGAAACCATACTGTACCAATAGTTGAATTTTATACTCTTCCCAAGCTGAGGTGAGGTGAAATTGGGTTTAACGTCGCGTCCAAGATAATTGCACTTATATAGCGATGTGCATGTACGTGTATGTGTTTGTGTGGCTGCTTGTACTAGTCTGGACTGATGCCGATTTATAGTGCTAGCTCACTGAGATACCATGCTGCAGTTTAACATGAATACCCCACTCAGACACAGTATACTGACTCCGAGCCGACCAGTCCTTGTTTTAGTCCCTTCATGCCGAGCGCCAGACAGGGTAACAACAAGTACCATCTTTTAACGTCTTTTGGTATGACGCGGCCGGGGATCGAACCCCGGACCTTCCGCTCTCCAGGCGGACGCTCTACCACTAGACCACGGAGGCGGTCCTCTTGCCAAGGGCAGAAGGAGTAAACTTTATAAATGACAGCTCCCTGCTCTTCACCTTGTGTTCTATATATATTAGATAGCTTCGCAATAAATGGCAAAGAACAATAATGGTGAGTGTGAGTGACTGAGTTGGGTTTAACGCCGCTTTTAACAGTATTCCAGTTTACCACTTCGGTGAAACCCACGAGCACGGGTATGGTGCTGACAAACCTAGAAACATAATCAGGGTGAACCGGGATTCAAACCCACAATCATAGGTTTCTGGCGCCTTAGACGACTGGGCCACCCGTGCCCCCTGCAAAGAACAATAAAGAACGAAACATGGTTTATTTCATGATAAAGCATTGTTCTATCATGACGTCATTTTCTGGTGATTCAAATATGGGCAACTTGAAGATGTCATTTATTTTTGAGAGGGAGTGAGTGAGTGAGTTGGGTTTAACGCCGCTTTTAACAGTATTCCAGTTATATCATGGCGTGTCAGCTTGATGTGGGAGGAAAGCCCGAAGTGATGCAGGTCTCAGATGTTTACCACTTTGGTGAAACCCACGAGCACGGGTATGGTGCTGATAAACCTAGAAACGTAATCGGGGTGAACCGGGATTCGAACCCACAATCATAGGTTTCTGGCGTGTCCATGGGATGCAACTCTGCACAGCGAATTGCGGCGCCTTAGACGACTGGTCCACCCGTGCCCCCTTTTTGAGAGGGAACTTGGAAGTGTCTGTTGAGTTGTTCCCCATAGATGTAGCTGAGCTACAGATATAAACACAATTGCCGAACGATCACATCCAAAAGTGGGAGTGAAATGACAATCATTAGGAAAAAAGGTACAGATAATCAATGTGAGGATGGTGAGAATATGCAGGATATATAAAACTTAACCCTCCTGTTCGAAAAATGGACTTGTCCGACATTTCCGATGTCGGGTTCTATTCAGGGAGTTATCATTATTAAAATTTGGGAAAATATCTTCAAAGCTTTTAAATTTTACCAACATCCTTAAAGAGGCTATGCGTGATGTTGATATCTCATTTAAGAAATAAACGACTTGTGGTCGCTGTTTATCGTACAATGAAACACTGCAGGGAGACTAAACCACTTGGGGCTGCACTCCTCATGTTTTACTCTCCCTTTAGGGCTTTATTGAACAATAAACAACTCCCTCTCATCATTTATTTATTAAATATCAAAACTTCCAGAGAAGTAGCAAATAGTCCACGGCCCTGTTTCCCATAGTGATCAAAAAGCTACGACAATCGTAACTCCCAAACATTAACACAGACCTACGACAGTCCTGGCACTGTGATCGCTTTGTGGAACAAGGCCCCGGGATTTATCTCAACAAAAGGGGATATGAAACCCTGGAAAATCAAAATTATCAAGGATAACAAACCATCAAATACATAACATGGCCTTACACATTCAAGATGTTCCCCTTCAGAGAGAGGGTCCGCCGGACTCCTCCCCGCCGTGGTTCCTCGTCAACACTGAGTGTCCCATGAGCTATCTCGGCCTGCCTCGGAGTCGGGAACGGCACCTTCAGATCACTTGTATTGTCAAGGACAAACCATACAGTTTTCAATCAAAGTTTACCTGAATATATTGTTCCACATTGTACAAGACTATTGCAATAGGTTTGCTCACAACACATTCTAATTACAATTAGATATTTTACTTCCAAACAATACCACTTCATAGTGGGATGCACGAGGTAAACCCCAAGTGAACTTTGTCCAATCTAAATGAAGGACCAGTGGGGTTTTGAACCAATCAGATGTTGGCGTTCTTAAAAAATTTAGCTTCATTTTTATAACCACTTTTATTCAGAATTTTGATTTGTACAAAAGACGACCCACACAGAACACAAATATTCCTTCAATGGTCTTTATTATCTACATTCGGAACTGTCATTTTAATTTATTTCATGATAATGAAATCAGACATGCTGGTTTTATTGCTCATAGCAAGAGTCATTGTATCCAGGTAAACAATTCATATTATGAAATAAATACATGCGACCGTAGAGAATATCAAATATTCACCTAATCATTATCTTTATTGACACAAAATAGCATACAAACATATGAAAGTGGTGCCATTTTTGTCTGGAAAAAGTTCCAGTTTTGGTCAGGTCCTTGTCCGTCAGTCAAGGATGTTTTGAATCTGTGCAATTTCAGCTAGAGCTCTGATGTAAAAACCAAGTCAGCCAAGTTTTGGACATAACTCATGACATGAATCTCAAGTCATGATCAAGCTCATGATTAAGTGTCATGTATTCATGTTTGTTGCAGTAGACACAGTTTATGGAAAACAACTTCTTTAGTTTACTGTAATGGCAACCTTTCGCTTAAGATCCTTACACTGTTGTCAAGCAAGGCAATGGTATATTATAAGAATCTATACTGAAACATCGCCATTACAGTTAAATAAAAAAGTTGTTATCCATAAATTGTATCTATTTTGTCATCCATCAACTTCTAAGAGTGAGTTGGGTTTAATGCCGCATTTAACAGTATTCCAGCTATATCATGGCGTGTCGTTTAATGTGGGAGGAAAGACTGAAGTGATGCGGGGATGTTGCTGACAAACCTAGAAACATAATTGGGGCAAACCGGGATTCGGACCCACAATCATACGTTTCTGGCATGCACAAGGGACGCAACACTGCAAAGCGAATCGCGGCGCCTTAGACGACTGGGCCACCCATGCCCCCTCAACTTCTAAGAAATGCCTATCAAACAATTCAAATTTGTTGTTCAATGAGAACAAAGAACAATTTCCTTTGGCATGCAATGTATCAATGGCAAGACTTCAGCTTACCAGGTGCAGCTTATACAGCTAATTTGCTTCAGCTGGCTCACACTTCACAGATCTAATGTGCCTCTCAATCCTAAGGGTTAGTTGTGTCAGGGTTAGGTTATGTTACCCCTTCCCTTTCCTTAGCCGTTGGATCCCCTTTCCTGATCAAGAACATGGTAAGGCCCCCCCTTCCCGATCAAACACCTCAGAACTCCAAAAAAGCTTTTGGTGTTGTGGGTATTAGATAAGCTTTTGGTGGTGGGTATTTTACCCATGCATTTTAAAATCATTGGGTATCAGTAATTCTATCTGGGTATTCAAACTTTTGTTACCCACTAGTTTTTACACAAGTGGGTATTTAAGTTAAATATCTAAAACACTATTCATCTAGTCCCTGCAAACTGGTGTCGTGTGGTTTGAGAGCTTTATAGGACTCCAAAATACCACAATACTTCCACAAGAAAGTGTGATGGCAAATGATAATGATGTAACTGTCATCGTGGAGTTTGGCAAGGTTGACGGAATGCCCGTTTATAATTTCAAAATAAGTTGCTGATTGCTAATCGAATACTCAGGGTTACTTCACAATATTTTGATGATACACACAAGTTTTATTTTTGTAGCGTATCTGTAATGTTCGTTCCTTATTTGATCATGTTGATACGCTTGGATTTTATTTTACTGCATTTCTGATGCGTATTTATTTGGAGCACATGCGTGTGGAACAAAGTTTCAATGATTCAAAGCAATCAACTTGCATACAGTAAGCTACAGTTATAACGAACTCAAAGGGACCACTAATTGTAATTTGTTATAACCGTAGTTCGTCATAAGCATTTGACAGCACATATACAGCAAATGGACGGACCCAGAAATAGTTTCTTATATCCGTCAGTTCGTTATAAATGTGTTCGTTATAAATGTAGTTTACAGTATTTGGTTTAGGCTTAGGGAACATAATCGCTAGGAAATTCATAACGGACCTAAAACACTTGAGAAATCTGGGGAAACAAAAATTCCCAGTTTTGAAATAAACATTCTTTTAAAAAACTGTTACATGGGAATAATTCGCAGAGAAAAAAAAGTACAAAGGGACATTTTCAGTACAGTAACAAACACTCTTTGACACTGATCACTAGCTAAACAAGCACTAAGTATTCATGGTATTTGTGAATGCACCCTGGTCCAGTTTAACTCATTAGACCTGCCAACCTTCAAGGTGGCAAAGGGAATTCGATCCTCCAACTTGAAATCTGACGAAAGTGCTTCTCCAGCAATGTAGATAAACATAAATAAACGTGTTCTCTACGATGCTGTGTCCGATTGACTAGTCCAGTCGTCAGTCAGAGAGCCGTGAGGGGCAAGCCGTGAAGCCGATTCAAGACACTGCGGGTCGGTTGATCGTCTCGTCACCCCATTACGGCATCAGATGACGGGATAAGCTAAGCGTGAACTAATTCGCGCGGCGGTAGACGTACCCCTTGTCTAATTTACTAACATAACGCCAAAGGGATACACACTGAGATTTCCTTCCATATCGTCAAACGTTTATCAGTAAACGTACAGACTTGTTTTCATTTTGCCATGTGCAAGTCAATGAGGAAGTGATGTAAACCGGAAGTATTGTAGAATACTATTTCCCAACCAACACCCATTAGTGTATATTTGAAACATAAGGTGTCAGCCGTTACTTCAATAATATCTGTTAGATTTGGGGTATTTTTGAAATTACTCTTTTCATAAAAGAACCGTAATAGTAATGTCATTTTCTACGTAGTGATTGGGATAGAAAAAGGGGAACTCCTTCATGCGATTGTATATTCGCTGTTCGAAATGAGACATAAAAATTATATTGCAAAACCATGCATTCCTTTTTTTGTGGTCGATTAAAAGATCGTAAACTAATGTTAAAGTGAAATATATTGTTATATGAAATAAAAGAAACTTACTGCTTGGGTTGTGCATTTGAATTATGAAGTGAACAAGTCATATTCCTTCATTTATAATGGAAGCTTGACGTCATATGCAATTTTGTGGACCATAAATATGTGTCACATTGTGACTGTTTGAGTCGGCGAAACCGGGTGCAGGATGTTGAGGTAAGATTACTAATAAGTGTCCATGGCTGAGGGAGGTAACTGAACCGTCTTAACTGGTTCCACTGTTGGTTCGCTTAGCGCCTTTACTCGTGTAAGTAGACAGGATCCCAGCCCGCCGTATCTCGTCGGAGAAAGAGGTGCTGTTCAAATGAGTACATGCCAAAACGGCCCCAAGATGTCCAAAAAGACCAAGGAAGAACAACGCTGGGTGATGTGATGGAAATTTAAGATAATATATGATTCATATATTTATATGATTTATCACAACTATATGTGGGGGATGGGCATGAAAATTGACACAGTTCTGTTTTATCAAATTAAAAAAATCATAAACTTGAACATTATGGAGGGATCAGCTACATGTGATACAGCCCTTAGACCAATCTCACTCACCTACACATAATACATGACCAGTCCTACATTAGTTTAGTTGACGTATACAACAATATTGGATATAATAAGTTACAAGTGTAATAGTTTCTTATCTACTCTAGGCTTATATTTGTTTTATATTTATTAGACCGCCTCCGTGGTCTAGTGGTAGAGCGTCAGCCCGGAGCGCGGAGGGTCCCGGGTTCGATCCCCGGACGCGTCATACCAAAAGACGTTAAAAGATGGCACTTGTTGTTACCCTGTCTGGCGCTCGGCATTAAGGGTCTAAAGCAAGTACTAGTCCGCTCGGAGTCTGTATACTGTGTCTGAGTGGGGTATTCATGTTAAACTATCAATGCAGGGTTACGGGTGGCCGCAAAGAGTTGCGTTCCTTATGCGTGCCAGAAATCTATATATGAAAGCTCGAATTCGCCATGCTTGTATATAGTTCTAGGTTAGTCAGCACCCTACCCACTTCTCGTGAGTATCACCACAGTGGTATCTAGGACCTGTGCCGCTTCCTCCCGTACCTGATATAAGTAAGTCTGTTTAAAAGCAGCGTTAACACCACCCCACATATTCACTCACTTATCACCTCTGGAGACAATGGCCTTTTTCTAGACTAACATCTGGTCACTGAAATGAACAAATCGTACAGAACAAAAATAGTTAAATTATCTTAATAAAAATAAAAATTTAATAAAACGTAGCCCAGAGACTCTCTTCACTTTCTGAATACTGATATCAATACTGCAGAAACCTAGACTTGCCAAACATTATAGACTTGCATGGGATGTATTTGATATATTTGTATCAGGGTTCGAAGACAGACTAGCCTTTTTGTCAGGCAAGTTGGGCGACATGTTGACGCAGTGCCGTTTTAGCCTGATCCCGTAGTCGCGATGACTACTCCTAGAGGGGTGGGATCGGGTCTACTCTATAATTCCGTTGGTCAACTGGTACGTTAAACGTTAAGTAGCATTAATCGCTGTAATATTACGCAAAACCAGCTGAAGGCGAAGGCCATACCTATATCACGAAGACAGCTGCTAGGAAGCTAGAACACATGACTAACGCATGCCCATCTGTCAATTAGTCCACTTCCGGTAGCTCGTGTCAACAGCAAGTGGAATTTACGCAAGTTTATTTATTGTCAAACCGAGAAATCCCCGGGTTTTCTAGACATGATTTTGTGGACCAGGAACCAGAAACATGTATTGTAGATGACTGGAGGCAGTTTTCGTTTCTTAAACTGGTTTGAGTGACTTTGTAGTATACAACAGACTGCTCAAAATGGGTATTTTGTTCTCAAAGCTTTGGAGTTTGTTCACAAATGAAGGTAAGTTTCAAAGACATTCTTGAAATATTTTCCATGTAAAAACAAGAACTGATGTTTATCTACACGCGTATCTACGTTTCATCCATGTCAGTTGATTTCATTATGGGGAAATTGAGTAGTTTCTGTATGTCGCAGACATTTGACACAATACTTATATAAAAACCCAAAAGTCAAATGATATATATAGGCCCAAATCACGTTTGTTTCTGTTTTGTTACATCCATAATCGACCTCTACCTGTCAAATTGAAACACACAAATTATTTTCTAGTTTCACCTCAACTTACATTGAATGAGTGTTGAATAGTGATGATTGGGTACCCTCTACTTCTGCAAAAGATGTTTACCCAGGTCCCTTGTACTCTTAATACTTATTGTGTGACCGTAAATGAAGATTATAGTCAGATTAGCTCGAAAAACTGTCATAACCATTATCATGATTATTGGTCTGGCACATTTTAATCTGTCATTAACCAACCTTGTTTCCTGTGGACTGCTATCTGTCTACTACTTATATTGCACACCTTTTTCCATCAAAATCCAAACCCCGTCAAAGAAATGCCGATTTAATGTTTTCAACATCATGATGGTAACACAAGTTAGTTGTATTCATGCTGGTCTATTTTATTACATCTTTTCATCATGTTCATGTTGACTGGTGGTTCAAGTTGTAATAGCTATGGCGTCAGACTGTGGTCAGTGGAGCGTGACGTGAGTTTGTCTTCACCCTGTTGACAGGTATAAAGTAACAAGGCATGTGACCTAATTGTACTTTGTCAACTGTAGGAGTGGCTTTACCTTTTAAATGAGGCATAGGACTATAAAGATCTGTGGGCATGATGGCTATCAGTATTTAAAAAAAACATGAAAGTCAGGGGGCCCTTGTCATAACCCCATTGTTAAAACTAGGATATTTAAGGTTCCTAGATTCAAATATCATAGAAGACCTCATGGATGCCATGATCCACCTTATTTTCAAACACTGATGTCAATGTTGCTTCTTCACTATACATTCCACTCTTGTTGAACCTAAATTCAAGGGACAAAACCCCAAACATCTCTTTATACTGTATGTCTGGAGTATGTATGTGTAGGGTATGTACACTCTCAATACCTCTAAGGCATATTTACCTTATTACATCACTGATCCCTATGTTAGGTGTAATTTGTCATGCTTTCTTAGGCTTGATGTCATCAAACTGTGGGTCACTAACTTCCAAGATTATGTACACATGTTCCTATTAAGTTTTACACCATTCATTTATGTGACACTGGCAGCAGACTGGCCTATTTTTCAACTTTGTTGAATGTATGGGTCCAGAGTGCAACCTGGTTTTGTCGTGTGCAGCTAGGTTTTTATGCCAACATGCACCTGGTGCAAGTTAGATCAAGTTCCTTAAATCGAGCCCTAAATGTTTTGTCTTGATTGGTTTGCTTTGAACAACACTGCCATCACAATCGTGTGAGGTGTGAGACCCGTCAAAATCCGGGGTAGAATAGGTCTTCAGCAACCCATGCTTGCCGTAAAAGGCGACTATGCTTGTCGTAACAGGCGACTAACGGGATCAGGTAGTCAGGCTCTCTGACTTGGTTGATGTATGTCATCGATCCCATTTGAGTGGATTGATGCTCATGATATTAATCACTGGATTGTCTGGTCCAGACCCGATTATTTACAGAACGTCATACATTTAAGGTAAGAATCAATACTTTTTACTCTGTGTGCGATTGTGATTGTTTCTTGTATCCAGAAGTAAAGAGTTGCGATCCACTGATGCATCAGTGTATCGTCCCACTACTAGTTATATCGAACTCAAAGGGATCACTAATTTTAGTTTGTTATACATGTTATAACTGTAGTTTGTTATAAGCATATGTACAGCATATGTATAACATGGTATAACAAATGGTCAGGACCAAACAATAGGTTTGTTATACCCGTCAGTTCTTTTTGCATGTTCGTTATAAACATAGTTTACTGTAGTTTCGGAAGTATTGAATATTGTGTATCTAGGTTAACAATCAAGGAAAGGTGATTGTTTGAGCAGCAGTTTTATACAGCTAATCCTTGTCTAAAATGTTCTGAAAGTCATTCAACATTTCTCAAGGCTCCTAGTAAATGTATGTTTCCAAAAATGTCTGCATAAGTGCCTTAGCCATCAGTAGCTAACATGAAGTACTCAATGGTAACCTTAAACCTCCAGTTGTTCCGTGTCTCCACATCCTTAATTACATGTATCTCCACATTACTCAACATTGTCCTGCACCATGACTGTGGAATTTATAAATTTTAGGTATTTTTTTTACTAAAAGCCTAGGCAAGTCTAGATTAAACTAACCAAGTCTAGTTTGCTTGATATGGAAACAGCAGAAGAGGAAAGGTGCTTTTGAAGAATTTACAAAAGATTATTTTAAAGACATGTTTTCATTGATTAAGTGTTAGTCTATCGTCAACACTGGTGAAGATGTTTTCCTGAGTACACAGACTTGAGGAAAGTTTCCTGTACAAGATGTTTAGTTGTGTACTCGTTATATCGCACTGGTTCCCATGATAAACGAACAGTGTAATTTGATGAGATGTCTGTTTTGTCATCATGTCTTGATCTGGAATCAATGTGAAACTATGTCAGTGAATAGGTCAGTATTAAAATGAATTTAATTTTAATCAAGATAATTAAACATTTTACAACTGTCAAAAACTTCAAAATCAGTGCTATTTGCTGTGTGAAGCAGGTTCCCTGAAACACATCTGTTTTAAATGTCCTCCTAAATCATGTGAATTAGCACTGGCAACAATGGTATTCCTAATCGTTCCCTTGAATCAACCCATCCCAGTCTCTCTCATGACCCAGCACTGGACATTGGCTATTGTCCCACTACAAAGTATGCCCAGAGGAAATATGTCAACATGGTCAAAGTGCTGTTGACCATGTAATTGACCACATTATACGCCCAAATCAAGGTCATGATAAATGGTCTGGTGGTTGTCCAGCCTTGATAACAAGGACATGTAGTTGTTGATCTGGGAACTGTGGTCCATGTGATGTCAAGAAGGAATTTGTCTCCTTCTGGGCCCTGTTCCACAAAGATGATCGTAAACCCAAACTTTAACTTTGCTACGATAGCTTGTACACTTGTTCATGGCTGATCCTTGGTGCTTGTGTTAAACTGTTGTCTGACTATTCATGGCTGACCCATGGTGCCTGTGTTAAACTGTTGTCTGACTATTCACGAAGATGATCGTAAACCCAAACTTTAACTTTGCTACGATAGCTTGGTGGAACGGGGCCTTGGAAAACTTCTCTGTGGGTTACCATGGTAACTGTTAGTGTTCAGTGTGTGAAAAATTTATTTGAATACCGGTATCAATAATTTATTTGTGAAATTGACATTTTCACCTTAGATCATGTAGTAAGGTCATGGTTTGATTTTGTTAGCATGACTCAAACTACAGGAAGTTATATGTTTGAAATTATGATTGGTTGGGCTTGAGGCTAATTTTTGTTGTTGTGTTGTTTAATGCAGCACTTAGACTGCAGTATTCCAGCTTTGTGATGGTGGCCAGTGAATTATCAAGTCTGGACCAGACAGTTTAACACCAGACCCGTGTTGAGCTGTTGTCCAACTATTTATGACTGATCCTTGGTGCTTGTGTGAAACTGTTGTCCAACTCTTCGTGGTTGACCAATGGTGCCGAACCTGTGTTAAACTTTTGTGTGACTACTCAAGGTTGACTATTCATGGCTGACCCATGGTGCCTGTGTTACTGTTGTCTGACTATTCATGGCTGACTGTTGGTGCCTGTGTTAAACTGTTGTCTGACTATTCATGGCTGACCCATGGTGCCTGTGTTAAACTGTTTTCTGACTCTTCATGGCTGACCCATGGTGCCTGTGTTAAACTGTTTTCTGACTCTTCATGGCTGGCCCATGGTGCCTGTGTTAAACTGTAGTCTGACTATTCATGGCTGGCCCATGGTGCCTGTGTTAAACTGTTGTCTGTCTATTCACGGCTGACCTACATGCCTGTGTTAGATTGTTGTCTGTCTATTCACGGCTGTCACCCATAGTGCCTGTTTAGCTGTTGTCTAACTATTCATGGCTGACACTGCTGATATGTGATAGCACCATAAGTCTGTGACAACATGTTTTATGTATCTAACATCTGTAGCCAAGCTGACTATTCAGGTGGTTATTGTGTCAGCCTCTGTCAACATGGTTTCTCACAGAGTCTGTATGCATGGGATGACAAGCATGTGACATATTGATGATCTGTGAGTCTACTACAGATGTAAAATGAAACTTAAGTGTTCAGATGCCATGTCTATGTAAAGCAGTAATGGTATCTCACTCTCAGTTCTATAACCATGCTAACAGTACTGCTCCAATATGCCCCAATGACCAATCTCTTAGTAATCTTTATGAACGCTGACAGGATTTGCATGATGCAGAAATGTGCGTCAAATACGCACAAATGTATGGTATGACGCAGAAAAAAATATATTGCATCCTGAGCGACAAACTGTAATTTTATTGTACCCAATTCTTGCCAAGAAACATTAGGGCCCTGTAATTAAACTTAAAGTAATTATCAAATCTTACACTAATACAGTACAGTACACTACACTGATGCATCGGTGGATCGCGATTCTTTACTTCTCGATACAAGTATCGATCACAATCGCACAATCGAAAGTAAAAATTATTCATTTACCTTAAATGTATTCTTTAATATATGTTACACCAAACACTTAGATAACTAGTGAAAACGAGCAGTGAAAATGTAAGTATTTTCGCCCATTGTGCCATACTAACTCTGCCAACTGTAAATCGTTAGTGTATTGTGATATGTATGGGATCGCATTGTTAGTGTATCGGTCCCGGCCCTAGCTGCAACATTTTATTACTGATCCTCTGGGCCCCTAGTTTTGTAGGTCATGGTAAAACCCTGTTACAAAAATCAACAAAGTCCTAGCCACATACCAAGGAAATTTTACATGGCATTCCATATTTTTTATTTTATTGTCTGTATTTTACAGATCTTTTTACAGAAAACGCAGCAGTGTTAAAGGGGTATATGTCTGTCTAATCATGCTAATAGCTGGTATAAAATAATCTGTTGATAAAACCAATTTATCAATAAATTTAATATGTGCATTGTTTTCATAAACAGTCCCACTTGTTAATTTTCTAGGTGCCTGAGACACTTAACATCACGAATACATTATGTCAATCTGACATTATTATGAAAAGGGTCAACATGGCTTGTATTTCCATCATCGTTTAAGACATTTTTAAACTGTCTCTATCATCATGTCAATGTTAAATAAAACATTTGTTTTAAGTATTCTGACTTTTAACTTCACCAGCTGGTACAGAAACCTGTCTGTTTGCAACGGAACCGAAATCTGTAACACGGTGAACCAAATCATCGGCATCCCTCTACAGGACATCGGCAGTATTCATGAGCAGTAAATAGTTAATAGGGCAAATAATATGCTAAGCGATATCTCACGATTATATTCAGAGTATCAACTTCTTTTACGACCATGATTGTCGATGTTGGGGACAAATAGGCCTGAATTCATTCATACCAGCTACTACCAGGTTTTTGTGATAAATTTTGTGATAAATAATTGTTGCCCATTTTTTCACGAGCACCACATTTAATGTGATGTTTGCATGGTTTGTGGTGTTCTGTCTATTTGTGTGTGTGTTTATCAATAAGCTGAGACCTTGTGCTGATGTAACCTAACCCAAATTTCCTTGGGATAATAAAGTGTTATCTTATCTGAGTAGAGGCATACGTAGGTTTGGCCCATTTTCTCCACATTTCCATTACGTTGTATCGATCAGAGCACATACACGGGGAAGCTTGTGTCGTGTTTCTCTCCATACTCCAGCCTTGATAACCAATACAAGTGTCACAGCATGTTATGTCATTATTTCCTCGGATGTACAATGCCTGATGCTGCACATTGATCAGTCTCAGCTAACACTGCTTACATCAACATGACCTGATAATGTCTGACTGGATTATTTACCACTATGAGAGATGGCTTGTTATTGTACACCTTGTATTGCTGTATTGAGCTCAGTTTGATATGCCAGCGGTAGAAATTAACCTGAAACATTTACTATCCAAATAGTGATCAGTGTTCCTGTTTACCGGTAATTACCAGTTTTTACTGGTAATATTAGGCTTTGATGTAATTCATGTGACTGCCAGTCCCTGTGGGCCGGCAAATAAAGTACCTTATAAATCTTTATTGTTGAACAAACTATCGGTGATATTCATATGAGTACATTTTTCGTCAGCTTGTCTGTTACCATCAGGGTTTCCCCTTGTCTATTTCTAGGTTCAATATCCATTTGTAGCAACTTCGTCTTGAAATATAAAAAAACCCCGAGAAATTTGTGACTGAAATTTGTGTGAATGACGTATAGATCTAACTAAGTTACTTCAGAGATGACATCTGTGCACTGAACATGATGTTGAAAGAATTAAAACCAAAAAGCTTTTATGCGTTTTTTATTTGTTGAAAGTTGGTCCTGGCAAAAATATGGCGGGACTGGTACCAGTAATTTTTTAGAGTTGCCAGTCCCCCAAGCATATATATATATATATACACAGGTAATCCCCCTTCAAAAAGCAACTAGCCCTTAGATACCCTTAGCATGAGGGAAATGTGCTTGAAATGTGCTTGGGCTATCTAGCTGGTGCTTATTTCTATCCCTGCATTACAGCACCACCTAAAAAGTCGGAATGTTACCACCTCTGGGAATACTTAATGAGGTAGCCATCGAGTAGCAATTACACTAATGGTTTGAGTGTCTTTGTGTAACAAAACACAGGCCTCTATATAATGTTTGCCAGAGCTCCACGTGAGCCATGTATTTATGCAAAATCATGATTAAGCAATTATTTTTGAGTTGTTAGCGTACAAATATGTATGAAAATTTCAGAAACCCATTAGTATAACTACATAATTAACAATTCTTCACTGATCTTTAATTAACGACCAAATAGAGTCATTACACATATGTAGTATCCATGAGGTTTAATACTGTAAATAATGCATAGAAAAGTCTCTATGTTTTCTTATTATATAGACATGTATTTGGCCATCTTCCTGAGGCAATGGATTTAACTGATGGTAAAAGTCAAATCCAAATCGTGTAACGAAATCGTCATCCGGTTCCTAAACAACATGGTGACCGCTGTTCAGATTTCGGTCGATTGCAGGGTTTGTGTACCGTCAAATTGGCGTCGACGGATATTTACCAAATCTTTTTCATGTTTTTAATCAAGTTGCACAAGTGATTTGATACACTTGTGTCTTCTTTGTATGCTTTATTGAACTTTGACTTGAAGTAAAATGGGGTTTGACGTCACATTCAAGATTATTGCACTTATATTGCAACGTGGGTCAAACCATTGACCTTCTGCTCTCCTATCCATTAGATCACGGAATTGGTCTTTTACATTTTGCAAATCTTTGACTGTTTAGACATGCTCAGTGCCATCACAGGGATAGAAAGTTTTGTTAACCTGTTAGCCAGGGTCAGAATGTCTTATATGAATCGTCAAGAAATCCTGACGACTAGTAGAACTAGAAGTTCAGGCTTTTGGAGTGAGTGAGTGAGTGTGGTTTTACACTGCTTCCAGCAATATTCCAGTAATATCATGGTGGGGGACACCAGAAATGGGCTTCACACATTGTACCCAAGTGGGGAATTGAACCTGGGTCTTTGGCAAACCATTGTTCCAACCACTGCCCCATCAGGCTTTTAGAGGGTTGTGCTCAGTTGCTATTTGGGATAACAGGATAATAAACGTTTCATGTCCATTTCTTTTGTCATATCTGTCATTCCTATGTCAATATTTGTTTTGACGGTTGAAGGAAAATTATGTCATATTATTCAGTTGCAAAGATAGATGACTTAAAATAAGTTAAATGTTAATTCAACGACACGCACCTTGCCCAAGTGTCAAGCTTCCACTTAATTATATTATGTAATTATTGTAAGATCTTATTGAGGCTAATTGGCACCTCTGGTGTGAAGATGTTAATCCCCTACTGGTGGGGCTCATTATCTGCCTGGTTCTCAGGGCGAGGGGAGGTGTGCTAATCATCCTTGTGTAGTGAGGAAGCCATTAGTGTCCTCACACACCCAGACAAAGGTCCTTGCCGGGGTGTAACACCTGGCGACTGACCCTGAGGCTTATTGACTTGGCTGTTATACAGATACTGAGTGAGTGGAGAGGTTCATAATGGGAAGTACCAAGTAGCAAAGAGTTGGGGGGGGGGGGGGGGGGGGGTGTGTGTAGGTAGGTAGGTCATGCAGGGTGGGAAAGGTGAATAAACAGGTAGTGGGGTGTGAGGAGGATTTTTTTAGGGAGGAGTGTGTGTAGAAGCGAGGGGAGTCAGGGATACAGCAAGGTGTTTGTTTTGTTTGTTGTTTAACGCTGCACTCAGCAATGTTCTAGCTATATGACGTCCGTCTGTATATAATTGAGTCTGGACCAGACAATCCTGTGACTGATATCATGAGCATTGTTATAAGCAATTAGGATACAATGACATGCATCAACCATGTCAGCGATTTTTACCACCCGATTCCGTTAGTCTCCTGTTACGACAAGCATAGTTGCCTTTCGAGGCAAACATGGGTTGCAGAAGACCTATTCTCTAGTGGGATCTTCATGGGAATAGCAGAGTGGATGAACAGGTGAAAAGCTAAATGGGGGATGAATGATGTGGGAGGTAGTGAATGTTATTTATGCACCTCCATTGAGGTACTGATTCAGCAGGACCTTGTTAATCTGGCCAGTTGAGTTCTCGGCCTATCCTGATTAACAGGGGCTCACTGTACAGAGGTGAATCAGTTCAGAGTTATCAGTTTCAGATTCGGGGTCTAGGGATCCATAACCCACACAACTTTTACTTTATGCATGGCTTCTGTAAAAACTGAGCATCCACACAGGAACTCTATAATCTGCAATCCAAAATTGTTGAGGAAAAAAAAGTGTCCATGCTACTGTTGATGTTTACAGTTAGTGACACAACAAAGCTGAAGGATGCTGATGTAATGTTGAGGGCGTTCATCTTGAGGTCGTTGCCCCGCCACAGGAAATCAGGACCGCCTGTTGCACAAAGACCTCTCTCTCACTCCTGATAATGTTGACAGTTGTTGTTGTATCCATGTCATGAAGCTTGGCCCTCAGCCTGGGGGCTGAGTTAGGGAGTTATTTATAGCACGGTACATCAGGTCATCAATTAACCCCTGGGCAGACATGACAACAAGATTAATATGTGCTCCGCTTTTCATAGGGATTATACTTATCTTATCTTTCCATGGCACACAAAACTTATTCTTATAATATGTCAAGTGAATATTTAAATAGGATGACATACCTGATTATTTCTATCAAAAGTGGAGTAATATATTTCTCAGAGAGACATTGAAAATTATTTTCAGTAATTCATTTTATTTTTTGCTTCATGCTCTTTTACTCGTTCACATCAATTGTTCGATTGATTGTGCAGCAGCCTCAATCGTGCCTGTGTCAGCATGACATTATATACGTAATATGAACATGTCGCACGTCTTCCCATTATTCAGTAATGGATAGCCCAATTGTGTCGGTCAATGCTCATGATATCAATCACTGGATTGTCTGGTCCAGACTTGATTTTTTACAGACCGCCGTCATATAGCTGGAATATTGCTTAGTGCGGCGTTAAACAACAAATCAAACCAACCAGTAATGGATTATTGGAAAGTGTTGTGTCAGGTTGTTCCTACAATATATTAACTGTGCTATGTCTAAAATTAAGATTGGAAATCCACATTTCTGAGACAAAATGTTCAGTTATTCATTGAATAACTTCCTTTCCGTGCCCTCATCATGGCTCAAGCATCCTCTAATTTCAAGGTTGTTTGTATGAAAACTGATTTGCTCGCTGTAACAGATTTACGCAAAGAGTTTACAACGGTTGTAAAAGAATTCCGATCTGATTTTAAACATGGGCGCCCATGTTTTAGTGGAGTTAACATACTACATATAGTATTTAAACAATGTTACAAAAATACTTTCTTTTTCTTTTTCCCAGACATTTTTGAACCAATATTTCTTTAAGGCAGTGAAGATATTTGTATCGAAATAAGGTTGAAATGTAAAACAATTGTAACTTCGTAAGTCAGGTAAGCTCCACATCCCTTAAGGCTCTATTAAGCGTGCTTCGGAGTGATGGGAGTAGCCATTGGCACAGCAGGGGAGGCACCTTTAGTGGCTACTTTCAAAAAATCTAGTTAGTCAAATAAGTTACCATGGTAACCACAGTCACACCTTTTTTGTCACCATAGTGACAGAGCTCCATCACCTCCAGAAACCTGTCAGCTTCATTGTCTGGCAGACCTGTTGGATTTGACACTGTAAGCAGCCATTTTGATGGTGATGTTTGTCATGCATGTTTGTCAATGTTCAACATTGTCTGTTCTTAATCAGTTTTTGCTTAATAGATTTGATCCAACAGAGCCAAAAGCCATATTCATACAATTAAAACGGTCTAAATATATTTTTTTGGCTAGCTTTCTATATTTGATCATATTAATAGATTGGAGAAATAATTGATTCATTTACAAAAATTAATCAAAAAGTAACTTAACTTGAGAAATAATATATTTGATAAAAAATATTTATAATATAGGGTCTGCAAACACCTATAAGGACCAATTCTATTCTGACAGAAAATTATTTTTTCTGTAAAATTATCGAACATCCTGCATTTGAAGATTATTCAGCATGATATTTTCCCACTGAGTAATGAAGGCCTCCATGGTCTAGTGGATAGGGGGGCATGGGTGGCCCAGTCATCTAAGGCGCCGCGATTCGCTGTGCAGAGTTGCGTCCTCTGGGTACGCCAGAAACCTATGATTGTGGGTTCGAATCCCAGTTCGCACCGATTATGTTTCTAGGTTTGTCAGCACCATACCCGTGCTCGTGGGTTTCACCAAAGTGGTAAACATCTGAGGCCTGCATCACTTCGGGGTTTCCTCCCACATTAAGCTGACACACCGTGATATAACTGTAGTACTGTTAAAAGTGGCGTTAAACCCAACTCACTCACTCACTCTAGTCGATAGTGCGTCTGACTGAGAACGGAAGGCTGGTGGTTCATGCTGTATTTCAAACACCGTTCATGCTTACTGCTACAGCTCATAGTGGGTGGGATCTGTGAAGATCCGGGTTAGAAACGGTCTTCAGCAACCCATGCTTGCCTTACAAGGCGACTATGCTTGTGGTAACAGGGGACTAGTGACAACGGGTGATCTGGCTCGCTTGATTGGATCGATGCTCATGATGTCAATCACTGGATTTGTCTGGTCAAGACTTGATTATTTACAGCCCGCCGTCATACAGCTGTAATATTGCTGAGTGCGGCGTGCAACAACAAACCAACCAACCAACCAACCCTTTGTCTAATTATTTCATTTGGACATGTTTATCACATTTGCCATCAAGCTTTCCTTTGCACAACTCCTGAGGATTTCTATACGAAGCATTATAATGTGGAACGACATGACAGAGCATTATCTGAAGGCTGTGCGCTGACATACATGAAACAACAAGCAATTATTGATTCACCTGTTAGGAAACTCAGTCTGAATACAAGGATGAAAGTGAGTGTATTGATGATTGTATTTGAGATAACAAACATCACCAGTCCACTCCATATGTAACCACAACTAGAAACTCATTTTGTTCCAGCCGAATAAGCTTAAATTAATTTACTTGTATTGGAACCGTTTGTTGACCACAGATGATTAAATCACTATATCCAGTTTTGAATTGCAATCTGCTCAAGTATTTAGGCCAGCATCTCTTGCAAGGGCCTGTTTCAGTAAATTGGCTCAGCGCTTGCCGTATTTCGCCATCTATAAAGCAACCCCACGTATAAGGCGACCCCCCCTGTACAAGCCTTTAAAATCAGTGCTAATATATATACCCTGTCTATAAAGGGAATCGGAATGAAGCACGTCACCAGCGCATACACAATCCCTACATTTGCCATAAAAACGTGTTTGTCTTCCGCAGAAGTAGCAATCAGCTGTACATATGTTTCTCGGAATCTACCGGTGATTAGGTTAATAATTACCCAATAACTTTAAAGAATTTTGATACAATGACCGGAAGAATTGTATCTGAAAATATTATTTTCTCAGGATTAATTTATTCTAATATCATGTTAATTTAGTTACAGCTTTACTATACGCATTTGAAATAAACTAAGAACCATTAAAGCGTAGCTGATCGCTATTGCCGGATGTTTTTTCTTTTGAAACAATTTTACATCACAGTCTATGCTCCCAGGTTCGCGATGGTGAATTTTTGTTGTTGACATATTATAGTCAAATTACAACAAATATGACTTTCAGCGAGTCAAAGTATAGCATTTATGATATATATATATTCTCTATCCACTTATGTTTGTTTCAAGGCATTAATAGCGGTAATATGACTGTGGTTGCTGTAGATAACGGTGAGTCGTGCGATCTTCCGATCACTTCACATTAGGGCTGCAACGATTACACTATGAGGTGAATACGATTCGTAGCATGAATATAGCCTAACGAATACGAAAATTAATACACGAATACAATAACAAGTCAGCAGCTGATGTATTATTTGTTATATTCAGTGAAGCAATAACAACATAAATTACTTGACATGGTTTGTTAATTATTAATATATTATACATTTATATACTGCACTTATCCAGGTACTAGTATCTGCTCAAATGCGACAATGACCAGTGACCACTATACTGTTAAACTAAAGAGTATAAGAGTGTTGTCTTTTGAAAGACACACATGCACATTCTTGCATATTCACAAATATTCGATTCTAGTGGCCACGAATATCGAATTCATTTCATGAATGGATACGGTTCAATTCACTGAATACGAGAGTGAATCGTAACAGCCCTACTTCACATAAGATTTCGCCCAAATGAATATTAACAGTATTGAATGAAATTTTGAATAAAAAAAAAAAATTGATTACAAACAAACAAACCATCAAACAAGTCCAGATATATAAATTTTAATGAACACTTTTTATAACCAATTACATGATTAGTTTGCGTACTTCAGTATTGATTTGTTAACATGGTATTTCCGGTGTTACATGCTCACAGTAATGTCTTTGTGTTGGGAGGGAAAAAACATCAAAACTCTTCAACCCTGTGTATAAGACGACCCCCCTTGAAAGCACCCTAATTCTGGTAAGAAAACTCGCCTTATACACAGCGATATACAGTATATATCGCATTAAGATCCTTTTGTGGCCAGGGCCTTTGGACCATGTGCACAGAAACATCTCAGCACTTATAAAGACCATGAAGAATATTGCAACTCCCACACTGCAAATATTGCTAAGACCGTTGACCAGCTTCATCGTGAGGTTGATAGAGCGTCTGCCCAGAGAGTGGCAGGTTAGTTATGTTCGATCCCGCGTTAAACCAAAAGATGATACTTGTTGTTACCCTGCCTGGCACTTAGCATTAAGGTGATAAAATACTTGGCGGCTTTGATTCAGCATACTGTGTCTGAGCGGAATATCCATATTAAAACACACACACAGACATGCATGAACGTTGATATATTTGTGTAATTGAACCTTAAATGTGACATTAAACCCTGTTTGAGCTCAGCTCTAAGACTGCTTTGTGAAACAGGCCCTGGTCCCACGTTCACAAAACTGTTTTAGCACTGAGACTGAATTGTTACTCATGCCTCACCATTGACTAAAAATCGTTGTAGTCCTCGGTCACGTACTGGGTCCCGAGCACCTGTACAGCAATCTGAAGAACTTTGAGTCTTCTTACATTGCTTTTATAAGAGATATTAAGGACAATCTCCTGTTTATGCTTCTGACCACCTCTGTGATCTAGTGGTAGAGCATCCGCCCGGAGGTCCAGGGTTCGATCCTAGGCTGCGTCTTACCAATAGATGTTAAAAGATGGTACTTGTTGTTATCCTGGCTCTTGGCATTGAGGGGATAAAACAAGGACTGGTCGGCTCTGGTATTCATGTTACACTGCGGGTTCGTATCATTGGGCTAGCACTATAAAATCGGCATCAGTCAGTCAGGACTAGAACACACACACACACGCACTCACACACACTGCTAAAAAAGTGCAATAATGGACGCGATGTTAAACCCCATTTCACCTCGTCTGTTTGTCATATCATTTTCATGTAGGAGTTAACTGAATTATTAAATATATAAATTAAAGCTAAATTAATTATCATAACCATATTAATCAAATAGTGTATTTTTACAACCATGGGTAATTCAATTTCAGTCATCACAAAGACACATGATCAATTTTCTGTATTCAGTCAATTTGTGAATCTTGCTGTTATTGCAGCCAATTCCAAGGTGATACAGAGCGTATCCCACCTCACTCTCTGCAGTGCAAGAGCCGCTGCGCTACCTGTGGAATGCTCCTGTCAACACCAAGGACAAACAATTAAATGACTTCAGTGTACTGTATGTCCAGGCTGTGTTTGCTGTGCCCCTGGGATGGTGGCTGTCAGTGGTCTGTGCCATCAGCTTCAGGCTGCTGGTCACTCAGTATTTATCAGGGTTTTGATCTGTTCATGTACATACTACTCACGGGGCGGTCGGGTAGCCTAGTGGTTAAAGCGTTCGCTCGTCATGCCGAAGACCCGGGTTCGATTCCCGACATGGGTACAATGTGTGAAGCCCATTTCTGGTGTCCCCTGCCGTGATATTGCTGGAATATTGCTAAAAGCGGCGTAAAACCAAACTCACTCACTCACATACTACTCACAAGAAGTTAGACATCTGATGTGTTCAAATAATGGCAGGACAGATTTGAAGTTATGAAACAAAAACAGGTGTTCTTTGGCTTCTTTTGAGTTTTGGGTTAGATTTAATGAGATTAGGTCTTCTGCAACCCTGATGCTTGCCGTAAAAGGTGACTAACGGAATTGGATGGTCACGCTCGCTGACTTGGTTGTTGCATGTCAACGTATCCGAATTGCATGGCTCGATGCTCATGATGGCAATCACTGGCTTGTCTGGTCCAGAATATACATGTTGTGTTTGTGTTTGTGTATGTGGAGGACGAGTATTATTTTTTGTTAGTTTGACCCAGTTATAACAAGTTACGAGTAGATCACTTACCAAAGAAATAGTGTGAATATCCGACCAAACAAACATTTAATATCATTATGTCTACAACTGATTGTAAATTAATTAAATGTCTAGCTATCTATATCTGTCAAACGATGTCACTTCATAGTACATTATTGTCAGAACAATAAGATCTGTGTACATCACGTCCATTGTAATACAAATGTAACCATGGGCCGATGGCCTACGCTTCCGTAAAAAAGTAAATACTTTTGCCTCAGGTTTCACAAAATAAGTGTTCGCTGAGCATGGTGGATGTCTTGAAAAATAATGTGTCGTGAAAAAACTGTCGGTAACAAAAATCCCAGCGTGTGAATTTCGGCTAGTCACTACCATGGGCATGCCCATGGGTTACACCCAAGTGGTAAACAGCAGAAAAACCAGCAACACCTTTGGCTTTTCTCCCAGATTAAGTTGACACACCGTGATAATACTGTTCAAAGCAATGTTAAACCTAGCTAACTCATTCACTCAGAAACTGAAAGTCAATTTTACATGGCCAGATGTTTATCTCTGAAAGATAAGTTATGAGATAAAAGACCTCACTTAAGCCAGGTAGGTGTTTCCTAATCCACTAACTTTCATCTTCCTGAGGCAAGTGAGTTAACTGACTGTAAAAGTCCAGTTTCCACCCTTGCTGAACTATGCTGGAATTTCTGGGCTCAGACGTAGCACCACCAGTGGCTATTACAAGTTATGTCCCTTCTATGTCCTTCCTATTGACCAATCAGATTCTATCTCTCATATCACTTGTATTTGCTTCAAACGAAATGGCGGCGCCTAGTCAAGACGATCTTTTCGATAATCAAAATCTCTTTTGAGATAAACATGATAAAATGGGTCTTACTTCGCAAAGTGCATCATGTGAGCATGTTGATTCAAATCATGAAAACATTTGGAAAATATCTGTTGACACCGAGTTGGTGGTACATGTTTTGCAAATCCTGCAAAGGACTGAAATCTGCACAGCAGTTGACAAGCCAGATTTCGATTTCGTTACGCGATTTTGATTGGACTAATATATGCATAGAGTCTTATTAGTCCAGCCAAAATATAACTCCATTATTCCACCGTAGTTTGGCTAGTTGGGAACAGGACTTTTAAAGTGAGTTAACTCCCTTGCCTCGGGAAGATGCTAATTTCAATACGCTTCCAAGAATACTTGAATTATTTTTAATGTCATTGTTTTGTGGGATTTAAACTGTTAGTGTTATTTTAGCAATGATCAGACTCAGTTCAATGTTTTTTGTTGTAGTGCGCTCTTCCTTTTAGACCTTTAGAACTCTACTTATCTTCCCTGTATTTAGATGTGTGTTGTTTTGGAGCATAGACTTGGAAATCAGTGTGTTCATGAGTGAAATATAATCAACCATGTTTTTTAGCATGGTTTAGACAGAGCAATTCGTCACAGACAGTCAAGTAGTGAAGGACGCTGCTTCTTCTCGCAGAAAAGATAGTCAATGTTGTTTGAAGGCCACATCACCCGGGCTGCAACAGGATGCAACAGATCAAGAATTTAATTTCTTATTGCTTGATATAGATTTTAGTTGAGAAAAAGCCCACATGATCAGTGAGTTCCGCTCCCATTTAGCACACAGGCAAACTCGCCTTGCAGTAACGACATGATTCATGGCCAAGAAAAAACATGCAATTTTGTAAACTTGCGCTAACTGAGCTGTTGTTTTGTTTCATAAAAAACTGTGATAACGTAAACTTCGGCCAACAGTGAGAGGACTCCTTGGGAATGTCATTGTTCAGCAGATTGGGCAAACGCTTCAGTCATGTCAGGATTGCCAGCTATGTTATTGGTTCAGCCGCTTTGCCAACAAGAACCAGGCTTTTGAGGTTGGAGATTGCCAGTCATTGACATGATTAAAGGATTGGGCAAAACAAGTGGAAATATATAAACTGTCCTTTTCCTTGTCATTGATAGTGGACAGGTGGTTGGGAATGGCTTTCCCCTATTGTCTATTGTCAGTACATACGGGGTGCAATATGTATTGGGATGCTTAATTTTAACCGTTTTTGTATAGAATTCTTCATGTTCAGACAATTCCATGAGGTTGCAGCTGTCAACTTTTTGTGTTTACCTTGCATGTTTGATTAATTTGTGTGGAGAGTTGTGCCAGAATCTGAAGATCGTGGGTTCAAATCCCATAGGGTCTCTGGTTTGTGGTCTCACTCGCTCGCTCACTCACTCACTCACTCACTCACTCACTCACTCACTCACTCACTCACTCACTCTCTTTCTCTCTCTCTCTCTCACTCTCTCACTCACTCACTCACTCACTCACTCACTCACTCTCACTCACTCACTCACTCACTCACTCACTCACTCACTCTCACTCACTCACTCACTCACTCACTCACTCACTCACTCACTCACTCACTCACACACTCACTCACTCACTCTCACTCACTCACTCACTCACTCACTCACTCACTCACTCACTCACTCCATGGTTTACACACAGTTGTGGGGAAGGAGGCAATCTTCATTTGATGGAATTCCTTGTTTTGTGAGCTAGTTGTCCAGATTTTTAAATGTCAAACCCCCTTTCCACAGACAATGAAATATTAATTTTAGTTCCATCTATTCCAGTGATCATCACAAGACGTGGTATGATATTACAATGTCAGATGGAGGTAATGGAATAAAGGAAAGGAACTCTGGATTGGCTCATCATAAATTTATAGAACAAAAGAAAGATTTGAAAATGCACCATGAATTATTATTTTCTTGTCTATGTTAGAATTTGACATTTGATTATATTCTGCTCAGTGGGGACTGCTCTACATGTTGTCATGAAATCAATAATCATTTTCATGTTGAAATAAGCTATTAATGTTTAAAGAATGTTGACCTCATACTTATCATGCTTATTGGGATTGACTTGAATGTTAATAAATGATTTACATCAAGGGTAATTTGATTTGCTTTTAATTTAGGCAAGTCTATTAAAGTCTAAACAAGTGATATATTATTGCCTTATGGACAGTGTCGGCCCATGCTGTATATGAGGAACGGGGTGGGGGAGTTGCAGTGCATTGTCTTGTGATGTTCAGTTTCATGTGATGTTATAATCTGATTGCTTCATTATATGGCCATTTCACGTTGCAATATCAAGTCTTGGTTTAAGCTTATCCCATGTTGTGTTCCACCGTTAAGTCTTGTTCTAAGCTTATCTCATGTTGTTTTGCATTTGTCAAGTCTTGTTTTAAGCTTATCTCATGTCGTGCTGCAGTGTCATGTTGTATAAGCTAATACCTCATGTCATTTTGCAATGTCATGTTATGATTTGTTTACGTCATGTCACATGCCATGTTGCAGCTGATCTTTCCCATTGTCCATGTAGGGGCCATCATGTCATATTACGTTTACAGAAACCAACACACCTGTGTATATCATGCAATCAAGGCAATGGATACACATTGTTATCAAAATATTGGTCATCAAAGATTATTTACTTAAAAGGATCACATGTTGATCTTGATTATCAGTTGTCTAAAGGATTATTTGTCTGCACCACATGTACTGCGAAACATGTAAGGATGGATTGCATCAAGAAATGGTCAGCTTCTCCAGCTTCTCTCAGCCAGCACTTAGCCAGGATTGATTACAGCGTTTACACTTTGAAGTGACAAACTGAACAGAAATTATAGGGTAATGAGACTGAATAATGCTTTGAGGCAGGTTTTTTTGTCTTCAGAACCTTTGAGAACTCACATTGGAAGTGTGTGAAGTATTGTCATCACACTTTGAACTGAAAACTGAAAGAAAAATATATTTTTCAAAGGAATTCAAATGATTTTGGAATTTGTCTGGTTTCTACCACACTGCTTTTGATTATATTATACCGCTTCAGATTTTAGAAATTATTTCAAATCTTGAGAATTGTGCTTTTTTTAAACCTTAAAGTGAAATACAACAGCATTATGTTAAAAATCGTCATCTTTCTGTGAGGTCATCATCCATGGCCAATAATCTGTTCATATTTTATTCTTCTTGACGACTCTCATTGTCTCCAGAACCACTTGGATAAAGCTGAAACTTTGTTCTTCAGAAGGTTTATAATCGGCTCCTCGGATCCTTGTTTTCACATTTTGACCTGTCAAGTGTAACTGTTGTATAATATTGCCTGGTGCCCAAGTAAGCCAGAATTTCAGTATTTATGGCCATTGTACAGACATTGTAATGCTCATTATGCACAGATTGCTGTTCAGTTTAAACCTGTTTGCACACATATAGGGTGACCTGTAACATGTGACATTGACAGAAACTCGTAACTAATGTGTAATCAGTTTGCACCATATGCTAACATTAAAGGGGACGGTGTGTTTTTAAACAGTAATTTATAGTCTTTTTTCCTCAAATCAGAAAATGCTTGTCGTAAGAGGCAACTAACAGGATCGGATGGTCAGACTCGCTGACTTGGTTGATGCATTATCATATCCAAACTGCGTGGATCGATGCTCATGTTGTCAGTCACTGGATTGTTTAATCCAGACTCAATTATTTACAGACCGCCATCATATAGCTGGAATATTGCTGAGTGTGACGTTAAACAAACAAAAACTCACTCACTCACCCACCCACCCACTCCTGTTCCATTAAGCAATTAAGCAAGAATAATATTGATCCAGTCATCAAATTTACTGCCAGAGTTTGCTCAGAGTGATACCATGAGTATAGTGATGATTTACTCATTTGACATGTTGGAGTGTCATGTATAAACAATTAGTAAATGATGCATGGTGCTGACAGCTTGGCGACCTCAACTTGTTACAGTTACCATTCACTGTACATTCTGCCTGGAGCTAGAGGAAACACCGTACAATAGACAATGCTGGGACGTCCTGGATATCCTGAAACAATGTGTTTGGGAAAAAAACAAAAATAATTGTTCGGCTCCTCCATTATCAAGAAAACGTTCTGTACTTTAATAAACCTTTTCAGGACATTCAGCATTCCAGTGAAAAATTTCTATTTTGTACCATAACTTGGAATTCATTTTTTCTCGAGAAATTATTTTATCAAACGAAATCCATGGATACCCTTCCAGAATATCAAATGGCTGGTATTAATACCCTGTTCACATGCGCCTCTATATATATGTGTGTATATATGTGCATACGTGTGTAGAAATACATACGTGAGTATACTTGTCATGTGAACGCGTTTACTCGTGTGTATATTTACACCAGGAGCAAATTTGCATCATGTCTGGAGCAGGTGCAAATGTAAATGTAAATTTGCACTGTGTGTATATGTTGCAATGTGAATGTTTATGTTAACGTAAGAGAATGATCTAATTAATATCTGTTCTTTTACCAACACCAAACAAATTGTCAACAGTTGCCAACTTTTATGCGTCTATACAGAGTTGAGCGGATGGTGTTTTCTTTTAGTTTCAAGGAGTCAAAACTTTGTGTACAAATTAAATCAAACACATGTTGCTTCACACGAAAATCTTCGGTGAAGTAACTCTCTTCGCATTCAGATTTGGAAAACAACCTGCTTTGTGTTGAAAGTTGTGAACAGACTGACAAATATGTGTGCCTTACACAATTTACATACTTTATTTACACACTAAGATGCTTTTCATGTGAATTGACAGTAAATATACATATACGCACGTATGTATAGTTAAGCGTTTGTAGAATTACTTACGTCAGTAAATGTTGTGCATGTCACAGTGAACGGGGTATTTGACGCTGACAAGAGGTATTATGATCCATATTGTGACACTTCGTGTTGTAATACATCAATATTACGACATATTAAATGCTTGTCAGAAGAATAGCGACCAAATGAATGGGATGGTCAGTTGGTTGACTGTGGGTCATTGTACCCCATGACAAGGTTCAGATTGAGGGACCACCCCCTTGTATTTTTGTTGCTTATGTATCGAGTTTTGCATTACCTTTTAAGCTTTAAGTAAATAACCACTTGGGCCTTTTAGGCCTTTATTGTATATATATATATAATACATCTTTTTAGATTGCAAACATGATGGTCTTATTACTAAGTGTTAGTTGAAATGCTAATCTGTAACATCAAATTCAAGGTAGTTAGTCGGCCACTTTAGGTGAAAGACTACCTAAGCTCATCACGCCAAAGACCCGGGTTCGATTCTCCACATGAGTACAATGAATATTGTCCAATGTTAATAAATCCTTAAGCTTCAGTTGGTTTATCTGTGTCAATGCACCTTAATGCAATCGGTCTGTCCATTAATGTATTTTTCAACCTCACGTGTGTACAGTCTGTCCACACTGTTAATAACTTTTGAGAACTACGAGTTGGCTCACTGTAGTCGCTGTGATTTAGTAACCCTGATGGTGTGGCACTCTGCTCACAATATACGTAACTGGACTGTCTGGTCTAGACTTGATTATTTTCGGCTGTTGATGTTGGAATGTTGCTGAGTGGGGCATTAAGCATGTTAAGGCATAAAAATACCCAAAAAAACTTAATTTTTTTGGAAGATATTTAACAAGAGTGGTGAAACCCATGAACACAATCACATGGTGCCGACAAACAAAGGCTCATTATAAACCAGGGCATTTGTAAAAGGGATTCGAACCCACAATTAGTGGACACTGGCATGGCAGTCAGCAACTACAAGTTGGATGATTCAAGTTTTTGTCTGGTTTTTCATCTTTGTATTTTCAATACATGCTTGTGATCATTTGTTCCGAGTCGACAGCATGGTAATGAAATCAATAAGCCCTTTGTTATTTTTATGAAACCCTGACGTAATTTGCTATTAAATGTTTACACATCGTCTCCTTCAGTGTTTTGTGATTAAAGTCATGCTTTCCGTGTCAAGGTAACTTAAGGTGGGCCCCATCAGTTTTGTCCTAATTCTCTGGTTACCATAGTAACTGATGTGATATGTACAAAAATAATTGAATTTTCTCTGTTCAGCATCATGTTATCTGCATCAAGGCAGTGATGAAAAACATGTAAGATTTGAATAAGGATATCTATTTCTTGTATTACTTTCAGATATTGTGTTACCATGGTGACAGTGTCTGTTAGCATGGTTAGGAAGCATTGTCTGTTTATTGTGTTTCTGCTGCTTATATATGTAGGGCATATTGCAGGATTTAGTTTTTTGATTGACTTGGACCTGATTTGCTACCACTCCATGGCAGAAATACCTTGTCGGGATAATGGTTTAGAATTGATTCCCAGCAGCCTACCATGCTGGCGTTAGAAATCAGAAGGTCAGACTCAGTGACTTGGTTGAGATTAGGGCTGGGACGGGTAACTCGGGTACTCAGGTCGAATGGGTCCTGAGTAGGACCCGGGTACCCACTGGACTACCTGGACCTGGTAGTCACATGATATATTGTTTAATGACAAAAAATCACTATAGCTCCAAGGTTACACAAGTCGGTAAATTTCTTTCTGACTATGCACACGTTCCTTTTGATTTGCATATGTTTGAGTAAATATATAACTTGAGTCAACTTCAGTGTTTGCATGATCTGATCATTTTATATGTAAATAGCATGTGCCTGAGGGCTGTAGTAATACAATTCCCAATCGGACATTCAGCGGTAGAAACTAACAGTTTCAGTCCACTAGTCCTTATAATGATAGCATATAGCAAAACCTTTAGAAATGTCAAAATTCTACAGTCCTTAGGATACCTTTACTATTGGGCAGTTTGGCAAGGACTATAGGACTAGTGCCAATTTCTAACCCTGACATTTTGTACCAAACTCTTGAGCCCTACAGCGAGTACCCGGGTAGGGTCGGGTCGGGTCGGGTCGGGTCGGGTAATAGGAGGTTGGGTACCTGGGTAGTAAATTTGAACTTGTCCCAGCCCTCGAGTCATCATATCCCAATGGCATTCATCATTCACCGAATATCATTCACTGGGTTGTCTAGTCCACACTCAGTTATTTACAGACTGAAGTCATACAGCTGGAATATTGCTGAGTGTGGCATTAAACAACAACAACAAACAACCAGCCAACCAACCAAACAAACAATGGCACCATGCAGTGTGTGACTTCACCAACTAGTCCTTAGCCCAAGTCTGTTGGAATGTTATTTGATTTAGTAAGCAACTAACAGGATCGGGTTGTCAGGTTTACCAACTTGGTTCATGCATGTCATCGTATCCCAATTGTGTCGAACGATGCTCATGATATCAATCATTGGATTGTCTGGTCCAGACTCGATTATTTACAGATGGCCTGACACTGTTACCAATGGGAAGATGGCAACTCTACACCGTATCATATTTGCACACTCATGAAAATAAAATTAGTTTCCAACCCTGTTCATATGTGTTGACATGGTTAGTACTCATAAGGTTGAGGATATTCCAGTATTCTACTAATGGCTTGCATAAACATGATAAAGACAAATCCTTTGGACAAGTTTAGTGCATTTGCATCCACACTTAAAGTGAGCTGTCGCAATAAATTTGATGAGGGACATGAAAACTGCATCAGCCAGTGACAGGTCGCAGGGTGCCATTGTCTAGAGGCAGTAATAAATATAAGTGGCGGGTACTTTAGCAGCCTGACTTAGGCCTTTGATGGGATATCCAGGGGAATATGGAATAGGGGATGTGTCAAGGCATACTTAAATCATTTTTCTACAGTATGGTTAATCAAGACCAGGGTTTTACATGACGCAGACATGAGTTTCCAGTTCTCACAAATGTGTAGAATGGACGCAGAAAGAAAATACGGCATTCGACGTAATAAGCGCCTATGATGACATTTGCTAATATATTGGCGAGTGAACAATCCCAATTAGGGTAGCACCCCTTCCGATTGATCAATGTACACAAGACATATTTATTCTTGTATAATACGCACTCGTGTGTTATATGCACCCTTAATTATGGGCAATTAAATTCTGGAAAAATATATCTGTCGTACATAAACATATAAGGCTGTCAGCATAAACCACGAAATTTATCTTTCAACTCTGTTTTTTTTTCACCACAAAATTGTGTTCTAATGAGCCCCCTATTTCTAATTTTGAGAGCACCCTGTGCACTTATTACGTCGAATACGGTAGGTTGCATCCTGAGGGACGTACATTTAATATTCAGTGAGTGAGTGAGTTGGGTTTAACGCCGCTTTAACAGTATTCCAGTTATATCGCAGCGTGTAATATTCAGTATACCAACTTTTTTAGATGAAATATAAAGTTCCTGTAATTCACGTAATTATCAAATCTTACAGTTCACTATACCATTTGATTACTTCACATTTACAGGACCCTCATTTGTCTTGTAAGGACCCTGGAAATTATTTATTGGGGGTCCCATGGATCCCTAATTTTGTAGGTCAGTCCAACCCGGAGAACAATGCATTGCTTTCATTGCCTGAACAGATACCTATATGTTACCACTGTTACATATTCTGTATTGATGTGCTGTCATCACTGTAAGACAGGGTACAGAGTCTCCCTAACTAATTATACAGGGGTCACAGTCTGCCTGACAGTTAGGGGTCTGTTAGAAACTACGGTGAATAAAGTTACTTTTGACTTTGGGATGTAATTCAAACATAGCTTTTATGAGGGCTTCAATTTATAACATGTTTTTTTCTGTGTTTCAGAACATAAGGTGATAATAGTTGGCTTGGACAATGCAGGGAAGACCACAATTTTGTATCAGTTGTGAGTATAGATGCTAACTCTTTTCTGTTGTCAGCATGTTTGTCATGGAATCCATCAGAACTGTTGAAGGAGTTCACTGGCTTGGACTGGACATACCCACTAGCCTGCTAGTCTCAGTCACTGGTCTTCTAGTCTCCGACAATCACTGGTCTTCTAGTCTCCGACAGCCACTGGTCTTCTAGTCTCCAAAAGCCACTGGTCTTCTAGTCTCCGACAGCCACTGGTCTTCTAGTCTCCGACAGCCACTGGTCTTCTAGTCTCAGACAGTCACTGGTCTGCTTGTCTCAGACAGCCACTGGTCTTCTAGTCTCAGACAACCACTGATCTGCTTGTTCCAGACAGTCACTAGCCTGCTAGTCTCACACAGCCACTGGCCTGCTTGTCTCAGACAGCCACTGGTCTTCTAGTCTCAGACAACCACTGATCTGCTTGTTCCAGACAGTCACTAGCCTGCTAGTCTCACACAGCCGCTGGCCTGCTTGTCTCAGACAGCCACTGGTCTTCTAGTCTCAGACAACCACTGATCTGCTTGTTCCAGACAGTCACAAGCCTGCTAGTCTCAGACAGCCACTGATCTGCTTGTTCCAGACAGCCACTGGTCTGCTTGTTCCAGACAGTCACTGGTCTTCTAGACTCAGACAACCACTGATCTGCTTGTTCCAGACAGTCACTAGCCTGCTAATCTCAGACAGCCACTGGTCTGCTTGTCTCAGACAGCCACTGGTCTGCTTGTCTCAGACAGCCACTGGTCTGCTTGTTTCAGACAGCCACTGGTCTGCTTGTTCCAGACAGCCACTGGTCTTCTAGTCTCAGACAGCCACTGGTCTGCTTGTCTCAGACAGCCACTGGTCTGCTTGTCTCAGACAGCCACTGGTCTGCTTGTCTCAGACACCCACTGGTCTGCTAGTCTCAGACAGCCACTGGTCTGCTAGTCTCAGACAGCCACTGATCTTCTAGTCTCAGACAGCCACTGGTCTGCTTGTCTCAGACAGCCACTGGTCTGCTTGTCTCAGACAGTCACTGGCCTGCTAGTCTCAGACAGCCACTGGTCTGCTTGTTCCAGACAGCCACTGGTCTGCCTGTTCCAGACAGTCACTGGTCTTCTAGTCTCAGACAACCACTGATCTGCTTGTTCCAGACAGTCACTAGCCTGCTAGTCTCAGACAGCCACTGGTCTGCTTGTCTCAGACAGCCACTGGTCTGCTTGTCTCAGACAGCCACTGGTCTGCTTGTTTCAGAGAGCCACTGGTCTGCTTGTTCCAGACAGCCACTGGTCTGCTAGTCTCAGACAGCCACTGGTCTGCTTGTCTCAGACAGCCACTGGTCTGCTTGTCTCAGACAGCCACTGGTCTGCTTGTTTCAGACTGCGACTGATCTGCTAGTCTCACACAGCCACTGGTCTGCTTGTCTCAGACAGCCACTGGTCTGCTTGTCTCAGACAGCCACTTGCCTGCTAGTCTAAGACAGCAACTGGTCTGCTTGTCTCAGACAGCCACTGGTCTGCTAGTCTCAGACAGCCACTGGTCTGCTAGTCTCAGACACCCACTGGTCTGCTTGTTCCAGACAGCCACTGATCTGCTTGTCCCAGACAGCCACTGGTCTGCTTGTCTCAGACAGCCACTGATCTGCTTGTCTCAGACAGCCACTGGTCTGCTTGTCTCAGACACCCACTGGTCTGCTTGTCTCAGACAGCCACTGGTCTTCTAGTCTCAGACACCCACTGGTCTGCTTGTCTCAGACAGCCACTGATCTGCTTGTCTCAGACAGCCACTGGTCTGCTTGTCTCAGACAGCCACTGGTCTGCTTGTCTCAGACAGCCACTGGTCTGCTTGTCTCAGACAGCCACTGATCTGCTAGTCTCAGACACCCACTGGTCTGCTTGTCTCAGACACCCACTGGTCTGCTTGTCTCAGACAGCCACTGATCTGCATGTCTCAGACCCCCACTGGTCTGCTAGTCTCAGACAGCCACTGATCTGCTTGTCTCAGGCAGCAACTGGTCTGCTTGTCTCAGACAGCCACTGATCTGCTAGTCTCAGACACCCACTGGTCTGCTTGTCTCAGACACCCACTGGTCTGCTTGTCTCAGACAGCCACTGATCTGCATGTCTCAGACACCCACTGGTCTGCTTGTCTCAGACAGCCACTGATCTGCATGTCTCAGACACCCACTGGTCTGCTTGTCTCAGACAGCCACTGATCTGCATGTCTCAGACACCCACTGGTCTGCTTGTCTCAGACAGCCACTGGTCTGCTAGTCTCAGACAGCCACTGGTCTGCTTGTCTCAGACAGCCACTGATCTGCATGTCTCAGACACCCACTGGTCTGCTTGTCTCAGACACCCACTGGTCTGCTAGTCTCAGACAGCCACTGATCTGCTTGTCTCAGACAGCAACTGGTCTGCTTGTCTCAGACAGCCACTGATCTGCTAGTCTCAGACACCCACTGGTCTGCTTGTCTCAGACACCCACTGGTCTGCTTGTCTCAGACAGCCACTGATCTGCATGTCTCAGACACCCACTGGTCTGCTTGTCTCAGACAGCCACTGATCTGCTTGTCTCAGACAGCCACTGATCTGCATGTCTCAGACAGCCACTGGTCTGCTTGTCTCAGACAGCCACTGATCTGCATGTCTCAGACACCCACTGGTCTGCTAGTCTCAGTCAGCCACTGATGGATGCTTGTAAAGACCTCTAGTTTTATAATTGATAAATTCTTATTATTGGAAGCAGTGAACAAGCTGACTACTTGTTTGCCATTGTTTCAGATTAGTCTGTATTTAGAATGAAATTATAAACATTTACCTCCCTTGCAGTAGAATATATATATAATCAGTCTACGACTTTATCCACTAGCCTCAAGCCCGAATCAAGTAAAATTATGTTTCTTGTAGTAAGCTCAGATATTATCGTCTGTATGATGATATTACATCTACTGAGAATATGCTGAGTAAGAGCCAAGACCGGGCTAGAAAAGACTTGAAAGATTTTGGCATTGATGTATTATTAAAGGCTTGATATGATTACAGTTTGATGAACGAGGTTGTCCACACGTCACCCACTATCGGCAGCAATGTGGAGGAGGTTGTGTGGAAGAACATCCACTTCCTCATGTGGGACATCGGTGGACAGGAGACGCTCCGGTCGGCCTGGAACACATACTACACCAACACAGAGGTAATAGCCGCAGGGGGAGATAGAGGAGGGAGGTTGAGAGCTATGTGACATCAGTCTTTAAATAATTGAGTCTGGACCAAACAATCCTGTGATTGACAATTGAGATACGATGACATGTAATGAACCAAGTCACCGAGTCAGACCACCTGACCTTTTTATCTTACCCAGAATCTCGGGTTTAGTTGATGTAAAATTAACGTCCCTTGTGTCAGGGTGACAAGCAATGGAACAAACTATCTGGAACTATTCCAAACAGGCATCCACAGGCCTGGGGTTCCTGCGGTCCTTGAGGTCTTTTATAGTGTTGCAATCGGGGGACCCCAAATTCTTCATCTTTCAACACAAGACTTATGACAAGTATTCAAAAGAAACCATTTGGTATGGTGTGGTAGGTTGAAGCATGGAGCTCACAGCCTCATACACTAAACTTGAAAAATGTTACAAAGACCAATTACAGTATTTGCTGTAAAAAGCCCCCAGGCAGAATTTAAAATTGACAACGTGGTGGGCTTGTTAAAACCACACGCAGGTTAAATTCCTTGTCAGAGATCTGGCGGTAGAGAAGAGACTCGGTTCAAACATTGATGAAACTAAGACCTATTCAATAATAGTTACAAGGCAATTAATTACCCCTTCCTATACACTGCTGTATATTCTGTAAAATATCTGTAATATACACAAAAAAAGTATGGCCTGGCATGTAAATTGTCACTCTAGTATAATGGGGCACTTTAATGATTTTCGTTAACAAATTGGTGTAAAATTTGGTAATGGGTGCTTTTTATGGTAAATACAGTACCTAAACATTGACGGATGGCCAGTATTGGAACCTTTTTTCTCCAATTACCAGTTTCAGCCCTGGCCTCAGCAATCCTCACTGGGATGCAGTTATTATGAAATAGAAAAATGATTACCCTTCAGGAGATAGATTGTTTTGAATCTTTTTCCCAACTGCTTTTTGATGTATGAGGACAAATCTCAATTACTTTCCTGCCCTTTGCAAAATATGGAGCGTTAAAATAACAGCTATTAATAGCTCTTGGCCCTGAGATATGCATAATTCAAGAAGTGCTAAAGTTTTAGATATATTTATGAGTATTCATGAGTATTCATATTTTGGATTTATGGCAACTCCAAATGCTGAGGTTGAAAGGTGTTAAGAATGCTGATTGGGATGTTTTCAGGAAGTGTTCTTCAGGTATTTGAACAAGGGCAGTCTTTGACCCAAGTTTCTTCCTGAGGAGATGTACTGGTAGATAAATACAGTGCAGATGTTCTTTAAATTATTCATCTTGGTTAAGTTCCTGGATTTAACTATGTCAACCTTTAGATTTAAAATCCAGCCTTTTTCATTAAATTGTAATCTTTCTCGCTTGTCCAAAGTTCAAAATTTGCAAGGAATAGATAGAAAAAATGTCAGGTGTCAATGTCTGACATGCCTTTCAGCTGGAGAAACTAACAATTTTAATCCACTTGTCCTTATAATAATTACATATAGCAAACCCTTAAAAATAGCAAATTACTATTGGGCAGTTTGGCAAGGACTACAGGACTAGTGCCAATTCTAACGCTCAAAGTTACAATTTGACATTTCCAGTAGGGTACAAAGGACTCTCATACCTTGTCCTTTCTTGATAATGAAACTTCTTTTCATGAGACATATGATTCTGTTTAAGAATATAAAATGAGTAAAAATTCTGCTGATTAAGTAGACTATGTTTGCCAACTTGACTTGTTTGATTCAGTTGAATGTTGATATTGCCAATCATGCTGCCGATCTAGATGTAAAGTGTGGTGCTGAGATCTTTGACAGTAATGGAGCTACTTTCTGCTTCAGCGTGGGAACATCCACTTCAGTGCTGGATATCAGATACGGGTCACACAATATTATTTATTTAAGCTGGTTAGAAGTTTCTTTTGTTGCAAGCTATCATGTAGGTGATGATAAGGACTATTAAATCAGATGCATTTATATTCATGAGAGTATCATAGCGTTTGTGAGAAAAATGGATATTGATCTGTTTCCAATAACCTCAGTAAAGCTTTCAAATATTCATTCAGATAATGAACTTACTTTCCATGATATAACTGAAATACTGTTCAAAGCAATTTTTAACCCAAGTCGCTGTGTTTTCTTTATGCCAGAAATATGTGAATTTATAAAACTCTCTTAAGACAAATATACTGCCTTGAACATAAATAAACGAGAGAGTGACAGACTTTCAGTCAGACAATAAATGTCCAGCCCCACCTTTCCAGAAAATCAGATAAAAAGACGTGACAAGATCATGTGTAAGGGTGTCTGGGGACTAGCCCAAATGGCTGTAGGATTTTGAAATATTGATTTTTAAAGAAGGCATGTGAGTGTCACCTGGACTATTGCTGGAGTGTGTGTGGAGATGCATGTCTTGTCTCTGAGGTGTCACATTTCCTATTCTGCTGATAGCCGTTTCCCATGAAAGAGGGACACACTTGTTACAAAACCTGTATGTTGTTCTTATAGCTATATGTTCAAGGTGAGCGAATAGTGTCACATAGTGAGTGAGTGAGTTTGATTTTACACCGTTTTTAGCATTTTTCCAACAATATCACGGCAGGGGACACCTGAAATGGGGCCACATAAAGAAGTTAAAGACACCCAATTCTTTCATATTACTATAGTTAATCTGTCATGCCATGATTCTTTCATATTGCTATAGTTTAGATTACCAATAGTCATATGAAAAAATGGTGTTTTCTTCAACTTCTTCACAGTGAATAATTATTTTCTTCCTGATGTATCAATAATTTGATTCACATGAAGCATGTCTGTTTAGTAGGTTCTTTTTTTTATAAGGAACACACATTTTCTATTTTCTTCGTGTGTAGTTATTTGGGCTCCTGTGAGGAAGTAGTTGCTAGGCAATGTAGATGTGTGAGTTAACTAAATGGGTTAACTTGGTGGATTGCTTTTCATCATACTGTGATCGGGTTGGACTTGCCCACAATATCAATCACTGGATTGTGTGGTCTAGATTGGATTATTTACAACCGTCGTCATATAGCTGAAATATATTTGCCTAGTGTGGCATTAAAACAATTACAAACACTAGTTGAGTTGATCTTTGAGTTGATGACAACAGGGTTAGAATTGGTCTTCAGCGACCCATGCTTGTGATAAGAGGCGACTAAGGGGATCAGGTGGTCAGGCTCGCTGACTTGGTTGATGCATGTCATTGTATCCCAATTGCTTAGATCGATGCTAATGATATCAATCACTGGATTGTCTGGCTCAGACTCGATTATTTACAGACCGCCTTCATATAGCTGGAATATTGCTGAGTGCGGCGTTAAACAACAAACATTTGTGCAGTGTTGACCTTGTATTTCCATTTGTCATTGTGATGATTAACTTATTCTTTGTGTTTGTTATTATGGAGACTGAATCGATGTTTTATGTTTAGTCACGGGGACTGACTTCATGTTTCATGTATATTCACGGGGACTGACTTCATGTTTCATGTATAAACACGGGGACTGACTTCATGTTTCATGTGTAAACATGGGGACTGACTTCATATATATTCACGGAGACTGACTTCATGTTTCATGTATATTCACGGAGACTGACTTCAAGTTTCATGTATATTCACGGGGACTGACTTCATGTTTCATGTATATTCACAGGGACTGTTTCATGTATAAACATGGGGACTGACTTCATGTTTCAGTTTATAATCATCGTGATTGACAGCACAGACAGAGAGAGATTGTCCTTGACGAAGGAAGAACTGACAAAGATGATGCATCATGAGGTAGGTAACCATGGTAACAGTACAGGATGTAGCGTTAGCTGTTTGGTATTACCCGACACTGCACTATATTAGTGTATTTTATCACATCTATATATATATATATGATCATTTTAAGTATTAAAACAAAAGTCTGCTAACAGATATATGTTTAAGCAGAAATTCTTTGTGCAGAGTTGTTTCCCTTAGGCCTGCAAGAAACCTATCATAGCAGTTCAAGTACCAAAAATGTGTCTTAGGCCTGCATTACTTCAGACTTTCTTCCTACTTCAAATGGACATGCTGTGACAAAACTGAGATACTGTTCAAAGTAGGTCTTGGACGAGTCCAAATTTACTCCCCGAGTACCCTATCCCCTATTACCCGACCCACCTGACCCGACATGGGTACCCACCTCCCTGTTACCGTCCCTACATGGGTACCCACTCCCCTATTGCCCGACCCTACCTGGGTACCCGGGTACCCACACACCCACCCACCCCCCATCACCCGACCCTACCTGGGTATCTACCTGGGTACCCACCCCCCTATTACCCGTCCCTACCTGGGTACCCACCCCCCTATTGCCCGACCCTACCCAGGTACCCACCTCCCTATTACCCGACCCTACCCGGGTACCAACCCCCCTATTTCCCGACCCTACCCGGGTACCCACTCTAGCTCTCAAGAGATGTCTCAAAATGTCCTGGCCAGATGTACATGTATATAGAAACATGTATTTAACAATCTGGTCATGCATACACTGAAGTTGGCTGAAGGTGGACTTTATTGAATCACGTCAAAAGTCAGAAGGAATGGGTGCATAGTCAGAAAGAAATGCGAACATTAGTGACCGAAAGAGTTCCAGATAATTTTTGTAATTAAACGGGTCTGGGTAGTCATGTTTGTACCCGGGTCCTACTCAGTACCCACCCGACCCGGGTAGCCGAGTTACCCGTCCCAGCCTTAATTCAAAGGTATGTTGATTGTTGAACCAAACTCACTCATCCATTCTTATTGCAGGATCTGAGGAAGACGTCAGTGCTGGTATTTGCCAACAAGCAAGACATCAAGGGATGTATGTCGGCGGCGGAGATCTCTCAACAGTTGTCTCTTACCTCAATCAAAGACCATGTATGGCATATACAGGGATGCTGTGCCCTGACAGGGGAAGGGTAAGACCACAGTTGCCATGTTGGGAAGGGGGTGATGAGGCTTGGGTAGATTGGCAGTCCAAGCAGATTTGAATAAGTACTGCGCTTCATTTGTTCTCTGTGGGGACCAGGGCTACAATACGTACCCCATGAATCCATGGTCATACCAGGTGTCTGATGTGGATCAGGTGTCACTTTTTGAGCAATTGAGTTGTTACTCTAGGGTTTGAATTGGGTTATTTCATTTTTTATTGGGTAACCAATTTTTTTTCACTCTTCTATTTTTCCCTAAATTAGTGAACATTTCAAGATTTAAAAAATGAAATAATGTTTTAGATGTACATAATGTACAGATGTATATAAGTTCTAAATATATGGGCTTAACTCGGAAAGTAAATTAGCTCGTAATTGTGTTTTGGAAATTAGCTTCTTTGTACGCATGCTGAAAAAGCTTCATTGGGTATTTACCATGATTTTCGTGTGCTGTTTTTATACATTTGAGTTTTTCATTTCATGCATGCGTTTCTGTTGGCAAGTTAATTTAAAGTATTTGGGTTTTGAATAATTTGGGTTTTGAATAAACGCAAATATGCTGCTTGTCTGTAGCTCTGTGGGATGTTGCTGATATCCATCACTCAGTGTACACCTGTGACGATCTGGGGTAAAATAGGTCTTCAGCAACCCATGCTTGCCATTAAAGGCGACTATGCTTGTCGTAAGAGGCGACTAACGGGATCGGGTGGACAGGCTCGCTGACTTGGTTGATGCATGTCATCGTATCCCAATTGTGTGGATCGATGCTCATAATGTCAATCACTGGATTGTCGGGTCCAGGGTCGATTATTTACAGACTGCCGTCATTTAGCTGGAATATTGCTGAGTGCGGCGTTAAGCAACAAACAAACACTCAGTGGAATGAAATATGAACTTTGTTTGCAGGTTGTACCAGGGTTTAGAATGGATAACAAACCATTTGAAGAAACGGTGACAGATGGGATGAATAGACCATACACGCTCTGTAGCACAGATGGCTGCCATGGAAACAATCCTAGAAATTAACAAGCATTACAAGTTATAAAGACAAAGAAGAGACAGAGAGTGCCAATGGCAGGCCATTCTAAGTTAAATCGGAGAGAGAAAGGAATAAGTTATAAACTTTTCTCAAGGTGCTTTCTTTAAGCGAAGGTAGTTGTGTGGATGTGGAACTTGGTTCTCGGCAATCAGGATGTAAACTAGCAGTACTGTAACATGGAGTGGGATTTACAAAAGGATGTGGATTATCATGTGCACGTAATATAAATTTCCAAATTATCATCCATCATTTCACATGCTCAGAACTGTGAAAAGGAACTGAGGAATGACTATGTATTTTGCATTTACGAAAATCAATAATGTATATTTTATTCATGTTTCAGGTAATATCATTTTCGAAGTGTCATTATGTATGTATTCCTATGCTGTTGTCTCCCAAAAACTTGTGTTCCTCTATTTTGTTTGTATTTGTGTGAAGAATATCTGTTTTACACCTCGCTGCCTAGGAGTACAGATTCAGGAGCATTGAAATATTTCATTCCTAGCTTTAATTCAGTTTGTCACTATATCCTCTTGCGTAGAGACAGTGCTCATTACAAGACTCACTTTTGGCTCAAAATCAAATATTCTTTGAATGTCAGAGAAAATACTTCTTATGATAGTATATTGTGTATGTTTATGACGAGAATATAAATATTTTGATTGCTATCCGATTGCCAATAAACAAGGAAGTATAAAAAGGAATATTTTATTTAAAAAAAAACCCTTTGTTTTAGCCAGTTATATATTGTTCAGTGTGATTATTTCTTGTAATTGCGAATATGTGTAACATATTTTTATGAGTTATGAATGTGTGTATTTTGAGTGTACTATCATCTGTATATGGCATTTCAGTTCTGAAAAGACAAAAGTTATATTATGGGCTGTAAATCGGTCAGTAACCATCCTCAGTGATTCAGGGTATAATATTTCCATTCAGTTAGGATAAATACCCTGAACCCATTGGCCACTTTTGACTCAATAAGAAGCTATGCTGGTGTATATATGCTAACAGAATGAAGATATAACACACTGAATAATCTAGGATGGTCAGTAACAGATATATATATATATATGGAGATGTTTTATCACTTTTAAGAACAGCTTTTCAAAGTGACAGTATATTTCATTTAAGAACCTGCTTAAGCACTGTTAATGATGCGGTCGGGTAGCCTAGTGGTTCAAGTGTTCACTCGTCACGTCGAAACCCGACATGGGTAAAATGTGTGAAGCCCATTTCTGGTGTCCCCCGCCATGATATTGCTGGAATATTGCTAAAAGTGGCGTAAAACCATACTCGCTCACTCTCTCACATTAATAAAACAACATACAATTTAAAATTTTGTGAAACTTCACCAGTTCCGTAACTGAAAACAAATATGGTGAAAGGGAGGTAACTCTTTCTGTAACAAACTAGGAATCTTGTCACCAAGTTACCTATCTCATGTAAATCTAGTCCACAGATGAAAGTTAAGTATTATTTGTGTGTCTCACGATAAAATAATGCCATATTATTTTGTACAGTACCCATACGTATATGAAGAATCTTTGAGGATTATGGACTGGTCATTTATGGGGCGGTGGGGGGTGTCAGTGAGATTTTAGCATGTTTAGTGGAGGTTATGAAAAATGACAACGAAAGAGGGGTAGTTGCCAAAATCTATCACAACTATATGAGGATGGGGAGCATGAAAAAATGACAGTTTTAATATTCCTGATAAACAATAAAAATTAACATCATTTTGGGACTGGTCAATTTTTAATCGGAAGAGGATGATGAAATAATTTTACATAAAATGGAGGCGGGGAGGGGGAATATGATACAGTCCGAATACCATCCTTTCTTCCCCATCTCCCCCCATAATAAATTACCAGTTCCTTTAGGACTAAGTAGTAATGAAAAGGTGAAGTGTTTGGCCATTTGTTACAATTTTTGTGTTCGTAGATTGAGTCAATATTTTTCTTTTACCCCTTCTCCTGCTATTTACAAGATACAAGATCAAGCTGTTTTGAATGTGATCATTATGTTGATACCCATCAGTTTAATTTGAAACTTCAAACCACACTTGTATGTGATACTTGTTTTTTCACTTTCATGACAACAGTGCTACGTACGAAACTAAATCTGCTTTCTCAGATAATGAGTCGTTCCTGTAAATTTTATTTTTCGTTTTTAAGTTAGGTGGCTGTTGAGAGATAAGGCTATTGACAGTCACCATAGTTATTGTTGGAACAAAATGACAAGTCAAGTTACCATGGTTACTGATGGAACTAGATGACAAGTCAAGTTGCCATGGTTACTAATGGAACTAAAAGACAAATAAGGAGTCTTCCCATACTTCAACATGATAGAAGCTTTACTTTTTAAATTGCTTTCGAAGATGCTTTCATTTATTCAATGCTATTGCCATTGTTTGTTTGTTTCAGAAGCTGGTCAACTGATTTTAAGTATTGATAACTTTACGATATTCAGGAAAAACTTTTCCATGTTTTGCCATGTACAAAAATCAGGGGGAAATCCTTTAAAGTACTGTAGAATATGTGAAACAAAAAGTTTCTACTGTTTCAGGGGCATTGCTACATGCATTATATGTCAATAAAAAACATCACTACAAGTTATGTGTTGTATAAATTTGGATCAATCTTTTTATTAATTTTTAACTGTACAAAGTTACACTTTTTGCACTGGGACTTGCATTACCTTCCTTGCTGCATCCAAGCTTATGTTTATTATTGCCTATCCAAACCTCTGAATATCCACGGCTCATTTCAGTGGGGTTTATTTCTACTTTGGTGGGATATTTATAAAAGTGCTCGCAGTAAATCAAAGTGAGACGTGTCACAGTCACCTTCCCTGCCGGAGAAACATTTAGGGACCAGTCATTAATTATAGGGGAGGGTCATAAAAAAATAATAGACATATTTGGGGAGAGTCGTTTATAAACACAAATTTTATAATAAAATATAATGTGATTTTGCATTTTGTCTTTTCAGGAAGGGTCATGAATAAAATGTACAAGGATCTAGGAAGGGTCATCCAATAATGGGACTAGAATGAGCATGCATATATATGCATCAATTCAAATTTCATACGAGTTGACCATGTGCATGCAAAAAACCCTCAATTTCAAATACTGTTTTTCAATGTAATGTGAGTCCACCTTTTTTAGCTTTAATTTCTTTGGGAAAATTCCATCCTTTTTCTTCAGATGAAGTCTTTGTTGGAGGATGTGGAAGAGAACAATAAAGTTTTTCCTTGCTCAGAAAATGGTTAAATAGTTACTTTCTGATCTGTAAAACAAGTGATTTTTTTTGTCTGGATTCAATTCAAACAGTGTCCTTTATACAGTGCGGCTGTAGTTAGAAAAATGTTTGTGTGTTATGGTAATATTTAATGTAGTTTAAATAAAAATAGGTTGGAACCTTAGAATTCAGCAAATAACAACGAACTGAAGATTTAAAACTTGATCAGTAAGTTTTTGCAATTTCAATAAAACATTTCTTAAGCATTTTAGAATATTAGGTTTTACTGTCTTGTATATACTTACAAAGATATCCTTTGAAACACCCTGCTTCCAAAAAATGTATTTTTCACAGCCTTAAATGTGTAGCTTGATGTTGGAAAGGCTATGAAATGCACACGCATACCTCACAGGATTAACAATTCAAGGGTAATGATATATACTCACTCATATATGCTGTCATTGATACATTGTGGTCTTGTGTACATGACATTCCTCCATCAGCTGTGAATACATATGGGGTGGGGGTAGCATGGGTGGCCCAGTCATCTGAGGCGCAGAGAATCGCTATACAGAGTTGCGTCCCTTGGGCACGCCAGAAACCTATGATTGTGGGTTCGAATCCCGGTTCGCCCCGATTATGTTTCTAGGTTTGTAAGCACCATACCCGTGCTCGTGGGTTTCACCACAGTGGTAAAGGTCTAAGACCTGCATCACTTCAGGCTTTCCTCCCACATTAAGATGACACACCGTGATACTGGAATACCGTTAAAAGCGGCGCTAAACCCAACTCACTCGCTCCAACGATCTACCAACAAGTGGGAAATCAGTGAATAATCGAAAACATCCAGTTGGCAAATTATTAAGTGTCTGGTTAACACTTTTTCAAATTGGACATTTTGCAGTCACACTGCCGGCACACAGTCAGGATCCCAGATCCCTGACTCAAACCAATGATAACTTGGTGTACCTGACAAACACAGCAATATTTCTCACTTTACATCGCAGGGCTCGATTTAACTATATAAAACATGCACCAGAGTGACCTATTATTGAAAAGTGTAGCCTAATATTTATGTCAAGTTGCACCAAGTGCATGTAAATATGATTCTAATTTTTGTCTGACTAACCCTTACTTGGCCACACAACAACAATCTTTGAACACACTCAGTACCTCTAAGCTTTATGTACATCACTAATCCCTGTGTTATGTGTAATTAGTGAGATTTGAGGTTTTTTTTATCAAGATGTAGAAAAGGCATCTATCATCTCTATGTTACAACTGGGGGGCACAGGTGGCCCAGTTGTCTAAGGCGCCGCAATTCTCTGTGCAGAGTTGCATCCCTTTGGCACGCCAGAAACCTATGATTGTGGGTTCGAATCCCAGTTCGCACCGATTATGTTTCTAGGTTTGTCAGCACCATACCCATGCTTGTGGGTTTCACTGGTAAACGTCTAAGACCTGCATCACTTCTGGCTTTCCTCCCACATTAAGCTGACACGCTGTGATATAACTGGAATACTGTTAAAAGCGGCGTTAAACCCAACTCACTCACTCAACTTTGATAAACTTATGGGACCAAGGTGCAAGCTGGTTTTGTCTGGTGCAACTAGATTTTCATGTCACTATGCATCTGGTGCAAGTTCAATGAAGTTCCTTAATTCGAGCCTTGCATTGTGTGCAACTTGTTGCATACATCACCTTTTGGTATCCACTCAATATACTGCTTCAATATCATGCAAGGAAAGGGTTGGCACAAACTTCATGCTCGAGTAGGACTCATTTGACCTCCGTGAGTTTTTCACAGCCTCGTTTCAATACCTAAACATACACACGTCACCACTAACTGCATATGCCCAGTGTGTTGACAGGTGATGGAGGAACATTATTAACACAATCCCGTGAAGTATGGTAAGAATTTACCTGTTGATAAATTTGTTGGATCCTTAACAGTAAAATGACATTCAAGCAATAGTTATTTGGTGTTGGATCATACCAATTTATACCCGATATATACTGATGGAAAGAAATAAGGGAACAGTTTCAGTTGGAAATTGTTTGTTGCTATGCAGTTATGATTTTTATCAGCAACATGAGACAAAGTTAGCCCTGGGTGCCGTTGTACAAAACAACCTTAGTGCTACAACTGTCTTATGTCTATGTTAAGGTATGGGAGCTACGGTCACCTTCGCGCTAAGATCGCTTGGTGCAAGGCACCCTGGTCACCTGCTACATTGCCAGACTTCCCTGTCATGTGCTCGGTGCCAACTTTCAGTTGCATCTTCTGGGTGTTTCATCCCTACCATCCTCTATTTATTTCCCTCAGTATATATGTTTAGATGGAATTCCAGTAGAAAATCAAATAGAATGTGTGACCATCTGGAAGCAATTCAATTTCTTTGGAGACCTATATGGAGTGTTCCAACTGACAAATATCCTTGATTATCTAATGTATTGTATCGCCATTTTATTATGGTCACTGCCTTGGACGCTTCCGCCACATGGCTTTGTTTCAGAAGTGACGTCCTCTCTTATCACTTATTTAACACGAACAGTGGGGTAGCCTGGTAGTTAATACGTTCGCTCATCACACCGAGGACTCAGGTTCGAATCCCCACATTGGTACAATGTGTGAAGACCATTTCTGGTGTCCCCTGCCTTGATATTGCTGGAATGTTTCTAAAACCAGCGTAAAACCATACTCACTAATTTACAAAGAAATTCTCTTGCTCACAAACTTGAAATCAACACAAAAAAATACCTCTTCTAAACACAAGTAGATACACAACATGTGCATGCATTCACAATCACAATGTCATCCAAGTGAGCAATCAATTCATTTAATCGAATCAGAAAATGTGAATGGATTCTTTGCTGGAAAATATGGTTTCATCATTCTGACCATACTCAAAACAAAGCATTGGTATTTATCAGAATAGAATGCAGATATAATACACTTGATAATCAAGGGTGATGGATAATGAATTGGACAATATATTAACCAACTTGTCATTGTTGTCTCGGTTGAAAGGTGACAGGTCTCTGTAATAGTAGTTAATCATCATGTGCAATCTGTGACTTTAGACACTAGTCCATAGCCTGAGCCTACTAAAATTCTGTCTGGTCTAGTAAGCTCATTTAATAACAGTCTACATAGTGACCCTAAAATCTACTGAAGATAATGCTAGGTGCCATGTTCTGGCTGGTAGACCAAAAAGCTTCTGACACAGACTGCATATGACATTGCTGAAAATATTTTAGGTCAAAAGCAAAAATGTATAAAATTTGATTATATGTACCCAATTATGACATATGGGATTAACAACTAAGCAATAAGGTTTCATTAGGAATTTTTGAATATGGAATGGGTATTTATTAGAATTGCTACTGTAGTTCACTTCCTCTGTTTTCAGAAAGTGTTGTCCCCCCAACTTGCTCAGATAGTTGTTAATCCCACATGATTAATATTACTAGGTATGCTATGGCCGACCCCCAATGGTTTGAATAGTCATAAGTTAAGGATCATGGTTGTATATATTTTTATGAAAATATGATAATGTCCACGTTGTCATTAAATCTGTTGTGGAAATTTGAAATCATAGACAATAAAAATAAGTACTTTATCTTGGTAGCTTTGTCGTATTTTCTCTCTGATTGGTTGGTTTGTTGTTTAACGCCGTGCTCAGCAATATTACAGCTATATGACGGCGGTCTGGAAATAATCGAGTCTGGACCAGACAATCTACTGATTGATATCATGAGCATCGATCCACGCAATTGGGATCGATGACATGCATCAACCAAGTCAGCGAGCCTGACCACCCGATTCCGTTAGTCGCCTCTACAAACAGAGTCGCCTTTTACGGCAAGCATGGGTTGCTGTAACGAGAACACAGCTCGGGCGTGCACTCGTCAGCTGTCTTATACTGTCAAGAGTAAGATCTTCTGGACGGCCACTGCACTAGAGGCATGTGGATTGCGTTTGGGGTACCACGTGGTCTGGCCTCACTTTTTTAAGAGCTCACGTTAAAACGTTATGGCTCTGCAGACGGACTTGTGTTTTCAAGACCTATCGGTTGGAATTACTACAACAGATATAACTTGGTTAGAGCTTCCTAACTGTAACACTAACTGAAATTAACCCCTTTCTTAAACATTTGGGGCGACAATGCGACAACGAGACATATTTTGACCTTGAAAATGTCGCATTGTCGCCCTTTGGTAAAATATATAAAAAAAACCATTTATTCAAAGCGCCACAATTGGCCAAAATGTCGAGTTGTCGCATTGGTTAATTTTCATGCGTTTTGCTTGTTTTTGTAAGGGCGACAATGCGACAATGCGGCAATGTCCCTTCTGTGCCTAACATGTCCATTAAAACATTAAATGTTTAAATGCATTGTTGCAGCTTCTGATTTCATAACTCTTCAGGGAGGATTATCAACAATGGGATGGATTGGTGATGAGTTCAACTGCATGCTGATGTCAGAGTCTAAACGTTCTGATTAACATTAATGCTCACAGTGAACACGTCTTGCCAAATGTATGACATGTATCACCTGTAGGAACATATTATTCATCCATGTCCATATTATTCATCCATGTCCATGTTTTTGACGGACAAAATGTTTTTACAAGTTCGGTAATAATGATGACTGGCATCATTGTGTTTCCGTGCTTTGTTCAGGTGAACAATTGACTTGTCTTTGCATGTGTTTGTGACGGGTGCCACCGGTGTGGCAGGATATACAAACCTTTTCGTGAACACCCACTGAAAGGTCTGATACGCCGTGATATAACTGAAATACTGTTCACTGTATTGTATGTTACTGCAACTGTCAAAATTATGTGTAGGGATGCTATGTAATATGTACAAGAAAGCAAATTCAATTATGAAGTTGATTTGATTGAGTATACTTGCGTCAGTATAGTTTCTTAACGCCCAAAACCGTAGCATGCAACAACCTTACAATGTCTGGCCCTCACTCTATGAAGGTTGATACTCCAATGAACTCACACATGTCAGTTTTTATAATTTTGTACATCACCATTTTTATACCTCGAGGGAAGTAGCGCTAGATCTATATGTGTGACTTCTTGTTTACACTGACAGCCATACAACAACCAACTGTATCGCGGGATAAAATAGTTCCACGAAAAGAGAGGTTACAAGAGCGTATGTATGCTCAACTTGCTTTACGGGAACATCTGTTTTAGTTGCTGAGAAAGGTCTGTAAAGAACTACATCAGTAAGTCAATCACAACGACAGAGCGTCGTATTACATTCGCATCAAGTACAAGACGTCAAAATGGCCGACACGATAAACGTCACGGGAGAGATTTCCAAAGATATGAATGAACCTAGGGCTATTACAAGTGTTTGTCATCACTGAGCAACTGGCCGGTCATTGAAGGTGATTGTAAAGATGTGTCAAATGGATACAAAGGTAAGTTCATAGATTGCTGTAGACTGTCACTGTTGTCTGTCTGTTATGCTTTTCTTAGTTTTGCTTTCTAGGATGGGTTGCATCGAGGATATCCTTGAACAGCCATGAAATCAAACTCTCTGACTTATCCCAATGTATGCTAAATCGTTAAGTGTCTAAATGATCAGAAACAACGTTTCTGAAACTTTTCGTGCTGGGGAATTCACAAGGAATGTGAAATTTGTCCGTCAGTGTTTACGTCATTTCACGAATACAATTTCGTGAAAAACGTATGAACTTCAATTTCGCGGTAATGTAACCTCACGTCCAATGGAAAAGACGTAAATCCTTTAAACTTCACATTAAAAAAATATTTAATGTTATAACCAAACACATTGTCCGATAGAGGTAACTGTGAATAGCGGATGGGAATGTTATCGCAATAAACTTGGTAACGTGGTTTAGTTTGACTCCATGGAGCGTGTCTGAATTCCATTAACAGGTTTCATATCCTAAAACTGACTTATCAGCAAATCTCGCTGCATTGCGCGCGGCAGATACTAGTGCAAGGCATGCCAGAAATACGAAACCTAATGCTTTTTAAAGGAAGCCTTGGGCATCACGCCCGAAAAGGGACCAGCGCCATTTGATTGGACAATAACTGTTGTAAAATCCGGAGCAAAAAGCTTTGCTTTCTTGACGCTCACCAACTAATCGGTTTTAATGACTTATTAGACGTTTTTCCGTCCAAAAGCCATATACGGAAACAACGACGTTTTCGTGTTTTCAGTGTAAGTCAGTACATATTTCATTAACCTTGAGGAATAGCTATAAGAACAGCAGCACATTCAGAGTGATGGTCATTTAGCCTGAACACTCTTGAAATGCAAAATCCGAAATCCAATATGCCCCAGCAGTACAACAATTGCCCTATCCCTTAAAGCATCAGTTAACACGTGCGGGTGAAATTTGCATGTTCAGTTATCCTGAAATTCGGCTTGTATGACATTTGGACGCATTTGTTTGCTAATGATTAATCATTCAGGTCATAACAAATCCCTGGTTTCAGAAGCAGCCACGGAGCAGTATCTGGAGGTGAAGAGGAATCATCTGGGACGCATTGTATTACTCCATGCTTAGCCGCAAGTTTCTGAATGCTCAATCCGAAAGGGACCTTGCCATGTCACCAATCGCGAATCACTATCTCCACACAGTCAGTAACAGCATTATTAGCTGAATTCCATTTGGTTTAGGATCTGAGTTTGATAAAATATTTGAGAGACATAATTTACGACGGAAGCCTAGTGGCATTTCAACGCAATGAACCTGGACGGCTGAAACTGGGATAGCCTTTGACTGGCAGTCCCATCGGCACCCCTTTTCGTTCTGGTAATGCACCTAAGCACATTTATCAGCTTATTACATTTGTGTACAACATGAGAATGGGAGGACCCCACGTTAGTCTCTGATCAAAATAAACACCAAGAAATTTAAACTCGCGAACAATTTTTGTTTTGTGGTCAGCAAAACGTATCTCTATATTTAAAGAATTTTTTCGTCTGGTCATCATCATTGCAACAGGTTTGGAATGAGAAACCTTAAACCTCCCATTTAGAACACCACACAGTAAAGTCTAAGCATTTCTGAATTTCTTCAAATCCCTGGTTTCAGAAGCAGCCACGGAGCAGTATCTGGAGGTGAAGAGGAATCATCTGGGACGCATTGTATTACTCCATGCTTAGCCGCAAGTTTCTGAATGCTCAATCCGAAAGGGACCTTGCCATGTCACCAATCGCGAATCACTATCTCCACACAGTCAGTAACAGCATTATTAGCTGAATTCCATTTGGTTTAGGATCTGAGTTTGATAAAATATTTGAGAGACATAATTTACGACGGAAGCCTAGTGGCATTTCAACGCAATGAACCTGGACGGCTGAAACTGGGATAGCCTTTGACTGGCAGTCCCATCGGCACCCCTTTTCGTTCTGGTAATGCACCTAAGCACATTTATCAGCTTATTACATTTGTGTACAACATGAGAATGGGAGGACCCCACGTTAGTCTCTGATCAAAATAAACACCAAGAAATTTAAACTCGCGAACAATTTTTGTTTTGTGGTCAGCAAAACGTATCTCTATATTTAAAGAATTTTTTCGTCTGGTCATCATCATTGCAACAGGTTTGGAATGAGAAACCTTAAACCTCCCATTTAGAACACCACACAGTAAAGTCTAAGCATTTCTGAATTTCTTCAGTGACAAACTTGAAATTTCACCAACAAGCTGTGCAGCCATCTTGAAATGCCATTAATCATAATAATGAAAAGTACAGGGAATATGACACAACTTTGTGGGGTACCACTTTTAATAAAATGTCCTATGCGAACTTGAAAATACCTTTCAGAAGGAAACAAATGAATCCATCTGAACATGTTGCCTTTTATTACCCACGTGGTGAAGATACAGGTGGTAAGATACTAAATCCGAGAGATATTAACAAACACTTTATTAAACCAAACAAGATAGTGACACGCATCAAATTCGGTTTGCATCATTAAAAGTTATGCATTGAACTTCCACAACCATTATATAATGGAGCTATATGCCCAATTTACAATGTACGACTACCGTTCAATAGATCGAGGGTCCCAATGAGCGTGACGCACCCGACTACTTTCGCAACTTCCAATTTGATTTAACGTAAAGGGAGAAGCGTGGTGAAATGAAGTCAGTTTAAACTATCTGGACAGATATCTAGACTTACTTGGTATGATCCGGTTGTGCCATCAGTGTCCCCTTCGTAGCCTATTTTGTGGCACTGTTTCGGGAGTCGTTTGTTCACGACTGCACAACCAGGTCACTCAAAGTGAACATTTCCGATACAAATCATTCGAAAACTCCGTAGAAGTGTGCCTGAATTCTGATTATGTGGCCCCAAATATCTCAAAGGTGAACAATAACATTCCCTATCTCTAGCGTAAAACGCTGAGTAGATCACAGTTGTCTTTTCTTGTTCCGGTGGTGACCTTGCCCTTCGTTCGAAGCTGTCACTGACATGCAAGCAGACTTGAGCGTGTTGATTTTCACGTCTTCAGTAAAGGGTGGTACAGTAAACCTGAAGTGTCTTTGGCGAACACTCTTATTTCCCTCTTCCAAAATGGTACGGACATGCTATAAATTCAGCTGATAGATCAAGGAAACCGAACCATTTTGAATGCACAGACGGGACCCCGGCAGTGCGAGTGACCAACTGTTGGTCCGATATTCAAAGCGTGGCGCTTATGTGACGTTTCAAATGTTCTTATAGGTGTCCTGCGTACTAACAACATGGCGCTTAAATTCTCATAAGATGAAGAAATTCTTCCAAAAGGATCTTGAACATCGGTGCTGTTTTTAACTGACAGATAATTTCAAGTCCGCGTGGGTTCTACCCTGTCTGTTCATTATCATCAGGATCAGGGTGTCCCACAAGGCAGTATCTTGTCTGTCACATTGTTTAGCATACAGATTACAGTTTATTAAAGTTTATAAACGATTCAATCGATGGATCTCTATTCATGGATGATTTTAATATTACTTGTGGTAAAAAGATGCATACCATTGAAAGGCAACTACAGTTATGTTTGAATAAAATTCATAAATGGTCCCTTGAAAATGGTTTTCAAAAGCCAAGACTAACTGCATTCATTTTTGTAGAAAAAATAGACCTCATAAAGACCCTGATTTAGTGCTGGATGGAGCTCCTATTAATGTTGTAAAAGAGGCCAAGTTCCTTGGTGTAAGGTATAAGGTCATCACTTGACCTTTTTACCGCATATAAACTTTTTAAAGACTAAATGCCTGAAGGCACTCGATTTGTTGAAAGTGGTTTCGAATTCCAAGTGGGGAGGGGATCAGAAAACCCTTCTCTAACTGTACAGAGCACTCATCCGCTCTTAGCTAGGTTACGGCTCCATTGTCTATGGTGGGGCCTGTAAGAGTAATTTGGAAAAAAACACTCGATTCTATTCACCACCAAGGCCTGAGGCTTTTGCCTTGGAGCTTTTCGAACTCCTACTGACAGTTTATATGTTGAGGATGAGGAGCCTTCATTGAAACAAAATCGTCAAAAATTATCATTACAATATCTAACTAAATTATATTCCAAATCTAACCCAGCGTTTGACTGCGTATTTAACTCCCTTTATGGTGACCTTTATGAAAAGAAATCATCGCTTGTCCCACCTCTGGGAATTGGAATTCAACCATCTAATGCTGCTGCAAGAATAAATCTTGACACAATAGCCCCAAACCAGCTTTTTGCTTCTCCCCCTTGGCAGTTAGTAAAGCCAGAGTCTGGCCTGACTTTAACTAAACTTCAGAAATCTGTCACAAATGAACTTTCTTTATCAACAAGACTACAATGAATTCAGAAACATATATGATACTCACAAATCTATTTTTATAGATGAATCCAAGGATGGTGACGCATTTTCTAGGGCCACTATCATTGGATCCAGAACAATATCATCAAGATTACCAGATGACAGCCACATTTTTACAGCAGAAGCTCTAACATATATCAAGTACCCATTTCAACATATCTACATATCAACAATTCATAGTTTTTTCAGATTCACTTTCGTGCCTTCAGGCTATTAAAAATTTGTCATGTAAGCATCCACTTATACTCCAAATCGTTGAATTACATAATGCTCTTGCCACTGGCCAATTCGACATCGTATTTTGTTGGTTACCGAGCCATGTTGGAATCATTGGTAACACAATGGCCGATGCTGCTGCAAAGGGAGCACTCAACAAATCTGAGACACCAATTCTGATCCCATACAGTGATTATGAGCCAGTTATTAGATGTCACATCAGAGATCTAATGCAAAAGAAGTGGGACACCAAGGTGGGTATCAGTAAGTTACATGAAATTATACCAAATATTGGTTATACCTACTTGGGCTGTCAGTCCAGATTTGAAGAGGTCATAATGTCGTATTGGCCATAGCAGGTACTCAAAAGAATATTTATTGAAAGATGAGGATCCTCTATTTTGTATCCTTTGTGATGAAAGAATCACTGTTAAGCATGTCCTGCTTGACTGTATTGATTTTTCCATCACAAGGGAAAATATTTTAAAGTGTCACCTATAAAGGATCTTTTTAATCAAATACATGCTCTAGTCATCGGTTTTTTAAATGAAATAGAATTAATTAATACATTTTTATGTAAAAAGTTATATTTTAGAAATAGGTAGTATAGGATTATTAACTGAGATTGTTAGTGGCTCTATCGTTGAAGGGGGTTGAAGTAGCGTAAAATTATAGTCCCCCTGAGAGGGTATGTAAGACACATAAATCAAAGTATTTTTATGTCTACCAGTGTTTTAATCGTAGAATATTCGTTTGTTTCAAATCCCCGGCTAAACCCTGTCAATAGTCGCCAGTGACTAAAGGGATGATGTAAATCCTGCTGGGGTTCATGCAGGTAGCAAAGGTTCATAAGTCCCCATTATACCGGGACTTAATTACGGATTTTGCCTATTTTAATAAGGTAACATTTTATCCAAATTTAAGCCCAGAGCTTAAATTCGAAAAATGGACAAAAATACGCAACGGAAAATGAATATCTCAAATTTAATGAAACAATACTCACAACTGGAATGAAACAACAACACTTTAACCTAAAAAATAAAATTCTTTTTCAAATTCAAAAAGTTCAAAATTGTAAAGAGAGCTTAGACACTCGATGTGAGATCTTTAATGACTGTAAATCAGTCTTCTACTTCATCTTCTGGGGTGGAAGATTCAAAGGGATCGTCGCCTTTGTTCTCATCCGAGTGAACAAAGCCATTGTTACGTCATTGCCGAACTCAGCAACACCACACAGCTGAAAGGAATTGATGAAGACACCGATTCCGAAACCATCTGGAGAAGAACATCATAAGATGGCTTCTTTCTGTTCCCGGTTGTGGTGAATTCTTTGTCCCCGTTGATCAACCAATCTTGGCAAGCTTTTCTCATTGCAGCCTTGAATGGAACGTTGACCCCACCTGATACATCCAGAGGCTGGCGATAGGATGTCATCTTTGGAGGAATATGTTTAGTGGCGACATTTAGGGACTTCAGTGACTTTACCACAGGATCAGTGTAATGACTTCTGTGACTGTCCATCAAGAGTAGAGATGGTTGATTCACAAAATACGATCCACGGGATTTGAACACGCGTTCTATCCAAGAAAGCATCAGCGTTTCATTCATTGAACCTCCTTTGGACACAAACAACTCTTTAGAACTTGGCATTTTAGGAGGTGGACCAGGTTCTTGAGAATGACCATGATCTTGAGGATACGCCCATCCAAGCATGTACACAGAACAACGATGAATCTGATTTGTTCTGCAAAGTTAGCTATGGTTCCAACGATGACATTATATGGCTGATAGGGATTGGTGCGGGTGTTGAAGACAACTATATGTCAGCTACTAGTATATCCAAGTTTGCAAATATGAAAGTGCCACTCCATGCCAAATAGATGAGTTATTCATTTGATAATACTCAGTATACTGATGTATACTTCCATGTTTGTTCAGATGAATTCATTTAAGGATATCAAAATTTACATGTACATTGCATATATACGTGATATATTTCTCAGCACCATGAGATAATGTCATTCTGAGCCTCTGTCGCCTGGTACATGACATCATAACTAAGAAAACAGCTTCATCCCAATCCCCCGTCAAGGGGCACATAAGACTATTGCTTTTTCAAATAGTAGTGAATATAAACTACAAACAAGATACCTACAAATCCTAAAGGAGGGATATGCACTTTGGCCTCTTTATGTCATCAGAAGAAATGATATGAAATTAATACACACAAAAGGCCCCTTCTCTGGAACAAATGACTCAGTCTTGATAAGTATCTCTTAGTTAAGCATGCAAACGTTCATTCATATAACTTCAGTAGTTTCTGCAAAAGCTTGTCCCTGTTTCACGCAACATGCACTAACTTGAAAAGCAGGGTGCAAGGGCCATAACTCTGTAAAACAATAATTCACACCGCCTCTTTTCGAACTCACTCTCGGCAGGTATCTCTGAGATAAGCCTGAACACTTTCATTCATGTAACTTCAGTAGTTTCTGAGAACACATGTCCCCGTTTCACGCAGTATGAACTACAAGTTGAAAACAAGCACCCATACTTATGATATATACTCGGAATTGTACAATGGACAAAGTAGACCTCTTATGATTATCTAAAGGATTTTGCCGCTTTACTTCTGAACGGGGTTCAAACACAGTTACCCCAAACAAAGCATTTATCAGTGAATGGTGACACTAAATCACATGAAATGCATTAGTTATATCAACTGAAAGAATATCAGCTTTCGACGAACCCTGGGCAATGTAAACATAATGCAGACTGTTGCTCGGTAACGTGTCTAACGTTGCGATTAAAATTCGCTTATTTCTGCACTTCAAGTCATGTAGCAGAAGCCAATATAACAACAGCTCGCTTGTAACGTTTAATAGTAAATGAGTGAGTGAGCTGAGGTTCACATGGCCATATCACAACGGGAGACACCAAACATGAGGGCCGCAAATTGCATCAACGGAGGAAATCGAACCCTGGACTTTGGTGTGTTGAGCCAATGCATTAACCACTCGGCTATGTGACCGGTAGATAGATAAGTGCTTTTTTCAAGTTTCAAGTGAGTCAAGAACCAGTAAGACCTGATGAAAATATAGGAACTTCAAACTCCCATGTGCTCAAGTTTTCGTGTTTTTGGAGTTCGTTTTAACCAGACCCGTGAAGATTCCGGTGTAGAATAGGTCTTCAGCAGCCCATGCTTGCTGTTAAAGGTGACTATGCTTGTCGTAAAAGGCGACTAACGGGATCGGGTGGTCAGGCTCGCTGACTTGGTTGATACATGTCATCGATCCCAATTGCGTGGATCGATGCTTATGATATCAATCACTGGGTCGTCTGGTCCAGACTCGATTATTTACAGACCGCCGACATATAGCTGGAATTGCGCTGAGTGCGGCGTTAAACAACAAACCAACCAACCAACCAACCAACCAAAATCGTACACACCAACAGTGTACCAGACAGTGTAATGACATATCCCTAGGAAACGATGATTGCATTTTCTTTCCTATTGTAGTCCCAAACTATGTTATGAGCAAAACACAACCCAAGTTTATTTACAACGTCGAGGGAACACTGGTCTCTTACTGACAAATCAGCTAGTTTGACATATGATAATTTTAACCAAACTTAGTACACTGAGTGAGTGAATGTCACAGTCTGCAATATTCCATGTATCACGAAGGCCTGTACATGATTGAGCCTGACTAAACTGATCTGCCCAGCACTCGGTCTTCAGGCACATCGACTGAAACACTTCTATTGCCAATTCTGTATGATCAGCAACATCAACTGATATATGTTGTACCGTATATATCTTTGGTATTTTGGGTGAACGTTCGTGCATCTATCACATCATAGGTACGCTATTAAAACACACATAACAACAACTTTCTGAGGTATATATGGAATTTTATTATTAATTTATTTGTTGTTAATCATGGCAGCAATACATTATTTTCTACTTAAGAATCGAAAAGGAAATACAGTTTGCAATGTGGTTATATGACTGTGCACATATGAAGCTACAACACATTTTTTTTTTACATTTATTAAAAAAGAGTTTAGACACAAGTGTGAGTGAGTGAGTTAATGCTTTACGTCACAGTTTGGACACAAAGTCATCCTATGAGTAAAATAGAATTTCGAGCAGCCTTATATGTATAAATCAGTTTCGATATCAAATTGTATACCTAATTTATTTCAACTATAAGAAGGCTTTCCTTAAAATCGGCCGTCATGTTGTGAGACTTACATGCCGTGGGGTCGGTCGGTATGTGGTTTACAGTGCTATCTTGCAACAGCTTTACTCATTGCTGCCCGATATATTATGTAGACAACAGAAATAGGCCATTGAATCTGGATGTACTCGTCCTCTTTCCCCTGATTGTGAGATTGAACACAATCCTGAATGAATTAAATTAAATAGAAAGTAAACCATGCATAAAATTCATAATAGATATACCGTGTAGTTAACTCGCCAAAATACCCAAGAAACGCATACGTTCAGTTATCAAAGTGTCTCTATGGCAGATCAAGGCGACACAAGGGACTGTACCACGCTGAATGAAGTACTTTGTTTCTGGAGAAGGATGTCCCTCTATTCTGGCATTGCGAGTCTTGAGTACAGAGCCACGAGACATGCCAACAGGACAGCACTGTTCCCAGGGATCCCTGAAACATCAAACAAGGAATGTAAACAGCAACATGCAATCAAAACGTAAGATATGTCCTGTAAAATAATTTGTTATTGCCACACAAGATCTTTAGACTGAAGTCATGAGCAAATATTAGGACAACATTATGAACGTTATCAGATGTGTTAATAGAAACGAGAATGGGGGGTAAAATACCCCTCAGTGTCAAAATTCCCAATTTATGACCCTGCATCAGACAACATTGTTTCTTTTTGCAGCAAACCATTTCAGTTGATGTTTATAACAATGTCGCGTCCTCCTAGGTACAGCTTTGATGAGGACAGCACATTTCAATAATTTAATAAGATTGACAAAGAAAGCCCTAACGCAGTAATGGACAATACCATATGTTGTAGATATATGTTTTGCAGCGTCTTTTGTCTCGCCACCATCCATTGTTGAATATGTTTTTTTTCAATTGTGTTCTATTTCAGAAGAACGGACGGGCCATTGTCCAAATCCGATACAAAGATTTGTCTCCCTTTCCTACTTAAGTGTCCTGAACGTTGGTGTCAAGGTCCAACTTTAACTGCGTAAAATATCACTTGGGGCATAACTTCCACAATCTGACAAGCCCTGTTGTGATGTTGAATCACCGTTAAACTCATGTCAGTGATAATATTTCAGGAATAAGCCAAAGCAATTTCATCAAAAGCTTCCAAACAGTGTATCATTGCTAGAGTTACCTGATGCGTTAGATGGTGCCAGTTTGTTGACAGTACCAATGAGGGCTTGGGTAGTCTTCCCGAGAAACTGAAGCATCTTGTCATTCACTCGGCTTAACTTGTCACAGGAGTGATGGTAGCAGACTTCCATGTACCCTCGGAAGTCGGCTTGAGACATAACGTTCACATTTTAAAGTAATGCAAGAAGAGTGCACGTGTTGGTCATGTTCATACAAGATATAATTTATTCAGTCTTGTGGATATTAATACGTTTTGAAATGACTGCATCAGGTAATTTTGGGGCAGTGTAGCGCCATAGTCGTTGGCGTTGCGTCCGTTTGTGCGTTCCGGGATCCTATATAAAACTCTTTAATCTCAGATTCGTGCTGATCACAAACCTTGGCTCGTTAACACCATACTGGAGTTCGTGGGTACTTTTAACAGTAAACATTCTGCTTCACCAGGACAAACAAATGAACATCGAAGTCGTAATGCTTTAAGTTCGATACTAATGACGTATGTTCCCTACTCAAGTTGAATTTTTAAATAATGATAAAAATATCTCAGTTATCTCTCAGACGCAAGTCACATGACAGTTGCGCTCAAACCATCACCTGTGTCCGTCAGGAAGATTGCCTTGATTCCGTTTGACCAGAAGGTGTAGTGGTCACTCCTCATGAAGTCCTGGAACATCATGAATTGCTGTGGTGTTACTGTCGGGCCAGTCAGAGCGGTGATGTTAATCTTCTCAAGCTCGAACTCAGGTTGACCCAAGGCGGTGTAAGAAGTGACGAAGGCTTCAAGGACGTCAGAGTCGTAGGGCCGACCAATCGCTGCGATGAAATCTCCCTTCTTGCCGTCAGAGGTTACGCTTTCAAAAACCCTCGGGGCAACCTGTAGAAGATGCGCATCGAACAATTAATAATTCTTGTGACGTCTTCCTATTGTATCCTATGTGTACTTTTCAAAGAAGTAATACATCCTGAACAACATCCCTACTCCCTACCTTAGAAAGGTTGCAGACCATTCCAAACGTTTTGAAAATTTGCGGTTGACTTGCAAGAACAACTTTTACTAAAAAGAAATCACCTCATTGAAACAAGGTCACATATTGCGTTCTTGCTCATACTGGCACTATAAATTTCACCGCTATTTTGCCTTTTGCACTCACTTGGATTTGTTTTGACGGATATTCGAGACTGATTGTGCTGTGGCTTTGACGCTATATAAACCGTAACTGTTAGATACCGAAACCACGAAAGTGGGAATTCGTCAGACAGAAGGCTCAGCAAAGCTATCAGAAAGTACAAGATTTGGAAAAATTACATCCTAGGCTGATAGTTTTGTTCCCCCGGAAAGGAGAGGAACCATTGCGAAAGTATTGAGGTACACGTATTCGGTAAAAAAAACCGCTTGCAAAACTATTCTGTATTCAAGTCAACTTGGTGTCCAGCCAGATACAAGGTAATAACCACCTATAATATAATATGTTTCGGTATGATGATAAATAATATCTTGCCACTACCTGATCCAAACCAGGTGGGAGTTTTTGGGTGTTTGGCATTTCCTGTATGTTAAAAATGGTGTCCATGATGACGATCCCTTTTACAGCAGGTGTCGTGCTCCAAAACGTGGGAACCCAGTCACTGAGGAACTTTGTGCTTCCACAACTCAGGTTTCCACACGCCACTTGGGGAAGATCTTTAGAAAAAGTATAAATGTTAAACCAACTACAGAAACAGACTAGTACGTACCATATGTTCCCGTACTGTATCGGGTGAACAATTGACTTGCCTCTGGGTGTGTTTTTGACGGGTGTCACCGGTGGAGCAGGCTACGCTCACCTTTTCGCGAACACCTGGTATCAACACTATTTGATAGTGATTCATAAACACACGCTCATGATGTAGACGGAATCCTACAATCGACTGTTTTGGGCAGAGATTTCTCATGAACATGGAAAGGGTTTTGTCGCTTTTATTCATAAAGGTGTACAGTGCAGTCGCGAGTAATGTGTTTGTGTCGTAAATATTTTAAGCATACTAAACTTTCTTGTCCAGCAGTATCAACCATCAGTGTTAGAGTACTAACCTGGTTCTTCCCATTCTTCGAAATCAAAGGCTGCAAAAATCACTGTGTAGTTTCGTGAAATCTTGGCGAGATGTTTGGCTGCCTGTAACGTTGCAACCACTGCAGCGCCATTGTCGTCAACACCTGCAAGAAGCGTACAGGGCTAGTGTTTTGTCTCTCTGATGGTTTCTGGACATTTGCTTTCAAGGTATTCTATGTTAAAATTAGCATATATGGGTGACCATCGTCATAATGTCCTCCTGGACGCTCTCACTTGTCGAAGTGGACCATCTCCGTGGTCTAGTGGCAGAGCGTCCGCCCGGAGAGCGAAAGGTCCGGGGTTCGATCCCCGACCGCGTCATACCAAAAGACATTAAAAGATGGAACTTGTTGTTACCCTGTCTGGCGATCGGCATTAAGGGGCTAAAACAAGGACTGGTCGGCTCGGAGTCAGTATACTGTGTCTGAGTGAGTATTCATGTTTAACTGCGGCATGGTATTTCAGTGAGCTAGCACTATAAATCGGCATCAGTGGGGACTAGTACAAGCAGCCACACACACACACGTGCATGCACGTCGCTATATAAGTGTAATAATCTTGGACGCGACGTAAAACCCCATTTCACATCACCTCACTTGTCGAAGTTGCGGCTGAATAGGATCGAGCGGCCAGGCTAGGTGCCTTGCCTGACTGCGTACAAACTGACAATATCAACAACTGTCAGTATATGCCTGATACAGATGTCATTATTAACAAGCAGCTGTGTTTGTTTGTTTGTTTGTTGTTTAACGCCGCACTCAGCAATATTCCAGCTACATGACAGCGGTCTGTAAAATAATCGAGTCTGGACCAGACAATCCACTGATTAATATTATGAGCATCGATCCACGCAATTGGGATCGATGACATGTATCAACCAAGTCAGTGAACGTGACCACCCGATCCCGTTAGTCGCCTTTTACGACAAGCATAGGTTTTTGAAGACCTATTCTACCCCGGATTCTTCACGGGTCACAAGCAGCTGTGATAAAGCTCGAGAATTGTTGACTGCTGTGAACAACAACACCCTAAACATACAAATAATGAGAGACCTGACTATTTACGTGCCGTCGTAACACTCGGTGTTAATCGTTGCTCGTGCTAAGTTCCACTGGTCATGTCATGTTTGATAAAATGTTCATTTTGCTAAAACAAATGAATGAAGAAGTCAACTGTTGCATTTCGCATGCAGTTACTTTGGATGCCAGAGGAATGGGAATGTAATCATGATGAAAAAACAACAGATTACCTGGTGTGTCTCTCATAGGGTCATAATGATACTTGCGACGATCGCCGCTATATGGGATATAATGCCGATGGGAACTTTTAACTCACTCACTCACTCGCGACGACATGAAGCTGTTGCGTTTCGGATGCAGGTTAATATTATGAATCATGATTACGATTCAATACTTACCTGGAGTGTCTCGCATAGTGTCGTAATGAGCTCCGATTCCAACTATTTGATCTTTATTTGTTTTGAAATACGTTCCCTTCGAAATTGCGATGACATTTACACCTTTCACCTGGAAGTTAAATCGAGGGTATTACACAAGGATGGGATACTATATTATGATACTAGTGCCTCACGTTGTTGTTGTTGAACGCCACTTTGAAACCAGTTTAGGTATGTCATCATGTGTCAGCTTAGTGTCGGAGGCAATCCCGAAGTGATGACGTTTACTACTTTGGCGGAAACCGAGAGAACGACTATTGTGCTAATAAAGGCAGAAACACAATCAGGCCGAATCTGGTTTTCGATCCAAGTCCACGATCATAGGTTTCTGTCAGGCATGAATTTCGGCTTTTTAGAAGGCCGGACCACCAGTGCCCCCGAATAGCAAAGAAATATGAAAACGATGACAGACGTTCCTTTCATTTAAGAACATTTTGTTGTAAGTTACATTTAATTATGCTCTTTGCACCTACACCCAAATACGAATGTGCCATACATTACAATACATCAAATTAAAGAGTATGTTGGTTGGTCTGTAGGAAGTTGTGAAGTCCGGTACATCGGGCTACAGACACATTCAACCAATCATATGAAAGCAAAGCATGTGAAAACAGTATTACCGTCGCAAGATCCGTGTCAAACATCTGACTGTATGTATCCAATCCGTAGCTTCGGAACTCCTTCGTGATGAAGTCCCTGGTTTCAGCTTTGTATGTCGGGTTAGTGGCGTGGTGGCGAGGTTCAGAGAAATGGTTTTGAAGAGAGGTCTTCATCCAGGTAGTATCTACATCAGGATACGAGGACACCAGTCCTGTTGCATTTAATGGAAAATGGGAATTATGCATACATGAGAAGTACATGCTATTACTTTGTTGCATATAATGAGATTTTACCATGGAGTGCCACAAAGTTGCGGTACATGTAATTTGACACTTTCAGGTAGGTAGACATCACATGTATAAAGTTTATGTGCAGATGTTTGTACATGGACACATGGCGTTGTCCAAGTCATGTTTTGAAATGCAATATCGAACCAATTCCCAACATGTCGACTTGTGCAGCTTTATCAAATAGAAAAATAACACTGCCGTCATACCAAGTGAGCGCTTAAGTTCTGGGGCAGAATAAGCGGGAGTTATCCATGACAAACTGAAAGGGTAGAAAAGAACGGTCTAGTGTTGGTCACGTGCCAACGAGTACGTCACCAAGTCGAGCCCTTGGCCTTGGCCTTTTAATCACCTAGTGTAAGACCTTTGTCGGTATGCAACAACAAACTGTCACAAAGCTTTACGAAGCAATGGTGTGGTTAACACTGGGCGATGGCGATGGCGTGGCTTCCTTGGGGGGGGGGGGGGGGGGGGGGTCCACCACGGGTGGCCCAGTCGTCTAAGGCGCCGCGATTCGCTGTGCAGAGTTGCGTCCCTTGGGCACGCCAGAAACCTATGATTGTTGGTTCGAATCCCGGTTCGCCCCGATTATGTTTATAGGTTTGTCAGCACCATACCCGTTCGCGTGGATTTCACCGAAGTGATAAACACCCGAGACAAGTATCACTTCGGGCTTTCCTCCCACATTTAGCTGACACGCCGTGATATAACTGGAGTACTGTTAAAAGCGGCGTTAAAACCCAACTCACTCACTCACACTCATTCTCACCGAACAATGCATTTCGACCAAGGTGTGGAACAATACAACCAAATGCTGCTACTAGTATTGATGGAGAATTGTCATGGACACAGTTACACATGTATTTTTATTTGGGCACAGAGACCCACGAAACCGAATAAAAACTGAAACAAAAAAGTGGATAAACACTTTGCAATTACAAACGTATGTTATAGTATGCGACACTTTCTCCTGGCTGAATTACTTTTCTTTGTTTTCTGTTTTGTTTGTTTGTTGTTTAACGCTGCACTCAGCAATATTCCAGCTATATGACGGATCCTGGCTGAATTAAAACCAATGGATAAATATGAAGCGGTAAAAGTCCAAAATAGAGACGTACCAAGGAGTTGGTGTTGGAAACAAACAAATATAACTTTTACGTAGAAAAGATTATGTGATGTTGTCAGACTGGAAAAAGTAAGTTATGAGAACTTTTCACTTTGGAAGAAACTTTGCTTTTACTACAGAAACAGGTTTGGAGATGAAAGCCGCGTCCTAATTCATTGCCCACACTGCCCGAATCCAGTATTTTTTTACTTAATGTATTTAAAGTTATGGCAAGCATTAATCTACTTTCAGATGTGGATAAACAGTATAACACATCCCATTTTAATTCTGGAAACCCAAAAGTCCAGAAACTCTACGCTCTTTGCCCAGTCTCGGTTAAAGGTATTTACAAAATTAAACATGCCGTTTTCTTGGTAAAAATGAAAAAAAAATTGTTCAAAAACTCAATATTTAGACTATGTCGCCCATGGGCCTGCCCATGGTCGAAGTGTGGCCCATGGGTAGGCCCATGGGCTAGAATATGTTCCTTTACTTAAAACTCATGTTTTTGTTTCGAAAATACATTTAATGTATTCATTCAAGTATCATGACACAAAATTTAACTCATTTTAACTTAATTCAACGATTTTATAGCGATATTGAAATATTTCGCCCATGGGCGAGAAAAAGGTTTGGCCCATGGGCGAGAATATGTTCCTGTACTTAAAACTCATGATTTTGTTTCGCAAATACATTAAATGTATTCATTGAAGTATCATGACACAAAATTTAATGAAAAAATGAAAAACAAATGTTCAAAAACTCAATATTTAGACTATGTCGCCCATGGGCCTGCCCATGGTCGAAGTGTGGCCCATGGGTAGGCCCATGGGCTAGAATATGTTCCTTTACTTAAAACTCATGTTTTTGTTTCGCAAATACATTTAATGTATTCATTCAAGTATCATGACACAAAATTTAACTCATTTTAACTTAATTCAACGATTTTATAGCGATATTGAAATATTTCGCCCATGGGCGAGAAAAAGGTTTGGCCCATGGGCGAGAATATGTTCCTGTACTTAAAACTCATGATTTTGTTTCGCAAATACATTAAATGTATTCATTGAAGTATCATGACACAAAATTTAATGAAAAAATGAAAAACAAATGTTCAAAAACTCAATATTTAGACTATGTCGCCCATGGGCCTGCCCATGGTCGAAGTGTGGCCCATGGGTAGGCCCATGGGCTAGAATATGTTCCTTTACTTGAAACTCATGTTTTTGTTTCGCAAATACATTTAATGTATTCATTCAAGTATCATGACACAAAATTTAACTCATTTTAACTTAATTCAACGATTTTATAGCAATATTGAAATATTTCGCCCATGGGCGAGAAAAAGGTTTGGCCCATGGGCGAGAATATGTTCCTATACTTAAAATTCATGATTTTGTTTCGCAAATACATTAAATGTATTTATTCAAAGTATCATGACACAAAATCTAACTCATTTTAACTTAATTCAACGATTTTATAGCGATATTGAAATATTTCGCCCATGGGCGAGAAAAAGGTTTGGCCCATGGGCGAGAATATGTTCCTGTACTTAAAACTCATGATTTTGTTTCGCAAATACATTAAATGTATTCATTGAAGTATCATGGCACAAAATTTAATGAAAAAATTAAAAACAAATGTTCAAAAACTCAATATTTAGACTATGTCGCCCATTGGCGAAGTCTGGCCCATGGGCGAAGTCTGGCCCATGGGTAGGCCCATGGGCGAGAATATGTTCCTTTACTCAAAACTCATGTTTTTGTTTCGCAAATACATTAAATGTATTCATTCAAGTATCATGACACAAAATTTAACTCATTTTAACTTAATTCAACGAGTTTATAGCGATATTGAAATATTTCGCCCATGGGCGAGAAAAGGGTTTGGCCCATGGGCGAGAATATTTTCCTTTACTTAAAACTTCTGTTTTTGTTTCGCAAATACATGCAGGTGTTCTTACTATTTTCATGGCACATAATGTAACTCAATTTTACTCAATTCAGCTATTTTACAGATTTATTGAAATATTTCGCCCATGGGCGAGAAAAGGTTTTGCCATTGAAATCCTTGATTATTATATCATGCCAGAGTTCTGAAATTCAGTGACAATGTTGCTGAACAGTAGAATCTGATGGACGTATTGTGCAGAACCTGTTTGACACTATAGGTTCCAGGACCACTAACACTCTGAGTTGAAAAAGTTTGGTTCTTACCGCACCCAACATCTTTAATGAGGTGAGTTAAAATTTAACGTCGCATCGGCATTATTTCAGCCATATAGCGACGAGACCAAGCTAATATATATACAATTAAGTCATTTATGCAATGACATATTTAAAAACACTTTATCAAACATATTGGAGCATACTATATTTAAAAACAATTGATGAAACATATGAGCATTTCAATATCATTAATACAGTTTAAAAAACAGGCTATAGGCCACCAGTAACCAAAGCTAGGCCACCTCGCTGGGGATCATGGGGACTTACAGTACTTCTGCTTCCTGCATGATACCCTAGCAGGATTTACGTCATCACTTTAGCCACTGGTGGTTGTGCACAATACTAGCCAATATTAAAAAATACTCATCAATGAGTTGGCTTAAAACACTGGTTGATGATAGTTACATCAATTACTATAGGATTACGTGTCACACAGGGGGACAATATTTTTACGCTACGTTAACCTCCTGGACAGAGCCTTTAATAATGTCAGTTGCTAATAGCATCACACCAAATTTAAAAACAAGCATTTAATTATTCACATACATATTTAAAATTTATTATACAGACCAATTTCTTTCAAGTAATTTATGATGAGATGCCCGCTGATACGGGAAAAGAGATCTTTTAGATTTGCACTTTGATAATGTGAATCCCTTGCGATTGCAAAGTCCACACAGTCAAGCAATATATGCTTAACGGTGAACCTTTCATCACAAGGGATACACTTAGGAGGTTCGTCCTCATCTGTCTTAAGCAGATATTCGTGTGTAAACCGACTGTGGCCAATACGACACCGTCGTAAAACGACCTCGTCATGTCTTGACTGACAACCCAAGTAGGTATGACCGATTGTTGGTTTCAATTCGTGGAGTTTATTGCTTCCTACTTGGGTGTCCCACCTCTTTTGCATAAGATCCCGAGTATAAGATTTGATGGTAGGTTTGAAATCACTGTACGGGATACGAAGTGGAGATAACGGTTTGTCAAGAGCTGCTTTAGCAGCAGCATCGGCTTTTGAGTTACCTGTTATGCCTACATGACTTGGCAACCAGCAAAAGACGATGTCACATTGGCCAGTGGAAAGATCATTATAGAGATCTAAAATGTCAAGGATAATAGGGTGATATGGTGAGACACTTTTAAGTGCCTGAAGGCAAGATAACGAATCAGAGAAGATGATGAAATTTTTAGATTGGTTTTGTTGTTTAATATAGGTCAAAGCTGTTAGGATAGCTTTGGCCTCAGCAGTAAAAATTGAACTAAAATCTGGGATTCTTGAGGAGACAGTTCTGGATCCAACGATAGTGGCACTTGCAACTTTGCCACCATCCTTGGACCCGTCTGTAAAAATGGACCTGTGAGAATTATATTTGGAGCGTAATTGGTTATATGATTGTTGCTATACCAAAGGATTGGTAGCCGACTTTTTTGGATTGGTTAGAGTGAGGTCTACTTCTGGCTTCACCATCTGCCAGGGAGGAGAAGACAGAAGACGGTGGGGTGATATAATATTTAAGTCTATTTTAGCTGCAGTGATGTGTGGTTGAATTCTGATCCCAAGTGGTGGAACCAATTTTGATAGATTTCGAAACAGGTTTTCATATTGAGGGTGGAAAACACAATTGAACGCTGGATTAGATTTATTTGAGTGCAATTTAGTGATATATTGCAGTGAAAGTTTAATGCGGCGCAGTTCGAGTGAAGGTTCGTCGGCCTCCACATACAAACTGTCCACGGGAGAGGTCCTAAAAGCTCCAAGACAAAGTCTTAGGCCTTGATGGTGTATAGTGTCCAATTTTTCTAAATTGCTTTTGCAGGCTCCACCATAGACATCTTTAATGAACCCAGCCTTATCTCTCAAAACGTTTTGGCAGTTTATCATACGAATTCATGTGCGTGTACAACATTAAATTTTAGTTAGTTTCTATTTCATTTCCCATTTTATGACCCGTTGATACATCACACTGTGCAATTACGTGACAGGTACGCGTGCGCGTATTTTAATGGAAAGAAACTATTCGTCTTTTATTGCATAACGTTTGGCTGAATATCTTACATTCTAACGAAATCTCGAAATAATTATTCAATTACAAGCAGTGTCGAACTGACCAGTATGAATTATGTTTCAATGCGATTGAGGAAAACGTGAGTGAATATTGTGACTGAAACTTTTAACTGCATTGTCACTTTTGGTATGAAAATGGTAATAGTTAAGAAAAACAACATTAAATTTTAGTTAGTTTCTATTTCATTTCCCATTTTATGTCCCGTTGATACATCACACTGGGCAATTACGTGACACTAGGTATGCAATATACAGGTACGCGTGCGCGTATTTTAATGAAAAAAAATATTCGTCTTTTATTGCATAACGTTTGGCTGAATATCTTACATTCTAACGAAATCTCGAAATAATTATTTAATTACATGCGGTTTCGAACTGACCAGTATGAATTATGTTTCAATGCGATTGAGGTAAACGTGAGTGAATATTGTGACACTAAAGCAACTTTTAACTGCATTGTCACTTTTGGTATGAAAATGGTAATAGTTAAGAAAAACGTAACAGCCTTCTTATGATAATTCTCATATTCTCATTAGTACGTTGTGTCTAATTACAGTGTTGGCCTTATTTACAGGTGATTCTACAATACTTGTTGTCGGTCAATTACAATCTGCCACACCACGCGTGAATAAACAGTTATGCAGGTGTTGCTGTGGGCAAATACCTAGCCTGAACATGTATATTTTTGTGGATACATGTATTACATATTTTCGTTGATATGTGGGTATATTAAGCACCAAGACCCAAAAAGGTTATGAATGATGAATTTGTGCCTTGATATATATATTCAACGCGAACGAAGCTTGTATTTTCTCCGCGATCCTGATGTGTATCATCGTTTAATTGGTCATTCATTAAAAGTATGTTGTGAGGCGATATCAAAGGAGCCGCTCAATTTACACAGTGTCGTCCGTTTCGCGTGAACTACCACCCTACCCTGTCAGTAAGAGTTATGCAATCGGTACACATATATATATGGAAGGAGTTTGAATTACGTCCGCCAGTGGCCACAGAAATCCTCAAAGTACATGTATAGTACCAATCAACAAGGCCAATGCCGTACTAATAACCTAGTGACTCGCGTAACAACGGCTGTCAATATGTCTGCTACATCTACCATACCATCATCCCTGTCACAACTGGCGTATTAACGGCTTATTCAAAATATTAATTGTAGAAATGTCGTTACCAGACTAACGTACGTCGTATTCAGTCCTCAACTGGATGTTACATTCCTTATATCAGTTAACAGCCCTGTTTGTGAAAATATTTACTAGACATAAGATTTAAAGATTAATAAAATCAATTGTAAGACCGCATAAGATTTAAAGATTAATAAAATCAATTGTAAGACCGCATAGACCATAAAACCGAATAAAATATGTCTTGGTATCATCTCTTGTGTATTAGATGATGGCAATGACCGGAAATGTTATAACGTTAGATTAAGAAGGAGAAACATTAAAGTGTTTTACAATACTTGGAAACATGAGCAATAAGATGTAGCAACATAAACATGCATGGAATAGGGAAAAAGGATGAAAACAAGTTGAAAAAGATTTTAATACAAAATTATCGAACTAAATAACTTGCCTGACCAGAAGGGGTACCCAAACTTGTTTGACAGTTATTCGTGTGTTGTAGACTGTCGAATGGGACTCATGTGTGTACGTAGGGTACGCATATCTATTGCAAGTTTTAGTACTAATACACTTTCTCTTTTTGTGTTTTGTTTGTTTGTTAGTTGTATAACGCCACACTTAGCAATATTTCAGCTGTATGACGGCGGTCTGTAAATAATCGAGTCTGGACCAGACAATCCAGTGATTGATATCATGTGCATCGATCCACGCAATTGGGATACGATGACATGCATCAACCAAGTCAGCGAGCCTGACCACCCGATCCCCTGTAGTCGCCTCTTACGACAAGCGCTGTCGCCCTTTTACGCCAAGAATGGTTTGTTGAAGATCTTCACGGGTCTATTGAATGCAGGGATTTGTGTAAAGTCATTCAGACAGCATACAATGCCAACTAAAAAATTATACTCAGTGTCTCCGCAAAGTAATATAGTACGGTACTTAGAGTACATGTGAGATTATACTCAGATTAGGGAGATGTTTAATCCATATAACGTGTTATTATTCTATCTAACAATGTATTTAATGAAATGAATGCAAAACAAACTCAACGGCTAAAAGGTTTCATTGAAAAAACTACCCCTAGTCTTGACTAATAAAACAACTGCAACCCGACACAGATTAAACGCAACTTACAAACACAATCATAATCTGGTTAGTCTGTATCACTCAACGAGGCCGCTTACTCTGCCCACAGTATGACAGTATTGGGCAGTTCAGTAATTAGGAGCCAAAACAAAGGCAGGTACGCTGGTCACACTTGACTGGTCTGACTGATGATTAGGTCGTCTGACAATTGGGAGTGAACCATTGCAAGAAGTATCTGCGAAACTATTTGCTCCTTTTATGGGACCGATTAGTTTTATGACCATGGGCCTCGGCACAAGCGTGGTGTTGGAAGACAAGTTATACATGTACATCCGATATGGTGACTGTTTTTCGCTTTTCATATTCTAAATACATTCATAATACCACAACATTTTAGTACTCCTTGAAACTTTACAATCACTTCAATATGTACAATAGATTGAACGAGAACACTTGATATATTGCAGATTATTAAATCATTGTCTCTATTATCAGCCGCTACGTTTGCATTGTACAAAGAAATATTTTATCTGTCCTTAGCAGATTTAGCCTCAGAATGTGCTCATTCGAATTAGGAACGAAAATAATTGCTTATCATGAGTATATATGATACAGTTAAAAGTTACTTGTACACTGTGGACGTATTCACTTTAAAGTCGCATACGACCTTCGCGAGCGAGTTGAATGATCCAGGTTAATTGGAACGAAGTCTAGGAAGGGTTATAAAGTTTTGTATTTGGTAATGTGTAGGTTTGTTAAATATAATGTTTTAAATTTCAGAGCTGACTTGATGGGACATAGCCACCTCAGATTGTCTGTTGGACACGGTTTAACCTTACTGTGTCCTCACCCTGGTTGTTGTTACCGTTGTTATAAGGGATTAAGAGCTACGGCTCATTGCATTTTTGGTTACAGTCTGTATCACTAAAGTGGACATGTGCAGGTGAACTCTGTTCAATTAGTATATGAAATGCCCCAAAATGTGAACTCCAGACAATAATAACCTGAGAGTAAATCCACGTGCGTCTGCCTTTCCCCTCGTTCACCTTCGAAATCCTTGATTATTATATCATGCCAGAGTTCTGAAATTCAGTGACAATGTTGCTGAACAGTAGAATCTGATGGACGTTTTGTGCAGAACCTGTTTGACACTATGGGTTCCAGGACCACTAACACTCTGAGCTGAAAAAGTTTGGTTCTAACCGCACCCAACATCTACAAGTTTGTAAGCTTGTAGACATCATTAAGAAGTAATTAACAGTCCCATGCTGAGACCTTTCTCAAAATTCAGACCGGTGGCAGGCTGCCAACAAAGAGAAGAAAATATCGCAACCCCGACACGAGTGTGCTCAGTCAAACAATGAACTTACGACCGGCAGAAAACAACTCCAGTTGAGTATGCCGATGCTGTATCTCAGCCGTGTTGGCCTGAAAATTTAAACATGCTAATTAAATCCAAAATCGTATAATTATTTTTAATAGAAACCGTATCTTAATTTGTTCTTGCACTGCATCATATCGTGTATTTCATCTGTATATGTGTAATGTGTAATGTGTAATGTGTATCAATGACTACACTTATACCGCATATTCTGCAACAGACTATAATTAATCACCTTATTATTGTCTCTCCATTTACCATGGCTGACTGCACTAATACCCTTTTAACAGTAGACACCGATATAAGTATACATGTAGGCTTTTTGTTCAAAAAGGAATATGCAGGAAATTATATGTAACAATTAACTGTGTACTAATTACATGTTTGAATGTTATCAGTTTTACGTTCTGAGATACAGTGATGTAAGCATCTTCTAAAATCTTCTAAAAATATAATAAAATACAAAACTCTCTGCCGTAATTTTTTGTGGAAATCATTCGATCAAGTAAAAATGACTGCATGACAAGACGAATCAACTATTTATACCCGATAAAAGAAACTGCCGTATTTTAGGAACAGTGCTATAACAAGACATTTGAAATTTCTAACAAGCAAAAACATTAGAGACAGTGATTAGACTACAGGTACGTAATCCGTATCAATCAAAGGTGTAAAAAAACTGAAAATCATATCTGTCGGAGACCTACCAAATTACCAAGTTTTATCATTACTATATATTTATTACAATGCAAATACTTTAGTGATACATTTTTTAGAGGAGAGGGCATACACACAAGTATATTGCTTCCGTGTGTGAATGCAGATTGTACTTGGTATCTCAGTTCTCAGTTTCATACCGGTTGTATAACTGAATTTGTATATGGAACCATGCGTACAGCATAACAATTACTTGCTATTCGTCAGTTTACAACACACATAACACGGTCAAACAATTTTAGGCACCGCTTTTGCGAGTTATTTAGTACAATAATGTTTTATTAAAATCTATTTCAATTTGTTTTCACCATTTTCCCTATTGACAGTCGTTGTTACGTGCGTCACTAGGTAATTAGTACGGATTGACCTTGTTTATTGTTTCTATACTTTGAGGATTTCTGTGGCAAGTGGAGGACGTAATTCAAACTCCTTCCGCACTGACACCGCATCAAATATATTTGTGTACCGATTACATAACTCTAATGGACAGGGTGGGGTGGTAGTTCACCGGACGACACTGTGTATATTGGGCGGCTCCTTTGATATCTCCTCCAAACATACGTTTATTGAATGACCCCATTAAACGATGATACACATCTCGATGAATATATCAAGGCACAAATTCATCTTTCGTAAACATTTTTTTGTCTTTGTGCTTAATATATCCACATATCAACGAACATTTGTAAAACATGCATCCTAAAAAAAATTTAGGACAACGTACTAATGAGAATATGAGAATTATCATAAGAAGGCTGTTACGTTTTTCTTAACTATTACCATTTTCATTCCAAAAGTGACAATGCAGTTAAAAGTTGCTTTAGTGTCACAATATTCACTCACGTTTACCTCAATCGCATTGAAACATAATTCATACTGGTCAGTTCGAAACCGCATGTAATTAAATAATTATTTCGAGATTTCGTTAGAATGTAAGATATTCAGCCAAACGTTATGCAATAAAAGACGAATATTTTTTTTCATTAAAATACGCGCACGCGTACCTGTATATTGCATACCTAGTGTCACGTAATTGCCCAGTTTGATGTATCAACGGGACATAAAATGGGAAACGAAATAGAAACTAACTAAAATTTAATGTTGTGGAAAATAACTCCAATGAATTGGAGTACACGCACATGAATTAGTATGATAAACTGTCAAAACGTTTTGAGAGGTAAGGTCGGGTTCATTAAAGATCGCTACAATATGTAAAACAGGTGACATTTGTAGAACTAAAGGAAACATCCAACCAAATGCCCTTTTTAAATAGTGATGTAATGATATAATATAAAGTATATTTCACATGACACGATATACTTTGGAAACAGTTAGTTGATGCTTGAAAGGGACTGACGAAAACATGGGCGAAATATTTTAATAACGCCGTAAAATAGTTGAATTAAGTAAAAATTAGTTAACTTTTGTGTCATGATACTTGAATAAATACATTTAATGTATTTGCGAAACAAAAACACGAGTTTTGAGTAAAGGAACATGTTCTCGCCCATGGGCCTGCCCATGGGCCAAACGTTTTTCTCGCCCATGGGCGAAATATTTCAATATCGCTATAAAATCGTTGAATTAAGTTAAAATGAGTTTCATTTTGTGTCATGATACTTCAATGAATACATTTAATGTATTTGCGAAACAAAATCATGAGTTTTAAGTGAAGGAACATATACTCGCCCATGGGCCAAACGTTTTTCTCGCCCATGGGCGAAATATTTCAATATCGCTATAAAATCGTTGAATTAAGTTAAAATGAGTTAAATTTTGTGTCATGATACTTGAATGAATACATTAAATGTATTTGCGAAACAAAAACATGAGTTTTAAGTAAAGGAACATATTCTAGCCCATGGGCCAGACTTCGCCCATGGGCGACATAGTCTAAATATTGAGTTTTTAAACATTTTTTTTTCATTTTTTCTTCCTTGGTATGTTACCATGAAAACGGCATGTTTAATTTTGTAAATACCTTTAACCGAGACTGGGCAAAGACCGTAGAGTTTCTGGACTTTTGGGTTTCCAGAATTAAAATGGGACGTGTTGTATACTTTTAGCGCCAAAGAATTTCTTTCAAATCCAGTGTATTTAGGAAATAAACGACACGTGATCGTACAAAAAACATTGCAGGAGAAACCACAAGTGGTGCATTGAGTGGTTAATCTCGCTGCACTGTTTAATTGAATGATAAACGACGGCCACGACTCGTACATATCTTATATGAGATACCAGCATATTTTCCAGCCTCTTTAGTTAAGGATGTAAATAACATTTACAAGCTTTAAAAATAATTACCTGAACTTAAAAAAATATGACTCGCTGTATAGAATCCGAACTCTGCAAATGTCTATTACTGATGATTATTGCCAAATCTATGCCATGTTTGGATGCGTTCGTTCGGCCATAGTGTTTCACTTTCCTCTAAAAATATCATTTACGACGTCATGAATATATATGTATGTATGTGCGTGCGTGCGTGCGTGCGTGCGTGCGTGTGTGTATTTAATATAATAAATGTCCATGGAAGTGGGTCATGCTGATCCCACGCTACCAACGCTGAGACAAGGAAGTTGAAACGTGTGAAGTGGCTGCTGTTATCATTCTAATCATACACTTTACGGACCTGTACCATGTCCCCTTGATATTGACTTCACAACACGCTGCGTAGTCCACAGTCACGTCACAATGATGTGATGACAATCGTATGTTGTAGTTGATTTCGTCTTGGGGGGGGGGCTTTCATATTTTTTTCTTTTCTGTCACACCAAGTTGGTGTACTTTTAAACACGCTTTAAAAGAGGAAACTGAAAATGTGCATCAGTCCCTGCCTAAATCGGATAACTTTGTCATAACAAAAAATCATGTTATTAGTTCTGTTAACCAACTCATCGTCAAGCCTGTGACCCTGATAATTTGTCAGGTTTTGTATGAAAAGAACATTTGTTTGGTTATTTTTAAAAGAATTGTCGAAATGTCTGTGAACAATCTTTCAACCCCCCTTTATTGGAAACATCAAGTGTTATCCCCTTTCAAAAGAAAACAGTCCATCTGTTCATTGACTTCGGTTGCGAAGAAATGCCTTGAAAGTATTATTAAGAAAGTATATCATAGTTTCGACCCACTTCAGTTTGCCTTACAGACCAGGTCAAAGTGCAGAAGACGCACATCTGTCCTCCTACCACAATATCCAAACCAACTAAGAAAAGTGTACAACTCACATGTCAGAACTTTGTAGATTTTTCATCTGCTTTAAATACCATTCAGCCTCTTCTGCTTATGAAAATACTCGCCGATATTAGCGTTAATCCAGCTATTATTAAATGGGCGAATTTTTGTATTGTCAACAGACCACAGTTTGTCAGGTGTAAATGGGGCACGTTCACCCATAGTAATAACATATCCTGCTCAATGCCTCACAGGACTGTGTTCTTTCACCAATTTTATTTATCCTGTATGCAAATTATAGTTTTAGTACTTCTGATAACTGTTTGACAAATAAGTTTGCTGACGACGCAGCTGCCTGCGGCCTAATTAGAGAAACAGAAAGCTGGGATTTAAATCGATTAAAAATAAATTGCAAAATATTCTTCAAAAACATAATTATGATTCAGACTGTTGAAAATATTATAACCTACCAAAACAATTATCTTGTTGCAAGGTGTTGCAAAATTTGGCTCCTAAATAAATAAGTATCTCGTTGTGTAGCTGAAAAATAAATCTATTCTCGAAACAATATAAAACGACGAATATCAAATGGTCGGTCCGTAAGTTAAAAGGATGTATTATTGTTACTTGACATATCGAAATCTACTGGCTGTGGTAAGATATGTAATCATGTATTAAAGAATTCGGCTATCGTCCTATCGAAACCACTTGTAAAGTTTTTTTTCATTCAGATGAGACACATGCTTGATGAAAGCCTCCGTGATCCAGTGGTAGAGAGTCCGACAGGAGAGCGGAAGGTTCGGGGATCGATCCCCGGCCGCGTCATACCAAAAGACGTTAAAGGATGGTACTTGTTGTTACCCTGTCTGGCACTCGGCATTTAAGGACTAAAAACAAGGACTGGTCGGCTCGGAGTCAGTTTTGTGTGTCGGAGCGGTGTACTCATGTTAAACTGCGGCATGGTGTCTCAGTGGTCTAGCACTTTCCAATTGTCATCAGTCCGGACTATTACAAACAGCCACACGCACACACGTGCATAAAGGTCGCTATATAGGTGCAGTAGATGGACGCGACGTTAAACCCCATTTCACCTCACCTAACCTAATTATAGACCGATCGTGCTCACAAGTCGCTTATACTGGTCTGGTCATTAAAGCCTGTGAGATATAACCGTCTCTCTGTTTGTTACGGCACATGCAAAATACCTCATATCACAGTGAGGTATTTAGTACATCCCTACATGCACTATGGACAATATGGTCTGCAGTGAGGGGAACAAGTCATTGGAACTTCTTTAACAAAACCTGCCTATCCTCTTTGGTAGACAGACGGCACTTCCACAAATTAAGAAAACTGGTACAACACCAAGTTATTTATCTGACACTGTGCCTGTAAACACTTTTTATCTTTCACTTAATAAAACACGTAACAATAATTGTCCTTCATGAGCCAAATTGCCGAAATAAATTGTATTATAAATTATTGTATTGTCATTTCAACCTTCCTAAAGAATATTCTATTGTATAATACTACTGCTATAACTTGTTTGAACTTGAAGGGGACATATATTTATATAAGCCTCTTTATCAACCATCTTTCACTGCATTTAAGTATATCTAATATCTAATTTCTGTGCAAAAGGGTAAATATTCCAGAGCGTCATTATTATTGAATGTCAATGAAGCCACACTTAAGTGCAACCGATATATACTGAGTCAAGTTAAAAACTTCACATTTTTAAAAGTAATCCCATATATGATATAAAACGGACAAAATGTATCAGAGAAGGTATTTTTTAATCATTAATGTCCAGAGAAGGATTTTAATTAACTGTGGTTATCATAATTTGTTCCAAGCACGTACGGTATGCGGTAATAACATCAACAGTTTAAATCATAAGTCCCAAGCACGAGAATCTGATGGCACACAAGTTCAGTAGCGTGTATGGCCACCATGTGCGTTGACAACTGCCACACAACGCCTCCGCATGGACCTTGTGATGCTTGTGAACACATGATTGGGAAGACGACGCCATCGTTGCTGCAAAATGGTGCCAAGATCTTGAAAATTCTGTGGTTGGTTCTGGAGAGTGCGCAGACTTCTGCCAAGAGCATGCCAGGCGTGTTCGATGGGATTGAGGTCTGGAGACCTTGACGGCCAGTCCATGGCCCACTTGCACAAAGCGATCTTAGCGCTAAGACTATTGTAAGTCTATGTTAAAGTATGGGCGTTACGATCATCTTAGCGCTAAGATTGCTTTGTGCAAGTGGGCCCAGGACGTTGACTCCCGCATTCAGAAGGAAATTCCTTGTCAAAATTGCTGTGTGGGGTCTGTATTGTCGTGTTGGAAGATCAAGCCGGGTCCATGTGCTGCCATAAAAGGCAGAAGTTCTGGTGCCAGTACCTGGTCGCGGTAAGCAGCAGCGTTGAGCTTGCCACGGATGACAAGAAGCCTGGAACGTGCATTGCCACAGAAAGCACCCCACAATGACGCTTCCGCCTCGAAATCTGTCAACTCCCTGTACACAACACTGTGCGTAACGTTCATTGAGTCAGAATCGGCCCGCAGTATGGCCGTCGTGCTTGAAGGTGAGCAGTTCTCAGACGGTTTCGAACAGTTTGCGCACTCAGTCTACACCTAAACAGTTCATTGCTGGTTGATGTAGCCGTCAAAAATCGGTTACGGAGGTGAGGTAAGACAATCTGACGATCCTCTGCATGCGACGTCACACGTGGTCGACCTGGCCGAGGGCGATCAGCGGTGGTACCCGTTTGCTGTAGACGCGTCTGTAAATCCTAAACAGTCCGTCGACTACAACCAATCGTCCTTGCGACTTCAGCTACGGACCTTCCCGTCTGCAACATGCCGAAGACACGTTCACGTTGCACGTTGAAAGGCGAGGCATGACAAATGGCCGTAAAGACTTTTGTTTTCTTGTGTTTTTCTTTTTTTGTTAATGACTGCTAACAAGTATGGCTGAAAACACGTGCGGTGTTATGGCCACGTGACCAGTTGCACGTGAAAAAAAACTTTTGCCACTATATTGCTGTGCACATGATTTTGATCGATTCACCTGCACAAAAACGGGTGTTATTTGAAGACAATACATGGCCATTACTGTTTAAATACACAATAAGGGCCCACAATGATAACTGGTCAAAATGTTAAAATTTTAGGATTGTGAAGTTTTTAATTTTGTTCAGTATAATGAAAAACGAATATCACTTCCTTCTACCCTGTATCATTCAAAGTACTGCCAATTCTTTATTGCTCTTTTGCCCAATATGCTTCGTTCACTCCACAATAAACGAACGTGAATGTTTTTAGCTGCGCACATATACACAACCGCTATCTACTGTAGCTATGGCTGGACAGTAAGCTGTACATTCCTGTTAACAAAGATAATTTCACATTGCAATGTTGGATAAGAAAAGAAAAGACCAACAAGAATATAACTACCTGTATTAAGGATAAGCAAATCTACTCACCGAAAGCCAACAGGAGGACGCATGATAAACATGCAATCATTTCAACTTGAAACCAAAATATACAAAATATATAAGCGTTAGGCGCGTGAAGTGAAGCCAACAGGATGTATGCATATGCATAAGTCCTTATAAACTAAAACAAAGTCACATGAGAGATAGCGATTAATTTCCTGGAACTGTTATCTGTCTATCGATGCAACATGTATAATGCAACTATTGATGGGGGTGGTGGTCAAGTTCTGTTAAATACTCCTAGTTCGGGCTTCGGTTTCGATGAGAGAGTGAGTTAAGATTTAACGTCACATCGGCAGTATTTCAGCCATATCGTGACGAGAAGTGCATTAATAATACACATATTTATATGAATTAAAAACCTGTCAACGAATGACAGTAAAATAACAAGATTTATCACAGATTATATCTAAAACTAGTAGTTAGCCATAAAAATATAACATCATGCGAAACAATACAAGATAAAAATGAGCTATAGATCGCCAGCCACTGAAGAGAGATCACCATGCTAGGGTCCATGGGGACTTACAGTAGCTGCGTCTTCAACATTTCCGTGGTCTAATGGTAGAGCGTCCGCCCGAAGAGCGGAAGGTCCGGGGTTCGATCCCCGGCCGCGTCATACCAAAAGACGTTAAAAGATGGTATTTGTTGTTACCCTGTCTCGCGCTCGGCATTTAGGAGCTGAAACAAGGACTCTGAAGGTCGGCTCGGAGTCAGTATACTGTGTCTGAGGGAGTATTCATGTTTAACTGGGGCATGGTATCTCAGTGAGCTAGCACTATAAATCGGCATCAATCCGGACTAGTACAAGCAGCCACACACACATACACGTGGCTATATAAGTGTAATAATGTGACGCGACGTTAAACCCAATTTCACCTCGCCCCCCTTTCTTCAACAGATATAAACACAATCAAAGCTTGTAGTATATAAGGCGACAGGATAACGAGAAGAAACGCCCAATTCTTAGAAAGAGTATTATCGTTTCCACGAAATCAATACAATAGTCGTTGCACTTTGGTCGCATATCAGTTGGTAACGTGTTTTATTTTTTTAGAGAATGCAGTAGTTCACGTGGCTCACGTGTGTCGTTATAGCGTGTGCCTTATTTTGTTTGTTTGTTTATTTGCCGAACTCAGCAATATTCCAGCTGTATGACGGTCTGTAAATAATCGAGTATGAACCAGACAATTCAGTGATTGACATCATGAACATCGATCCACCAAACTGGGTTACGATGACATGCATCAACCAAGTCAGCGAGCCTGACCACCCGATCCCGTTCGTTGCGTCTTACGACAAGCGTAGTCACCTTTTATGGGAAGCATGGGTTGCTGAAGACCTATTCTAATCCGGATCATTTGCCTTATGTTGGAAGGTGCATTATTTTTTTTTACTTTAAATGACTGATCATATCGAATGTGTGCGAATGTTTATGCATTCCCATCCCAAAAGGCAAGGTTTGGTCCATCTCGGATCCTGTAACATATGATGGTTTTCCTCTGTCTTGAGGGACGCCCACTATGGTACTTCTTGCATTTATTGTTCAACATAATGTCTTCTACAAAAAGGGGGTTGCCTTGTGTGTTTGCTAGAAATCGACCGCCAACATCGTCAACTTGAGTTGCTGTTGTATGTCGAACTGTCTCATTCCATAAGTAGTTGTGTTTCTTGGCCGTGTCAGGATCCGCCTGTCGCGCTGTCCACAATTCGCACTGTACATGGTTATTGTGATCCTTGGTTTTTAAGCATTGTATCCATGGTCGCGGTTTTCATCACAAACGTCATGGTAAATGTCTAGAACCTTTGTCATTTTGTACTTTCCTCGTTGCAAAAGTATGCTGATCAGTACACTTATGTAACAAATTGTTCTCAGGCCCAACGCAGTCTGCGGATAATTAGTTATAGTCTATGGGGGCGCTCGGGTTGCCTAGCGGTTAAAGCGTTCGCTCATCACGCCGAAGACCCTGGTTCGATTCCCGAGATGGGTATATGCCCATAATATCTGATCAATAATTACACACCCACTTGGTACTGACAACGCAAGGACCATAAACAAGGCGGTTCCTGGATTCGAACCCATGACCATGTATCCTGGCATGCCTAATAGTCGCAATTCTGCACAGCTAGTTACATCTTCCCGAGGCAAGAGATTTAACTGACTTTAAAGTCCAGTTTACACCCTTTCCGAACTAGGCTGGAATAACTGGGCTCGATCGTAGCGCCACCAGTGGCTATTACCTGCTATGTCCCTTCTAAGCCTCTCCTATAGGTCAATCAGATTCCACCTCTCGTATCACTTGCGTTTGCTTCACACGGCGCCCGGTCAGGACGATCTGATCGCTAATCAAGATCTATATTGTGATAAAACGGGTCTTACATCGCGAAATGCATCAAATCACGTGAGCACCTTGATTAAAGACATGAAAAGATTTGGAAAATATCTGCTGACAACGAGTTGGCGGTGCACATGCTTTGCAAATCTTGCAATCGACCGGATTTTTGCACGACATTTTACGAACCGGATTTCGATTTCGGTGCGCGATTTAGATTGGGCTATGCATAGATTCGTTAGTCCAGCCAAAATGTAACTCCATAATACCAGCCTTGTTCGGCAAGGGTGGAAACTGGACTTAAACCCCTTGCCTCGGGAAGATGAGCTAATTCCGGCATTTAATAACGGGATCGGGTGGTCAGGCTCGCTGACTCGGTTAATGCATTTCATCGTATCCCAATTGCGTGGATTGATGCTAATGATATCAAGCACTGGATTGTCTGGTCCAGACTCGATTATTTACAGACCGCCGTCATATAGCTGGAATATTGCGTGCGGCGTTAAACAACAACAAAAAACACAAAAAAAACACACATGCATAATTTGGACGATTTGAAGATTATTTACTTATAAAATGACTTCAGGAAGTATTGAAACCATGGTATGGAGACCTCATCATGTAAACATATCATGCCTCCAAGAAAAGTCACATCTCACCTGATGCCGGTCCTAAAATGCGAGACCCGTATTATAATGGAATACTGCTGAGTGCGGCGTTAAACAACTACCAACCAACCAATCAAACTCTTCGACGTGACACTTTTACCACTAGGCTACACCCCGCTCCCTAATCAATAGACGTTAATAATGAAATACCCCATATTCAAGCAAATATTCTAACGGGCATAAAGCATGCACACATGATTTTGATACAGTCTTGAATCACAGAATGGACTCGGCGTTTAGCCTAGAATTCTTACAAAGGTTTTTTTCGCTTTTGATTATCATTTATGTCAACAGGGTACAAGTTCCCCTTTTCCCCAAGCAAATGTGCGTATCAGTGAATGCTAACATTAATTGTAATATAAAAGTAGGTATGTTCCCTGATCTGATTGGTTAAAAAGTGTCATCACTGAATTTGTGAGGTCTCATCACCGTGTATGTATACATTAATTAATAGAACTATTTTTGAAATCATCAACATGGAGGAACAGATGGAAATTTACCCTGACTTCCACATCGGGGATTTCGATGAAAATATTGAGTGATTGGGACGACGAGACATTTTCTGAGATAATTCAATAATTTGAAGGTAAATGAAATTTACCTTTTTCCATTAATTACATAATCATAATGATAAATGATATAATTTTCTTTGACTTCGCCAAAGGGAAAAACAAAACAAAATCAATTTTTAACAGAGTAAAAAAACATTTATTGCAACTCTATAATAGTTTTGACTTACATACACCCACCTAACTTTGTTATTATTATTACTCACAACAGCTGTTAAAGCTGAAAACCGTTCTGAGATGGCCCCTGAACTAGGAAATACAGCCAGCGTTTCCGTAGATCCCAAAGTTCAAGCGTCCAGTGACCGCTTCGCGTCCCTTGATGCAAAAACAGTACAGGACATCGTGGATGGGAACCTCTCCAAATCTACTGGGCGTAATACCTCCTGGGGAGTTAAAATATTTCGACGTAAGGCATTGAAACATAAAAGTATACATAAACACATACCTAAAATTCCTACGCAGATTCGATCAACATCAGCGAGAGTTACCTCCCTTACACCATTGCCATTATAGCAATGTAAAGCGTGACCAATGTGTCATCGCAAAAAATGGCAATAATATAACGAGATTGACCACAATCTTAACGTAAATTAAATATTTCGTTTTGTAAGATTTGAGATATGTTATGCTAAATGGATGTACGAAAATTTCATTTAAACACGACACCGTAATAATAAATTACCCCCTATTACTGTCACATTTGTACCCTGAACATGGCAATCTTTTTTACTTCCAAAATGGCTTGGTTTCCGAGGTTTGGAACCCAAGTTCGAAGAGCTTCCTGCTTCTCAACTGAATGAGAGACTGAGGTTCTTTCAAGCCGAAGTCAGAAATGCTGAGGGAGATCTTTACTCAAAATCGGGTTTTTGTTGGGTTGCGTGCTGCCATACACAGGCACACCAGGGGCCCGCCATTTGAGCGCAGCAAAAACATTATCCAAGACCGGGATTTTCACACTGCAAACAATGTTTTTCTGTCCATGATAAAAAAAACTTGACCAGACAACACAACATGCTGCTATCCCCGAGAATGATTTTTAAAAAATTCGTGAAAGTTTGGATACGGAAACTCCTTCCGGCTTGCTTCGTAAAGTGTGGTTCGACCTTACACTCGGTTTCGCTCGTCGTTGTAAAGAAAACCAAAGGGAATTAACTGCATCTTCCTTTCGTCAATCAACTGATGAACAGGGGTTCGAGTTTATTGAAATGACACACTCCGAAGTCACTAAAAATCACAGGGGGACCTCAAAGACTCAAATGGGCCCAACGAACGCATTTATGCAACATCGGACCAATTCTGCCCTGTACTTTCATTAAAAAAATACATGTCTCTCCTCAATCCCAACAATGGTGCTTTTTACCAGGCTCCTAAGAGACGAGTCCACGTCGACGACACCGAATGGTACACCACGAGGCCAGTTGGTGTAAACGTCATTGGCAACCTGATGAAAGAAATTTCTACCAACGCTGGTCTCAAAGTGTATACAAACCATTGTCTTCGGGCAACTGCCGTCACTTTGCTGTCAAACGCAGGTATTGAAAATCGCGAGATTTGCAAAATTACCGGCCACAAAACCGATGAATCGTTGAAGTCGTATTCCATTGACTCGAGCTCGGCTCAAAAACGACATTATTCGAACATTCTTCAGGGACAGCAGCAGCTCGCTAACGGACGCAATTTGGTACCTGTCCAAGATAGAAATATCCTGCCACTCTCCACTGCTCCCGTGAACAACTTCCAGGTAATTTCTTCTGCAAATTCCCATGGTCTCTTTCACACATGTAATTCCACTGTAACAGTAAACAACTTTTTTCCATCCCAGCTAAGCTGCATGTCTAAAATCTCGCACATGTTTGACGTCTCTTGTCACCACCTCAGTTTCAGGCGAGTTGACACTATCTTGTATAGGGGCCAAGCAGTATGTACGTCTTTTCTACTTTTGATTATTTGTATTTTATAGATACGCGTAACTACACATTACAAGTAAGATGAGGAACTGTGATAAAGAATTGAATTTGTGATATTTCCTGTTGTTTGTGTTGTACATAGTACTTTTCACCCATTGTAAGTGCATTCAGTTAAATTTTGCATCCCCTGTGTAATATATTCCATGTTTTCAAGGGTGTAAGTAAATACATGTTGAGCGTCTCGTCCACGGTCTAAGGGAAATCACTCTGTCAGTCCTCTGAAAGTTGTGCCGCTTAGCGCACTGTCAAATTGAATGCGCCTACGTCATTGGCTGATGTATCCTTGTCAGCCATGTTTTATGAAACATAAACTGATGTGACCCAAATTCTTTGTTGTTTTCAGTTGTCAATCTGAGCGATTGTGACCTGGGTAACATTTGTTTATTTTCTGAGAAATGGGCTTGAACATGTGACCACCCCTTTCGTAAAATGAACCATCATTATTGGAGTTCCTCGAAACCAGTTTTGTTGTTTCATGCGCTTAGTAAAATAGTTCCTCCTAAATATCGATTTTAATTTTAGCTGATGAAAGCACTGATATGTGTGTGAACAAGAGATTGGTTATTTACACCCAACTTGTGGATCTAGTGAATATGCTTGTTTGTTTGTTTGTTGTTTAACGCTGCACTCAGCAATATTCCAGCTATATGACGGCGGTCTGTAAAATAATCGAGTCTGGACCAGACAATCCAGTGATTGTCATCATGAGCATCGACCCACGCAATTGGGATCGATGACATGTATCAACCAAGTCAGTGAACGTGACCACCCGATCCCGTTAGTCGTCTTTTACAAGCATGGGTTGCTGAAAACCTATTCAACACAGAACCCATTACCTAACCAATATTAACATTACAGAATGTACTGGAGTGGCTCTTTCACAGGAAATTAGAAAAGAACTTTCCAGAAGAGGAATTTGTGTCAAAGGTGATGGGACTCGGCTCTGGTGGAGCATCGGTCACGACTGGTCAGGGAAAGGGTGTGGCAGGTATGATGAAGATAGACAATCCTGGAATGGTTAGCGTGCACTGCATCGCACACACACTTGCACTGTGTACAAGCCGAGCACAAGGTGTTACAGCCTTGGATGCCTTCCAACAAGCGCTCACAGCAATTTATTATTTCAAATATTCACCAAAGAAAGCTGCTCGAATGGCAGAAGTAAATGCCATCCTAGACTTACCCCAGCTTAAGTATAAAGAAGTCCACAGAGTCAGATGGCTATTATTTACTGTGCACTTGAGACCATGTATGGGAGGACCCTTAATGCCCTTCTAGCGTATCTTGCTGAAGTCGACACATCCAAAGATCTAAAGGTGGCACATTTGCAATCAAAGGTGAATTTTGTTTCAGAATTTAAATTCATTCTATTAACATTGCAGTAATGATAATTCAACAACATTCTTATTAATTTTTTTGGTTATTTTTTTGGTATGTGAGTGTTATTATTTTACTGCTGTGTCTGACAGTCGTACACTGAATTCCAGATCAGCTTAACTGTACATGTTAACAGTTTATGTTTTCATCAGTTGGTTTATTGTTCCCTTCTGTTTATTCCAGTTGTTTGAAAGGCATGCAGAATTGGTGTATAAAACAGGTACTTTTATGATTTTTTATTGCTAAATTACATAATGTAATTACAACAGACCCGTGAAGATTCCGGTGTAGAATAGGTCTTCAGCAACCCATGCTTGCTGTAAAAGGTGACTATGCTTATCGTAAAAGGGTGGTCAGGCTCGCTGACTTGGTTGATGCATGTCATCGATCCCAATTGCGTGGATCGATGCGCATGCTGTCAATCACTGGATTGTCTGGTCCAGACTAGATTATTTTACAGACCGCCGTCATATAGCTGGAATATTGCTGAGTGCGGCGTTAAACAACAAACTAATTACAATAAAATATATGATAATGCATTGATCAAGTGAAAAACTAATGTGGTTGTGAATATGTTGAGTTGGGTTGGTTGAATTAATTTTGGTAAAACGTTCCTGAAGCTTAATTTTAGGTGAAACTGTTGAACATGTATTTTCAGATGCATGATTGGTTTGTTGTTTAATGCCGCACTCAGCAATGTTCCAGCTTATATGACGGCGGTCTGTAAATAGTCGAGTCTGGACCAGTTCAAGTTGGTATTACTTTTCTGCATCGTTTTTTTTACTTTTACTGACCAGCGTATGTTAATTTCAGGTTAACCTAACCAGTACACGTGGCAAGTTTAGGGAGTTAATTGGTTTGTTTGTTGTTTAACGCCGCACTCAGCAATATTCCAGCTATATGACGTCGGTATGTAGATAATCGAGTCTGGACCAGACAATCCAGTGATTGACATCATGAGTATCGATCCACGCAATTGGGATCGATGACATGCTTCAAACAAGTCCACGAGCATGACCACCCGATCCCGTTATTCGCCTCTTATGACAAGCATAGTCACCTTTTACGGCAAGCATGGGTAGCTGAAGAGCTATTCTACCCAAGATATACACGGTCCGATTCAATAGTAATGCTAATGAAATGAAGCTGCAAACTAAAGTGAAATTAAGCACATGGATTTTGCAGCAACAGGGCAATTGATTACTCCTGGCAAGGTCCTCATTTAATTGTTCGTTTGTTGTTTAACGCTGCACTCAGCAATATTCAAGCAATAAGACGGCAGTCTGTAAATAATCGAGTCTGGACCAGACAATCCAGTGATTAACATCATGAACATCGGTCCACACAATTGTAATACGATGACAGGCATCAACCAAGTCAGCGAGCCTGACCACCCGATCCCGTCAGTCGTCTTTTACGGCAAGCATGGGCTGCTGAATACCTATTCTACCCCGGAGTCTTCACGGGTCTGTTGTAATTAAATTATGTAATTTATCAACAACAAAATCTTAAAAGTACCTGTTTTATACACCAATTCTGCATGCCTTTCAAACAACTGGAATACACAGAAGGGAACAATAAACCCTAGTCACCTCTTACGACAAGCATGGATTGCTGAAGAGCTATTTTACCCTGGCTTTTCTCGGGTCGTCCTTATTTGAAGTCACGGACCGGACGACGCGACCCCATTGCGACGTGTCAAGGTGTCACGCACGCTGTCAAACCAACTATTTGTTTCAGCCACAACGTTATCCTAATTAACGGACACTGCAACAGGTTGCACATACACTACAGACAGTATTGGCTAACGTTCCCCAACCTGTGATCCATAATATCAGTTTGTCCATGGCAGTCAGTGTACTTGAACTATAATGGTAGAAACGAGATTTTACAGTTCTCGTGACCATGACATTTGTCACTTTCCGTATATAGTCTTCACAATATCCACTGTTTGTCCTGTGTACAGTGTGTTATCACTTAGTATGTGTCAGGGTTTGCAGTAAAGTTATGTTACCCAAACTCAGACTGTACGATTCTTTTTCAGAAAACCGAAAAATATGTGCAAACTTGCAGTTTACATAATTTGACATGTTGTGCTTGTTTTATTTCCAAACACATGTCCATTGACCAACATACATAGCCTTAAAATGGCGGCACAACGTTACCTGTGTTTAACGCAGCACTATATGACGGCGGTCTGTAAATAACGGCGCTTGGACCAGACAATCCAGAGATTGACATTATTATCATCGACCCAGGCAATTGTACGAAAGCCTATAAGGGCCAAATTCATTGATAACATTTTTTATTTAAAAGTTGTAATTACAAGTTGTAAGGTGTATTTACAAATTGTAAAGGTGTAATTACAACTTTTTAAACTTGTAATTACACCTTGAGAAACTTGTAAATACACCTTTACAACTTGTAATTACACTTTTACAACTTGTAAATACACCTTTACAACTTGTAATAACAACTTTTAAATGAAAAACGTTATCAATGAATTTGGCCCTCTACGTAATCCAAAACAGGAAAAAGGGCACAGCCCCAGGATTAGACCTAACTTCTTACCAAATAATTAATTCCTACTTCCTGGAAACAGGCCCTAGTCATACCAATCCCTAAACCAGCTAATCAAGCTAACTCATATAGACCAATATCCCTAACTTCAAACTTATGTAAAGTAATGGAATCAATGGCTAAAAATAGATTACAACATAACTTAACCCAAAATAACATCATAAACCCAGATCAAAGCGGTTTCACTCCTGGCCGCTCAACCCTAGATAACCTCGCCCGACTAGAACAAGATATTAAGACAGGACAACTAAATAAACAATATACCACAGGCATCTTATTAGACTTCTCTAAAGCTTTCGACATTGTATGGCACGATGGGCTAATACAAAAACTTAAAAAAATAGGACTCAAAGGTCAGACAATGACTTCCTAAAGAATCGTTAAATAACCGTGGGTATAGACCAAACTCTATCGGACCAATGTCCCCTAGAAAATGGCACTCCACAGGGCAGTATCCTCAGCCCCACCCTCTTCAATATAATGCTAAACGATCTATTCGAGGGCATATCCCCTAAAGTAAACACATCAAAATTCGCGGGTGATGGAGCCATCTGGATCCGCACTAAAAGCATGAAAATGGTCCAAAATTTACTCCAAAAATCTCTTAATAAAATACAACAATGGGCTGACAAATGGGGCTTCTCCCTTAACTCAGAAAAAACAACAGGAATAGTATTCAAACATAAAAACATGAAACCCGCCTCCCCAATCCTCCAGCTAAACAATCAAACAATCAAATTTCAAAAACAAACCAAATTCTTAGGACTTATTTTCGATGAACATCTCACCTGGGATGCTCACATCCAAAACCTAACAACTAAATGCAGTTAAGACCTTAACACCCTAAGATGCCTAACCGGCTCTAACTGGGGAGCCTCCAAAGATACCCTCCTCTCTCTCTACATACATGTATCACTAATTAGATCAAAACTAGACTACGGCTGCGCCATATACAACACCCTAAACAACTCTCTATCTAAACAACTTGACTCAATACAATATCAGGCTCTCAAACTAATTACACGCACCCAACATGGCACCTCCTACACCTCACTTCAGGCCTTAACAGGAAAAATGCCACTAAGTCTACGCAGGGAACAGCTAAGCTTAAATTTCTGGGCCGCGTCCAAATCAAACCCTCTCATCCAAAACTTAATACACCAAAACATCAGCCCTAAAAACCAAGCTCTAGCTCGTAAACACCCCTTACTTACCCAAATATTCCAAAGAATAAAAAAACTACCTAAATGAACACCAAATTAAAAATCTTAAACAAAAAAAACTGCAAACAATCAAATATCTTCACCCCTAAACTTAAAATACCCAAAATAGACACAACACTAGCTAGCCAAATAAATAAACAAACCGACCCAAACATAGCTAAAACTACCACACTAGCATACATACACGAAAATTGGCCAAATTTGGTGTCACATTTACACGGACGGATCCTCAGATCCGACCTCCAAACACACAGGTTTCGGGGCACTCGTGAAGAGCAACCTCCTCGTGGTGAGTGCTGGGTAACGCTAATCGCTCTTCCCCCGTGTGGAACCGGGGCAGAATATTTCCACAGCCTCCCATTGCTGGTCGTATGAGGCGACTAAAATGGGCAACCTGTTTGCCGTGGGTTGCGCCCCTGTGTTGAGGGCACTGGTTCCTGGAACTGTGTTCCTTTGCCCAACACACCACTTCGACCCTTACTTCGCCTAGACGGGTGGTAGAATAGGCCCGATTCTATCAATCGGCTGGTCACGCCATGCCCTGTGTATGCAACATGTTCATATTATAATTTTTCGATTAATGTGACTGTTGGGTATGAATATTATACATATACATTCTTTTTTATCAACTTGCCTAGAATCCCATGCCAGAAGGCGGTGGCTCATGGGTCAATCTGGTTATATAGACCTCTGAATTCTGTGTTCTTGAGAAATGTGTCATGGGCCGAACCAGCCTGGCACTTCTTCTTTAAGATATCATGGCTTTTTATGTCTGTATTTTCTGGAGTATAACACCTTTGTAGCCCTGATGTTGCAGACTGGCTTCCGCTGCGACGTCGACCTTGTTGTCACTCGATGGTGGGTGGGGAACAAGGGTGTTGAATTCTATTCTTCTACCATGTCTCACCACGCTTCTTCTGGTTCATCAAAGACCTACAAACGTAGACATGTCGATTGTATTTCATCTGAAGATGAAGATAATCCTCCAAATACTGTTTCTTGGCCTCGGTTTATAGTCATTGCCTCTGCCGATGGCAGTCCATTGAAATTAAACCCGTTTGCTATCTCCAAGGGCATAGAAGGTGCCTGCGGAGTAGTCAAAAATGTTACCCGACTCCGAAGTGGTTCAATTCTGGTTGAATGTTTACAGAGGCAACAATCTGTTAACCTGCTGGGACTACAGCAGTTCGTTAACACCAAGGTTGTTGTCTCTGAGCACAGGACTCTGAACTCCTGTCAGGGTATCGTTAGAGACTATGCTCGGTGTCTTTCTGACATGAGCGAAGAAGAGATTGTAGATGAACTAAAGGTACAGGGTGTAACTGCTGTAAAGCGTTTCACCAGAAAACAAAATGATAAAATCATCAAAACAAATACGTACTTGTTCACTTTTGACCTGCAGAAACTCCCGACTTCTCTCAAAGCTGGTTATTTCAACATCGGGGCTAATTTCTGCACCCGCGCCACTGTCTGCGTCCGTTGTAGTGGAGCTCATGAGAGCTCCGACTGCTCTGCTGAATCTATCAAATGTGCAAACTGCGATGGTGTCCATGTTGCTTCATCGAAAGTCTGCACATCATATATATACGAGTCCCAAATTCTCAAAATAAAATGCACCCAAAATATCTCGTATCACGACGCAAAAAGATTAGTTCAACCACAATCCCAAACTACTGCTGCAAAAACTTATTCTGCTACCGTCTCTTCGCCAATTCCTAATTTCCACTTCTTGCCAAACAACTTTATCTTGGGTGACAGACCGGCAGATCACCCTGGCGGATGTGGCTCCTATCACTAGAGCACCATCACATGTCACATGTCACATCACATGTCACATCAGCTTCACAGACTGAATTCGATCATCATGACCAAGAAACAGTTAAAGCATTGGAAAAGGTCAAGGGCGGTGCCTACTTGACCAATAAAGAAAAGAAACAGATTAAGAAACGAGCCAAGGCCCTCCAACACCTGGAGGTGCCTTCTCATACGCCTAACCATGTTGAGGTTCACAATTCGTTTGAAGCTCTGGAGATGGAGGTCACTCCTTCCAACTCCATACCTGGGAGTGGTCCTCCCCCACGTTCCAGATCACCAGTTGAGCCACCATGAGTTGCTCTCCAAATATCATCCAGTGGAATGGCAGAGGACTAAGAAATAATTTTAATGAATTGCAATTATTAATACAAGATCATAAACCATCAGCATTTTGCCTCCAAGAGACTTACTTGAAAACCACTGATTTAATGGATATCAGACAGTATAATTCGTATCATTTCTATTCACCTCCGGGTGCTAAAGCAACTGGAGGTTCTTCTGTCTTGGTAAGGCAGGGTGTTATTCACAGCCCTGTAACTCTTGATACCCCACTTCAAGCTGTCGCTGTCCGTATAACCCTGCACATTGTTCTAACTCTATGCTCTGTTTACATCCCTCCATCATCTTCATTGACGCAGACTGACCTTCAGGCCCTGTAAGACCAGCTCCCGAAGCCATGTATTATTATGGGCGATTTCAATGGACATAACCCACTTTGGGGCAGTGCGCATACAAGTAACAAAGGAAAGACCATAGAAGATTTCATTTCTGATAACAATTTGTGCATATATAATGATGGTTCAGACACTTATCTACATCCTGGAACAGGTACTTACTCTTCTCTGGATTTGTCAATTACAGATTCAGAAATACTGAATGAATTTGAATGGTCAGTCCACAATGACCTCTGTGGAAGTGACCATTTCCCTACTGTTTTAAAGCCTGTGACCCCATCTGATGTTCCTCCATCGTCAAGATGGAACTTTAATAAAGCTAACTGGGCCTACTATGGAACTCTCTGTACACACAAACTTAAACCTAATCTTTTTATTGGGGTTCCTGATCCTATCAAATGTTTTTCTGATGAACTAACAAAAATTGCTGATGAATGTATTCCAAAGTCCTTTGCGGTTCCTCACATACGAAAACCATGGTTTAATGATGCTTGCAAGCAAGCTAGGAAGGCCAGGAAAAAGGCCGAGCATTACTTCCGTCGCCATCCAATGGTGCATAATCTAAATAAATTCAAGATTCTGAATGCTACAGCCAGGCGCGTATTTAAACAAAACAAACGCCAATCTTGGCAACAATATGTCTCTAAAATAAATTCACGTACTCCATTGTCTAGGGTATGGAATATGATTAAAAGAATAAAAGGTAAGGGTTCTAAAACTACCATCCACCATCTTCAAAATGGGGATGACTTGTTGACAGATTCTTCAGATATTGCCAATAAACTTGGTGAAACTCTGTCTAAACATTCTTCCTCGTCAAATTATGTCCCTAAATTCCAATTCTATTAAGAGCAGCAAGAAAAGAAATCTATCAATTTCAAATGAGATAATGGGGAAGATTATAATGAAATCTTCTCCATGCATGAGCTCCATACTGCTCTTGGGCAGGCTCATGATACTGCTTCGGGATCAGATAATATACCTTATCAACTCCTGAAACATTTACCACAATCATGTCTAGAAACCCTTTTAACAATATTTGATGATATCTGGACTTCAGGAGAATTTCCTTCTTCGTGGCGTGAAGCTATTATTGTTCCAATCCCTAAACCTGGTCGTGATCATACTGATCCTTCAAATTATCGACCAATTTCATTGACCAGCTGCGTTTGCAAAACTATGGAACGTATGATCAATAATCGCTTAGTTTGGTTTCTGGAAACCAATAATCTATTAACAAATATACAATGTGGTTTTCGTAAAAACAGAAGTACCATCGATCATTTAGTTCGTTTGGAAACTTTTGTTAAAAATGCCATCATAAACAAACAACATGCAGTGTCTATCTTTTTTTGATTTAGAAAAAGCATATGACACTACATGGAAACATGGTATTTTAAAAGATTTACATGATTTTGGATTACGAGGCCGTTTGCCTCAATTTATATCCAACTTTTTATCAGATAGACAATTTCAAGTTCGTGTGGGTTCTACCCTGTCTGATCATTATAATCAGGATCAGGGTGTCCCACAAGGCAGTATCTTGTCTGTCACATTGTTTAGTATTAAAATAAACAGCTTAGCTACGGTTTTAAACGATTCCATTGATGGATCCTTATTCGTGGATGATTTTAACATTTCATGTCGTGGTAAAAATATGCATACTATTGAAAGACAATTACAGTTATGTCTTAATAAAATCCATAAATGGTCATTAGGAAATGGTTTTAAATTTTCAAAATCAAAAACGAATTGTATACATTTTTGTAGAAAATACAAATCACATAATGACCCAGAACTAGTTTTGGATCATACTCCTATTAAAGTTGTAAAAGAAGCCAAGTTCTTGGGCATTATTTTTTACCACCATCTCACCTTTTTACCACACATAAAATAATGGAAAAATAAATGCCTGAAGGCCCTTGACCTTCTGAAAGTCGTTTCCAATTCAAAGTGGGGAGGGGATCAGAAAACCCTACTCCAACTCTACAGAGCCCTTATCCGCTCCAAACTGGATTATGGCTCCATCATCTATGGTGGTGCCTGTAAAAGTAATTTAACATTATTAGATACAATACATCATCAAGCCCTTCGGCTTTGCCTTGGTGCATTTAGAACTTCACCCATTAATAGTCTGTACGTGGAGGCTGATGAGCCATCCCTAAAACAACGTCGTATAAAACTGTCATTACAATACGTCACAAAACTATTTTCAAATCCATCTAATCCAGCATATGACTGCGTTTTTCATCCTCTGTATGAGGATCTGTATCAAAAGAATCCCCCACTCCACCCCTTGGACTAAATATAAAACCTGAAATGTCTGCTGCAAAAATTGACCTAAATAACATCTCTCCCACTCAAATACTGTCGTCTCCTCCGGGGCAACTTGTAAAGCCGCAAGTAGATCTTTCCTTAACTAAACTAAAGAAATCAGACACTAACCAACTAATGTATCAGCAAGAATATAATCAATTAAGAAGCACTTACAGCACTTCCCAGTCCATATTTACTGATGGATACAAGGACGGTGACGCAGTTGCTAGCGCCACTGTCATTGGATCCAGAACAATATCATCCAGATTACCGAATGACAGTTCAATTTTTACAGCAGAATCACAGGCAATATTAACAGCTCTCAAATATATTAATACTCAGTCGAAACATAAACAGTTCATCATCTTTTCTGATTCCCTTTCCTGTCTTCAGGCCATTAAAAATATTTCATCTGAACATTCACTTTTACGTCAAATAATAGAATTACATAACGATCTTGCGACTGGCCAGTACGACATCGTCTTTTGTTGGTTACCTAGCCACGTTGGAATTATCGGTAACACAATGGCCGATGCTGCTGCCAAAGCAGCACTCAACAAATCTGTGACACCACTTCTGATCCCGTACACTGATTTTAAACCCGTGATTAGATCTTACATCCGAGATCTTATGCAAAAGAAGTGGGACACCCAAGTAGGTATCAATAAATTACATGAAATTAAACCCAATATCGGTTACACCTACTTGGGTTGTCAGTCCAGATTTGAAGAGGTTATTATGCGACGATGTCGTATTGGTCATTCGAGATATACACATGAGTATTTGTTACAAGGTGAAGATCCTCCGTTTTGTATCCCTTGTGATGAAAGAATCACAGTCAAGCATGTCCTGCTTGACTGTATTGATTTTGCCATCACAAGGGATACTTATTTCAATGTTTCATCTATTAAGGATATTTTTAATATCAGTTCTCATTTAGTTATTGGTTTTTTAAAAGAAATTGAATTGTACCATAAATATTGATTAATATGTTGTCTATATAATACACTTTTTATGATTGGCAGAATAAATGCAATAACTAAGTTTGTTAGTGGCTGTACCCTCGAAGGGGGTTGAAGTAATGTAAAATGATTGTCCCCTGGAGATGGAATATAAGACCACGTCATTCAAAGTAGATTTGTTCTTGCCACAGTCTTTAATCGTAGTATATATGTTATTTTAATATGGCTAAATATGTTAATAATTGCCAACACCTGAAGGGATGATGTAAATCCGGCTGGGGTCCATGCAGGTAGCAAAAGTACTGTAAGTCCCCATGGACCCTAGCATGGTGATCTACCTTCAGCTGCTGGCGAACTGTAGCCTTTTTTATATTGTACCGTAATTTATAGTGCTATCTTTTTTATAGTTGTATGCTAGTTTTAAATAATAAACTGTGATATTCTAGTAATTTTACTGTCCATCGATGACAGGTTTTAATTAAGTTAAAACTGTATGTATTAACATTTTTCGTCACGATATGGCTGAAATATTGCCGATGTGACGTAAATCATTAACTCACTCACTCACTCACAGGTTTCGGAGTCCATACCACACAACCAACTAAAACCACACAATCCTGCCGACTCCCAAACAACCAATCAATATTCACGGCAGAACTAATGGGCATGGCCTCAGCCCTCCATAATCAAGAATTCAAAAACCACAAAAAAAATCCTAATACTTACCGACTCCCTAAGTGGACTGCAAGCCCTCCAAAACAAAAATACCAAAAACCGACCTAAATTAATAAATCAAATACTTAAAAGCTCCAACGACCTAACTAAGGCAGGCAAACAAATAACCTTCTTGTGGATACCCGCCCACGTAGGAATATACGGTAATGAAAACGCCGATAAAGCAGCTAAACTATCCCTCAAAATCCCAGAAATAAGCTTAAACTTACCCATCTCAAAATCAGAAATTAAAAGTGTGAACAAGCAAAAATTCACAAAAAATGGCATAACCTATATCTAAACTCAAATAGCCAAATCAAAAAAGTGCTCAGCAAACCACTAACTAAACCAAAAATTCTCCATCCATCAAAGAAAATCGACAGAGTTATCACTAAACTCCAAACAGGACACACCAACCTAAATAACCACCTAAAACAATAAAAAAAAAACACTACAGGTAACTGCCCACACTGCAAACCAGAAACCCCAGAACACGCACTCATCCACTGCACACACTACCTAACACATCGAACCACATTACAAACAACCCTCAATCTAAACAAGGCTCTCACTCTAGAAGCAATACTAAACCCACAAAATAAACTAGAAAAATTCAAGGCCTTAGGCGTATTCTTAATCAAAACGGAACTAATAAAACGCATCTAAAAACACAATAACCTACCAAATCAAAATCACATAAACAAACAAACATCCACCATACCCAGCTCCCTTAGTTCTCCTCCCCAACCCCATCGGCATCTATTCCAAATCTCAAAATTCCCAAATTCTATATAAGCAACCCCTTAACCCCCCTCTTGGGTTGCACAGACCACTTTCGACCCTTTCGGAAACACATTAAATGGCCTGACCGGGCCCGTGTGCGAAATACGCATCAGTCGGAAAGCGCACGTTAAATCTCCAAAGTAAGTAAGTAAGTAAGTAATTTGGCCCTAATAGGCTTTCGTACAATTGGGATACGATGACATGCATCAACCAAGTCAGCGAGCCTGATCACCCGATCCCGTCAGTCGCCCCCTGATTCAAGCGTGGGTTGCAGAAGACTGAGTCTCACCCGGAATCTTCACGGAACTGCAGTGAACCTGGAGTGACAATAAACTGTATGGAACTGCGTCCGGGAACTAGTATACAATCCAAACTGAAGACTCGTTTCTGTAAATGCAGACACTGTTTATTACAGGTGAAGGTATTTTGTTCACTTTTTGGAGGCAACATCCATCATCTACATCTCCAACATTGTGATTCCTGTACAACAGATTTAGTATCAAGCTGCTACAGTTGCAAGCCTGTATAACACCTTATCCCTTGCCCCGTTTAACAAGCACAACAACCGCTGCCTACTCCTGCTAAAATCTATACAGCTGTTTATCTAATGAGTGTTACCAGCTTGAAGTAAAGTGGAGTAGGTTCACACTTGAGAGGAAACCGGTATGGATTTTACATGTTATTCACAGGACAGAAGGGATAATCAATGGATTATGGATGCAAAATAAACTAAATTAAAAAGAACAAAACTTAAGGGCGTCAACCGCAAAACCTAAGTCAAAACTGATCAGGAAAATACAATGGTCTCTCACAAAGAAACTTATAGAAGGAACTGTCAACACTGGCATGAATACGAATGACAGGACAGATGTTCTTATGCCAAAGTCTCTTTTTGATGAACGCTATAGCCATATTCAAGTATTTCAACAGATGTATTTGTTGATGAGTACGTTCTGACCACAAAGGGAAACTTGTCTTTCAGAAGAGAACAAGGAAGTTTTGATACACATTTTTTTGGCACATCCTTTTCCAGTCTGTGATCATAGGAATTCGACACACATAGATCTATCTTGTAATGCAGCTCCAACACCTCCCGGGTCTTCCTTGGTACTGGCAGCATCATTCCCATGAAGGGCCGTGTCATCAAAGGAAACACATCACGCTTATTATATATTTTCCACAGTTCCCTAGATTCTTGGATGAAAGAAGGGTGTTCCGAATAAAAGAATATATCGAGGAATGGCCAATTCCATTTTCGAGTACCTGCCTTTGGGGATTTTGTGTGGTACAATTTCCAGTTTACTGACCATTGAGTGTAAATTTCATACTCTGGACCGAGAGACTTCAAGAACGTCAGTAATGCAGGTTTGTCATTTTCCCTGACAATAATATCCATATCATCGTCCCAGGGAATGATGCCGTGATGTGAGTAGGATCCGAGGAGAGTTCCTGCATAGAGGAAGTAAGTGATGTTGGAACGCACATATTTACTGAAGGTTCTGATGAGGTCCCTATATTCCTCTTTGTTCTTATGTGATAACCTTTCAAAGAATAGAGCCTTTTTTCGTCTTTCCTTATAGTTACCACTGTTTCCATCGTCGCTGACCAGACATCCATCCTTGCCTTCTTTTATGTTTCCGGTTCCTGGGTAATCTCGCTCGATATTTCCGTTAAAATATTTTGTTATGTTTCTTGCATTACTCTGTATATTGTTTGTGATTTCTGCTGCAGTATATCGGGAGAGGTCCCTTGTCAAATCCATTCTGAAATCTTTCTTCAGTTTACAATAAAAGAAGTACGTACTACAGCAAAGGAATACCACACAGAAGGCAAGCGTCTTTGGAATCATTTTTCGTCTTCAAATGTTGAATCCCTGGAAAAAAACAAACTATTATACAATTAATTGTATAAGTACGATACGTAACAAGGAGGGTTGTGAATGGTTTGGTTCGTGATTAGACGCTCATGTTGGGGCTGAGAAAAAGCGTTGACTGTACACTTGAAATTATGACGCATATGCATTTTCGACACTTTTCAGAGACACCCAACTAATAATCGGTTTTAATGAGTTTTTGTTGTTTAACGCCGCACTCAACAATATTTCAGCTATATGAATGATCGAGTCTGGACCAGACAATCCAGTGATTGATATCATGAGCATCAAACTACGTAATTGGGATACGAAGACATGCATCAACCAAGTCAGCGAGCCTGACCACAAGATCCCGATAGTCGCCTTTTACGACGAGCATGGGTTGCTGAAGAGCTATTCTACCCTGGATCTTCACGGGTCGATCATATACGGAAAAAGCGACGTTTTTGGGTTTGTTGTGCAATCCAAACTGGAAATTCCGATTTATACATATAAAGAAACTGATGAGAAAGCAAGTGATGCTCATATGGGATTCCAAATTTCTACATAGAAGATATTAATGAGGAAGTCCAGAATTTCACATATTAATTTCTCAGGAAACTTCAGTTAACATTCATTTTCCTGAATTTTTGTTCAACAAATTGTTTTGAACCCTTGAAGATAGATAATTCTAAGGTCGTTGTGTACAGTGACAAACAAATACGCTTGGTCTGCTTTACAAAGTACCCCCGATCTTAACCTGATCCTCAAGGCCCCTGGTCTGTAGTCGAGTGAGTATGGCTTTTCGCCGTTTCGCAATATTTTAATACGTTATGGGTCCCGTGAAGATTCCGGGATAAAATACGTCTTCAGCAACCCATGCTTGCCGTAAAAGGTGACTATGATTGTCGTATAAGGCGACTAACGGGATCGGGTGGTCAGGCTCGCTGACTTGGTTGATACATGTCATCGATCCCAATTGCGTGGATCGATGCTTATGATATTAGTCACTGGATTGTCTGGTCCAGATTCGATTATTTACAGACGGCGTCATATAGCTGGAATATTGCTGAGTGCGGCGTTAAACAACAAACCAACCAATGCGTTATGGTTTTAAGAATGGCACAAACACAAAGTGCACTATTTGTAGTTCATGTAAATATACGATTACTTAGTTGAAGCATTTAAAGAAATGGCGGTATACGGCCAAATATATTGACAAAGACGCCAAATGATATTTAATTAGTGTTTTTTTGTTTTGTTTGTTGTTTAACGCCGCGCAAAGCAATATTCCAGCTATATTTAATAAGTGAGTCTTTTAAAATAACCAATATATCGCGAATCAGCATGTTTATAATTCTATATCGGAAAGTTTTAAGTATTTACTGTCATATTTTAAGTTGTGGCTCAGGTAACATATCATCTCACTACTGGTATGAACAGGGCATATTTCAGCTGCATCGAACGGTAGACATTTATACTACTACTACTACTACTACTACTTCACAATTTCAAATTCAATATATATGCACAAAACATAAAACAGAGAGAGAGAGTGAGAGAGAGAGAGATACATAGTTGAATGAACAGTTCTTTACACAAATCTTTTAGTTGTACATATATAATGTTGTACTGCCTCAAATATAGCTTCATTTTCTGTAACAACGTGATCTGCATTGCCGTATAACAGTAAGTGTACCTCAACAGGTATGTTATGAACAATATTTTTAAGGCTGTTTAACATAATTTCACGCTGATGACTAAACAATGGACATTCCATGAGATAATGATATGCATTTTCACATGTATTCGAACATGTACAGTTCGGGTGATCTTTTATACCAATTCTATATAAATCATAATTCAACTGACTGCACATGTATCTCAGTTTTGTGTGTAAGATATTATATTTTCTTTTTCCATAAGCGAAGTGCGCAGGTGACGTGGGGTGGTGCTTTTGTAACGAATTTTTAAAACAAGAAATCGTAGAATTTCGATCTGATAACGGAATAGAGTTCCACAATCGGATAGACGACGGGTAAAAGGATTCACATGAATGTCTTAGTCTTGTGAGAGGAACACTGATGTTTTCGGAGTTTCTGAGACTGTTTTTTTTGCAGCAACGGTTTTGGGTAGAATATCTGTTAAATAGGAAGGGGCCATGTTATGATTAATTTTGAAGAAAAGACAACGTTTACGTTTCTTTCTACGCTCAACTAAGGGTTCCCAACCGGTTTCGTATGTCATGAATGCCTGGGGGCATATTTAGGTAGACCAGTTACAATGCGTGCAGCTTCTAATTGTAATTGTTCTAATTTCTCACTTTGTCCTTCGGTGCAACCATCCCAAACCTCACATGCGTATTCAAAGTGTGGTCTTATGAACATTTTATATATATTGTTAATAGTATTTCTGTGAAGTAGATGTTGGAGTTTTCTCATTGAGTAAATCATCTTGGAAGTTGTTTTAATTATGGTATCTATATGACAGGACCATTTGCCACTGGCGTTCTGAGATACAGTGATGTAAGTATCTACCAAAATTAACAATACATTTGGCGAAAGTTACATTTGGCACAAGAGAATAATACATACATATTATTATGTTATTTACATTACGTAAACACCTAAGGCCAGAACAATCAAACCTGGCTATTTAATTATGACAAACTAGCAATATTTGTTCGCACATTTAACTTTAATCATTACACAATTAGTTTTGCTTGGAGTTACTATACTCGTACATGTACATTGTGTTGTCCGTCGAAACAGATTCCATTGGGCGTTTAAGGCAAAATAGTGGTGAAGATTATGTGGATAGGATAGGATAAGATTTATTCCGTACTGAAAGGCCTCAGGCCCATAGTACATTTCTGTTTTCGGGAGTGGTTACAGATCCGTTTAACAGGTCATATTCTAATTAACATAGCATGATAAATGAACATTGATATATTTTTTAGAGTATCTTTGTCAGTTGTTGACATGATCGTTGTAAATGTTTGTAGAGTGGGATGTACATAACACGGCAGATCAATATATTTTCTTCTAAGGAGGTCGTATTTTGGACAAACTAACAGAAAATGAAACTCATCTTCAATCACATTTAAATCACATTTCTCACATATTCTCAATTCTTTGCCTATGTTTCTATGCCTGCCTACTTCGATCTATGAGAGCTGCATCTAAAGTGTGCTAAACGTATTCTAAACCTTTTAATATAAAGTTGATATCAAACAAATAGTATTCTGGGGAAATTGTTGTCTTGAAAAGCTTGTAATAATTGCATTTTTCTGAACTTAAAACATTCGATGCCTATTTTTGTAAGTATATATCCTTAAGTCTTTGGCGTAAAGATACTAAAAATGAATCTGGATTGTTTGGTACACATTGATTATGCCAAACATACCCATAGCCGCAATCATTTAATAACGACTTTACTGCGTCATATACCCAATTGCGGATTCCATGTTTTTTATACAATAACATTATATTGTAACATTTTCTAGGTAATCTATTAATAGGCATTTTAAGAATCTTGAAACAATACTTGAGAATTCTAATATGTTGAAATAGGTAAAGTGGTACACGTCCACATTCACCATATACCATAACACTCGATGTAGACTTTTTTAAGCCAAGGAATCGTTTACAAGCATATAGATGGACCAGTTCAATATTTATGTATTCATTGTGCCCCCAGACCTCTGCTCCATATAAAAGAATTGGAGTAATTTTTGTAACAAAGATTTTTTAAAAAGGTTTGATATGAAAGATCAGTGAAAGTTTTTAAACTATGTACGATTCCTATTAGTATCTTTCTTGCCTGCATCGCTGCATTACTGGTGCGGTAATTCCACGATAATCTGCCTGTGAAGGTTACCCCCAGATATTTATAAGAAGTGACAATGTGTAACGGTTATGAGTTGAAGAACCATTTTTCCCTACTTGATAGTTTATTTCCCTTTCTGAAAACTAACACTTTCGTTTTCTCGGTGTTCACTTGGAGTTTACAATTAGAACAGTACAGCTCCAGTTGATCTATCAAATTCTGTAAACCTTTTATCGTACTAGAGAACAGGACTATATCATCAGCAAAAAACAGCAGAAATATCTTAATATCTGGATGCAGCTGTATACCATCCGTACAGTTTTCCTTAATTTGTGCAGCCAGTTCATTGATGAAAAAACAGAACAGGAAGGGGCTAAGAATACAGCCTTGGCGTACACCAATGTTACATGTGAAGACATCAGAGTATATTCCCCGATTTTTAACACACGGCTTTACATTTTGATAAATATTGCATAATAATTTACCCATTTTATTACTCACACCATTTGAAAGAAACAATGACCACATTATATTTCTGTTTACAGAATCAAACGCTTTTTTGAAATTTACAAAAATTGCATAAAATGTTCCACCTTTTCTCTGCATGTATTTGTGAATAATCGCATTAAGTACGAAAATATCCGTGGTTGAATACCCTTGTCTAAAACCTGCTTGGTCTTCCGAAATTTTATCTAATGAATCTGACCAAAAAGTGAGCCTTTTATTAATAATAGAAACAAATATTTTTCTACAAACACTCAGAAGAGTAATTCCTCGATAATTTTTGTATCGATATGTGATCCTGATTTATGTAGTGGAACAATCACACCGATAGTCCACTCTTTTGGGAAATAAGACGTTTCTAAAATCATATATTAACAGTAAATCAAGGTATGGGAGTAGAATATTAACAGAATGTTTAAATAATTCTGGAATTAAACCATCTATGCCGGAACTCTTGCTGTTTTTCAAATCGTACATAGCTTTTTGAATTTCCTCTCTTGTGATTGGCGAGTCAAGAATTGTAGCAGTTATGTCATATCACATGTTTCCTTATTTGAAAATTCAAAGTAGGTATCATCCCCAACACCATTACCACTAAACATATTTTTGAAATAATCATACCATTTATCAATTTCAATATTATTTTTAAACTCATAATGTGGATTTAGCTTGTGGAGGGTTGTCCAAAATTCTTTCGACGACTTAATGTTATCTTCCAAATATTGTTTTTTTTCTTTTCAAGAATATAATCTTCTTTTCCCTGCACGTGGTTTTGTAAAGATTTCTAATTCTTGTATATTCCCTTAACGACTGTAAATCTTTATCTTTTCTGAATTTGTTGAGGCATGTACATCTCTCTTTTTTTAGTAACTGACATTCCCAATCAAACCATTGTTGTGTTTTCTTGTCCACGTGAACCACTTTCTTCATTTCGTTCCCAGCATAGGAGAGTGCCTCCCTAATAACCCGATACTTTCATCAATATTTGTGAATAGGCATCTACTGCTTTTTCAACAAGTGATACAAACTTGTCCGAAGCTAAGTTACAAAGAAATATTTCTTCTTTATCAATTCTCGACATAAATCTAAATGTACTTGCATAATTAATATCATCATAACCCTCGATGACTGAGTGAAGCGTACACGAAAGTAAAGCCATTGTTAATGGAGTGAGTGAGTTATTATTTAACGTCACATGGGCAATATTTCAGCCATATCGTGACGAGAACTGACATAAAATACATAGATTTGAATGGAAGAAATATCTGTCATCGAAGTGAAGTTACATTTAAGATACATATATTTAGACTAAATAAAAAGCTGTCAAAGATGGACAGTAGAATAACTAGAATATCACAGACTTGATTTAAAACTAGTTGAGAATATTAAAAAACAGTAAGCATTAATGAACACCACAATATATAAATGGGCTAGAAATCGTCAGCCACTGAAAGGAGATCACCATACTGGGGACCATGGGGACTTACAGTACCTTAGCTTCCTGCACGGACCCCGGCAGGATTTATATCATCCCTTCAGTCACTGGCGACAGTGTACCAGTTAAGCCTTAAATTGAAATAACGAATATACTACGATTAAAAGCCTGGTATGCAGAAAAATACTTCGAATGATATGGGACTTACATACCCTCTTAGGGGACAATAATTTTACGCTACTTCAACCCCCCTCGAGGGTATAGCCACTAACAATCTAAGTTATTAAATTGCACTACCAATTTTTAAAACAATACAGTTAGTACATCAAAATTTATGAACAAGTTCTAATTCTTTTAAAAAACATAATAGTAAACGAGAATTAACATCATTAAAAAGGTCCTTAATTGTTTTAACATTGAAATATTTATCCCTTGTGATGGAAAAATCAACACAGTCACAAGGGATACAAAACGGAGGATCCTCACCTTTTAACAAATATTCATGCGTATATCTTGAATGGCCAATACGGCATCGTCGCATAATGTTGTTAATGGAAAAAGTTGCGACTCGTACCGTGTGTCTATGTCGAATGTTTAACATGGTTCAAACATATGTACGGTGGAGATAATGTAGTCATTTACGCTTGCCCCTTTGTGTTTATATGAAAAGCGGCGTAAAACCATACTCACTCCCTCACTCACTCACTTTGTGTTTATGTGAATTGAATACTAATAATCAGTAATAACAAAATGTGTTTGCAAAAGTGGTAAGCATGTACTGCCCTGCCACACAATTTCGAATATATTGATAACAATATGTTTCAGTCAATGTCCATTTGTTTGTAAAGAGGTTCTGTAACACATTATTTCAGAAAAAATAATTTCTTTATTTCAAGCAAATTCAAATTTATTGCTAAAATATTTATCATATGCAGCTGACCAATTACCGCATTGGCTCATTTGTTCGAGTAGGAATATACAAGTACGTGAAATGACAGTTCTCCGTCTACTGAATAATGAATGTCAGCTGGCAGTAATCAGCTCGTCGTTCTGAGGTAATTTATCTATCAACTACATACAGAAGCAGCATCATGGATGAGATGAAGACCGACCAATAAGCAAGTATATAATCTGTATTTGTGACGCAATTGTTTAACGACTTTCATTTAATTCATCCATCGACTGATCGGGGGAAGAATCAATAAGATGCAACGTGTATGACTCCGCATATAAGAATACATGTTGACAATCACTCCTATTAGAATATTTGGGTAAAAAAACAACGAAAAGACATTAAAAATAGTTATCGAAATGCGCTGTACATTCTAATTAGCAGATGAATTCGTGAAGGTGACAACATATAATTCCTATCAATCAACGGTGTCAATAAACTGTCAATGATACCTGTCGGATGCACCCCAATCAACTTTATCCAATCAGAATCAAGTCATCAAACGACAGACGTATATTTTATTTCATCTGACCGTTGTGAATCGTGAAAAACGTATAATAAATAGTAAAATGTACATACACGTAACACAACGCTATTATATAAGGTTATGAGGGACGATAAACTACTTCATGAGAAGTACAGTAAACATATATCTATCTTTATAGTATATTCTTTCTGCGTTTTGATAAACAGACATAATTATTACAACGGTTATAACAAATTTCTCAATATCTAAATTTACATATCTGCCAATTTCGATGTTTTAAGATGTCAGCATAGCAACATATTACATACTCGTTAGTAACCCAATTATATTCCATACTATGTCGATTACAATTTGAAGATACCCTTATCAGAAAAAAAGACAAAAGTGATGCTTACGTGTGTGAATGCGCGTAATACTCAACATACTTACGGTGATCACAGTGGCAAGACAGTCCTCGGCTTCGCAATGCTTCATGAATCTGTTGCACGTATATGGAAGCGTGCGCATACCAGACAGTCCAAATTAGCGGTCTCTACTCGGGAAAGAATACCTTATTCAGATGGAGAGACAGGTTGTCTATATTTCCGTCAAAATGGAGAGTTTACAGTCACAGTTTTACAAATCACAGCCATCATGTCCGACTACTGACAGTCTGGAACAACGTTAAAGAAAGCATACACTGTACCCCCATTAGGATGTTCATGATAAATCATTGTCACTGGACCACATTGGCACAAAATCTGCATCTGGCATGTCACAGGTCGGTTCAAGCGTCATATATAATTCTTCCCGGAACGTTTCATCGTTAAGGTATCGACCTGTATAATACTACAGGCAAATTGATCAAGATATTGCACTCCAGAACGTTCTTGAAAATATTTTTAATCGATCTTTAACCACATGTGACCATGACTGTTTGCCAAATATGTTACAACGGTAAACTTCTGTATCAAGTTCATTTTTTGAACAAGTCTGATCATATTAGATATGCGGTTTTATTCGCTGATTCAAACTGTTGTCCAAGAAAAAAAAAATGTCTTGTACGAATAATTGCATGTTCTCCAATTTGCTTACCAAGTCATAGGAGAATACATTTATCAATATAACATAACAATATACGTGTAACAACAGGTAACAACAAATACAATCTTTTAACGGGGATCGAAACCCATAGCTTCCGCTGTCCCGGCAGACGCTCTATCAACTAGACAATGGAAGCGCCCCTCATGGTTTATTCTCCCTGCAGTGTTTTATTGTTAGATAAACGACGACCACGAATCGTTTATTCCTTTCATGAGGCATCAATATTACACCGTTACATCCTTCAGTATGAGATCATGCAGTATAATTAGATCACCTGCATTTTTCAACATAAATTTTGTTTTACAATTTCCAACATTCACTGCAACCACTTGGACCTTATGTCAAGATAATTATCTCCCTTTCCCTTGAAGCTGGTGTACGGTTAATTCGACCGAAGTAAAAACCAATATCGTGGTTGATACTAAAATGCCTTTTTCAGTTTTTCACACGCATATTTTGTACATACGAATGTTGTTTGCTAATTTTAACTCCTGCGAATACACAGACTACATTGTCTTTCTCATCAAGATCCATAATACTTGCATCAGCTACTTTTTTCAATATATCATCCGAAAGAAGAAGCCCTGGGTATTTTGCCACAATAATCCTACATTATAGTTAAGTTTATCAAGGTCATTTGACAAGACATGTATGAATAACGTGAAAATCTCATACATAGCTGAATTACATTACATAAGTGTAATGGGGTTTAAAGTTGCGTTCGAGACTATTGCACTCTTTTTGCGACGTCCATGCACGTGTGTGATTGTATGTTTGTGCGGGTGGCTGGCTGTACTAGTCCCGATTAATGCCGGTTTTATAGTACTAGCACATTGAGATACCATGCCGCAGTTTTAAAATTGATATCCCACTCAGAAACAGAAAACTGACCAGTCATTGTTTTATCCCCGTAATTCCGAGATCCAGGCAGGTTTGACAAGACAGGTGTAAAAATAAGTGCAATCTTCTAACGTCTTGTGATATGACGCGATCGGGGATCGGACCCCAGAGCTTCCGCTGTCCCGGCAGACGCTCTATCAACTAGACAACGGAAGCGCCCCTTAAGGTTTATTCTCCCTGCAGTGCATCATTGTACGATAAACGACGACCACGAGTCGTTTATTTCTTATATGAGACATCAACATTATTTACAGCCTCTTTAGGATGACGATAACATTTACAAGCTTTAAACATATTTACCCGTATCTTAATAATGATGACCCCCTTAATAAAATCCGACCTAGGCAATGTCGGACTAGTCCATTTTAGGCACTAGTGGATAGTTCCAGCATAGTCTCCTAATCCTCACGTCGAGATTACCTGTGCCTTTTCCCCCAATATCGATTGTTTATCACGCTTTCGGATGAGATCTTTCGGCCGTCGCCCTTATCTGCGTTTCCATGCTCCATCTATGGGGAGCAACTCACTAGACACTCCACTCTAAAAAAATAACGTTGTCCACGATACGACGTCATCAAATTGCGAGCGCATGTTCGAATCCTCAGAAATGACGTCATATAGAACAATGTTTATCGTAAAATAAGCCACACCTCGTTCTTCATTATTCTTTGCGATGTGCCAACGAAGGAGTTTTGATGCCATTCCATTCAGATATATAAATAAACATTTATCATGTATACTGCCATTATGTGTCAATTTAACACCTCTAGTTTCTTGATAACAAAAGCATGTGTTTCAGAAAGTCGTGGAAATATTATATTATTTTTGTTTTCATTTTGTTAGTTTGCTATTTTTACATAACATAAGTATTTAAACTCAAATGTGTCATATGTTTATTCCTTATTCTGAAAGTATAACGGGAAAATTTACTGTTTTTATCTGGGCTACATATCTATGTGCTTATTATGACAGTAAAGGTACTCGCATCTAAAGGTAGGTGTGCCACAAACTTTCCACGCCCTGTGTTGATCCTCTGGATCAAAGTCTTCTTGCTCGGTTGAGCCTCAGATTATTGGCTCAGTACTGATGCATTAAAAGATACAAAATAGAGAAGGGGGATAGTCAGAGTAAGTCTTTCAATATGGTAATACTGAACAACATATTAAGCCGTGAAGAGCACCTAAACAAGTTATTTTGATTGCAGTTTGTACAACAACAAAAACGAAGGTCACCTACCACCACTGGGCCCGTGCATGAAACACGTAGATGTAGACGGACAACTGTCACTGCAATGATGAAATTACAAGGCAGCATTCGGGAGATTATTGAAAGCAACAGATGCTGGTTAACGCTGGAGGCCCGTCACTAATAACGCACAGGACAGAGGGATCACTCTGGAGATATATATGAAAATAGTGCCACGGATTGAATAAGCTTCCGTCATATTGATAACCAGCTGCGGTAGGTGAAAGTATTCGAGATGGTCAGTGGACACACACACGTGGCACTGAAAGAGATATATACACCCATCTGTAAAAGTAATTAAGTAACTCCTAACTATATATTTCGAATATAATAACATTTTTATAAATAGCAACCTGTATTTATTTTCTGAAAAGACACATTTCGTGTTGTTTGGAAGGGGACTTCCTACTACAGAAATACAGAAACCGAAATCAGTTATGTAATGACATATTTTGTAACTATTCTATGGCAATAGTTATTCGACTACACCCACTTCGAATACGCTTCCTGGGGGCATGGGTGGCCCAGTCGCCTAAGGCCCGCGATTCGCTGTGCAGAGTTGCGTCCCTTGGACACGCCAGAAACCTATGATTGTGGGTTAGAATCCCGGTTCTCCCCGATTATTTTTAGGTTTGTCAGCACCATACCCGTGCTCGTGGGTTTCACCGAAGTGGTAAACGTCTGAGACATGCATCACTTCGGGCTTTCCTCCCACATTAAGCTGACACGCCGTGATATAACTGGAGTACTGTTGAAGGCGGCGTAAAACCCAACTCACTCACTCACTCGAATGCTTCCTCGTCTTCTTCACTTCGTATGATGCGGAGGCGGAGGCGCAGTCCAGTGGTTGTTAAAGTGTTCGCTCGTCATGCTGAAAACCCCGGTTCGATTTCCAGATGGGTACAAGGTGTGTAACCCTTTTCTGGTGTTCCCTGGTGTGATATTGCTGGAGTATTGCTAAAAGTGACTATATATTCTTCAACATCTTAAATTATGCATTTACTATATGACAAAAAGAAGTATGTTACTCCCTCGAAAGTCCTCAGATTCCCAGAGGACGTGACTATTTATTCTTCAACACCTTACATTATACATTTATTATATGACATACAATTACGAAATAAAGGTGACGTAAAGCCATGCGACCCAGTCATTGTGGTCAACATGAGAAAAATAGAGTAATTGCACTAACTTTCCTTCGCTTATCGATGGTATCATATATGTATTTATTTCAGAAAAGTACATTGAAGCTCGGAATATATGAGACAAAAGAGTTGTGTTACACTTTTTCCAAGTGTAAGAGCACAGCTGTCAGGAACTTTTTTTAGCTTGAACGACATAAAATCAATGGCTCTCCAGACGTATCAGTTCTGTTTTGTCAATACAGCGGCTTTTCCCGTAGAGCTCCAAAGTCATTTTGTGATAAGAAGTGCCATATTTCTCTTAATTACGTGGCAAGAACAAAGACCAGCTATACGCAATGACATGTTTGTGCATTACAGATTTCTCGTGCAGGAGGCTAAGGCACTGCACGCTCCACGAGTGACTGAGAGAATGAGTTGAGTTTAACAGCATTCCAGTGATATCGGGGCGTGTCAGCTTAATGTGGGAGGAATGCTCGAGGTGATGCAGCGCTTATAGCACATGTTTTAGGGCCCCAGCAACATTACGGCGGGGGACCAGCAACATCACAGTGGGGAACAACAGCTACATCACGGCGGGGACACTAGCAACATAACGGCGGGGGACCAGCAACATTACGGCGGGGGACCAGCAACATCACGGCGGGGGGCACCAGCAACATTACGGCAGGGGACCAGCAACATCACGGCGGGGGGCACCAGCAACATTACGGCGGGGGACCAGCAACATGACGGCGGGGGGCACCAGCAACATCACGGCGGGGGACACCAGCAACATTACGGCGGGGGACCAGCAACATCACGGCGGGGGGCACCAGCAACATTACGGCGGGGGACCAGCAACATTACGCCGAGGGACCAGCAACATCACGGCGGGGGACCAGCAACATCACGACGGGGGCACCAGCAACATTACGGCGGGGACACCAGAAACATCACGGCAGGGGACCAGCAACATCACGGCGGGGGGCACCAGCAACATTACGGCGGGACACCAGCAACATTACGGCGGGACACCAGCAACATCACGGCGGGACACCAGCAACATTACGGCGGGACACCAGAAACATCACGGCAGGGGACCAGCAACATCACGGCGGGGGGCATCAGCAACATTACGGCGGGACACCAGCAACATTACGGCGGGACACCAGCAACATCACGGCGGGGGACCAGCAACATCACGGCGGGGAGCACCAGCAACATCACGGCGGGGGGGGGGGGGGACCAGCAACATTACGGCGGGGGACCAGCAACATCAGGGTGGGGGACACCATCAACATCACGTCATTTCGGCGTGACGAGCAAACGCGTTGACGCCCAGACTATACCACTGCCCCCTTCCGACAAAGATGTATGATACTCGGATTTCTCAGATGTGCTCAGTGGACGTGACTACTTCGTCTTCAACATCTTACATCATGCGTGTTATATGACATATTATTAGGAAATACAGGTTGCTCTACCCCCATGTATAGTGTAATAAAGTATAGTTTGCCCTGAACTGTTCTAGTTAAAGCACGAGGACGCATACGTTATAATAGTTCAGGGCTATGCATGAGGGAAGAGCAAACTCTATTACCTTCCTAAGATGCCGAATGTAAGTATAAACTTATGTTTTATTAGAGGTGGGTTTACAAAGAAACCTGAAATAAGCGGTGCCCTAAATTGAAAATCCTCAAACAGCGCAAATTGATGGGCTGTTCTACCCAATTGTCTCTACCCTCAACGTTAAGAAACATCTACGTTTTAAACATAATACACCACTCAAATGGGTTGTTTATTTTTTAAATAGGTTATATTTCATGACTCGTTCTGTATGTGGTTATCCATAAGCCCAAGCAACAATAAGAAGACGTTTAAATTATTTTAAAACAACTTTTGGACATTTTGGACGACAATCAGTCAGTATCCTAGAAAATGAGACACATTGTTTGTGTGTCCTTTTAATATTTAAGGAACAGTTATTTTCACATCAGTATTTGTGAAGCAAACTTTTGATAAATTTCAACGAATTCCAGTGTCCAGCTACCTGACAATTGCATGAAAATATATGCTATGTCATGCATAAGTAAAACTTGTTATTTCACATGCGATATGTTTTCCTGATTTGTAAAATTAAATCTATATTATATTATATATACTCACACGCAAAAGAAACGCAAGTCGAGTATGAAGTATACATGTTATAACAGTAAAGACAAGAAAAACTAATAGGGCAAGATTGACAAAAATTGGACTGAAGACAGTTTAATGGATTAAAAGGCAGATGACATAATTGTGTTTTTTACAAATGTTAAGGGCTTACACAGTTTCGGGTCAATACCCAAAATGTCCGTCAATACCTGGTGTGGCCACCATTAGCATTGATCACTGCCACGCATCTCCTGTACATTGGGTGGATCAGACGATTTGTGAAGGCCCTAGGGATCCTCCTGCAAACATCCAGAGCAGCTGTGCGTAGTTTCATCGGCAGTTGTAGGGACTGGGCGCACATTGTGCAGACGCCTTTGAACCTCATCCCACAAGTGTTCGATGGGGTTCAGATCAGGGCTGAGGGCTGGCCACGGTAGAACACGGATGTTGTGTTGTTGCAGAAAGGCCATGGTAGCTCTGGCAACATAGGGACGAGCGTTGTCCCGCTGGAAAATGTGTTGTTGATATTGTGCAAAATATGGAACAACGTGGGGTCTGATCACTTGGTCGATATACCGCTGAGCAGTGACGCCGTGTCCCCGACTTTGACCAACATTCAGAAAGTACATGGGTCCAAGTCTCGCAGTAAGTCCAATCCCTGCCCATATCATGACGCTAGGTCCACCCCATGGATCCTTTTCCACAACGTTTCTGTCAGCGAAACGATCACCTCGACGACGCCAAATTCTGACTCTTCCGTCTGCATGGGAGACACAAAAACGACTTTCATCAGAGAAGATGACACGCCTCCACTCACGATGACGCCAATTCTGACGACGCTGTGCCCACTGAGACGTCGGATCACAGCGTCCCGGCTAATGTGTCGATTATGTGTTCCTATGGTCTGTCGAGCACTTTCACTTTCTAACGGATGTCGCTGGTGTTGACTGGTAATCTGCCGCTTCAGTCGAGGTGTAGTGACCCTAGAACGACCGCCCCGAGGAAGGTCATCTGTGGTCTGTGTAGCATTGTATCGATGCAGGAGACGGTAATGGTGGTTATGTTAACGTTGAAATGATGGGCAACATCTTGGACAGACTCTCCAGCTTCCAAACGTCCGATAGCCTGGTTTCTCTGAATTCGAGTTATAATTAGGCGTGGAATTGCTGACCAAGGAGTAGTAGGTCCAAGAATCGGCCACAGTTTTATACCCACTACAGTTCGTGACAGTTCCTGCATTTTCGATTTCGCGAGAAATGGGTGCAAGATACCCACATATTCATTGAAATGGTGCGATTTGGCGATTCGTTTTGTATGTTGTGTTTTTATTCGGGGCTTCCAAAATGCAACCAAAATATTGATAACACAATCAGGCTTCACTACATGCTAAAACTCGTATAAATTTATGGTTCCGTGTTTGTTACCTATTTGCTTAAAACCACTTGCGTTTCTTTTGCGTGTGAGTATATATTCAGTAACAGTAATAACGGCAACATGTGTTTCAGATATTTGTTGTACTTAGTTTACACGTTTAGTTGTTAACAGTTAACATTCTTGGATTCAATAACAATTCTATTAAACAATAAATAACATTTGAGTTTTATTTTGTGTTGTATTTGATTTCAATGCACATCAATTGATTGGACGTACTGCAGACCCTCTGTTCAGATAATTTTGCCATCACACGTTTCCCTTTTCTGAATGAAGGATCAGATTGTTTACCCATAAGTATGGCAAATACAGGTGCTCATTGTATCGTGGATCCTCTCATTGTTTCCACTGTTGTCACATACATGTACCTAAATACTGACAGTTCATTACGTCCAATATTCTGGAAGTGTGACCAGAGATTTGTATCTAAATTTAGATTTCCAAACTACCTGCCCATGGCAACGAAATTTGAAAAAAAAACATTTTTTTCTAAATTGAGAATTTGTAACTCATAATTTCTGAGTTCATTTAGGATGGCATTGAAACTTTTGATAAGGGATATTTTACTGACATTTCCTGCAGATTTGGCCTTGAATATCAGATTTTGAGCAGGTCTAGATTGATCCCTGGTGAAATGTTCAATCCCATGTTCCAGATGTCAAAATATGATATTATGATTAATGTATTATTTAAAAAAGCAGTGGAGCAGAGAGGGGAAATATGTTACTACTTTCAGAATCGATTCTTTTATTTTGCTTCATAACAAAACCCATAACTCTATGCCTTTCAGACTATATTATATTGATTTTACTTACAGCACCAGATATAGAACGTGGGCAATGTTGCATGCTGTAACTGTTGGCAAGTCAATTTACAGACAACCATATGATTTGCAACTTGCTTGTATTAACAGTTTCCATACAAATACGATGGAAAGTAAAAAAAATAATTACCCTGGCCTTTCCATGGATGGATATTATATTATAATATATATTAGATATATTCACCTTTTATATATTGACAATATATTGTGCTCTGCTTAACAAAAGTGGTTCGAAGTATTGCAGCTTCTTACTCTCAGCAGTGGTGACTTTATTCATTGTGCGATATACAATTACTTCGGACAAATGACTCATTTTAATTCAAATATAGAATACAATTTGAAAACTAAAATATCACCCAAAACAGAATACATATAACCCTCCTTTTCGTATATTTTGACCAAAGACTGGTACCAGAACATCCAAAGCAAAATTTATCGCCCATGCAATCAACTTTCGCCGGTGTCACGAAATATATTCGCCCCCAGAATAAAGTCTCCCCCCGGCGAATTTATACCGGTACAGTTCCGCCCCTCTCGAAATAAACTCTCCCCTACCCTACGAAATAAAGTCTCCCCCCAGAATATTTCCTCCCCCGGTCGTTTTATAAATACTTGCCATGCAGTTCAATAGTTGATGTTATTTTGGGTTAGGTAATGTTGTAATCTATTTTTAGCCATTGATTCCATTACTTTGCATAAGTTTGAAGTTGAGATTTTGGTCGATATGAGTTAGCTTGATTAGCTGGTTTATTAGGTTTAGGGATTGGTATGACTAGGGCCTGTTTCCAGGGAGTAGGATATAGTTTTAGGTTGTTTTTTTTAATTATTTGTTCAGAAGTTAGGTCTAATCCTGGGGCTGTGCCCTTTTTCCTGTTTTGGATTACGTAGAGGAGCTCCTCCATTTTGTAGGGTTGGTTTATTTCTAGATTGTTATTGTTTGGTTCTTTTGTGGGTTTGTTTTTTGTTTTAAGTTTATCTTGGAATTTTTGGCTGAAGTTGGTGCTACTGCTAACGGCCGAAAAGTTGTTGGCGAGATTATTTGCTTTTTGGGCGGGGTTGGTTGAGTTGTTAATGTTAGTTTTTTATGTCGTTTTAAGCCTCTAATGGCGTGGATTTTGCGCCAGACCGTTCTGGCATCTGTACGGTTATTTATACATTCGCAGAATTTTTTCCAGTCTCTACTTTTGGCTATTTGGACTAGTTTTTGAACCTGGTGGTTTAGTTCGTGGGCTAAGTTTAGATGTGTGTAGTCGCGTTTTGCTTTATTGAAGGCTGATTTACGTTTTCGTCTAGCCTGTTCTATTTCCTCATTCCACCATGGTACCGTGGGTTTGCCTGATGTTTTGAAGGGGATGGAGGTTTTGGCTGCCTTTATTATATATTAGTCTGTTAGGTTTTTACAATAGGTTTCTGGGTCATTATTTTCTATTTCGTTTAAGTTAGCTTCGTTGCAGATATCTTGGGATTGGTCCCAGTTAGCTTATTGTAATAGAATTTTGGTTCTTGGTTTTCTGTTTGGATTGGTACGTTTGTATTTACTATGGTTATGTTTATCGGGAAGTGGTCACTACCTAGCGGGACGTCGTGCACTTCCCATTGAGTACTTTGAGATAGATCTGCGGTGCATATGGTTAGGTCGATAGCCGACATTTTTTGGTTTATTTTATCGTACCTCGTGGGTTGGTTGTTATTTAGGAGTACTAGGTCGTTTGTTTCTATCCATTCGGAGATTAATTTGCCATGATTTTCTATTTTATCATCTATGCTCCATGTAGGATGGTGAGCGTTAAGCTTCCTAGGAATATAGTAGATTTATCGCTTATTTGAAGTAGTTTGTTTAGATCCTCAGGTTGGACTTTTTGTTCCGCCCAGTGGTATATATTTATGATGTTTATTTTTCGGTTATTTAATGTGATTTTAATGCAGTTGGCTTCTAGGTTTGGCGTGTCTATTTTTATTTCTTCGTAATTTATATCTTCCCTGATAAATATGATTAGTCCTCCTGCGGCTCTTCTTGTTTTTGGTTTAGCTCTGTCAGTTCTAACTTAGTTGTAGTTAGGTAGTGTGGATTTGGATTTTTTTGAGAATTTGGTTTCCTGGATACAAGCAATGTGAGGGCCTTTATTTAGTTTAAATTTAGTTTTTAGTTCATGGCCGCGGGAGGTGAGTCCGTTGGCGTTCCACTGAAAAATATTTAGTCCTTTCATTATTGGGTTCGGGTGATAGGTGATTTAATTTTTAGTTTTTATATTATTCGGTGACTTCTTTTAGGTGGAGGTTAAAAAGGAAGAAGGAAAGATCGGTTAATTTTATATTGAAAGCTACTTTGTGGAAGGATTTCATGCTAGCTTTTGGTGAGTTTTGACTATGCATGTATACTAGGAGTATTTAGGAGGTTATTTAGGTTTTGGGTGTTGGCTGGTTGGGGAGTTTTGCGGTTTAGTTATTTCTTCCTTTTTGGGGCTAGGAGGGAATTTTGGTTTGTTTAAGTTGGAGTAGTGTCTATTGTTTCCTCAGTAGTGGAGAAATCTTCATCATCGGTTAGATTAGGTTTAGCTGTTTGAGTTTCCATAGGACGAAAACACATTAAATGGCCTGGCCCGTGTGCGAAATACGCATCAGTCGGAATGCGCACGTTGAATCTCAAAAGTAAGTAAGTAAGTAAGTCAATAGTTGAGGGTATTGCCTAAAAGTCGGGCCAGCCGGGCCAAGACGGACCAAAGAGTTATTGGCTAATTTCTTCATTATCGGTAATCATACCTACATATCATTGATGCAACATAGACACATAAGATTTATGAACAAGCACCAACCAAAAATGAGATGTAAGCGTCGCTGATCTAGGTAACATGTAAAAGATCAATCGTTAAACGAAATAAGATTTGAAACGTATCAAATACTTCCAGCTATCCTGATACAAATTTCCATCTGTCGGCGTGGCGTTTATATTTATAGGAACGTACTATTGCTAAGTAAATACCACTTTATAATGTCACTGTTGATCGTATTTAAAGCAGACACGTTTGTTATAGTAGACCTCTTCTACCCATACTCTCAACTGTCTCACAAGTGTTCGGTCCGACTTGGCCCGGGCTGTCAAGATCAACTTAAACCTCACAGATGTAACATGAAATGGACTCACACCTATAGACTAGTATTATATCTACCTTAATACCACTTTATAGTGTCTCAGATCGCGGTATTTAAAAAAATAAGGTGCTCAAAGTGAAGCGCTTTTCCCTCTACATTATCAACAGTCTCTATCAGAAGTGTTTGTGTTCTGTCCGACTTGGCCCGGGCTGTCAAAATCAACTTTAAACACACAGATGTATCATCAAATGTGTTTACATCTATATACAAGCAAATCACTTCTGATAGAGACGATGTTTAGTTTATATGCTAGTCGTTAGGTACAAAGATTGTTTAGTAACTTTAGAAGTTATTAACCCGTGTCGTGTCAGCCCTATGACATTCGCGATTGTCCACTTCCAGAAAACATCCTGTGTTGGTTTAACATGAATTAGTAAAGGTTCATTAGGGATGCCCAACACGTTAATTAATGAAAGACGAGTAGTCAAAACACTGTCATTTCCTGCCCAGGATATCACACCCCTACACACTAAGGTCGGTGAGAAACATTTTCATCAAAGAAAACAGTCAAGACTATAGATTCCCGTCGTCTAGCTACACATCCTGTGATGAATTAAAGGTTGAAGAATTTTAAACTGAACTGTCCTAAGTTTATATCTAAAATTTTGGAATTGGATACAGTGATAAAGTCTTATATACTCATAAATATTGGTTTTATGTTTTAACGGAAATATGATATTTTCTTATGAAATATCGCGTATTAGTGTAATATTCATGCTTAACCATTCATTGTACCTTTCTAAACCATGTAATATCAGTCAATCGAGTGGGAAAACAGGCCTATCCTCGCTCTATAAAGGACTATGTCAATCATTTTGCAAGTTGAAATGACCCCTGATACTTTATGAATACTTTATGACAGTTTATGGAGTCAAAATCAATGCTGATTTTTCATAAACTTAATGCTTCGTACTATAGGCAGTGCTGAATAAAGATTGAAAATACATCAGTCAGTCAAAGATGAAGGAGTTCTTGAGAATTAGTTCATGTTTTGTTCTTAGACTTACATTTCAACCATCGATTGTGTTCACATGTAGACTCAAACTGGTATATTAAAAAACTGTATACAGACAACAAAAACTGTATTAGAAACAACAAACTCTGTATTTATGGATAGCACTTTCATAAGCATGATAGCATATTTTGGAAAACAAATTCAAGGTCAATTGCTTCAATACATCATGTTCATTGGACATAATTTCTAGTTTAAATATGTCAGTGTTAGGTTTGTATTTACAGTACAACTTTCGGTTACACAACTATAGCGTGATGATCTTTGACTTCGGCGGGCGTCCACGCGTCACAGTCTTTGGAAAAGGACTGACGTCGTGTGCGATCAGGCACTGCACTAGGTGGGGTCTCATCTTTGCAATGTCGTATCTGCAGGATAATAACCTATTATCATAAGAATATATCTGCATTCAAAAAGAATATATTTCTTAAGAAAGTAATTATTCTAAAATAACGCAGTCCCATACTTGTTTTGTTAATTTAACAGTTTGTAACCATTAGTTTTACACACGCTAGGCTTTCTCCCAAATTGCTACTGCTACTAACAGATGATTGTTTTGAAATAGAGCTTAAAAATCCTACCTGGAAAACGGGCGAGCTGTGTTTAAGATCGTATCGCCTCTTCTGTTTTGACTGTGCCTTCTCGATGTTGTCTCTAGCTGTTGCACGGCTTGAGGGCATCACGTCAGCAAGTTTCGTCATGCGGTCAGCGACGGCTTCGACGTCAACATCCCAGACAGCTTTGTCATCCTTCGCTTCTCTAGGTCGATGGGAAGTCTTGCTTTCTGGCCATACAGGAGCTCAAACGGAGACGTCTTGGTAGACGCCTGGATGTTGGTCCGGTAGGCAAACGCAACGGGTTGAAGGAACTTGTCCCAGTCGTCTGCGTCCTTGTTAACCATCTTCATCAGCTGGGTGATCATGGTCTGGTTAAATCTTTCGGTGAGACCATTGGACTGGGGGTGATACGGGGACGTCGTGGCTTGGTCAGTAGCTAAAATGTCACAGAGATCCTTCACAAGAAAATTGCAAAATTCCCTTCCCTGGTCGTGCAGGAGTACTTGACTGGCCCCGTATCTGTACACTAGCTGCATCAGAAACTGATGAATGCTGATGGCCTTCTTGTCTGGAAGTGCAGCAACCTCCACCCATCTGGTAAGGTACTCGGTGGCAACGATGATATACCTGAACCCATCTAGAGTTTCTTTAAGTGGTCCAATAAGGTAAATACCCCATCGATGAAAAAGTTCCTTAACAGGGACAGGGTGTAAGCTTGCCACTTGGGGTCTGTTGTTGGGGTTCGCTTTCTGGCAAGCAGGGCAACGCTTACAGAACTCACGGACGTCATTACTCATACTGCGCCACCAGTACCGCTCGGTGACCTTGGCAATGGTTGCATTCTGCCCGAAGTGACAACCACCGACAATGCTGCTGTGGAGAGTCTCTATGATCTTCATCTTCTCTTCTTCACCAACGACGACCTTCTGCTTCTTCTCCCCATTGCCTAGATGGTAGAGAACTCTGTCAGCAACTGTGAAAGAGGCTGCCTTCTCACGTAGCCGTCTCTTTTGAACTTTGGTGAAGTCTTCTGGGTACGTAGTAGAGGCGATGTAGTCTACAAGGCGAGATACTTCGCTGGCATCCATCACGAGAAGATTTGGTAACACTGAAGAACTGTATGGCAATGTTTTGACGAACGATACAAGCAAATGATAGCAAATGTTCTAACCCTTTAGATGGATGGATTTAGGAGATTTAACGTGCGCTTTCCGACTATTAGCGTATTTCGCACACGGGGAAGCACTTTATACTATTGGGAGAAAAAAAGCGTAATAAATAAATAAAGAAGTGCGACCCCAAAAAATGTAACTTTTACAGCACTAATCTAATAAAAGCTAAGGGGCAGTGGGTTTGGCTGGGGGGGTGTGGGTGGTAATAAAATACTCAATAATATGGAAAGTTTGGGCGTGGGTTGGAGGGGAGAGGGTAGGCGTGGGAAGGCACGGCGTCGGCGGGCGAGCTTGTGTGGCGACGAGGGCGTTTACTGGGAAACGCCAGCGAGGAGGCGGTTGGCGAGCTTGCTTTCTTCATTGGAGATGTCTTGGAAGGATCCCTTGATGAGGCGAGCTGCCATGGCGGCGATGAAGTGGTCTGGGCAGGCGAGTTCGCTCTGCTCCAGAAACTCCTTCAGGTCGGTGAAGTTGTGGATGTCATGCTCAAACCGTTCGCCCTCTATGGTCTGAACCATGACCAGGGATGGTAAGGGGCGACTGCTTGGCTTAATCCAGTTTGTGCGAGTTCCGCAGGCCGGTGGTGGTAGGCTCTTGTGGGCTTCCAGTAGACTGGTCGCTTCCCGGGAGAGAAGTAACCGCTGGTCCTCCGGTTTTTCCATTGGAACTCGGTCCGGGACTGGGTCGGTCTGGACTTGGCTAGAGTTGAGAGACGGGCCTGGTGGTGTGGCGGTCTGGGTCTCCGTGTTTCTGCTTGGTGGTGATGGAAGAGGGGGAGAGTCGGGGGAGAAGATACTTTTCCTCTTTTTTCTCTTCTTTCTACCATGTCCTGTCCCTTCCGGCGTGCGAAAGGGCTCCTCCCCTCTGGATTCGAGGGGAGCGAGTTCCAGTGCAGCTGAAGGGGGTGGAGGGGTGGTGGGAAGGCTCTCCTGGATCTCCATGGGGGCGACTGGTGGAGCCTTCTTCACTGTGGGCGGCTTGGCCTTCTGTACCGGGCGTGGTGCAGCAGGGGCAGGGGCCGGGGCCTTCTTCTCCTTTGGCTTGGTCTTGGCCGGAGCTTTGACCAGAGGGCACTTGTGAAGAGCAACCTCCTCGTGGTGAGTGCTGGGTAGCGCTAATAGCTCCTTCCCCCGTGTGGAACCGGGGTAGAATATTTCCACAGCACCCCATTGCTGGTCGTAAGAGGCGACCAAAGTGGGCAGCCCGTTTGCCGTGGGTTGCGTCCCTGTGTCGGCGGAGGACGGGAGTCTGGTAGTTGAGGGCACTGGTTCCTGGAACTGTGTTCCTTTGCCCAACACACTACTTCGACCCTTACTTCGCCTAGACGGGTGGTAAGATGGGCCCGGTCTTATCAATCGGCTGGTCATGCCAGGCCCTGTGCGTAATATTGTATATGCACACCTGTGTTGTATTTTACTGTATATTTTGGTCTTGGCCGTGCATAACTTGTGTGATTACTCAATTTTGGATGTAATAAATTGCCTAGAGTCTTACGCCAGAAGGCGGTGGCTCATGGGCCAATCTGGTGATGTTGACCTCTGTATTCTGTATGTCTCCAGTTTCTTGTCATGGACTGAACCTGACTGGCACTACATCTGGTAGATAAATATAGCTATTCAAGTCATATTTGCTGGGGCACTCGTGAAGAGCAACCTCCTCGTGGTGAGTGCTGGGTAACGCTAATAGCTCTTCCCCCGTGTGGAACCGGGGTAGAATATTTCCACAGCCTCCCATTGCTGGTCGTATGAGGCGACTAAAATGGGCAACCTGTTTGCCGTGGGTTGCGTCCCTGTGTCGGCGGAGGACGGGAGTCTGGTAGTTGAGGGCATTGGTTCCTGGAACTGTGTTCCTTTGCCCAACACACTACTTCGACCCTTACTTCGCCTAGACGGGTGGTAAGATGGGCCCGGTCTTATCAATCGGCTGGTCATGCCAGGCCCTGTGCGTAATATTGTATATATGCACACCTGTGTTGTATTTTTATGTATATTTTGGTCTTGGCCGTACATAACTCGTGTGAAATATCAATTTTGTATTGAAAAGTTGCCTAGAGTCTTACGCCAGAAGGCGGTGGCTCATGGGCCAATCTGGCATTACGGACCTCCGGGTTCTATTTGTCATCAGATAACTGTCTAGGGCAGAACCAGCCTGACTTTTAACCCTGTTTGACAAAAATAGCTACCTGTGTCCTTATTGCTTGAGTATAACACCCTTGTAGCCCTGGTGTTTGTAGTCGGCTTCCACTACATCACCGTCCTTGTTGACACTCCATGGTGGGTGGGGATCAGGGGTGTCGAAAAACTTTCTTTCATTATGGCTACCCCAAACTTATCTGGTTCTCGCTCAAAAAGTAAACGCAGGCATATTGATTCAGATCCTGCAGTATCTTCAGATGAGGATTCTGTACCACATATTGATTCTTGGCCACGTTTTCTGGTTATTGAAGGTGTTGATGGTGAACCCCTCAAAATCAACCCCTTTGTAGTATCAAAATCTATTGAAGGAATATGTGGAACTGTACAAAATGTTACTCGTCTCCGGTCCGGTTCATTACTTGTTGAATGTGCTCGGAGACAACAATCTCAAAATCTGCTCCAGGCACATCATTTTGCTGATACTGAGATTGTTGTCTCAGTTCACAAGACTCTGAATTCCTGTCGAGGTATTGTTCGCGACTATGCGAAATGCCTTTCAGATATGTCTGAAGATGAAATTGCTGCAGAGCTTAAAAATCAAGGCGTTACTTCTGTCAAAAGATTCTCTAGGAAGGATGGTGATACATTCATTAAAACGAATACCTACCTTTTTACGTTTGCGCTGACAAAGCTCCCTTCTTCCATCAAAGCCGGGTATTTCAACATCGGGGTGGATGTGTACATCCCCAATCCACTCCGATGTTTTAAATGTCAACAGTTCGGACATGGCGCAAAATCCTGTCGCAACAAACAAGTTTGCTCCCGCTGCAGTCAAAACCATGATGGTACTGAGTGCACAGAATCCATCAAATGTGCCAACTGCAGTGGTGAACACATGTCCTTTTCCAAATCATGCCCCTCTTTTGTCAGACAAACTAAGATTCTTAAAATCAAGTACAGCAATGACATTTCATTTGCTGATGCAAAGAAATTACTAGAGAAGGAGTCATCCCCTTCGACTCTATCTTACTCTGCAGCAGTTTCCTCTTCCACTCTCAAAGTCGATCATGGGTGCCAAACGGCAATTACCTGGGTCTCCGATGTACAGACCATGTTATACAAAATTGATGATGCCGTCACCCATACTTCTTCTTCATCAGGTTCACAAACTGAGCTTTCAGCAGAACCTCTACCAGAGACTGACACTGTGCCTAACCCTGCAACTCCCCCCGAACCTGTGGCTGTATTGAAACAAAATGTTACTGTTACCAGAAAAGCAAATAAACAACAAAAGAAAAAGTCTAAGGCCCTTAAACACACTGAGGTGCCTTCTACATTGACAGCCCCACTGGAGGTTCATAACTCTTTTGAACCTCTAGATATGGAGGTCACTCCATCGCTGCCATTGCAGCATAGAGGACCTTCCCCACGCTCCCGTTCTCCAATTGAGCCTCCATGAGTTGCTCCCCCAATTTAATCCAATGGAATTGTAGAGGACTTCGGAACAATTTCAATGATCTTCAGCTATTAATTCAGGATTTCAAACCATCTGCAATTTGCCTACAAGAAACTTTTCTTAAACCAACAGATAATTTTGATTTACGACAGTATGTTTCTTACCATTGCTTTTCTCCTCCAGGTGAGAAAGCTACTGGAGGATCTTCTGTTATGGTGAGGCAGGGCGTCATTCACAGTCCTGTTCCTCTCAATACCCCTCTTCAGGCCATTGCAGTACGTATAACACTAAATATTGTTTTTACTTTATGTTCTTTGTATATACCACCATGGTACTCTCTCCGACAGTCTGATCTTCAGACACTATATGATCAACTCCCTAAGCCCTGTGTTATCATGGGAGATTTGAATGGCCATAACCCACTTTGGGGTAGTCATGCCACTAATACTAAAGGAAAAGTACTTGAAGATTTTCTCTTCAATAATGATTTGTGCATTTTAAATGATGGTACTCACACATATCTACATCCTGCAACTGGCACTTACTCTTGTTTAGACCTGTCAGTTGTAGATTCTAGTTTACTTCAGGAATTTGAATGGTCAGTCCACGATGACCTAAGTGGAAGTGACCATTTTCCTACTATTTTACAATCTGTGACACCATCTGATGTTTCTCCGTCATCACGATGGAATTTTACTAAGGCAAACTGGGCTTTATATGAAGTCCTTTGCACTCATCATCTAAAACCCGATGGTTTTCTTGATGTTTCCGACCCTATTCAACTTTTTTCTGATAAACTCAACAAAATAGCTGATGAATGTATTCCGAAGTCCTCTTCAAATTCTCACATACGTAAACCATGGTTCACCAATGATTGCAAACTAGCTAGGAAGGCAAGGAAAAAAGCTGAACAGTATTTCCGTCACCATCCTATGGTCCACAATTTAAATAAATTTAAAATATTAAACGCTAAAGCACGGCGTACTTTTAAACAAAACAAGCGTCAGTCTTGGCAAAATTATGTCTCCAAGATAAATTCCCGTACGCCGATATCTAAGGTATGGAACATGATTAAGAAAATTAAAGGTAAGGGTTCTAAATCTAGTGTTCACCACCTTAAAAATGGGAATGAATTATTAACAAATACTTCTGATATTGCTAATAAACTTGGTGAAACTCTGGCTCAACATTCTTCCTCCTCGAACTATGCCCCTAAATTCCAAAAATATCAAAAGCAGCAAGAAAAGAAACCAATAAATTTTAATTCAGACAATGGGGAGGATTACAATGAAATATTTTCCATTCATGAGCTCAATACTGCCCTTGGGCAAGCTCATGACACTGCTACGGGGTCTGATAATATACATTATCAACTCTTAAAACATTTACCGCAACTCTGTTTAGAAACCCTTTTGATGATTTTTGATAAAATCTGGACGTCAGGTGAGTTTCCTTCTTCCTGGCGTGATGCCATAGTTGTACCCATACCAAAACCTGGACGGGATCATACTGATCCATCAAATTATAGACCCATTTCACTGACCAGCTGCGTTTGCAAGACCATGGAACGTATGGTCAACAATAGATTAACATGGTACTTGGAATCAAATAATTTACTTACAAACATTCAGTGTGGTTTTAGAAAGAATCGAAGTACTGTTGACCATTTAGTTCGGTTAAAGTCATTTGTAAAAAATGCAATAATTAATAACCAGCATGCAGTGTCTATCTTTTTCGACTTGGAAAAGGCGTATGACACTACCTGGAAACACGGGATTTTAAAAGATTTACATGATTTTGGATTGAGAGGCCGTTTGCCTCAATTCATATCCAGATTTTTAACTGACAGACAATTTCAAGTCCGCGTGGGCTCAACCCTGTCTGATCATTATCATCAGGATCAGGGTGTCCCACAGGGCAGTATTTTGTCTGTTACACTATTTAGTATTAAGATAAATAGTCTCTCTAAGGTTTTAAATGACTCCATTGATGGATCTTTATTCGTGGATGATTTTAACATATCATGTCGTGGTAAAAACATGCATACTATCGAAAGACAATTACAATTATGTCTAAATAAGATAAATAAATGGTGTTTAGAAAATGGTTTTAAATTTTCAAAATCCAAAACAAATTGTATCCACTTTTGTAGGAAATACAAACCCCATAAAGACCCTGATTTAATTTTAGATAGCACTCCGATTAAAGTTGTCAAAGAGGCTAAGTTCTTGGGTCTTATTTTTGACCACCATTTAACGTTTTTACCTCACATAAAATATTTGAAAAATAAATGCCTGAAGGCCCTTGATCTGCTAAAAGTTGTTTCAAATTCCAAGTGGGGAGGGGATCAGAAAACCCTCCTTCAACTGTACAGAGCACTTATTCGCTCTAAACTTGATTATGGCTCCATCATCTATGGTGGAGCCTGCAAAAGTAATCTTAAACTTTTGGACTCTATCCACCATCAAGGTCTGAGACTCTGTCTTGGATCTTTCCGAACTTCTCCTATTGACAGTCTGTACGTTGAGGCTGATGAACCATCCCTCAAACAACGCCGAATTAAATTATCCTTACAATATGTCACTAAATTACGCTCTAATAACTCGAATCCAGCATATGACTGTGTTTTTCACCCCCTTTATGAAAATCTCTATAATAAAAAATCATCGGTTCTCCCCCCACTTGGAATAAGACTTCAATCTGATATTTCTGCCGCTAAAATTAATCTTGATGCTATAGCCCCCACGCAGCTTTTGTCTTCTCCACCTTGGCAGTTGGTAAAGCCAGAGGTGGATCTGACATTAACTAAATTAAAGAAATCGGAAACAAATCAACTTATTTATCAACAAAAATATAATGAATTAAGAAACACATATAATACTTACAAATCTATATTTACTGACGGATCCAAGGATAGTGGCGCTGTTGCTAGCGCCACTGTCATTGGATCCAGGACTATCTCCTCCAGATTACCCGACAAAAGTTCTATTTTCACAGCTGAGGCCAATGCCATTTTAACAGCTTTACAATATATCAGTAAACAGTCAAAATATCAGAAGTTTATCCTATTTTCCGATTCTCTTTCTTGCCTGCAGGCTATCCATAACATCTCATGTCAACATCCACTTTTAATCAAAATTATTGAATTATTTAATGAACTTGCTACTGGCCAATACGACATCGTCTTTTGTTGGTTGCCCAGTCATGTGGGTATCAAAGGCAACTCAATGGCTGATGCTGCTGCAAAAGCAGCACTCAACAAATCTGTGACACCACTTCTTATCCCATATACTGATTATAAACCTGTAATCAGATCTTATATTTGTGATCTGATGCAAAAGAAGTGGGACTCCCAAGTCGGTATCAATAAATTACATGAAATTAAACCAAACATTGGTTACACCTACTTGGGCTGTCAGTCCAGATTTGAAGAGGTCATCATGCGACGATGTCGTATTGGCCATAGCAGGTATACACACGAATATCTTTTAAAAGGTGAGGATCCTCCATTTTGTATCCCTTGTGATGAAGGAATCACCGTCAAGCATGTCCTGCTTGATTGTGTTGATTTTTCCATCACAAGGGATAATTATTTCCAGGTTTCATCTATGAAGGATCTTTTTAATGTAGGAACTCATTTAATTATTGGTTTTTTAAAAGAAATAGACTTGATTGATAAATTTTGATATGTATTGTTGTAAAAAGTATATTTTTAATTTGGAAGAATGAATTAATAACTGAGATTGTTAGTGGCTGTACCTTCAAAGGGGGTTGAGTGAGTGAGTGAGTTATGATTTTACATCGCATCGGCAATATTGCAGCCATATCGCGATGAGAACAAGTTTATTATTATAAAAATACCTGTCGACAAAGGACAGTAAAACAGTAAGGGAATTATCACAGTGTAGACATAAAACTTACCTGAGCAATATTAAAACAAAGAAGTTTTCAGTGTAGTAGTTATTTGAAAGTAAAACCAGGCTATAGACCACTTGTAACCAAACCTAGACCACCTAGCTGGGGATCATGGGGACTTACAATACTTTTGCTTCCTGCATGATTCCCAGCAGGATTTATGTCATCACTTTGGTCACTTGTGGTTGTATGAAATATTAACCAATATTAAAAATTCAAAACACAATCAAGGAATTAAAACACTAGTTGATATTAAGTACTTCAATATAGATGGAATTATGTGCCACAGTCAGGGGGACAATAATTTTACACTACTTTAACCCCCTGAGTGGCACCGCCTTCATACATTTCAGTTGACAAGAATATCCAACTATTCTAAAACAATTCAAAATTTATCAAATAATAGTATTTCTTTTAAAAATCCGAGTATTAAATGAGCACTGGTATTATAAAAAAGATCCTTTAAAGACGTTGAATGATAATAGTTGTCCCTTATGAGAGAAAAATCAACACAGTCAAGCAAAACATGCTTGACTGTGATTCTCTCATCACAAGGGACACAAAATGGAGGATCCTCACCTTTTAAAAGATACTCGTGTGTACATCGACTGTGTCCAATACGACATCGTTGCAAAACAACTTCATCATGTCTCGAATGGCAACCCAAGTAGGTATACCCTATTGTTGGTTTTATAGCATAAAGTTTGTTTAGACCTACTTGGGTGTTCCACTTAATTTGCATTAGATCTTTGATGTAGCATCTAATTATTGGCTTGTAATCACTGTAAGGTAAAAGAAGTGGTGTGACTGATTTGTTGAGTGCTGCCTTTGCAGCAGTATCAGCCATAGTGTTACCAGCAATTCCAACATGACTGGGCAGCCAGCAAAACACGATGTCGTATTGGGCAGTGGCGAGGGTATTATTCAATTCTAAAATATTAAGAATCAGCGGATGATCTGAAGAACAATTATGTATGGCCTGAAGGCATGACAAGGAATCAGAAAAGATCATGAACTGTTGAGATGATTGGTTTTGAATGTATTCCAATGCTATAAGAATAGCATTGGCCTCAGCTGTAAAAATAGAGCTAGGACCAGGAATTCTCGAAGACACTCTTTTAGATCCAATGACAGTGGCACTTGAAACTTTGCCATCATCTTTTGAACCATCGGTAAAAATAGATCGATGAGAATCATATTTTGACCTTAATTGGGCATATTCTTGTTGATATACCAATGGGTTTGTGTCAGATTTCTTAAGGGTAGTTAGTGTTAGGTCTACCTCTGGTTTAACTAGTTGCCAAGGAGGTGTAGACAGTAGCCGGGAAGGTGAGATAATAGAAAGATCAATATTAGCTGCTGTAATATGTGGCTGAATTCTGAACCCTAGAGGAGGAACAAGTTTTGGTTTTGATTGAAATAACTTGGCATAAATGGGATTAAACACACACTCAAAAGCTGGATTCGAAGGGTTTGAGTACAATTTAGTCACATATTGTAATGAAAGTTTGATTCGACGTTGTTGTAGAGATGGCTCATCGGCCTCTACATATAAGCTATCGACTGGTGATGTTCGAAAGGCTCCAAGACAAAGTCTCAGGCCTTGATGATGTACTGAATCTAATAATTTTAAGTTGCTTTTACAGGCCCCACCATAAATGATAGAGCCATAATCGAGTTTGGAACGGATGAGAGAACGATATAAATGAAGTAGAGTAGTCTGATCCCCTCCCCATTTTGAATGAGAAACGACTTTCAACAAGTCAATTGCCTTCAGACATTTAGTCTTCAGATATTTTATATGTGGTAAAAATGTGAGATGATTATCAAATATAATACCCAAGAACTTGGCTTCCTTGACAACTTTAATAGGAAAACCAGCCAAAAATAGTTCAGGGTCTTTATGCGGTTTATATTTGCGGCAAAAATGGATACAGTTTGTTTTGACTTTGGAGAACTTAAACCCATTCTCTAGACACCATTTCTGTATTTTATTAAGGCATAATTGTAGCTGTCTCTCAATAGTGTGCATATTTTTACCACGACAAGATATATTAAAATCATCTACGAAAAGTGATCCATCCACTGCATCACTTAAAACCTTTGAAAGACTATTGATTTTAATACTAAATAGAGTAACTGACAAAATACTTCCTTGTGGCACACCCTGCTCCTGATTATAATGGTCAGACAGGGTTGAACCCACTCGGACTTGAAATTGCCTGCCGGCTAAAAACTGTGATATAAAATGTGGTAAGCGGCCTCTCAGACCAAACTCGTGTAAATCTTTTAAAATGCCATGCTTCCAGGTAGTGTCGTAAGCTTTCTCAAGATCAAAAAATATTGACACTGCATGTTGTTTGTTAACAATAGCATTTTTCACAAACGATTCCAATCGTACTAAATGATCAATAGTACTTCGATTTTTGCGGAAACCACATTGAACATTTGTGAGTAGTTGATTGGTTTCTAAGAACCAAACTAATCTATTATTCACCATTCGCTCCATGGTTTTACAGACACAACTGGTTAAAGATATAGGACGGTAATTTGATGGATCTGTATGATCCCGACCAGGTTTTGGGATAGGGACTACAATGGCATCATGCCACGAAGGAGGAAAATTCCCCGACGTCCATATTTGGTCAAATATATCTAAAAGTGTTTCTAGACATGATATAGGCAAATGTTTCAGGAGCTGATAGTGAATATTATCAGCACCAGCCGCTGTATCATGAGCTTGCCCTAGGGCTGTAAGTAAGTGTGAGTGAGTGAGTTAAGTTTTTAAGTCACATGGGCAATATTTCAGCCATAACGTGACTAAATCAAGTTATATATTAATATATAGTGACAATAAAATCTGTCGACAAAGGACAGTAAAAACACTAGACTATCACAGATGTAGATTGTAAAACTAGCATATCAGAATAAAATTCATAACAATTCAAAACAGTACACAATAAAAATGGGCTTTAGATCACCAATAGCCAAAGGTAGGTCACCATACTAGGTACCATGGGGACTTACGATACTTCTGCTACCTACATGGTAACCCAGCAGGATTTACACCATCCCTCCGGCTACTGGTGATTGTCGGCAAGTTTAAGCCAAAACATTTAAAAACAACAAGAATTCTACGATTAAAAACATGGAAAATGAAAAATACTTTGAATGAAATGGGACTTACATACCTTCTCAGGGGGACAATTATTTTACGTTACTTCAACCCCCTTTGAAGGTACAGCCACTAACAAACTCAGTTATTACGTCATTCTACCAAATTAAAATCACATACTTTTTACAATACATGTACATATCAAAATTTATCAAGCAATTCTATTTCTTTTAAAAAACCAAGAATTAAATGAGAATTAATCTGATTAAAAAGATCCTTTAACGATGAAACTTTGAAATACTTATCCCTTGTGATGGAAAAATCAATACAGTCAAGCAGGACATGCTTGACCGTGATTCTCTCATCACAAGGGATACAGAACGGAGGATCTTCACCTTTTAACAAATATTCATGTGTGTATCGCGAGTGGCCAATACGACATCGTCGTACAATGACCTCTTCAAATCTGGACTGACAACCCAAGTAGGTGTAACCGATGGTTGGTTTTATAGCATGTAATTTATTAATACCTACTTGGGTGTCCCACTTCTGCTGCATTATATCTCTGATGTAGTTTCTTATTACAGGTTTATAATCGCTGTATGGAAGCAGAAGTGGTGTCACAGATTCGTTGAGTGCTGCTTTAGCAGCAGCATCAGCCATTGTGTTACCTGTGATGCCCATATGACTCGGTAACCAACAAAAGACGATGTCGTATTGGCCAGTTGAAAGATCATTGTAAAGTTCTAAAACATCTAAAATCAGTGGATGAGTGGAAGATACATTATGCAGTGCCTGAAGGCAAGAAAGAGAATCAGAAAAGATGATAAACTGTTTACATGAAGACTGGTGTTTAATATATATCAAAGCTGTAAGGATAGCATTGGCCTCAGCAGTGAAAATAGAGCTATTGTCAGGTATTCTAAATGATATGGTTTGTGATCCAACGACAGTGGCACTTGCTACTTTGCCACCACCCTTGGATCCATCAGTAAAGATTGAACGGTGAGTGTCATATTTGTTTCTTAATTGTAAATATTCCTGATGATAAACCAGTTGATTTGTTTCAGACTTGAGAAAGCGTGTCAGTGAAATGTCTACTTCTGGCCTCACCAACTGCCAGGGAGGAGTAGACAAAAGCCGAGAAGGAGAGATAAGATCCAGATCAAGATTTGCAGCAGTAATATTGGATTTGAGCCGAATCCCAAGTGGAGGAACCAGCTTCGGTTTCTTCAGAAATAGATTTTCATAGAGGGGGTAGAATACAGAGGCATAAGCAGGATTAGAGGGGTTCGAACGTAATTTAGAAATATATTGAAGAGACAATTTAGTACGGCGTTGTTTTAAAGAAGGTTCATCAGCCTCCACATAGAGGCTGTCAACCGGAGAAGTTCGAAAAGCACCAAGACATAGACGTAGTCCTTGATGGTGAATTGAATCCAGCTTTTTTAAATTGCTCTTGCAAGCTCCAGCATACACAATGGAGCCATAGTCCAATTTAGAACGGATCAATGATCGATATAAGTGAAGGAGGGTTTTCTGATCCCCTCCCCACTTTGAATTTGAAACGACTTTTAACAAATCTAGGGCCTTCAGGCATTTGGTCTTCAGATAAGTAATATGTGGCAAAAAGGTTAAATGATGGTCGAAAATTAATCCTAAAAATTTGGCTTCTTTTACAATCTTGATTGGAGTGCCATCTAAAAAGAGTTCAGGGTCTTTATGGGGTTTATATTTCCGACAGAAATGTATACAATTGGTCTTCCTCTGTGAGAACTTAAAGCCATTCTCAAGACACCATTTATGAATTTTATTAAGACACAACTGTAATTGGCGTTCAATAGTACGCATATTTTTACCACGACATGATATATTGAAATCATCCACAAACAATGACCCATCAATTGAGTCATTTAATACTTTTGATAAACTATTTATTTTTATACTGAACAATGTGACAGACAAAATACTGCCCTGTGGAACACCCTGATCCTGATTATAATGATCAGACAGGGTTGATCCAACACGAACTTGAAATTGTCTGTCAGTTAAAAATTGCGATATAAAATGAGGCAAACGGCCTCTTAAACCAAAGTCATGTAAATCTTTTAAAATACCATGTTTCCATGTTGTATCGTAAGCTTTTTCTAAATCGAAAAAGATCGATACAGCATGTTGTCTATTTACAATGGAATTTTTAATGAACGATTCTAAACGCACTAAATGATCGATAGTACTTCTGTTCTTCCGGAAACCACATTGTATATTGGTAAGAAGATTATTTGTTTCCAAGTACCACACTAATCGATTATTTACGATGCGTTCCATCGTTTTACAAACACAGCTAGTTAAAGAGATAGGGCGGTAATTTGATGGATCAGAATGATCCCGCCCAGGTTTGGGTATTGGTATAACAATGGCATTATGCCATGAAGGTGGAAACGTCCCAGATGTCCAAATGTCATCAAATATAGTCAACAAAGTTTCAAGGCATGATTCTGGCAAGTGTTTCAGTAGCTGATAATGAATATTATCAGCGCCTGCTGCTGTATCATGAGCTTGCCCTAAGGCAGTATGTAGCTCATGTAGTGAAAATACCTCATTGTAATCTTCACCATTATCAGATGTAAAATTTACTTTTTTCTTTTCCTGTTGGAGTTGATACTTTTGAAATTCAGGAGCGTAATTAGATGAAGAAGAATGTTGAGATAACGTTTTCCCAAGTCTATTGGCAATATCAGATTTAGTCGTTAGCAAAGTATCGCCATCCTTTAGATGGTTTACTGTAGAATTTGATCCCTTGCCTTTGATCTTTTTGATCATGTTCCATACCTTGGACATGGGGGTACGAGAGTTAATTTTGGAGACATAATTCTGCCAGGATTGACGTTTATTTTGTTTAAAAAGACGTCTCGCCTTAGCATTTGAAATTTTGACGATGTTCAAGTTATGGACAGTGGGATGTTTACGGAAGTATTTCTCCGCCTTCTTACGACATTTCCTAGCTTGTTTGCAAGTGTCATCAAACCACGGTTTACGAACACGTGGGTTGATCGAGGACTTAGGTATTGATTCATCAGCAATTTCATTCAGTAGATCTGAGAACAACTGAATCGGGTCAGTAACATTCTGAAAAGACGTAGGTTGCAATTTATCTTTGCATAAAGACTGAAATAAAGTCCAATCAGCCTTCATAAAATTCCATCGAGGTGAAGGTGGATCATCAGCGGGATTAATGGGTTTAAGTACAGTGGGGAAATGGTCACTTCCACACAGGTCATCGTGGACTGACCAGGAAAATTCGTGTAACAAAACTGAATCCGTCAGAGACAGATCGAGAGATGAATACGTGCCAGTAGCAGGGTGTAAATACGTATCGGAGTCATCATTAAAGATGCAGAGATCATTATCGGAAACAAAATCCTCGATCACTTTTCCCTTTTGATTAATGATTGCACTTCCCCATAAAGGATTATGCCCATTTAGATCACCCATGATAACACAGGGCTTTGGGAGCTGATCGTATAGTTTTTGTAGATCATTACGCTGAAGATTTGAAGAAGGTGGAATGTATAAGGAGCAAAGTGTCAAGGCAATATGCAGTGTAAGTCTAACTGCAACTGCTTGCAGATTTGTGTCAAGCGGAACAGGACTGTGAACAACGCCCCGCCGCACCAAAATAGTAGCTCCTCCAGTAGCTTTATCACCCGGGGGAGAAAAAGAATGAAAGGAACTATACTGCCTTAATTCAAATTTATCTGTATGTTTTAGGTACGTCTCTTGTAAACAAATTGCTGATGGACTTAAATCTGTTGTTAATAATTGCAATTCGTGAAAATTATGCCTAAGTCCTCTGCAATTCCATTGAAATATATTTGAATGGTTCATGGCGGTTCTATAGGAGATCGCTCACGTGAACGTGAAGAAGAGTCACCACTCATGGAAGATGGAGTAACATCCATCTCGAGAGGATCAAAGTAATTGTGAACATCTACAGATGTTTCACTGAGAGTAGGGATCTTAGTAGAAATTTTCTTGTTTTGTTTCTTCTTTTGTTTTTTGGGCATTTCAGGCGATGGTTTGTTAGGTGCTGGTAATTCAGGAGTTGGTTTAGGTGGGGCCATAGTCTGAGTCACAACCTGAGATGCTGAAGAGATGTCACATGATTGACTATCGGAATCATTGGTCTGACTCTCTGATGTTGTAACCATAGGCACAGGGTGTTCAGAGTGTGTCCATGTCAAGTCAGTTTGACATTCTATAGATCTTGTGGTAGAAGGTCGAGAGACAGCAGCAGCATAGGTGTGCGCTGATGGAGGTGACCGGCTGGCAACGACTTTTTTAGCCTCCTGAAAAGAAATGTTGTTTTTACATTTGACAGTTAAGATTTCCTTTTCATGATTCCAAAGAGGACAGGATTTCGAAGACGCAACATGTTTACCCATACAATTAGCACATTTGGGGTCAGCTGTACAATCTGAGGCGTCATGATTTGCACCACAACGGTGACAAACAATCGGCCGATCGCATGATTTGGAGCCATGCCCAAACTTCTGACACTGGTAACATCGGAGTGGATTGGGGACATACACCTCCACTCCGATGTTGAAATAGCCTGCCTTAATTGATTGTGGTATAGTCGACAGTGCAAATGTGAACAAATAAGTATTTGTTTTGATAATGTTCTCTCCGTCCTTTCGAGTAAACCGTTTCACTGAAGTGACATGTTGATCTTTGAGTTCGTCAAGAATATCATCTTCATTCATTTCCGCCAGACAACGGCCTCTGTCGCGGATGATCCCCCGACTCGAGTTCAACGTTCTGTGCGCAGAGACAGCAACTTCAGTGTTTGCAAATGTAGTACATTTCAAAAGATTGACAGCTTGCTGTCTCCGTGCACACTCTACCAAAAGAGAACCGCCCCGGAGCCGTGAAACATTCTTAACTTCACCACAAATACCTGCAATGGCTTTAGATATGGCAAAAGGATTTATTTTTAGTGGTAATTCATTTCTGGATTCAACTACCAAAAAACGTGCCCAAGAATTATTATTTGGTATGAGAGAAGCATCATCATCAGATGATAAAATCTCAGTTTCCAAACGTCTCTTCTTTTCATTGCGGTTCGAACCAGAGTGATTGTGAGCCATGGTGAAAGTAATTGATTCAGCACCCCTGCTCCCCACCCACCATGGAGTGCTACAAAGAGCGATGTTTTATTGCACCGGATCTCCAACATGCAAACATCAGGGATACAGAGGTGTTAAACTCCAGTAAGAACAACATGAATAGCTGTATTTGTCTATCAAATAAAATGTCAGGCTGGTTCGGCCCATGGCAAGAAATTGAAGACATACAGAACTCAGAGGTCGAAAGTACCAGATTGGCCCATGAGCCACCGCCTTCTGGCGTAAGACTCTAGGCAATGTATACAATCCAAAATTGAGAACATACACAAAGGTATGCATGGCCAAGACCAAAATATACAGTAAAATACAACACAGGTGTGCATACACAATATTACGCACAGGGCCTGGCATGACCAGCCGATTGATAAGACCGGGCCCATCTTACCACCCGTCTAGGCGAAGTAAGGGTCGAAGTAGTGTGTTGGGCAAAGGAACACAGTTCCAGGAACCAGTGCCCTCAACTACCAGACTCCCGTCCTCCGCCGACACAGGGACGCAACCCACGGCAAACAGGCTGCCCATTTTAGTCGCCTCATACGACCAGCAATGGGAGGCTGTGGAAATATTCTGCCCCGGTTCCACACGGGGGAAGAGCGATTAGCGTTACCCAGCACTCACCACGAGGAGGTTGCTCTTCACGAGTGCCAGGGCTGTAAGTAGCTCATGGAAGGAAAACACTTCATTATAGTCTTCCCCGTTATCAGAGTTAAAATTAACAGTTTTCTTTTCCTGTTGTTTCTGATATTTTATGAATTCAGGGGCATAATTAGATGATGATGAATGTTTTGCCAATGTTTCACCAAGTTTATTGGCAATGTCTGATTTATCAGTTAATAACTGATCACCTTCCTTAAGATGGTGAACAGAAGACTTTGATCCTTTGCCTTTAATTTTTGTTATCATGTTCCAAACTTTGGATATAGGAGTACGGGAAGTTATTTTGGAGACGTAGTTCCTCCAAGATTGACGCTTATTTTGTTTATAAGCTCGCCTGGCTTTTGCATTTGTAATTTTTACTTGATCTAAGTTATGAACTGTGGGATGTCGGCGGAAGTACTTTTCCGCTTTCTTCCTACACTTCCGTGCCTGTTTACATTCCAAGGTAAACCACGGTTTGCGAATATGAGGATTTGCAGAGGACTTAGGAATTGTTTGATCAGCTATTTCATTGAGCTGATCTGAAAACAACTGAATGGGATCTTCAACATTTTGAAAATGATGAGGGATTAATTTTGCAGCACACAATGTTTCATACAATGACCAATTGGCCTTTGTAAAATTCCACCTGGACGTGGAGGTTTCAGGATTCGGGTTCACAGATTTAAGAATGGTGGGAAAGTGATCGCTTCCGCAGAGGTCATCATGGACCGACCATTCAAACTCGTGAAATAGATTTGAGTCTGTGAGAGACAGATCAAGAGCTGAGTATGTACCAGTGGCAGGATGTAAATAGGTGTTTGAATCATCATTACAGATACACAAATTATTATCAGAAATGAATTCCTCAAGTATTTTCCCTTTAGTATTTGTGGTAACACTTCCCCAGAGGGGGTTGTGTCCATTCAGATCACCCACGATGATACATGGCTTGGGGAGCTGATCATACAGATTTTGAAGATCAGATAGTCGAAGCAAAGTAGATGGAGGAATATACAAGGAACACAGCGTAAAGACAATGTTCAAAGTTAAACGAACAGCAACAGCTTGAAGATTTGAATTGAGCGCAACAGGGCTGTGAATCACGCCCTGTCTAACCAAGATAGACGACCCCCCAGTTGCTTTGTCACCTGGGGGGGAATATGAATGATGACAGTTATACTGTCTGATATCAAATTTATCTGTACTTTTTAGGTATGTCTCCTGAAGACATAAAGCAGACGGTTTAAAATCCTGTATCAATAATTGAATGTCATTAAAATTGTTTCTAAGTCCTCTGCAATTCCATTGTATCATATTGGACAATTGAGTCATGGAGGCTCAATTGGGGATCTCACACGCGAACGTGAGGACGAATTACTCCTACTGTCCTCTACAGACAGAGTTACCTCCATGTCAAGAGGCTCAAAGGAGTTGTGAAGAGATAGTTCTGGGGGCGAGGCTGCCGGAGATGTTTGTTTTCTATTTAACTTCTTTTTTTTCTTTTTCTCAAGTGAGCTGTCAAGTGGTTCAGTGTTTTTGTTATTTTCTGGGACAACTGGGACAACTGTGTCAGGCTGACTAGCAGTCAGAGTATCCGTCTGAGTGACAGTCTGTGTTGAAGTCTGGGTTGCTGAACTGGTCTGATTATCAGAAGTTGGTGGACTGATTCCAGCGGTATTAAGGGGCTGATCAGAATGGACCCATGACAGATCCGTTTGGCATGAGATTGATGCAGTGACAGTAGATATAGTTGCAGAACGTGTAACTGAGGCAGAGTAAGTAAGATGTGATGGAGTAGCGGATTGTTTAGTGAACAGCTTTCTTGCTTCTGCAAAAGAAATGTTATTTTCATATTTCATTTTATTGATTTTTGATTCAAGTTGCCAAACAGGACACGACTTGGAAGAAGACAAATGTTGGCCACCACAGTTTGCACAAACAATGTCCTCCTCACAGTCTCTACCCTCATGGCTGCCAGCACAACGATGACATTTGACAGGTTTAGCACATGATTTAGAACCATGGCCAAAGGTTTGACATTTAAAACATCGGAGGGGATTTGGGATATACATATCCACTCCGATATTAACATAACCAGCTTTGATTGATTGCGGTAAGGAAGAACGCGCAAAAGTGAACAGGTAAGTATGAGTATTCGTGACAACTCCATCGGTGATTCTGGTGAAACGTTTTACAAACGTAACACCTTGATCATCCAGTTCAGAAACAATTTCTTGTTCCGACATATCTGACAGGCATCGAGTTCTGTCGCGTACAATTCCCCGACACGAGTTCAGTGTTCTGTGCACGGACACAGCAACATCAACATTGGCAAACTGAGTAATTGATAAAAGATTCAGAGATTGCTGTCTCCGTGCACACTCCACAAGTAGGGAGCCAGACCGAAGACGGGTTACATTTTTGACTGCACCACAGATTCCAGAAACAGCTTTTGAAATGGCAAATGGGTTCAGTTTTAATGGTTGATGATCAGCAGCCTCGATTACCAGGAAGCGAGCCCAAGAATCATTGTTTTGAAAAACATTTTCAGTTAAACTGTCATTTTCCAGTCTTCTCTTTTTTTCACGATTTGAACCAGGTATTTGTTGCGCCATAATGACAGGAATTTATTCAACACCCCTGTTCCCCACCCGCCATCGAGTGTCAAAAAGGACGATGCCGAAGAGGAAGCCAGTCTACAACACCAGGGTTACAGGGGTGGTATACTCCAGTAAATACAACACGAAAAGCTACATTTGTCTACCAAAAGAAATGCCCAGCTGGTTCGGCCCTTGACAGAACATTGGAGACATATAGAAATCGGAGGTTGACATCACCAGATTGGCCCATGAGCCACCGCCTTCTGGCATAGGACTCTAGGCAATAAGTATATTGGCATAAGTTGGAAGATCATATTACATCAGAAAACTTGTTGAATATGATATAGATCTAAAGTGGCACTTTTCCATGCACAGGGCATGGCGTGACCAGCCGATTGATAGAATCGGGCCAATTCTACCACCCGTCTAGGTGAAGTAAGGGTCGAAGTGGTGTGTTGGGCAAAAGGAACACCGGTTCCTGGCTCCATTGCCCTCAACCACCAGAATCCCGTCCTCCACCGACACAGGGGCGCAACCCACGGCAAACAGGTTGCCCAATTCGGTCGCCTCGTACGACCAGCAATGGGGTGCTGTGGAATTATTCTGCCCCGGTTCCACACGGGGGAAGAGCGATTAGCGTTACCCAGCACTCACCACGAGGAGGTTGCTCTTCACGAGTGCCCAAAGGGGGTTGAAGTAATGTAAAATAATTGTCCCCCTGAGAGGGTACATAAGTCCTATTTCATTCAAAGTATTTTTCATTTTCCTTGGTTTTATTCGCAGAATACTTGTTTGTTTTTAAATGCTTTGGGTTAAACTTACTACTAATCACCAGTGACCAGAGGGATGGTGTAAATCCTGCAGGGGTACCATGCAGGAAGCAGATGCACCGTAAGTCCCCATGGTCCCTTGTGTGGTGGCCTAACTTTGGTTGCTGGTGATCTCTAGCCAACTCTTATATTGTATTGTATTGATTAGTCCAAATTTTATAGTTACTTACTAGTTTTATATTTATAGCTGTGATATTCTAGTTATTTTACTGTCCTTTGCCGACAGATTTTATAGTTTATAGTTATGTATTATTACTGTACAACTTGATTTAGTCACGATATGGCTGAAATATTGCCGATGTGACTATAAATCTTAACTCACTCACTCACTCACTCACTCACTCATATTTGCTGGAGTATAACATCCCTGTATCCCTGGTGTTTGCATCCTGGATATCCGGTGCAATATAACACTGTCCTTGTTGACACTCGATGGCGGGTGGGGAACAGGGGTGCTGAATTATATTCTTTTCATCATGGCTCAACAACAATCTGGTTCTTCTCGAAATGAAAAAAAGAGACGTCTAGAGGAAATTGAATTTACAACTGGAAATGTTTCTCAAAATATTGATTCCTGGGCTCGATTCCTGGTAATTGAGGCTGCTGACAAACTACCCATCAAATTGAATCCTTTTGCCATATCTAAGGCTGTGTCTGGGATTTGCGGTGAGGTCAAGAACGTCACCCGTCTCCGTAGTGGTTCGCTTCTGGTGGAGTGTGCACGGAGACAGCAATCTCTCAATCTTTTATCTATCTCTACCTTTGCCAATATTGAGGTTGCTGTGTCTGTGCACAGAACATTAAATTCTTGTCGAGGCATTGTTCGTGACAGAGCTCGTTGTCTGTCCGACATGTCTGAAGAAGAAATCGTTTCAGAGTTGGGAGACCAAGCCGTTACTGAAGTTAAACGTTTCACAATGAAGAAAGATGGTGTCATCACAAACACTAATACTTATCTCATAACGTTTGCCCGTACATCCCTTCCACAGGCAATTAAAGCAGGTTATATGAACATCGGAGTGGATGTGTATGTCCCCAATCCGCTCCGATGCTACAAGTGCCAACATTTCGGTCACGGTTCCAAATCCTGTCGCAACTCTGTGGTATGTCATCGCTGTGGTGACAGCCATGAGAGCTCTGACTGCGATCATGATTTGAAGTGTGCAAACTGTTCTGGCCCACATGTTGCTTCGTCAAAATCTTGCCCTGTGTGGCAAATGGAATCTAAAATAATGAAACTCAAATGTGAAAGAAACATATCCTACCTGGATGCCAAAAAACTATTTAAAGATCAGACCACGACTCCATCTACCATTTCCTACTCTGCTGCAGTCTCTCGCTCTGTAGCAACATCCTCTATTTCGTGCCAGACTGACTTGACATGGGTCAAGTCAGAAAAACCTGTTGCTACTATTCAACTCACTGAACATATTACTGCCACTCACTCTAGTTCAGGATCTCAAACTGAGATTCAGCCTGAGAAACATTCTCAAACGTCTATGAAAGAACCTGTTAATCAGTCAAAAAAAGGGAAAAAGAAATTGCATAGAAAACAAGCACCGATCGTCCCTTCACCTTCAGACGTTCCTTTACAGAACTCATTTGGGCCTCTGGATATGGAGATTACTCTGTCCTCACCGGACAGGCGGAGGAGTAGTTCCTCCTCACATTCACGCGAGCGATCTCCAATTGAGCCACCATGACTCAATTGTCCAACATAATACAGTGGAATTGCAGAGGACTTAGGCATAATTTTAATGAGATACAATTATTAATACAGGATTTTCAACCGTCAGCATTGTGTCTTCAGGAAACATACCTGAAAACTACAGATCAGTTCACCTTACGACAGTACAATGACTATCATTCATTTTCTCCTACAGGAGATAAAGCAACGGGAGGCTCTTCTATCTTGGTGCGACAGGGGATAATACATAGTCCTGTCCCTCTTAATACCAATCTTCAAACTGTTGCTGTTCGTCTGACTCTGCACATTGCTTTTACGCTGTGCTCTTTGTATATCCCTCCTTCTTCTGATCTTCGACAGTCTGATCTTCAAAATCTGTATGACCAGCTCCCAAAGCCCTGCATCATCATGGGTGATCTGAACGGACACAACCCGCTTTGGGGAAGTGCAAATACCAGTTCTAAAGGAAAAATCATTGAGGAATTTATTTCTGACAACAACCTGTGTATTTTTAATGATGATTCTGCAACATATTTACATCCAGCCACTGGAACTTATTCTGCCCTCGATCTGTCACTCACAGACTCAAACTTGTATAATGAATTTGCATGGTCAGTCCATGATGACCTGTGCGGGAGTGATCATTTTCCCACAGTACTTAAAACTGTTAATCCTACTGATGAGCCACCATCATGCAGATGGAACTTTACCAAGGCTAATTGGTCCTTATATGAGGTACTGTGTACTGACACAATAAAACATCACATTTTCCAGAATATTCCAGATCCGATACAGTTGTTTTCGGATTTACTGAATGACATTGCTGACCAAACCATTCCTAAGTCCTCTGCGAATTCCCATATTCGTAAACCATGGTTCACAAATGACTGCAAACAGGCCAGAAAGTGTAGGAAGAAAGCAGAAAAATATTTTCGCCGACATCCTACAGTCCATAATTTGAATAAGGTTAAAATTACAAATGCCAAAGCACGACGTGCTTTTAAACAAAATAAGCGTATGTCTTGGAGGAACTATGTCTCCAAAATAAATTCCCGCACGCCCATATCCAAGGTGTGGAATATGGTGCAGAAAATAAAAGGCAAAGGTTCAAGATCGTCTGTTCACCATCTTAAGGAAGGTGACACGTTATTAACGGATAAAACAGATATTGCCAATAAACTTGGAGAAACGTTAGCGAAACATTCTTCAACTTCTAATTATGTCCCGGAGTTTCAAAAATTTATGAAACAACAGGAGAAGATCAAAGTTAATTTCACTTCTGATAATGGTGAAGACTATAATGAAGTCTTCTCATTACATGAGCTACATACCGCCCTTGGGCAAGCTCATGACACAGCAACGGGAGCTGATAACATTCATTACCAGCTTTTAAAACATTTACCAGATTCTTGTCTGGAGACACTTTTAGACATATTTGATCAAATATGGACATCAGGGAATTTTCCTACTTCATGGCATAATGCCATTGTAGTCCCAATACCGAAGCCTGGCCGGGATCATACAGATCCCTCTAACTATCGACCTATATCCTTAACAAGCTGCGTATGTAAAACCATGGAACGAATGGTTAATAATAGATTAATTTGGTATCTGGAAACCAATAATCTAATTACAAATATCCAATGTGGTTTCCAAAAAAATAGAAGTACTATCGACCATTTAGTATGATTAGAATCCTTTGTGAAAAATGCTATTGTAAACAAACAACACGTAGTATCAATTTTCTTTGATCTTGAGAAAGCCTACGATACTACTTGGAAGCATGGCATTTTAAAGGATTTACATGATTTTGGTTTGAGAGGCCGTTTGCCTCATTTTATATCACAATTTTTAACAGACAGACAATTTCAAGTCCGAGTGGGTTCCACCCTGTCTGACCATTATAATCAGGATCAGGGTGTCCCACAAGGCAGTATATTGTCTGTCACCTTGTTTAGTATTAAAATTAATAGTCTGTCCAAGGTTTTAAGTAATTCAGTGGATGGATCACTGTTCGTGGATGATTTTAATGCATCTTGTTGTGGTAAAAATATGCATACCATAGAGAGGCAGTTACAAATCTGTCTCAATAAAATTCATAAATGGTCTCTCGAAAACGGGTTCAAATTTTCTATGTCTAAAACTAACTGTATACACTTCTGCAGAAAATATAAGCCGCATAAAGACCCTGAATTATTTTTGAATGGCACCCCTATCAAAGTTGTTAAAGAGGCCAAATTCTTGGGACTCATCTTTGATAGCCATTTAACTTTCTTACCACACATTAAATCTCTTAAAGCTAAATGCCTGAAAGCACTCGATTTGTTGAAAGTTGTTTCTAATTCCAAGTGGGGAGGGGATCAGACTACCCTCCTACACTTATACAGGTCACTGATCCGTTCCAAACTTGATTATGGCTCCATCGTCTACGGTGGAGCCTGTAAAAGTAATTTAAAAAAACTTGATACTATCCATCACCAGGGACTGAGGCTTTGCCTTGGAGCCTTTCGCACTTCTCCTATTCCAAGTCTGTCTGTTGAGGCGGATGAGCCTTCTCTTAAACAACGCCGTCTGAAACTATCTTTACAATACATCACTAAATTATATTCCAATCAGTCAAATCCAGCCTTTAATTGCGTATTTAATCCTTTGTACGAAGATATTTACAATAAGAAAACATCTCTTGTTCCACCCCTAGGAATAAGAATTAAATCAGTCATTTCTGCTGCGAACATTAACTTTCAGGATATAGCTCCGACAAAACTTTTTTCATCGCCTCCTTGGCAGATGGTAAGACCAACTGTAGACCTCACATTAACAAAACTTAAGAAATCTGATACAAATCCACTTATTTATAAACAAGAATACAATCAATTACGAAACACTTATGACACATATAAATCTATATTTACAGATGGATCCAAGGATGGTGGCGCAGTTGCTAGTGCCACCGTCATTGGATCCAGAACAGTATCTTCACGTTTACCCGATAATAGTTCCATATTCACTGCAGAAGCGCACGCAATTTTAACAGCACTACAATATATCAAGAAGAAATCAAAATATAAAGACTTCATTATATTTTCAGATTCACTTTCGTGCCTTCAGGCTATTAAAAATATGTCATCTAAACATCCATTTTTAATTGAAATTCTTGAGTTATTTAATGATCTTGCGACTGGCCAATATGACATCGTTTTTTGTTGGTTACCAAGCCATGTTGGGATTGTTGGTAACACACTGGCTGATGCTGCCGCAAAAGCAGCACTCAACAAATCCGTGACACCACTTCTTTTACCATACAGTGATTATAAACCTGTCATTAGATCTTACATCAGAGATCTAATGCAGAAGAAGTGGGACACCCAAGTGGGTATAAATAAATTACATGCAATAAAAGCGAATATCGGTTATACCTACTTGGGTTGTCAGTCCAGATTTGAAGAGGTCATTTTAAGACGATGTCGTATTGGCCATTCACGTTATACTCATGAATATATTTTAAAAGGTGAAGATCCTCCATTCTGCGTCCCTTGTGATGAAAGAATCACGGTCAAGCATGTCCTGCTTGACTGCATTGATTTTTCCATCACAAGGGATAAATATTTCAAGGTATCAGGTATCAAGGATCTTTTTTATCAGGTAAGTAGTCATTTAATTATTGGTTTTTTAAAGGAAATCGAATTACTGCATAAATTTTGATTGTTATAGTTTGTAATTAAATAAATAACTTTTATAATTGGTAGAATTATTCAGTAACTGGGATTGTTAGTGGCTATATCCTCGAAGGGGGTTAAAGTAGTGTAAAATTATTGTCCCCCTGAGAGGGTATGTAAGACCACGTCTTTCAAAGTATGTTTATTTCTGCTCGTTTTTAGACGTAGTATATATGTTCATTTATTCTGGCTAGATTTGTCATTAATCGCCAACAGCGGAAGGGATGTAAATCCGGCTGGGGTCCATGCAGGTAGCAAAAGTACTGTAAGTCCCCATGGACCCTAGCATGGTGATCTACCTTCAGCTGCTGGCGATCTATAGCCCTTTTTTATATTGTACCGTTATATATAGTGATATCTTTTATAGTTGTATGCTAGTTTTAAATATTAATCTGTGATATTCTAGTAATTTTACTGTCCATCGTTGACAGCTTTTTATGTTGTATACATTTATGTATTATTAATGTACTTCTCGTCACGATATGGCTGAAATACTGCCGATGTGACGTTAAATCATAACTCACTCACTCACTCACTTTGACCAGAGGCCTTTTTTTTTTACCTAAGTCGAAGGAGATGGAGAGGGTGGAGGAGTTGGACTTGTACGAAGTCCGAAGGGAGTAGTCCCCGACCCTGTAAGCCAGCAAGGGCTCCAGGATGGCGACTAGCTCCCTAGGTAGAGATAGAGCGATATCCCTCATGGTGATAGCTTGGGTTGAGAGCAAGGAAGGACACATCTGCACGGGGCGAGTGTCCAAGCCGAGATGGGAGCAATTGTTCTAACCCTTTAGGTTTTTGTACACGTATTATGTGTGATGGGCAGCAACTTGACATGCCCGTTGCCCACAACCGCCCTCCCTACATGAAAACACCTCGGCGTGACACGCCAGCCCCATTTTCTCAGGATGACACCAGCAGTGACACCCACATGAACTGACGGCTAGTCATCTACGGACACGTTGGAATAGTTCGTTTGAAAATGATTTTGTTGGTTTGTACTACATTCATAAATTAATATTACGTTTATAAGCTTACTTTTCAATAATGCAAGCAACAATAGCTATATTAAAAATCATAAAATTCAGTATTCAATTAAGAATATATCTTTCTGGCGTGTTTCTTTTGAATGAAAAACACTTTCATTCAGTCAGTTCGCCACGCGGTTTGGGGCCCGTTTTGGGAGGCGGTTGAAATGTAATACAAAACTCTGTATATATTCAAACGGCGCACCTCAAGTCAAACCGCTATGCAAGGTTTTTTTCCAAGATATTAGGCCTTATTCTGTAAAATTACCCTTGGCTCGGGTAGAACCGCTGGGCTAACCACGCGGTTCAAGATAATCGAGCACTGTTCGATTTCTTTTTTAGCCGAACGGTCCTAACCGCGCCAATGGAAATACTACATCGTCATCATGAATGAACTGTTTCGATTTGTCGCGGTTTTACCAAACGCTAGCCCCTAGCGGTTTGCAGTTGGTGAAACCGCGCCAAACCGCGCACTATGGAAACAAAGTCGCCGAACTTTTGAGCATACTTTTTGTATAGCATTTCAAAAGCCTGTGTTGTTTGCATTAAAATCAAAACAAAGGAATCTGTAATTAAAATGTGTAAGGTGAAAAAGCTTTTACATAAAAGAGCAAAATACATGGGGGAGAGTAAATATATAATTCTATATAACTTTTCTTGAATGGAGCACATTTGAAAAAAAAAATAATCCAAGAATATTCGATATTACCGTGTATAAAGAATTTATATCAGTCATATATTTCTAACTTAGATCACCCGTATGTAGCCCAGGTAAAGCATGCACATCGGGGAACATTGTAATGTTGGTACAGTTTATCGTGTCTTCTTGCTTTAGTATTACACATTGGCTTTTCATATTCCTCAAGGTTTGAATGTTTATTTGTTTAATAAAAAAATGTATTTTTTATTTATTTTTTTCTCTCCTTTATTTGTTCTTGGTTATATATTTATCTAAATAAACATTTAGTTACTTGTGTGTGTGTGGTTGTTTCTTTTCTTTTTCTTTTTTTTTTTTGGGGGGGGGGCACTTTTCCTTTCGTTTTTCATAATATTATTTTTTTAAGTTGTATATAACGTATGAATCCCTTCTCAGATTACTTTATCTCATTTCTATATGACGTGCTATTTTACTTCTCTGTGTTTTTCTTGTTTTCTCTTCAGTGTGAGTGAGTGAGGTAAGATTTAACGTCACATCGGCAGTATTTCAGCCATATCGTGACGAGAAGTACATTAATAATACACATAATTATACGAAATAAAAACCTGTCGACGAAGGACAGTAGAATAACTAGAATATCACAGACTTGATTTAAAACTAGTTGTGAATAATAAAAACAGTAAGCTGTAATGAACATCACAATATAAAAATGGGCTAGAAATCGTCAGCCACTGAAAGGAGATCACCATACTGGGGACCATGGGGACTTACAGTACCTTAGCTTCCTGCACGGACCCCGGCAGGATTTATATCATCCCTTCAGTCACTGACGACAGTGTATCAGTTAAGCCTTAGATTAAAATAACGAATATACTACGTTTAAAAGCCTGGTATGCAGAAAAATACCTGGAATGAAATGGGACTTACATACCCTCTTAGGGGGACAATAATTTTACGCTACTTCAACCCCCCTCGAGGGTATAGCCACTAACAATCTAAGTTATTAAATTGCACTACCAATTTTAAAAACAATACAGTTAGCACATCAAAATTTATGAAAAAGCTCTATTTCTTTTAAAAAACATAACAGTAAACGAGAATTAACATCATTAAAAAGGTCCTTAATTGTTTTAACATTGAAATATTTATCCCTTGTGATGGAAAAATCAATACAATCAAGCAGGACATGCTTGACTGTGATTCTTTCATCACAAGGGATGCAAAACGGAGGATCCTCACCATTTAAAAGATACTCATGTGTATATCTTGAATGGCCAATACGACATCGTCGCATAATGACCTCTTCAAATCTGGACTGACAGCCCAAGTAGGTGTAACCGATATTTGGTTTAATTTCATGTAATTTATTGATACCTACTTGGGCGTCCCACTTCTGTTGCATAAGATCTCGGATGTAAGATCGAATCATGGGTTTAAAATCAGTGTATGGGATCAGAAGTGGTGTCACAGATTTGTTGAGGGCTGCTTTTGCAGCAGCATCGGCCATTGTGTTACCAATGATACCAACATGGCTTGGTAACCAACAAAAGACGATGTCATATTGGCCAGTAGCAAGATCATTAAATAATTCGAGAATTTCGATTAAAAGTGGATGTTTTGATGACATATTTTTAATCGCCTGAAGGCATGAAAGAGAATCTGAAAACAGTATGAATTGTTTATGTTTAGCTTGATTACTGATATATTTAAGTGCTGTAAAAATGGCGTTTGCTTCTGCAGTGAAGATGGAACTGTTATCAGGTAAACGTGAAGATATTGTTCTGGATCCAATGACGGTGGCACTAGCAACTGCGCCACCATCCTTGGATCCATCTGTAAAGATAGATTTATAAGTGTCATAATTGGTTCTTAATTGACTGTATTCTTGTTGGTAAATTAATTCGTTAGTGTCTGATTTCTTTAGTTTTGTTAATGTAAGGTCAACCTCTGGCCGTACCATTTGCCAAGGAGGTGTTGAAAACAGTTGAGTTGGAGCTATATCTTGCAGTTTAATATTGGAAGCAAACAAGGCAGACTGGATTCTGATTCCGAGTGGTGGAACAAGAGATGACTTTTTATTGTAAATATCTTGGTAAAGAGGATTGAAGACGCAATTAAAGGCTGGATTGGACTGATTAGAATATAATTTAGTGACATATTGTAAAGATAATTTTAGACGGCGTTGTTTAAGAGAAGGTTCATCCGCTTCTACATATAGACTGTGAATTGGAGACGTCCTGAAGGCACCAAGGCAAAGCCTCAGGCCCTGATGATGTATCGTATCAAGTTTTTTTAAATTGCTTTTACAGGCTCCACCATAGACGATGGAGCCATAATCAAGTTTTGAACGGATGAGTGACCTGTATAAGTGTAAGAGGGTTGTTTGATCCCCTCCCCACTTTGAATTAGAAACAACTTTCAATAGATCGAGTGCCTTCAGGCATTTAGCTTTTAGGTATTTAATATGCGGGAGGAAAGTTAAGTGATGATCAAAAATAAGTCCTAAGAACTTGGCTTCCTTAACAACTTTGATAGGGGTGCCATTCAGAAATAGTTCAGGGTCCATATGCGGTTTATATTTTCGGCAGAAATGTATGCAATTAGTTTTTGATTTGGAAAATTTAAACCCGTTTTCTAGACACCACTTGTTAATTTTATTAAGACATAATTGTAATTGCCTTTCTATTGTGCGCATATTTTTACCACGACAAGATAGATTAAAATCATCCACAAAAAGTGATCCATCAACTGAATCATTTAAAACTTTGGACAAACTGTTAATTTTTATACTGAATAAAGTGACAGACAAAATACTGCCTTGTGGGACACCCTGATCCTGATTATAATGATCAGACAGGGTTGTACCCACTCGAACTTGAAATTGCCTGTCTGTTAAAAACTGTGATATGAAATGAGGCAAACGGCCTCTTAATCCAAAATCATGAAGATCTTTTAAAATACCATGTTTCCATGTGGTATCGTATGCTTTTTCTAAATCGAAAAAGATCGATACAGCATGTTGTCTATTTACAATGGAATTTTTAATAAACGATTCTAAACGCACTAAATGATCGATAGTACTTCTGTTTTTCCGGAAACCGCATTGTATATTGGTAAGAAGATTATTTGTTTCCAAGTACCACACTAATCGATTATTTACCATGCGTTCCATCGTTTTACAAACACAGCTAGTTAGAGAGATAGGTCGGTAATTTGAAGGATCATTATGATCCCGCCCAGGTTTTGGTATTGGTATAACAATGGCATTATGCCATGAAGGTGGAAACGTCCCTGATGTCCAAATGTCATCGAAAATAGTCAACAAAGTTTCAAGGCATGATTCGGGCAAGTGTTTCAGTAGCTGATAATGAATATTATCAGCGCCTGCTGCTGTATCATGAGCTTGCCCTAGGGCAGTATAAAGCTCATGTAGTGAAAATACCTCATTGTAATCTTCACCATTATCAGATGTAAAATTTACTTTTTTCTTTTCCTGTTGGAGCTGATATTTTTGAAATTCGGGAACGTAATTAGATGAAGACGAATGTTGAGATAATGTTTTCCCAAGTCTATTGGCAATAGCAGTTTTATCAGTTAGTAAAGTATCGCCATCCTTCAGATGGTGAACTGTAGAATTTGATCCCTTGCCTTTGATCTTTTTAATCATGTTCCATACCTTGGACATAGGGGTACGAGTGTTTATTTTGGAGACATAGTTTCTCCAGGACAGACCTTTATTTTGCTTAAATAGACGTCTTGCCTTAGCATTTGAAATTTTGACAGTGTTTAAATTATGGACAGTGGGATGTTTACGGAAGTATTTCTCCGCCTTCTTACGACATTTCCTAGCTTGTTTGCAAGTGTCATCAAACCATGGTTTACGAACACGTGGGTTGACGGAGGACTTAGGAATTGATTCATCAGCAATTGTATTCAGTTGATCTGAGAACAACTGAATCGGGTCAGTAACATTCTGAAAAGACGTAGGTTGCAATTTATCTTTGCATAAAGACTGAAATAAAGTCCAATCAGCCTTCATAAAATTCCATCGAGGTGAAGGTGGATCGTCAGCGGGATTAATGGGTTTAAGTACAGTGGGGAAATGGTCACTTCCACACAGGTCATCGTGGACTGACCAGGAAAATTCGTGTAACAAAACTGAATCTGTCAGAGACAGATCGAGAGATGAATACGTGCCAGTAGCAGGGTGTAAATACGTATCGGAGTCATCATTAAAGATGCAGAGATCATTATCGGAAACAAAATCCTCGATCACTTTTCCCTTTTGATTAATGATTGCACTTCCCCATAAAGGATTATGCCCATTTAGATCACCCATGATAACACAGGGCTTTGGGAGCTGATCGTATAGTTTTTGTAGATCATTACGCTGAAGATTTGAAGAAGGTGGAATGTATAAGGAGCAAAGTGTCAAGGCAATATGCAGTGTAAGTCTAACTGCAACTGCTTGCAGATTTGTGTCAAGCGGAACAGGACTGTGAACAACGCCCCGCCGCACCAAAATAGTAGCTCCTCCAGTAGCTTTATCACCCGGGGGAGAAAAAGAATGAAAGGAACTATACTGCCTTAATTCAAATTTATCTGTATGTTTTAGGTACGTCTCTTGTAAACAAATTGCTGATGGACTTAAATCTGTTGTTAATAATTGCAATTCGTGAAAATTATGCCTAAGTCCTCTGCAATTCCATTGAAATATATTTGAATGGTTCATGGCGGTTCTATAGGAGATCGCTCACGTGAACGTGAAGAAGAGTCACCACTCATGGAAGATGGAGTAACATCCATCTTTAGAGGATCAAAGTAATTGTGAACATCTACAGATGTTTCACTGAGAGTAGGGATCTTAGTAGAAATTTTCTTGTTTTGTTTCTTCTTTTGTTTTTTGGGCATTTCAGGCGATGGTTTGTTAGGTGCTGGTAATTCAGGAGTTGGTTTAGGTGGGGCCATAGTCTGAGTCACAACCTGAGATGCTGAAGAGATGTCACATGATTGACTATCGGAATCATTGGTCTGACTCTCTGATGTTGTAACCATAGGCACAGGGTGTTCATAGTGTGTCAATGTCAAGTCAGTTTGACATTCTATAGATCTTGTGGTAGAAGGTCGAGAGACAGCAGCAGCATAGGTGTGCGCTGATGGAGGTGACCGGCTGGCAACGACTTTTTTAGCCTCCTGAAAAGAAATGTTGTTTTTACATTTGACAGTTAAGATTTCCTTTTCATGATTCCAAAGAGGACAGGATTTCGAAGACGCAACATGTTTACCCATACAATTAGCACATTTGGGGTCAGCTGTACAATCTGAGGCGTCATGATTTGCACCACAACGGTGACAAACAATCGGCCGATCGCATGATTTGGAGCCATGCCAAAACTTCTGACACTGGTAACATCGGAGTGGATTGGGGACATACACCTCCACTCCGATGTTGAAATAGCCTGCCTTAATTGATTGTGGTATAGTCGACAGTGCAAATGTGAACAAATAAGTATTTGTTTTGATAATGTTTTCTCCGTCCTTTCGAGTAAACCGTTTCACTGAAGTGACATGTTGATCTTTGAGTTCGTCAAGAATATCATCTTCATTCATTTCCGCCAGACAACGGCCTCTGTCGCGGATGATCCCCCGACTCGAGTTCAACGTTCTGTGCGCAGAGACAGCAACTTCAGTGTTTGCAAATGTAGTACATTTCAAAAGATTGACAGCTTGCTGTCTCCGTGCACACTCTACCAAAAGAGAACCGCCCCGGAGCCGTGAAACATTCTTAACTTCACCACAAATACCTGCAATGGCTTTAGATATGGCAAAAGGATTTATTTTTAGTGGTAATTCATTTCTGGATTCAACTACCAAAAAACGTGCCCAAGAATTATTATTTGGTATGAGAGAAGCATCATCATGAGATGATAAAATCTCAGTTTCCAAACGTCTCTTCTTTTCATTGCGGTTCGAACCAGAGTGATTGTGAGCCATGGTGAAAGTAATTGATTCAGCACCCCTGCTCCCCACCCACCATGGAGTGCTACAAAGAGCGATGTTTTATTGCACCGGATCTCCAACATGCAAACATCAGGGATACAGAGGTGTTATACTCCAGTAAGAACAACATGAATAGCTGTATTTGTCTATCAAATAAAATGTCAGGCTGGTTCGGCCCATGGCAAGAAATTGAAGACATACAGAACTCAGAGGTCGAAAGTACCAGATTGGCCCATGAGCCACCGCCTTCTGGCGTAAGACTCTAGGCAATGTATACAATCCAAAATTGAGAACATACACAAGGTATGCATGGCCAAGACCAAAATATACAGTAAAATACAACACAGGTGTGCATATACAATATTACGCACAGGGCCTGGCATGACCAGCCGATTGATAAGACCGGGCCCATCTTACCACCCGTCTAGGCGAAGTAAGGGTCGAAGTAGTGTGTTGGGCAAAGGAACACAGTTCCAGGAACCAGTGCCCTCAACTACCAGACTCCCGTCCTCCGCCGACACAGGGACGCAACCCACGGCAAACAGGTTGCCCATTTTAGTCGCCTCATACGACCAGCAATGGGAGGCTGTGGAAATATTCTGCCCCGGTTCCACACGGGGGAAGAGCGATTAGCGTTACCCAGCACTCACCACGAGGAGGTTGCTCTTCACGAGTGCCTCTCTTCAGTGTGAGGTTATACTGTATCATTTTTACTATTTTGATGGTTGTGGTCAATCAGTTTCGGTGTGTCTTTTTAACAAGTTGTTCTTCATTAAGATTCACGGCCAGCCCGATTGTAACAATTACATGTACACTTTGCTTTGACGATGCCGGTTGATGTTATTCAATACAGGCTGGGGTGGGTTTTTTTAAAAATCTATTCTACATGCTTATCATTTCTGGAAGATGATACACATTTCTCTATATTTTGGGTTACTTTGCTTATCTAATTTCCGATTATCATTCTTAGTTTCACTTTTTCTCTTCGGCTGCGGTGATATCCATCCGAATCCAGGACCTTTGCATAGTCCAGATTTAAAGATTATATATCTAAACGTACGCAGTCTTAAAGACAAAGTAGATTTTATCAGTGCTGAATTAGATAGTTATGATGTTGTATGTTTAACAGAAACCTGCTTGCACCATGATATTCTAGCCACTGATATTACACTGATACCATTTTCAAATCGTAGCCTGTATTAAGGAATATATTTTAGATCTTAAATCAGAGTATAACGGACAGCCTGAGCTGGAGGCGCGCGTGGATATGTTGACAGTTTTTACGTAGTTAGTGGTAAAACCGAATGTTTGCGAGGATTAATAAGATTTCTGAATTCTGTTACAACAGTAACCGTACATGTATTTGTTACATTAAGTCATTTCATTCAAATTTGTTTGGTATGATTATGTCTTATAATTATTTTAGGATGGAAGGTACAGTTACCAAATAAAATATGCTGAAATATCAATTCATTATGACCATATTTCATAATCTATTTTTTAAAGTAACCCTCCTTACATTAAAGATAACTATTTAAAGAATATAGTACTGAAAGACATTGCAACAAACCGAATAATCAGGGGGGAGACTTTATACTGAGGGGGGCGCGAAACATATCCGCCCGGGGGAGATTTTATTTCAGAACAGATTCTCCGGGGGAGAATCTGTACCGGTATAAACTCTCCGGGGGGAGAATTTGTACGGGGGAGAGTTTATACCGGGACACCGGCCGTGACGCCATTGCCGTTAACCATTGGTTGTCCCCGTTAATGTCTAAAACGAGGACGGGAGCTAGGGGACGGGGCTGATAGACCGAAACTGGATCGGTCTATTACAAGTGTACTCAACCTTACCTAATCCCAGTTAAAGCAGTCTGAAAATTGGGAGATTACCCCATACGTCGAGGCGCAGTACTGTTATTTTGATAGTACATGTAGGTATCTCCTGAAACAAAGAACGCATCGCTTTGATGTACCGATTTCAATCGTGAATGAGTAGTTTTCTCAGACGAGATATAAAGTATACAGTCAAACAAGGACAACATCGGGTTGGCTATCATATTTGGGAGGACGGGGAAACGGCCTTTTTTGTCCAAGGTCTTTTTTTTGTCCATTGCCTGAGGCACAAACAGTTTCTCTTCACATAGAAACTGAGGCACAAAGAAAGGGTACCGAGTTTGTGTTTTATATACTTGACACTTGAAAGAAGTGTTGTTAAATTAGATTATGCCAATTGGACCATGACTCATTCCTGCATCAGTTGGTAAATTGTAATCTGGGTAATTTTCATAAATTGGTTCAATGAAAACGGGTGAGAAATGAATTTGCAACCACATAACCCATACCACGTTTGAAATGTAAATTTGTTTCGATAAAAGCACATTTAATGATTTTCAAAGAAAGGATGTCTACGATAAACATCAGCAGTCCTCTACTGTGCGATGTATTCTTTTAATTGTTATTAGTTTTAAACCAAATTTTATTTAAAGATGATAAAACAACGTATAAGTATTCTTTGAGTGCTGACAAAGCGCCGGTGGTTAATTTTCTCGTACATTATATCGCTTACGTACGATACTTTCAATTGCAAATCAAACATATGATAAAATCAACTGAGAGGTTTAGTTTCTTTTGCTTCTCTTCATATATAGTGAGTGAGTGAGTTAAAATTTACATCGCATCGGCAATATTGCAGCCATATCGCGATGAGAACAAGATAATAATTTCGATATTCCTGTCAACAAAGGACAGTAAAACGGTAGGGTAAATATCACAATTAAACAATAAAACAAACCAGATCAAATGTAAAACATCAGTAAATACATAGAAGAATAATAGCAATTAAAAATAGGCTATACACCACCAGCAACCAAAGTTAGACCACCTCACTGAGGATCATGGGGACTTACATTACCTTTGCTTCCTGCATGAATCCCCAGCAGGATTTAGGTCATCACTTTGGACACCAGTGGCTGACCATATGCTAGCCAATAGTAAAAAGTCACAACTGAATTTCTAAAACCCTAGTCAATATTATATACTTTGATTGATAATGGATTTATGTGTCACTGGCAGGAGGACAATATTTTTACATTACTTTAACCCCCGAGTGACACCACCATCTATAATCTCAGTTGATGATAATATTACACTAAATTTAAAACACATAGCAAAACTTCAAAATTTATCCATTAGTTCTATTTCTTTTAAAAAGCCAATAATTAAATGAGCATTTACATTATTAAAAAGATCCTTTAAAGAAGATGAATGATAATAGATATCCCTTGTGAGAGAAAAATCTACACAGTCAAGCAAAACATGCTTGACTGTGATTCTCTCATCACAAGGGACACAAAACGGAGGATCCTCGCCTTTTAATAAGTATTCATGAGTAAAACGTGTATGGCCAATTCGACATCGTCGGAGGACAACTTCATCACGTCTTGAATGACAACCCAAGTAGGTATAACCTAAAGTTTGTTTAATTTCATGAAGTTTGTTTATACCTACTTGGGTGTTCCACTTTGTTTGCCTCAACTGACGTATATACATTTTGATTGATGGTTTAAAATCAGAGTGAGGTATCAGAAGTGGGGAGATCTGCTTATCAAGAGCTGCTTTAGCAGCAGCATCAGCCCTGGTGTTACCCACAATGCCGACGTGACTCGGTAACCAACAAAAGACAATGTCGAACTGGCCAGTAGATAGATCATTGTATAATTCTAAAATAGCAAGTATTAATGGATGATTTGACGATATATTTTTAAGTGCTTGAAGACAGGAAAGAGAATCAGAGAAGATAATGAAGTGGTTATATTTAGATTGGCGCTGAATGTATTCCAAGGCAACGTGGATAGCCTTGGCTTCGGCAGTGAAAATCGAACTATTATCAGGTATCCTGGAAGATATGATTTTCGTTCCAACGACAGTGGCACTTGAAACAATGTCACCATCCTTAGATCCATCAGTAAAGATGGAACGATGACGGTCATATTTAGTACGTAATTGAACATATTCCTGTTGATATATAATTTGATTCGTGTCAGATTTTTTAAACTTAGTGAGAGAAAGGTCTACTTCAGGCCTGACTAATTGCCAAGGTGGAGTAGACAGAAGCTCGTATGGAGATATGATATCTAAATCAATAGCAGCAGCTGTAATATGTGGTTTGATCCAAATTCCAAGTGGTGGGATAAGCTTGGGCTTGTTTTGAAACAGTTCCTCATTAAGAGGATTAAAAACGCAATTATATGCTGGATTAGATGGGTTTGAACGTAATTTTGTTACATACTGAAGAGATAATTTCAAGCGACGTTGTGCAAGTGAAGGCTCATCCGCCTCCACATACAAACTATCTACAGGAGAAGTTCTAAATGCTCCAAGGCAGAGCCTGAGTCCTTGTCTTCATATATAATCTATGAGAAGATCTAATACCTACATACAACCCGATGTATATTTACGCAGAATCATTATATTGTTTTTGGTATTCACACCACATTACATATTATTTATGATTATTATGTACAGAATAAAATAAAAAATGCAGCAAAAAGAGTTTGGGTGATCCTGGCACAGTCCGGCTGGTTAGGCTCATCATCAACTCAGGGCCCTTGCCCCCTCTACACGCAGCTCAGGCAGCGGATGGGACTTCTCCAAGTAAGCGCTGCCAAGTCAAACCCACCCAGAACTTTTCGGAGACTCCCCAACAATACAGCCTTCTGCATTACCCAGAAGGACTGTATTCCTGGTAGCAAACCCGGGTACTCTCCCAATCTCAGTCAACAGATTGGGAGGTACCAAACCTTAGGCACCGAGAACAATGGAGAGTCGGGCAACTTGGTACTTGGGATGCATGCGTGACATTTCGAAAGGGAGGTCCGCATATTTGCCATGTTTTTCCACAATCTTGTAAATCACATTAGTTTCAAAAGGGACAGATAATTCAATAAAATAATTGATTTCATTGGATTTATCAAAAAGGACAAGATCAGGTTTGTTGACCTGGATACGTCTGAGGCTGTAAACGGACCTATTCCAAAGAATTTTGTATTGATCATATTGCATGACGCCCTCTTCATATTCCGGGTCGTATCATGGATGCACGTCCGTGTCAAAACCACAAGTATGGCAAAGATGATTATAAAATGATCGAGCCATTCCATCATGTCGCTTAGGATACTTGTGTTTGTGCCAAAGCTGGGCATCCACTGACAATGTGTTGGACAGTCTCATTAAATTCATTACATTATCTACATTTCATATTTACATTTTGATGCAAAATCACACATTGACGGTTTCGAGTGGGAAGTGACTAATCCTGAGCAGCAAACAGAAAGCCTTCTGTTTCACTTTTCAGGGCAGCCGACCTCATCCCAGCGAAGGACTCTGCAGGATTGCTGATCTTCTCAACACACTGTACATAAACTCGATGCAGTGGTAATTCAGATAGCCTCTCCTTGAAAAACTGAGTCTTGGCCGATTTGATATGGCACTTCACTTGGTTGACACTCATTCATTTCTGTACCGTCCATCAGTAAAGAAACCATCTACAAAATCTACAAAATCACTGACATTGAGATTATGTCCCACATCCGTGGCTCGTTTACGAAATCTGTCTTGTTTTCATCATGAGTCTTGATATGCTCCACAAGAGGATCATCAGACAAATAAATGTGTGCAAAAGTGTACAAAACAATTCCATGAAGAAGAGCCCCAACGTTAATCAAACCCCACCCTCCCATAATGATTGGTACATATACTGAACCAAATTAAAAACTTCACAATCCTAAAATTTTAACCAGTTATCATTGTGGGCCCTTATTGTGTATTTAAACAGTAATAGCCACGCATCGTCTTCAGATAGCACCCGTTTTTGTGCAGGTGAATCTATCAAAATCATGTGCACAGCACTATAGTGGCAAAAGTGGTTTTTCACGTGCAACTGGTCACGTGGCCATAATACTGCACTGCACACAAAAAAGAAAAACACAAGAAAACAAAAGTCTTTACGGCCATTTGTCATGCCAAGCCTTTCAAATGTGCAACGTGAACGTGCCATCGTGCAGACGGGAACTTCCGTAGCTTAAGTCGCAAGGACGATGGGTTGTAGTCGACGGACTGTTTATGATTTACAGACGCGTCTACAGCAAACGGGTACCACCGCCGATCGCCCTCGGCCAGGTCGACCACGTGTGACGTCACATGCAGAGGTCACCTCCGTAACCGATTTTTGACGGCTACATCAACCAAAAATGAACTGTTTAGGCGTAGACTGAGTGCGCAAACTGTTCGAAACCGTCTGAGAACTGCTCACCTTCAAGCACGACGGCCATACCGCGGGCCGATTCTGACTCAATTACACAGACGTCAACGTCAATTGTGGGCACAGCGACACTTACGATGGACTCAGAGGAATTGGAATCAAGTCGTCTTCAGTGATGAATCCCGATTTAATCTTCGATTTGCTGATGGTAGGGCGAGGGTGTGGAGGCGCCGTCATGAGCGTTACGCCCAGTGTTGTGTACAGGAAGTTGACAGATTTCGAGGCGGAAGTGTCATGGTGTGGGGTGCTTTCTGTGGCAATGCACGTTCCAGGCTTCTTGTCATCCGTGGCAACCTCAACGCTGCTGCTTACCGCGACCAGGTACTGGCACCAGAACTTCCGCCTTTTATGGCAGCACATATCATGGATCCGGTTTTATCTTCCAACACGACAATGCCAGACCCCACACAGCAATTTTGACAGGGAATTTCCTTCAGAATGCGGGAGTCAACGTCATGGACTGGCCGTCAAGGTCTCCCAACCTCAATCCCATCGAACACGTCTGGGATGCTCTTAGCAGAAGTCTGCGCACTCTCCAGAACCAACAATAGAATTTGCAAGATCTTGGCACCATTTTGCAGGAACAATGGCGTCGTCTTCCCAATCATGTGTTCACAAGCATCACAAGGTCCATGCGGAGGCGTTGTGTGGCAGTTGTCAACGCACATGGTGGCCATACACGCTACTGAATTTGTGTGCCATCAGATTCTCGTGCTTGGGACATATGATTTAAACTGTTGTTGTTATTACCGAATACCGTAGGTGCTTGGAACAAATTATGGTTACCACCGTTAATTAAAATCCTTCTTTGGACATTAATGACTAAAAATTACCTTCTCTGATACACTTGTCCGTTGTATATCATATATTGGATTACTTTTAAAAATGTGAAGTATTTCATTTGACTCAGTATATTAGAGCGAGGGTGCTGGGATATATTGTCTGACATGATTCTCCATGTGAGGGTGTCAATACCCTGAACTTCTTGTTTCGTCAAATCAACAACACCAGAAGAATATGGAAGGACGGGTACAGCATAAGTTTTTGTGGCTTTAACTTTATTGCGAGCATTCAGCTCTGAACTCCAGATTTTCTTAAGTCTACATTTGTACTCTGCCCGAAGTTTTTCTTTGATATGACCCTTATGGAGTTTGTCCCAAATCTGCGTTCCCAAGTACGTATAGACCTGACCTTCCACGAGATGGTCAATAACTCCTCCTCCAAGTAAACTGACTGATCCTCCCTCTTCTACCTTACCACGTTTCAAATGAAGAGTGTAGCATATATTGAGTCCAAAGGACATGCCGATCTCATTAGAAAAGGACTCGACAAGGAGAATCTTAAAGGAGGTGAGTAAGGGGTGTTGGGGATCTGTGCTGATGAGGTCCAGGATGATAACCCTCCTCTTTGCTAAGCAAAAAGCTAAAAGGATTTATTGACAAACAGAAAAGCAAAGGACTGAAAGAATAGCCCTGAAATATTCCTCTTCTGATAGAAATGGGTTCCGAAGTCACCACCTGCCCCTGCGAATACGTCTCAAGATGAGTTGACCAGCAATTCATTAAAGACTTGGGTAAAAAAAGTTTGTTTGTTTGTTTGTTTGTAGCTAAACATCGCCCAAGTAGTCACTCGGGGAGGTCAATACATTCCAGCGGCTTCAAAATGCATATGTGAGGTACAGAATCATAAGTTTTTCTGTAGTCTATCCAACACATTGAACCGTTACGGTGGTAAGTTTTAGCCTCTTCAAGGATCATTTTCTCAACCAGCCATTGATCCTTACAACCCCAACATCCCTTTCTGGCTCCTTTCTGCTCCCTGTAGATAATGCCATTCGAAGCGCAGTACGATGACACAAGATCTATAAGACACCAAACCTAAGGCACCGAGAACAATGGGAGTCGGACAACTTTGTACAGGGGATGCAAGCGTAGCATTTGGAAACTGAGGTACGCATATTTGCCATGTGTTTTTTCACACTAGTGTCAAAAGGGATAGAAAATGGTATAAATGATTTAATTGGATTTATGAAAAAGGACAAGATCAGGTTCGTTTGGGGCTGTATACGGACCTATTCCAAAGAATTTTGTATTGATCATTTTCCATGACACCCTCTACGTATTCTCGGTCGTCCCGTTGAAAGAGCACCCACTTCGTCGCTTGTCGCAAGCAAACATCTTTTTTCAAACTTCATATTGCGTGTTGAATTTGTTTTACCATGACACACAATGGAATGTATTAGAGCTTCAACTTGTTTGCCCCTATTTACATCAGTGACGACACCTCCCGTCACTTTACATCCATTAATGCCCAGGAAAGTACTAAGGCCACCGGCGATAAAATGAAACTCTCGATGGTAGTTGAAAGTGTCCCTCTTGTCAACTCCATTTATTGCAACAGAATGCCAAACAAATGTCAATAATAATAGTTTTGGACCTATAAACACAATAAGAATAGCTTTTATTCAAAATTCACTACATTACATGAAGATGGTGTATTGATATAGATGGTACGTTGTGTACAGGTATGGACATGAACCCTTGTGGTATTTGCCTTTATGAACTGAAGTGGGAAGTCTGAATCACAAGCAGGATTACTGTAATAGTGAGTGAGTGAGTGAGTGAGTGAGTTGGGTTTAACGCCACTTTTAACAGTATTTCAGTTATATCACGGCGTGTCAGCTTAATGTGGGAGGAAAGCCCGAAGTGATGAAGGTCGGTGAAACCCACGAGCACGGGTACGGTGCTGACAAACCTAGAAACATAATCGGGTTGAAACCACAATCATAGGTCTCCGGCGTGCCCAAGGGACGCAACTCTGCACCGAATTGTCGTCCAATGTCACATGGCAATTGAGGATATCATAGTTATCGTCGACGCCACGCTGCATCATCGCCTGTTTACTCAGAGACTCAGAGACTTTACTGAGACTCAGCAACATATCCGATTACACTGGCCCAGGCAGTCCCAAGCCGATTTCTCCCTTCTATATATTCAGTGCTATATGGTCTGTCTCCAACACCCAACACTCCAACACCCTACGGAATAAATAGAGAAATATACCCAACCCAAGTCCAGAATGATTTGGTATCTAAATTGCCTCAGCTCGAAAAGTAAGCATTGTTATGGGCTCCATTTGGATTTTATTTAATATTTTGTAGATATGTATGTTTAATAAGATCATTATATTTCTGGAACTATATGTTTGTATGCATGCGAATATTAGAAATATCGAATTGTCGTCCATTGTCACATTGCAATTAAGGATATCATAGTTATCGTCGACGCCACGCTGCAGCATCGCCTGTTCATTATAATTAAATTGACTATTGTGTACGTTACTAAAATGAACCCGTTTTAGATCACGCACAAAGTAATATCCAGTTCTAATATTATTTTGTTTGATTAATTAAAGTGGATTCACAATAACCTGTGATATTAATGTTCCATCTTTCCTGACTGGTCTATCCATGGCTTATATTCAAAAGCAAATTCTATATAATTAACTGATTCATTTAGACTGAAATGTAACACACCACCCTCGAGATTATGTATATTTGCCATCATTTTACTCGTGGGCTTGCGTTTAGTTCCACTGTTGTGTTCACGGGGAAACACCCAGGAAGAGCAGCACAAGAAAAACGTGAGCCAGTGCTTCACAGCTCATATCATACAATATAAAGTTCAATTTGGCTCTTCGGACGGAGCTACCGGGCTTTTTGTCTTTCATCTAACATGGCCATTGACCTTCTTAAGTGAACAAGAACCTCATCGAGGGTGCTTCTACTTTATGCTCTTTATTCGAATGCTTGTAAAATTCTGTTAATGCACCTCACAGCTGGTAAAAATATATTTTCTGATGATTAGTAATCAAAAGAGAGGAAATGAGTTGGTTTGGATGACATCTATTTCTGTTAGGTTCAGCGCTTCAGTTTGGAAAAGTGTGTGTCGTAGCTATATGACGGCTGTCTGTAAATACACGTGTCCGGATCAAACAATCCTATGATTGATACCATGAGCAACGATCCACGCCGTCAGGGTACGTTGACAGGCCATCAGCGCGATTCATTCAACTTCCTCGGACGACAAGCATTGGTTGCAAGGGACCAATTATGCTTTTTCGTCGTGGTTACTGTACAATTAAAGCATGACGTGAAATATACCTGCATGTAACTTAGTGACTTTCACTTGTAATCTCGTGTTTGCAGTATTGCATTTGTTGTACTGTAGTATCATTATCGTAGGCTTCACTTCGTATAATCATAAACTTCACATGACAATTAACAGACCACAATACCACGTTGAACCGCACTAAATCAAGAGAGTGAGTGAGTGAGTTGGGTTTAACGCCGCTTTTAACAGTATTCCAGTTAAATCGCGGCGTGATGCAGGTCTCAGACGTTTACCACTTCGGTGAAACCCACGAGCACGGGTATGGTGCTGACAAACCTAGAAGGAAGCCTTCGGCGAATATCTTCACAAACCGTACGTCGCCGCCTCAGATGTGCAGGGATCGTCGCCAGATGACCCGCCAGACGTCCCATTTTGACAGGGAACCACCATCAAGCACGTCAACAGTGGTGCAGACAGCGTCTACGCTGGACAGCCATGCAGTGGGGACAAGTTCTATTCACTGACGAGTTTCGTTTTCACCTCAGCCACAGCGATGGACGGATTCAAGTGTACCGACGTCGTGGTGAACGTTACCTCAATCATTGTGTCATGGAAGAAGATCGTTTCGGGGGCGGCAGCGTTATGGTATGGGGATGGGATTACAGCAAGACAGAAGACCCGTTTGATAGTGGTAGAGGGAAATCTGAATGGATAGCGCTACCGCGACGAGATCCTCGGCCCTGTTGTTCTACCGTTTTTGCGTCGTCATGGCCCAGGCATTACCTTTCAACATGACAAGGCCCGGCCTACATTTTGGCATGTTCATGTTTTTTTTATGAAATCAGGCATTTTCTGAAGTCAGTATGGGAAATTAACCATTTGAACACATACAGGAGTCTTCTTTCTGTTGCAAACCGAAATTGTTTCAGATTTGGTAAAAAACATAACTTTGCATTAAATCTTATTCAATGTCACAGGACATTTTGTTGTGTGGTGACAGGAACATGATTTGGTCATGTATGTTGTACGGGAACTTCTGTTGTTTCTTTTACGTGTCTCCTTAACTGTTAGATTTAACATAATATTGCAGAAAACATCAGGTGAACTGAGGCTGAAAATTTGTCATGACCGCATTAAACAATGCAAGGCCTATAATTATTGAAATAATTACATAAAAAGAAAACAATAACAAATTGTACACAATTTAATTAAATCCTTAAAGAAGAGAATTATACAATCTCCCAAGGGGTGTTAGCTTGGAAGAGTCGGCTTCCAGATGACTGTTCTCCTTGTGGATGAAGTTATCACCGTGCGTTTATCCGAGCCTGGAACCAAGCGTAGCGGGCCACAAACGGAGCAGCCTCAAGTCGAGGGATGATAGCTTTCATGTAGTTTTCAATACCCTCTCGATCATCCCGGACCCGATGAGTTCATAGAAAGTGGCACGATGGAGACTTTTATTTGAAGGCAAAAAGGCAATAACACTTTTCGCGAACACTTACTGATGTTCAGTGTTTCATTCATATAGTTTTTATCCCTCGCCGGGCCAGAATGGCCGAAGGGGATAATGTCGTGGCGCACTCCGTCCGTCCGTCCGTCCGTCTGTCTGTCCGTCCGTCCCACAGAGGGTACTAAGCTTGTGAAATCAACTCCTCCTACAGTTTCCAGAGAATATCCCTGACACTCTACACACAAGATGTCGACATGTTATGATACGCATATCGCAGTCCCGTTTCATTTCGACAAATATTGACAGAGCTACTGACCCTGTTTTACGGAGCTTCATTTGCCAAATTGTGAGAGAGGGTACTAAGCTTGTGAAATCAACTCCCCCTACAGTTAAAAAATGCCACATGTTTAATATATCCATATCACAGTCACGTTTCATTTCTTTTCATGTTGAGAGAGTTACTGCCCTGGGTTTATGAAGCTCGATTTGGACAACTGTGAGAGAGGGTACTGTTTTTGTGATGTAAACTCCCACATTTTTCAGGGAATATCCCTGACGCTCTAAACACATGCCGCACTACACACAACATGTGTTATTGATACACATATCGCAGTCGTTATAAATTTGATTTATTTTAACAGAGTTGCTACCCTGGTTTATGATCCTCATTTTTGTCAACTGAAAGATTCTATGAAATCCTGATATTTTTTTCGAAACAATACATTGGATGCATGTATGTTGTTGATAACCATCTGACAATGATGTTCCATTGCTTTCAGTTTCAAAAGAATTCATGCGGGGTGTGTTATGCTCTCAGAGCATTCTTCTTGTCGTTGTTTTGAGTTTCACGACCAATGTAATCTGTTTCGGCGGATGAGTGAGTGAGTGAGTTGGGTTTAACGCCGCTTTTAACATTATTCCAGTTATATCACGGCGTGTCAGCTTATTGTGGGAGGAAAGCCCGAAGTGATGCAGGTCTCAGACGTTTACCACTTCGGTGAAACCCACGAGCACGGGTATGGTGCTGACAAACCTAGAAACATAATCGGAGCGAACCGGGATTCGAACCCACAATCATAGGTTTCTGGCGTGCCCAAGGGACGCAACCCTGCACAGCGAATCGCGGCGCCTTAGAGGACTGGGCCCCCCGTGCCCCCTTCGGCGGATGATCGTGACTAGTTGTTCTCTGGCGTTAACGTTTGATATTTTTTATCTTTATATTCCTTTACAAAAATGCATTCTACATATACATGGCATACGTTTTCAGATTCAGAGATACAAAAAGAGCATACATCATCATCAAGTAATTTCATTTTCAATCTTTCGTTTTTGGTGTATATTGCTCTATTTTTAATCTGTGCTGGAAATTTGTTTAATATTAATCTGATTATAGAAAGAGGTGTGTCGCTTTCGTTTGAACCATGAGCTTTTTAAGTCGCCGTCCTGCATCACTTTCCCATAACATTCGAATAACTTGGATGACACGGTGTTCGTATTGAAGAATAAAACGCTATTATATTTAATCTGAGGATAGACCCGTGAATATTCCGGGGGAGAATAGGTCTTCAGCAAACCATGCTTACCGTAAAAGGTGCCTATGCTTGTCGTAAAAGGCGACTAACAGGATCGGGTGGTCAGGCTCGCTGACTTGGTTGATGCATGTCATCGTATCCCAAATTGCGGGGATCGAAGCTCATGATATTAATCACTGGATTGTCTGGCCCAGACTCGATTATTTTACAGATCGCCGTCATATAGCAGGAGTATTGCCGAATGCGGCGTTAAACAACAAATAAAAACAAACAAACAAACATAATGTAAGGATATTTATGGCATCAAATCCAATGTTTGCAACAGTACGGCGTAAAAAAGCAGACAAACTAACAAACAATACTGTTTGCGGACCAATCCATGTGTAAAAGTGGCTGAAGTTGCTTGTTTTACTGTTTGCAGTCACAATGGTTCCCTGAGGAGGGTTTGCTCGTCATGACGAAGACCCGGGTTCGTTTCCCCACATGGGTACAATGCTTGAAGCCCATTTCTGGTGTTCCCTGCCGTGATATTGCTGGAATAGTACTAAAAGCGGCGTAAAACTATACCCACTCATTTACTCACTGAAGAAGGGACAGCGAATTTTCCAAATCAATCTTGAGATCGCAGCTACATCGTCGGCAACACTCAATACTCTGTCGAACCGAATTGTCCACATAAGCTTTCATACTCGAATAATAAAGTAAAGCAACATCAGTCTTTACACTCGCATCTTTTTATCTTTCTCTTCAGTCTATCCTAAACGACGGGATCAGACAGGCCAGGTTCGTCACTGACTGGGAAACTTTGACCGATCGGGATCGACTGCAAAACAGCGCTCTACTTTTCTAACGGTATCGGTATCTTAAAGTGTTCGGGCCTGACCTGTCTTTGTCATATGTCATCATAGATCATTGTAATTGGTGAAGAACAATATCAGACAATGAACTCGTATTTGTGTCGTTTATTATTTTTGTGGCATTTTACATAAGTTGCGCATACATATTAGACTTGTCACTACATTTTCTAAAATAGTAAATGACAGCTTGACCAAAACTTATTAAACATGTTAACATTCGAATTCAAAGTTGCTGCATATTTAGTTAAGTTGGTAATAGTAGGAAACCTCCCGTTGGATGTCTTTGAAATCTGGCTTTTTATGTTGGCACTGTCATCGCCCCATTGATTTCCTGCTTGTTTGCGCCAACATGGATGTTACTTGTAGATTTGACGGCCCTAAATTTACAACTGAATCGTTGCCCGTTTAGTCGTAAGTGCAATTTAGAACCATGACATTTACAGGTGACATTGTTTTGAAAATACAGCATTTCTATCTCCTGTAATAACCTGTTGAACGAGCAATAATTTGTCGTATAACCCTACAGTGTTTCTTGCGTGTTTGTTCATTTTGTTTCGAACAGTGATACCCCTAAGGCATCTATCATTAGCGTTCTCCTTGGGGCGATGTAGATTAGTCATTTTGGTCCTTTTAACATCATCTTATAAGTGAGTGAGTGAGTGAGTTAATATTTAACGTCACATCGGCAATATTTCAGCCATATCGCATCATCTTACAAAGAGTGAGTGAGTGAGTTGGGTTAAACGCCGCTTTTAACAGTATTCCTGTTATATCGCGGCGTGTCAGCTTAATGTGGGAGGAAAGCCCTCAGTAATGTAGGTCGCACACGTTTACCACTTCGGTGAAACTCATGAGCACGGGTATGGTGCTGACAAACCTAGAAACATAATCGGGGCAAACCGGGATTCGAACCCACAATCATATGTTTCTGGCGTGCCCAAGGGACACAACTCTGCACAGCGAATCGCGGAGACTCATAAAGAAGGCGGGTCAATAATCTACATTAAAGACCTACAAATATTCATCCCTTTAACTTATTCTTGCATGTAAGTAGACGACGGGGTTACTTAGCAGTTAATATCTACACTGTATGATTTATTTGCTTCTCCGACATTATTGTAGACCACACAATATCAGTAAGTGTAGTTAAAACGCTCAAATAGATAAAAATCAATACTTTCGATACCTAATATTCATAATAACAATGAAGCAACATTATCAGAAGCATATGATCCTGGGTGAAATGCAATTGTGTAGCATCCTGGCCAGTCAAGGGATATACTAAATGTGCTGTTATTCAGGGGATATAGCTTGAAGACATGTCACCAACTTGTTTTAAAATAATGTTGTTTAAATACATGATCAGATGGCAGTAATACTTCAGATGTTATTGCCATGTTACTCTCTTGACTATTATGAACAAACCGTTGACTCACGAAATCACAAAATACTACCACAAAGTTTTAAATGTAAATTGTCTATGTGTGTTTTTCTCAAATCTGTGGATTCTGCCATCAGTTAAGTATACTGCGATGAAATGATGAAGAGCAAAACAAAGGGCAGATAATCTGTGTATTTAATAACAAATATTGGCACATATTCATATTACACACATTCAAACATAGAGCGAGTTTAAGGTTTACGTAGAGCTAATCAACATGTCACCAAGACAGTTACATAAAACAACAATTTGTCAAGACCCGTGAAGATCCGGTGTAGAATAGGTCTTCTGCAACCCATGCTTGCCGTAAAAGGCGACTATGCATGTCGTAAGAGGCGACTAACGGGATCGGGTAGTCAGGCTCGCTGACTTGGTTGATGCATGTCATCGTATCCCAATTGCGTTCGATCGATGCTCATGATATTAATCCCTGGAGTGTCTGGTCCAGACTCGATTATTTCATGTAGCTGGAATATTGCTGAGTGCGGCGTTTAACAACAAACCAACCAACATTTTGTCAAACATATTTTAACATAGCAATGATATAAAAAAAACTCTAAATGTAATATTGTACCAAGTCTTTGAATGGCATGTCTTGCGACCACCATAGGACTCTCCGTCAGTATTTGTCATCTACTTTCATAAAAATATTGTTGTTAAGATACATGATCAGCTGGTAATAATGTTACTGATGTCAATATCATGCACACCACGAGACCGAAGTTGCGATGGTTCCAAAACGTGAAATACGTGTGTGTGACAATCATACATGTATCTTGTGACCACCACTGGTCTCTGTATGATAGCTTGAATAAATTGTTAATTGTGACGTGACAAGCGAGTAACGTCACATCAAACAATATGACCTAATAATTTACACCTACGAAGGCAAACATATCGGGGTCATAACTGTCATATGACGTCACGATACAACAGTGTATTTTGCCGTCATCTGGACGGCATTGTTGGCGCCATCGAATCTTATTGTGACGTGAGGTCGGAATGACGTCACACTAGAAACGACGTCATAGCTGAGGATTGTTGACTGCTGTTCCGCAGCTGTTGCGACTTTCTGTCCTTAAAGGTTAACACTAAAATTCGTCGGTAATAAATGGAACATTATAAATGTCATAGTATGTTTAGGACACTCGCTCTCGCTCGGGGAATACCGGAATTTAGACACATGTTGTAGTAAACATAGTATGACACTCACATAATATCCTCTAGGGTTTATACAGGACGGTGACATGACGAATCAGATAGCTACATTTATTTTAGCACGTCATGATAAATATTATTACAGAACGTTTTAAGTGTTTAAAGAGATAAAAAAAACAACCTTACCATTCCAACAGACGAATAATGGTCTAAATAATGCAAGGTCTTTGCTAGGTATCTCCTTAACGAGAGCAAAACACAAAGTGATACAATGTGACAAAGAAGCGTGCATAACATTCATTCCAATGCGTTTTGTGCCCAAGTGGAGTGTATTCAACACTGTTTGAAACAGTATTGCAGTTACATCACAGCTCTCAGCTTAATGTGTGTGGAAATCTAGAAACATGCATCTATGAGATGTTTACCACTTTGATAAAACCAACAACCCACTATGCGTTTTGTGAGTTAACACTGTTTGAAACAGTATTTCAGTTTCATCACAGCTTAATATATGTGGAAATTTCGAAACATGCAGATATTGGATGTTTACCACTTTGATAAAACCCACACGATTGAGGGCTGACAAACCCAGAACCTGAATGTGTTTCAGATTGCTAGTGTGAGCAATAGAGATCTGGGTGCCATACTGGTCAGCTTGCTTGAGCAGGGAACCAGTATGGAATTTGGTGCCACACTGGTCGTGCTTGTTTGAGCAGGGTACCAGTATAGAATTTGGTGCCACACTGGTCGTGCTTGTTTGAGCAGGGTACCAGTATAGAATTTGGTGCCACACTGGTCGTGCTTGTTTGAGCAGGGTACCAGTATAGAACTTGAGCGCCACACTGGTGAAGCTTGGTTGAGCAGGGCACCAGTATAGAATTTAGTGCCACACTGGTCGTGCTTGTCTGAGCAGTATACATGTACCAGTACAGATAAAAAAACTGCTGCACTCGTGAAGAGCAGCCTCCCCTTGGTGAGTGCTAGGTAACGCTAATAGCTCTTCTCCCGTGTGGAACCGGGACAATATGTTTCCACAGCACCCCATTGCTGGTCGTAAGAGGCGACCGAATTGGGCAACCTATTTGCCGTGGGTTGGGCCCCTGTGTCGGTGGAGGAAGGGATTCTGGTGGTTGAGGGCACTGGAGCAAGAAACAGTGTTCCTTTTGCCCAATACACCACTTTGACCCTAACTTCACCTAGACGGGCGGTAGAATGGGCCCGATTCTATCTATCTAACGACTAGTCACGCCATGCCCTGTACATGGAATACTTGATAATTTAGATGTATCTTTTGATCAAAATATATGATGACCTTGATTGTGCAAAATAAAAATTTGGCCAAGAGTGCTATGCCAGAAGGCGGTGGCTCATGGGCAAATCTGGTTATACGGACCGCTGAATTCTGATTTTTTTAGGAAAATGCCGAACCAGCCCGACATTCCTTTTATTAACGACAGCTATTCATGTCTTTATTTCTGGAGTATAACAGTCCTGTAGCCCTGGTGTTGCAGCCTAGCTTCCACTGTGGCACCGTCCTTATTGACACTCCATGGTGGGTGGGGAGCAGGGTTGTCGAATCTTCTTTCTCTCATTCTGGATACCCCACAACACACTGGTTCTCGTAGCAAAAACAAGAGAAGACATGTTGACACAGAAAATATTTCATCTTCCGATGATGAATCTTCTCCAACCAATATTGATTCGTGAACAAGATTTTTGGTTGTAGAAGGCATTGATGATGTGCCTCTCAAGATCAACCCTTTTGTGGTTTCAAAGGCTGTGGTGACGTTAAAAACGTCACTCGTCTCCGGTCTGGTTCTCTCTTGATAGAATGTTCCAACAATCCATTAATTTGTTAAATGCTCATCATTTTGCCAATACTGCATTTACAGTATCTATCCATAAATCTTTAAATTTCTGCAGGGGCATTGTCCGCGACCAAGCGAAATGCCTGTCTGACATGTCAGATGTAGCTGTTAAACGCTTCACAAGAAAAGATCATGATAGTGTTGTAAACACTAACACCTATTTATTTACATTTGCTCTTTCTAAACTCCCAACCTCAATTAAAGCTGGTTATTTTAACATCGGCGTGGATGTGTATATACCACATCCACTGTGATGTTTCAAGTGCCAACTGTTTGGCCATGGCGCCAAGTCCTGTTGTGGCTCTGCAGTCTGCTCCCGTTGCAGTAGGAATCATGATAGCTCTAATTGCACAGGTGACATCAGATGTGCGAACTGCAACGGTGAGCACACGTCCTCCTCCAAACAACAGTGTGCAGTCTTTGAAAGAGAAACCAAAATTATAAAGATCAAATACACAAACAATATTTCCTTTTCTGATGCAAAAAAAATGGTATAGGACCAACCTCAAAACAGTCTACAACCAAAATCTTACTCTGCCATAGTCTCCTCTCCCAAGCAAACTGTTGATCATGCTTGTCAGACAGCTATTTCCTGGGTCTCGGATAAACAGACAATGTTATATTCCACAACCTAGGAATAAACGTCATCGTCTGAAACACTGATATCCAATTAACCCCTCCCTCTCTGGAGTCAGAGCCTTGAACCACAGCCTAAACCTGAGACGCACCCACAGCCTCAACCTCAGTTTTTAACAAGGAAAGAGAGAAAACATGCGAAAAAATGAATTAAGGACCCTTAAACATCTGAAGGCGCCTTCAACAATCCCTGTCGAGGTTCACAACACCTTTGAACCTCTCGATATGAAAGTGTCTCGATCGTTGTCATTACCGGGTAAGGGACCTTCACCCCGTTCACGTTCTCAAATTGAGCCTCTATGAGTTGCTCTCAAAATTTAATACAATGGAATTGCAGAGGATTTCGTAAGAATTTTAATGAGATACAAGTACTAGTTAAAGATTTAAGCCATCAGCTATATGTCGCCAAGAGACATATCTAAAACATACAGTTACATTTGATCTGAGGCAGTATAATTGTCATCATTCTTTTTCTCCTTCGGGTGACAAAGCCACTGGAGCCTCTACTGTTTTAGTCAGGCAGGACATCATTCATAGTGCTGTGCCTTTAAATACTAATCTTCAAGCTGTTGGTATCTGCCTAACCTTTCACATTGCATTTACTTTGTGCTCTTTGTATATTCCACCTTCATCTGCACTTCGACTGTCTGGTCTTCAGCATTTATCTGATCAGCTCCCAAAGCCATGCATCATCATGGGCGATGTAAATGGGCACAACCCTCTATGGGGAAGTACAACTACAAACAATAAGGGGAAATTTATTGAGGATTTTCTATCTGATAATAATTTTATGCTTATTAAATGACGATTCCAGCACCTATTTACATCCTGCCACAGGAACGTACTCTGCACTCGATCTGTCCCTCACTGATTCAAATTTTTACAATGAGTTCAAATGTCCGAACATGATGACCTTTGTAGAAGTGATCACTTTCCTACTGTCAAAGGCCCAATTGGTCCTTGTATAAAACATTATGTGCTGAAAAATTGAAACCGGACCATTTCACAAATGTACCAGATCCTATCAATTTATTTTCGACCAAACAATTCCTAAGTCCTCTGTAAATCCTCACATTCGTAAACCATGGTTTACCAATGAATGCAAACAATCAAGAAAGTGTAGGAAGAAAGCGGAAAAATATTTCCGTAAACATCCTACAGTACATTTCTTGAATACTGTTAAAATTACTAGTGCCAAGGCACAACGTGCTTATTAACATAGTAAGCGTCAATCTTGGAGGAATTATGTCTCCAGAATTAATTCACGGACACCCATGTCAAAGGTGTGGAACATGGCTAAACAAATAAAAGGTTAAGGTTCTACATCGTCTGAACACCACCTTAAACACGGTGACAAATTAATAACTGATAAATCTGCCATTGTAAATAAACTTGGCGGAACTCTTGCCAAAAGTTCTTCATCATCAAATTATGTTCCTGAGTTTCAGAGATATCAGAAACAACAGGAAAAGAAAAAAGTTAATTTCTATTCAAATAATGGTGAAGACTACAATGAAGTATTTTCATTGCATGAGCTACATACTGCTCTTGAGCAAGCTTATGATACTGCTGCAGGGGATGATAATATTCATTATTAGTTACTCAAGCATTTGCCTGAAACATGTCTTGAGACCACATATGGACATCAGGGAATTTTCCTCCTTCATGGCATAATGCCATTGTGGTACCGATACGAAAACCTGGCCGGGATCATGTAGATCCCTCAAATTTACCGTCCTATATCGTTAACCAGTTGTGTTTGCAAAACTATGGAACGAATAGTAAATAATAGATTAGTATGGTATTTGGAAACCCACAATCTTCTTAACAATATTCAATGTCGTTTCCGAAATAATCGATGTACTATCGACCATTTGGTACGATTAGTATCCTTTGTTAAAAATGCTATCACTTTTCTTTGATCTTGAGAAAGCATACGATACTACCTCTTTTTATATCACAATTTTTAACATACAGACACATTCGTCACCTCTCGCCCCTTTCCGTAACCTGCAAGAAGACTCGTCCCCCTATCGATGAATGTTATGTGCGAAAATACGACAAACGAATCAGAATGCGCGTATGATTTCAAGTTCTTCGTCAAAGAATCCCTCAGAAACAATTTTTAATTTAACATACGTCTTACATCTAAAAATATACCCAAGACACAGTTAAATGTGGTCAATCATACTGTCAAATTTCGCATGTCCCGATGTGCTTTAAATTGCATCTAAATATATATATAATATATGGGGAAATATATGTGAACCATTACGCAACGAGTTGACAATTGTTTTAGGTATGCCCGTTTGCGCTAAGACGGAACCCGGTCGCAAAAATGGCCATGAGAGGTGCACGAGTCGCTATTCGGCTTGTCCCGGAATAACACGAGTTGGTCACGAATGATACAGACAATTTCAAGTCCGAGTGGGTACCACCCTGTCTTACCATTATAATCAGGATCACGATTCAGGTGTTCTCGGACAAACTAAATGAAATCCCTGATGACACTATTCCTAAGTCCTCTGCACTTCCACATATTCAAAAACAATGGTTTGATACAGATTGTAAAATTGCTAGGGAGATTAGAAAGAAGGCGGAAAAATAGTTCCGTGGACATCCTACAGCACATAACCTCAATGAAATGAAAATAATAAACGCAAAGGCACGACGTACAATTGAGCAAACAAAACGCCAATCGTGGAGAAGGTATGTATTCAAAATCAATTCCCGAACTCCGATTTCAAAAGTATGGAACATATTACAAAAAATCAAAGGTAAAGGTTCAAAATCTGCTGTTCATCATCTTGAAGATGGTGGTCAATTGCTTACTGACATTGCAAATGAACTAGGCGAAACTTTGGTCCGACACTCTTCATCAACTAATTACGTACCAAAATTTCAAAAATACAAACAACAAGAAGAGAAGAAATGTATTAATATGAGTTCCGACAATGGTGAAGATTATAACGAAATATTTTCAATTCATAAGCTAAATACTGCACTGGGACAGGCCCATGATACTGCAACGGGTGCTGATAACATCCATCATCAACTTCTGAAACACTTCCCTGAATCATGTTTAGAAGTTCTGCTTTGTATCTTTGATGAAATTATGGACTTCAGGGAATTTTCCATCTTCTTGGCATAATGCCATTGTCATCCCTATACCAAAGCCTGGCCGGGATCATTCAGATCCTATCAATTATCGACCGATATCATTAACAAGCTGTGTCTGTTAAACCATGGAACGTATGGTAAACAATAGATTAGTTTGGCACTTGGAAACCAACAATTTATTCACCAACATTCAATGTGGCAATATATTTTTACTTGGAAAAGGCATATGATACCACATGGAAACATGGTATTTTAAAAGATTTACATAATGTTTTTGATTGCCTCTATTTGTATCTCAGTTTTTAACTGACAGGCAATTTCAAGTCCCGCGTGGGCTCTACCCTGTCTGACTATAATCAGGACCAGGGTGTCATACAAGGCAGTATTTTGTCTGTCACCGTGTTAAGTATTAAAACAAATAGTCTGTCCAAGGTTTAAAGTGATTCAGTGGATGGATCATTTTTTGTCGATGATTTTATTATTTCTTGTTGTGATAAAAATATGCATACCATAGAGAGGCAGTTACAAATCTGTCTCAATAAAATTCACAAGTGGTCTCTTGAAAAAGGGTTTAAATTTTCTAAATCAAAAACTAATTGTATACATTTCTGCAGAAAATATAAGACGCATAAAGACCCTGAAGTATTTTGGAATGGCACAGCTATCAAAGTGGTAAAGGAGGCCAGGTTCTTTGGACTTATTTTTGACAGCCATCTAACTTTCTTACCACACATAAAATACCTTAAAGCTAAATGTCTGAAGGCACTCGATTCAATGAAAGTAGTAAACTAATTCTAAGTGGGGAGGGGATCAGACAACCCTCTAACACCTGCATAGATCACTGATCCGTTCCAAAAATGATTTCGGCTCAATCGTCTATGGTGGAGCATGTAAAAGTAATATACAAAAACTAGACACTATCCATCACCAAGTCCTGAGGCTTTGCCTTGGAGCCTTTTGCACTTCTCCTATTCCAAGTCTGTCTGTTAAAGCGGGTGAGCCTTCTCTTTTCAATACATTACTAAATTATATTCTAATCAGTCAAATCCAGGTTTTAATTGAGTTTTTAATCCTCTTTACGAGGATATTTACACTAAGAAAACAACTCTTGTTCCACCACTTGGAATAAGAATTAAATCTGTCGTTTCTGCTGCTAAGATTAACTTTCAGGATATAGCTCCCATACAACTGTTTTCATCGCCTCCTTGGCAAATGGTAAGGCCACATGTAGACCTCACATTAATTAGTCTGAAGAAATCTGAAACGAATCCACTTATTTATAAACAAGAATACAATCAGTTACGTAACACTTATAAATCCATATTTACAGATGGATCCAAGGATGGTGGCACAGTTGCTAGTGCCACTGTGATTGGATCCAGAACAATATCATCAAGATGACCAGATAATAGTTCAATCTCACAGCTGAAGCAAACGCAATTTTAACAGCACTAAAATATATTAAAAATCAATCCAAATATAAAGAATTCATTATTTTTTCTGATTCACTTTCGTGCCTTCAGGCCATTAAAAATATGTCATTTTTAATTGAAATTCTTGAGTTATTTAATGACTTGCTGATGGCCAATATGACAACGTCTTTTGTTGGTTACCAAGCCATGTTGGTATATCTGGTAACATAAAGGCCGATGCTGCTGCTAAAGCAGCACTCAACAAATCTGTGACACCACTTCTTATCCCATACAGTGATTATAAACCTGTTATTGGATCTTACATTCGTGATCTAATGCAAAAGAAGTGGGACACCCAAGTAAGTATAAATACGTTACATGAAATTAAACAAATTATCGGATATACCTTCTTGGGCTGCCAGTCCAGATTTGAAGAGGTCATTATGCGACAATGTCATATTGGCCACAGCAGGTATACCAATGCATATTTATTGAAAGGTGAGGATCCTCCGTTTTGCATCCCTTGTGATGAAAGAATCACAGTCAAGCATGTTCTGCTTGACTGTATTGATTTTTCCATCACAAGGGATAAATATTATTGTGTCAAAACAGTCAAGGACCTTTTAGTCATGTCAACACTTATTTAGTATTGTGCTTTCTAAAGGAAATTGAACTAATTCATAAATTTGGATGTACATAAAATATATTTTATATATTTTGGTAGTGCTAATAAATAACTTAGATTTTAAGTGGCTGTACCCTCGAGGGGGGTTGAAGTAGCGTAAAATTATTGTCCCCTAAGAGGGTATGTCAGTCCCACATCATTCAAAGTATTGTTATGCATACCGGAAGTTTAAAACGTTGTATTTTTGTCGTTTAATATAAGGCTTAACTGGTAAACTATCGTAACTAATGTTATATTTGGGATAACTAAGTACAGATTCTAGTACTTTTTGGGTTGATTCCCGTCCGGGATTCGAACCCACACCTGCCAGGATGAGGCACTTAATCGCCGGCACACAAAGTCAGCGATCTAACCCACTCAGCCACCGAGGCTTCTACAAAAATGAAAGTCCGACAACTGGTAGTCTAGATCACGTACTTTGAGTACCCCCCTGATAAGTGTAAATTGGCACGGCTCACATGGCCGGGACGGGAATCAACCCCAAAAGTACTAGAATCTGTACTTTACTAAGAAAGTGTTATCCCAAATATAACATTAGTTACATTTGACCACTTTCTAAATGGCATTGTGTATTCATGGTAAACTATCGCCAGTGACTGAAGGGATGATATAAATCCAGCCAGCTTGGTCCATGCAGGAAGCAAAGGCACTGTAAGTCCCCATGGTCCCTGGTATGGTGATCTCCCTTTAGTTACTGACGATCTCTAGTCCATTTATATATTGTGTTGTAAATTCTTTCTGTTTTTATATGTTCCTCAACTAGTTTTTAATCACTCTGTGATATTCTAGTTATTGTACTGTCCTTTGATGACAGTTTGTTTTTTATAAAGAATATATATACATATATGTTATTAATGTATTACTTCTCGTCAGGATATGAAATATTGCCGATGTGACGTTAAAGATTAACTCACTCACTCACTGTTGTACAGGTCATTGAGTGATAATCTAGTATGGACTAAATCCGCAAATCGATGTGACAACATTGATTTGCCTGTGTGAGGCACTGCGTCCCTTATTTCTGTTATTAAGCTGTTGATATCACGATGTGATATGGGAAATGTCAGCTACAGTCGTTTTACCAAATTAATGAGATCTTAAGAACACGTTTCTGCACCTCTTCAGAGAACCTGTATTTTTCATAAACCAAAATGCACCTTTCAATCCATACCGGAACACACTCTCCCAACCATTCATAGTCTACCTCCATTAGGACTTGCTCCTTATCATCGTAATACTTGATTATGTATAACGTGGTGTCAGTCACAGCAATGCCAAATGAACCATCATTATTCCATTTAACGTCCAAAAGGAAATCCAGTCCTTCTACAATTCTTTCCCCATTCAATGTTAATGCACCTTCACCAGCCTGAATGGCGTACTTTTTTATTTCTGTATTGCCTAAGAAAGATACAGCCATTCCGAACTTCATATTGCAGGAAAATAGAACCTCTAAGTGGTAAGGATGGTTTCTGTGAAAAGAAGAACATGAATAAAATGCATATTAATTGTGGCAATGATAAAGAGGTATCGAAGGAGAACCTGTTAGGACGTGAATAAAAACTGTACAAGCTGAATAAGGCAATAAAAAACAGTTGTGCCCTCTGCGTAGTATACAAATGAAGCATACGTGATTTATTGAGAATAAATGATTTAAATTATTGGTTTTCGTAATGGTGAGAAGATTCTCAGAGTAAGCTAAGCTATGTTATTATTCCAGGTCGCATACCACAGAAATATTCTGTAAATGGCTGTAAATAAGGAAATATTCGGGAGGTATCATTCCAGGCCGCAATACCACAGAAATATTCTGTAAATGGCTGTAAATAAGGACATATTCGGGAAGGAAGACAGATGGGAACAGCAGGCTGATTATGATTCACATGGTTATGGTATTGTCCGTCATGTCCACTCACAATTGCTGCTTTCTTCATCAGTATAATATTTTGTCAAATAGACTTTGATTCTTTCTTACGCGCTATAGCTGTAATGTCCACTGGCGGTTGCTGCTTTTTTAGTTTAGATGTAATGTATACATGCAGTTCCATTACAATTGTTATGTCCACTTAAAATGTTCCAGTAAACTCTAAATACAATGTCTACCACAAACGCCCTATAGATGTAATGTCCATTGACAGGTGCTACTTTCTCGAGCACTTTAGTGGTAATCTACGCGATCTTTTTTTATGTGACTTTGTTCACAACCCGACAGCAATTTTGACCTTACATTGAACATGATGATGAGCCTTGACTTTACCAGAGTACTAAATATATAGGGAATTCGCCAACTTGAGCTGTCATCCAACAATACAAAGGAGAGGTTGGTGTCTGGGCATAAATTCTACTTAATATCGAGCAATTATATTTGTGGAAAGTGGAGCCGAACAACACAATTCAAGTTTTTGATGGCATTATAATTTGGAAGAGATGATGTAGGGACAATACCTAAAATTACCTGAAACGTTGTTACGAAGAATATAGAAGTTGTTACCGTAAACTTTTCACGTCTTCGCAATTATTTCATAACATCCCAGTGAACAATTTATATTTTGCAGTAACACCTGAGTCTGATTGTCTTTATTTCAAGTAGTTTTAAAAGTGTATCGACAACAGCTGAAATAGACAAGAAAGTAGGCATACATACTGTTCTATTTTCTCGTCCCTTTCCACCACAAGCCGGCGTGGACTCTTGAACTCTCGGATAGATTTTAAATACATCGTCCTTCTAGGTTCCTTAATTACCGTTCCAAAAACAAATATGCAAGACATACTATCATATCTCAAACAAAGTCCTGTATCAATTGTTTTCCACTCAAGCCCTCTGTGGAGCGGAGGAAGACGGTACACCCTTCGGACCTTTTCCTTCGGTAAATGTCCTTTGAATATGAACAGGTTGATTACGTGCGTCACAGTCAGACCATAGATATCACGAACAAATAAGGGGCTCCAGGTCAACGATATTATTTCAGCCCTTCCATGCATCTTTGTTGTGGTCCATTTGTCTTCAAAATCTGTAAAGGTACACATGCATATTATTATTATTTACAGATTAAAATACAGAATGCAGCAAAGAGGGTTTTGGTGATCCTGGCACAGCCAGGCTGGTTGGGCTCATCATCAGCTCAGGGCCCTCGCCCCCTCTACACGCAATCCAGACAGCGAATGGGACTTCTCCCAGGAAGCGCTGCCAAGTCCAACCCACATAGATGTTTTCGGACAATGTGAAGACTCCCCAACACTGCAGCCGTCTGCATTACTCAGATTGTCAGACGGGATATATTACTGGAAGCAATCCCGGATACTCTCCCAACAGATTGGGAGGTACCAAACCTAAGGCACCGAGAACAATGGGGAGTCGGACAACTTGGTACTTGGGTGCAAGCGTCACATTTCGAAAGCGAGGTCCGCATATTTGCCATGTTTTTCTTGAATCTTGTCAAAAACATTAGTGTCAAAGGGGACAGAAAATTCAATGATGTAAATGATTTTATTTGATTTATCAAAAAGGACAAGATCAGGTTTGTTGGCCTGGATACGTCTGAGGCTGTAAATGGGCCTATTTCAAAGAATTTCCATGACGCCCGCTACATATTCCGGGTCGTACCATGAATGGACCTCTGTGTCAAAACCACAAGCATGACGAAGACGGCAATAAAATTATCGAACTACACCATCATGTCGTTTAAGATATAATGTGTTGGACAGTCTCATTACATTCATTACATAATTTACATTTATTTTTTTCATTTTGATGCAAAATCACACATTGACGTTTCGATTTGGTAGTGACTGGTCCTGAGCAGCAAACATAAAGAGCCGTCTGTTTCACTTTTCAGGCCTAACGACTTCACCCAAGCGAAGCACTCTGCAGGATTGCTGACCCTCTCAACACACTGCACATAAACTCGATGCAGTGGTCGTTCAGGTAGCCTCTCCTTTAAAACCTGAGTCTGGGCCGACTTACTTTGGCTCTTCGCTTGGTTGACACTCATTTCTGTACCGTCCAGCAGTGCAGAACCATCAACAAAATCAACACCGACATTGCAATTTTGTCCCACATCCTTGGCTCGTTTTAGAAAACTGTGGAATGCCTTTTTGTCATCATGAGTCTTGACATGCTTCACAAGAGGATCATCAGACAAATAAATGTGTGCAAAAATGCCAAAAAACAATTCAATCAATTCTTCCCACGAGCACGGATATGGTGCTGACAAACCTAGAAACACAATCGGGGCGAACCGGGATTCGAACCCACAATCATAGGTTTCTGGCGTGCCCAAGGGACGCAACTCTGCACAGCGAATCGCGGCGCCTTAGACGACATGGCCACCCTTTTCTCAGAGAGGTAACTGTATCCTCCAGACTTCACAGACTTCCTTTTTCTTTGCAGCTTTGCAACACTAATAATTATTTTCTTTGAAGTTAAGTTAAAAGAATCACCTGATCACGAATAAGCATAGCACATTACCTTCTTGTGTAATGTTCAGTATTGGACGATTTCTTCGTGGATGTGTCGACATTCTGCTTGTCCTTTGTTTTTTTTCTTGTAGGTCTGGAAAAAATGTAAGAGTTCTGATATCATTTAAGCTTCAGTGGCAAGTAAGTTTCCTTCAGAAAAGAAAATGCTTAAGGGACATGGGATCAGTCTGTTGTTTAACGCCGCATTCTGCAATATTCACGCAATACGGCCACTTTTATATAGAATGTGAGCAATGTGGGTGAGTGAGCGAGTTTGATTTTACGCCGCTTTTTAGCAATATTCCAGCAATATCACGCCGGGGGACACCAGAAATGGGCTTCACACATTGTACCCATATGGGAATAGAACCCGGGTCTTCGGCGTGACGAGCGAACGCTTGAACTTCTAGGCTACCTGACCGCCCATAATGTGAGCAACGACCCACGCCGTCGGGGTACGATGACACGCAATCAACCAAATCACCGAGCCTGACCATTCGTTCGTCCATAGGTTCGGGTAGAGCGTCCGCCCGGAGAGCGGAAGGTCAGGGGTTCGATCCCCGACCGCGTCATACCAAAAGACGTTAAAGCTGGTACTTGTTGTTACCCTGTCTGGCGCTCGGCATGAAGGGGCTAAAACAAGGACTGGTCGGCTCGGAGTCCGTATACTGTGTCTGAGTGGGGTATTCATGTTAAACTGCGGCATGGTATCTCAGTGTGCTAGCACTATAAATCGGCATCAGTCCGGACTAGTACAAGCAGCCACACAAACACACACACGTACTTGCACGTCGCTATATAAGTGCAATAATCTTGGACGCGACGTTAAACCCAATTTCACCTCACCTCACCATAGGTTCGAATAGGTTACTGTGGACATGTACTTCCAACCTGACCCGGAGTTGCGTCCCTTGGGCAAGCCAGAAACCTATGCTTGTAGGTTCGAATCCCGGTTCGCCCCGATTATGTTTCTAGGTTTGTCAGCACAATACCCGCGCTCGTGGGTTTCACCGAGGTGGTAAACGTCCGAGACCTGCATCACTTCGGGCTTTCCTCCCACATTATAGACTATAAGCTGACACTGGAATACTTTTAAAAGCGGCGTTTAACCCAAATCACTCATTGAACAAAAATATGTTGAGAACGTAATAACGATCAAGAGACTATTACAATTACGGTTTTCCATTTGGTAAATGCACGGACGTATATACTATATATACGTCTTTGGTAAATGTTATCTATTTGGAATACAAATTTGTTATGCGATTATTTGGCACCCACACGGCTAATAATCTCTATTTATGCGAAGTCGCCGAACTGTTCAAATCATAATGATTTGTGAGGTGAGGTGAAATTGGGTTTAACGTCGCGTCCAGGATTATTGAACTAATATAGCGACGTGCATGCACGTGTATGTGTGTGTGTGGCTGCTTGAACTAGTCCGGACTGATACCGATTTATGGTGCTAGCTCACTGAGATACCATGCCGCAGTTTAACATGAATACCCCACTCAGACACAGTATACGGACTCCGAGCCGACCAGTCCTTGTTTTAGCCCCTTAAAGCCGAGCGCCAGACAGGGTAACAACAAGTACCATCTTTTAACGTCTTTTTGTATGACGCGGCCGGGGATCGAACCCCCGACCTCCGCTCTCCCGGCGGACGCTCTACCACAAGACCACGGAGGCGGTCCATAATGATTTGTGATACCTTCTGATATTATTACCTGCATGTGTACAAATATTTATACTATGCACACACCATCATGGACACACTTAGTTTCACCACTTCGAGACTTGACACAGGTGCTCCTTGGCTGACACTCGGAACAGGGAACCTGTAAAGTGAAAGAATATGTTTGATTTAACATCTGATTGCAACTACCTTAAATTATATATACTTCAACTGACAGATATACTGACAGATACATGGTAAGGAAAGATGAAAGTGGTTTAGGTCGGAGGTGTTTCTAACATTAGTAAAACCCACGAACAAGGTTGGTTGGTTGGTTAGTTGGTTGGTTGGTTAGTTGTTTAACGCCGCACTCAGCAATAGTCCAGCTATATATAAGGCGGCGGTCTGTCAGTAATCGAGTCTGGATCAGACAATCCAGTGATTAATATCATGCGCATCGATCCACGCAATTTGGATCGATGACATGCATCAACCAAGTCAGCGGGCCTGACCACCCGATCCCGTTAGTCGCCTTTTACGACAAGCATAGTCACCTTTTACGGCAAGCATGGGTTCCTGAAGACCTATTCTACCCTGGAATCTTCACGGGTCTATCCTCAAATTAAATATAATAGTTCAGATTTCAGGAACCACCAAGCGTTTCATTCTTCAATACGAACACCGTGTCATCCAAGTTATTCGAATGTTATGGGAAAGTGATGCAGGACGTCGACTAAAAAGCTCATGTTTCAAACGAAAGCGACACACCTCTTTCTATAAATTTGAAAATTAAATTACTCGATGATGATGTATGCTCTTTTTGTATCTCTGAATCTGGGTTCCATGCAGGAGGCTAAAGTTCTGTAAGTCCCCATGGTCCCCTGAGCAAGGATATAGTGTAGACAAGCCAAGGTTCAAACTCTGTCATTTGGCAAGCCTGGCACCAAAGGATAAAACAGGCAAGACAAACAAGAAAGTCCCAAAAAACGGAAGCAGCAAGACGTAAACAAGTAAACAAGCCACCAGGAATCGGTTCATGAATAAACATAACAGCTCATGTCGTCGTTGGTTGCTACCATACCATTACAATGTGACATACATATGTGAGGAGTTGTGGTTTTACGAACCTATACTCAACAACCAAAGTTCTGCGACACCAATATTTTGGTGTATTTTTCAAACAAGTAAAGTTTGATTTTCAATATTGTAGTACATGAATGGAATCACGTCACAAAAACGCAACTGCTTCAGAAAAGCATGCATTCCATGCAAAAGTTGACTTTTATGCAAGCCCCATGTATTTCACTACCCAAGAATGGGTATAAAAACATGTGCGTTAACGGGATTCAATATGCATTGTTTAGCATCGTGCTGACAAAAAACACTCAGAAAAACAACAAAATAACGCAATTATTCAACATTACGAAATGCAACGCCTGTCTGAAAATGAGCGTCTGCGAGCCATTGGTATGTTTGAAGCAGGATCGAGTCAACGTGATGTTGCAAGACAATTTAACGTCCACAGAAACACTATTTTGTTTATGGCAACGATGGCAACGTTGGCAACAGACGAATGCAGTCAGAGACCATCCTGGGAGTGGCAGGCAACGCGCAAGAAGCGTCCCTGGCCTTCGACGAATATCTTCACAAACCGTACGTCGTCGCCTCAGATGTTCAGGGATTGTCGCCAGTAGACCCGCCAGACGTCCAATTTTGACAGGAAACCACCGTCAAGCACGTCTACACTGGCCAGACAGCGTTTCGAGTGTACCGACGTCGAGATGAACGTTATGTCAATCACTGTGTCATGGAAGATCTGTTCGGGGGCGGCAGCGTTATGGTGTGGGGTGGGATTACAGCAAGACGGGACCCGTTTGATAGTGGTAGAGGGAAATCTCGATGGACAGTGCTACCGCGACGAGATCATCGGCCCTGTTGTTCTACCGTTTTTGCGTCGTCATGGCCCAGGCTTCACCTTTCAACATGACAACGCCCGGCCTCATATTGCTCGACTTGTTCAGGATTCCCTTCAACAAAACAACGTGAATGTCATCCCCTGGGCTGCTCGGTCCCCTGATCTCTCACCAATCGAGCACATGTGGGATGAGATGGATCGGCGCCGTCGACGTCAACCACGTGCTCCACAGACACTCCACGAACTTCGAAACTTGCTCCAGCAGATATGGACAGATAGCCCACAGGACTTTGTGCAACGCCTGGTCCATTCCATAAGACGAAGATGTGTTGCTTGCATCGCAACCAGAGGTGGACACACACGCTATTGATTTGTAAATTGACATTTTGCCATGTTCATGTGTTTTTTTTATGAAATCAGGCATTTTCTGAAGTCAATATGGCAAATTAAACCATTTGGACACTTACAGGAGTCTTTTATCTATTGCAAACCGAAATTGTTTCAGATTTGGTAAAAAATATAACTTTGCATTAAATCTTGTTCAATGTTAGGGGAACTTTTGTTGTTCAGTATATTATAACATAATTAGAAACTCCCTAGACTTTTGAAAGTATTAAGTGGAGTAGTGGGTTATACACAAAAGTCAACACTTTATCCTGCCTAATGCCTTATTGTCATTACGTTTAAAAAATAGGCGGTGGAAATGGAAACAAAACCCATTCAGCGTGAATCATATTCACATGTAAAGACGAGTTTCTGCCATCTGGCACACTTGTTACAGATCGATAGTTTATAGTACCGATTACAGAGCAATAGATGTGATTCTGAAAACCAGGTGTTTGCGAAAAGGGTAAGTATTAGTCAAGGACCAACCTGTAGGTCCCGTGACCAAATCATGGAAACAAAGGTTTGAAAGTGTTTTTGAGTTTCCTGATGTATACTGAACAATTTTGACTTGGGCTGCCCGGTTGAAAATCCCGGGCATTTTGGGGAAGGGTCAACAAAGGTCACACAGGGGTCAAAATTCAAAATTGTGTCGATATGCATATCACATTACTCGTCCAGTCATAAGGAACCTAGAAATATATAGTTTGTTATACTTCCGACCTAAAATGGGGTAGCTATGGCCAAAAACGTTGGAAGGTCAACGCACTTTTGGCAGTCGGTGAAATTCACAAACACAGTTAACATTGTCCGATAGTCATGATTTTAGTGTCTAATAATATATTTTCTGACATGGCAAATTCAACCAAGCAACTTTTAAAAGTAAAAAGGGTTACCTTGAACTTGAAAATCGATAATGGTTGCCATGCTTCAGCAAAGTCATTGGAAACAGGATCCTTGGCCAATAACGCAGCATATTTCAGAATCCATTGTCCAGAAATGCTTACTTGCCAATACGGTATTCACAGCCAGCACTGCCTCAACATCTGAGTGATGCCAGAGCAAATTGCTCTGTAGAATCGGACACGGACACAGATTCTATATTCAAGTGATTGTGACAGTGATTCCGACTCTGCATCTGATCGGTATGACACAGAGTAGGATGATGAACTGTCGCCAGTAGACCCGCCAGACGTCCAATTTTGACAGGAAACCACCGTCAAGCACGTCTACACTGGCCAGACAGCGTTTCGAGTGTACCGACGTCGAGATGAACGTTATGTCAATCACTGTGTCATGGAAGATCTGTTCGGGGGCGGCAGCGTTATGGTGTGGGGTGGGATTACAGCAAGACGGGACCCGTTTGATAGTGGTAGAGGGAAATCTCGATGGACAGTGCTACCGCGACGAGATCATCGGCCCTGTTGTTCTACCGTTTTTGCGTCGTCATGGCCCAGGCTTCACCTTTCAACATGACAACGCCCGGCCTCATATTGCTCGACTTGTTCAGGATTCCCTTCAACAAAACAACGTGAATGTCATCCCCTGGGCTGCTCGGTCCCCTGATCTCTCACCAATCGAGCACATGTGGGATGAGATGGATCGGCGCCGTCGACGTCAACCACGTGCTCCACAGACACTCCACGAACTTCGAAACTTGCTCCAGCAGATATGGACAGATAGCCCACAGGACTTTGTGCAACGCCTGGTCCATTCCATAAGACGAAGATGTGTTGCTTGCATCGCAACCAGAGGTGGACACACACGCTATTGATTTGTAAATTGACATTTTGGCATGTTCATGTGTTTTTTTTATGAAATCAGGCATTTTCTGAAGTCAATATGGCAAATTAAACCATTTGGACACTTACAGGAGTCTTTTATCTATTGCAAACCGAAATTGTTTCAGATTTGGTAAAAAATATAACTTTGCATTAAATCTTATTCAATTTCAGGGGAACTTTTGTTGTTCAGTATATTATAACATAATTAGAAACTCCCTAGACTTTTGAAAGTATTAAGTGGAGTAGTGGGTTATACACAAAAGTCAACACTTTATCCTGCCTAATGCCTTATTGTCATTACGTTTAAAAAATAGGCGGTGGAAATGGAAACAAAACCCATTCAGCGTGAATCATATTCACATGTAAAGACGAGTTTCTGCCATCTGGCACACTTGTTACAGATCGATAGTTTATAGTACCGTTTTGCAGTTTACAGAGTGAGTGGGTTGGGTTTAACACCGCTTTTAACAGTATTCCAGTTTTTTCTCAGTCCTTTACAACTTCGGTGAAACCCACGAGCACGGGTATGGTGCTGACAAACCTAGAAACATAATAGGGGCGAACCGGGATTCGAACCTACAATCATAGGTTTCTGGCGTGCCCAAGGGACGTGCCTCGGACGCCTGGGCCATCCGCGCCCCCTGCAGGTTACAGAAAGATAAGAGCAGGGACAACTGTCTTCTACTATTCAGAACATCACGCATGGGAAATTCAGTAATGTTTGAATCTGATGATTCAATGCTGTACCTTTCCGGTTGTTTTCAGTATATTCTACGAAAACGAAAGCAACCGGAAGTTTTGACCCATTCATATACTGAAATTTGCATAACATACTCTGTTCCAAAAAAATGTACTGTCTGTGCCGAACTGAACGAAGTGAATGTTCCACAAGCATCCAAGCTTGTTATTAAATACTGAGCTGCCTTTAACTATCATACACCACTTTATCTCTAAACCCAATCGCAACTGTCATGATGTGATTAACATTTGAAACGCAGAGGTTAATCTATAAATCTTTTCGAAGTAGGTTATGAAATCAGTAAATTACCACACAACATCTATGAATAGTTAATAAATTATATTGATAATACATTTGTAGGCAATACAAAGAGTCAAATAAGTAGCAGCTACACGAACTGAACAGAAGTAATGTTCCACAAGTATGCAAACCTTTCATTAAAATAATGATCTGCCTTTAACTATCAAACACTTATCTCTAAATCCTTTAAACATGAAATGTCAATGCAAGAGAATAGCTAGTCTTAATTATACGCCGGAAAAGATTACATTTGATGTAAAGGGCAAAATAGATGTGATTCTGAAAACCAGGTGTTTGCGAAAAGGGTAAGTATTAGTCAAGGACCAACCTGTAGGTCCCGTGACCAAATCATGGAAACAAAGGTTTGAAAGTGTTTTTGAGTTTCCTGATGTATACTGAACAATTTTGACTTGGGCTGCCCGGTTGAAAATCCCGGGCATTTTGGGGAAGGGTCAACAAAGGTCACACAGGGGTCAAAATTCAAAATTGTGTCGATATGCATATCACATTACTCGTCCAGTCATAAGGAACCTAGAAATATATAGTTTGTTATACTTCCGACCTAAAATGGGGTAGCTATGGCCAAAAACGTTGGAAGGTCAACGCACTTTTGGCAGTCGGTGAAATTCACAAACACAGTTAACATTGTCCGATAGTCATGATTTTAGTGTCTAATAATATATTTTCTGACATGGCAAATTCAACCAAGCAACTTTTAAAAGTAAAAAGGGTTACCTTGAACTTGAAAATCGATAATGGTTGCCATGCTTCAGCAAAGTCATTGGAAACAGGATCCTTGGCCAATAACGCAGCATATTTCAGAATCCATTGTCCAGAAATGCTTACTTGCCAATACGGTATTCACAGCCAGCACTGCCTCAACATCTGAGTGATGCCAGAGCAAATTGCTCTGTAGAATCGGACACGGACACAGATTCTATATTCAAGTGATTGTGACAGTGATTCCGACTCTGCATCTGATCGGTATGACACAGAGTAGGATGATGAACTGTGCACTAAAGTAAGGTTAGAAAAGCATTACTGGACAATGGATTCTGAAATATGCTGCGTTATTGGCCAAGAATCCTGTGGCTTTGCTGAAGCATTAGAATTCTTCATGCAGCCAACCATTTTCGATTTTCAAGGCCAAGGTAACCCTTTTTACTTTTAAAAGTTGTTTGGTTGAGTTTGTCATGTCAGAAAACATATTATTAGACACTAAAATCATGACTATGGGACAATGTTAACTGTGTTTGTGAATTTCACCGACTGCCAAAAGTGCGTTGACCTTTCAACGTTTTTGGCCATAGCTACCCCATTTAAGGTCTGAAGTATAACAAACTATATATTTCTAGGTTCCTTATGGACGAGTAATTTGATATGCATATCGACACAATTTTGAATTTTGACCCCTGTGTGACCTTTGTTGACCCTTCCCCAAAATGCCCGGGATTTTCAACCGGGCAGCCCAAGTCAAAATTGTTCAGTATACATCAGGAAACTCAAAAACACTTTCAAACCTTTGTTTCCATGATTTGGTCACGGGACCTACAGGTTGGTCTTCTAGTATATGCCCTGCACTACCGGTAGCACCCGTCATTCACACAATTAGCACAAAAAAGTAAGTATTTAATGCCTGACACTGCACAACAGTACTCCTGCCATGCGAAGGTAGCCTGTCATCAAACCAGACCATCACGTGATCAATGAACCAGAACATCCAATGACACGATAGTTCATGTCCTGGTGTTATTGAAACACATTTGCTATTGTTACAACGTAATTTCCAAATTGAAACACAATAGGTTAACCCAGAAATCAGTTTGAACTGAACAAAATTATGAAATCAATAAATTGTCACATAAGATCAATGAATAGTTAACAAATCATATTGAAACACATTTTTAGGCAATGCAATAGGTCAAACTAGTAGCAGGCACTATACTTAATTTAATACACTGTCGGGACTCAGAATAAGAGTTTGAAGCTGACAGAAATTCTGTGTTTACAAATAGGTATTCAATCCACACTTGGCAAGTTTATAAGACTCAAGTCACGAGGAAAACAAATAAAAGCCTCGAGTGGCCTCCTTGTTCTTTGAAAGGCACATGCAGCCTTCAAGAAACTGTCCCATTTCGAAATTCCTCGAATGATCAAGGCTGCCACCTTTGCCATCAACCAGAGCTGGAAACTCTAACCAACTAACTGCCGCTAAAATATGCCCATGGCAGCACACGATATTTTACCAACACTTCATTAAAATGTTTTCCCTCTGACCATGGCCACATATAAATCTACACTAAAACTACTTTCTCTTAAGTACTCAAGCCCTCCAAGAGAGAAAGTTTGAATTCGGCGACGCAGGGAATGCAGTCTTTGTCCTTGTCTCAATCTTAGACTCTTGCACACCCCACCTTACCAATCTCTAATGTTTGCTCTTCATCATATGAAGGACATTGTGATTAGTGAACACTTCAAAGATGACCTTGCTATTTTCTAAAATGCACCTCAAAGAAGGTTGCAAAAACAAAATCATAGCAATTGTTTCTTAACTGTAGAATAATTTTTCAGGTGCTTTTCAAATGTCTGTGAACTTTAACGAACACGGGGATGCGTTTGCATGAAACACCACCAAAACCCATGTCACTTGCATCAATCTCCACATTAAACGACTTCTAAATGTGGTGCATTCTAGTCTGGAGAAGTCATGAGCATGGCCTTTCCTCTTACAGTGACTGCAGTGGGTATCCCAGTGTAATTTGGTCTTTAACAACAAATGAGGAGAGGGGTCAATGCATCAGAGATATTTGGACTGTTGGAAACAGCCATACCAAGAAATCTCATGTCCACATTTGTTTCTAGAACTGGGAAAATGGTAATACCTTCCACTTTTTGCTTTAATCGGTTGCAACTGACCTTCACTAACTGCATGGCCTGGGGAAAAATCATGTACATGTGCGTGAGCATATTCACATTTTGCAAGATTTACAGTTAATTTTCCTGTGACAGTCATTCAACGAAGGCACGGACCCTCTTCAAATAATCGTCCCACACCACTGAATTGCTGATAACGCCGTGGATGTACGCCTCTGGACATTTCAAGCCTATAGTGCTGTCACTGAAGAGGCGTTGAAAGGTAATCATTGCATGTTCAACCCAAATGGAACAACTATGTACTGATAATTAAGGACCATCTGGTGTCGTGAAAGCAGAAATCTTCTTTGCAAGTTCAGTTTAAGGAACCTAGTAATCAGGATGTATGAACTCTACTCACAGTCAGTTGGTTCGATGATATCCTTCTCCAACATATACTTTGGTTCAGAGATGCTCCAACTTGAGTGGGTTCATGCGACGGAGATGCTGTCTCACAGGCTATGCACCACCTACATCAATGTCATGACTACAGGTGCATCCCGAAACAAATGGACACACTCGTAAATTAAGTCACTGTTCTTTCAAATATCGTAGTTGTCCGCTGACTGTGTGACCAAACTCCAGGGGACTGAATCCTTACAACAAGGAGTGCATGCCATCATTCCGCTCCTCAATTTAAAGTGAGCGAGTATGGTTTTACGCCGCTCTCAGTGATATTCTAGCAATATCACGCCGGGGGACACCAGAAATGGGCTTCACACATCGTACCCATGTCGGGAATCGAACCCGGGTCTTCGGCGTGACGAGCGAACGCTTTAAGCTTCTGTAAGTGAAATGATCTTCTTTGGTCGTTTCTGTTTCCTTATATGGACCATATGCCTTGTGTGTTAGCAAGGCAGGTACACTTGATGAATGAATCAGTAACTCTACTTGTGGCAACCCCATCAGCAAAGATAACAGTTGCCCACCATATTCCTTCGGCACAGTTTCCGAGGACCCTTAGAGGATCAATTTCAATGTGCAACCACCGAACATGACAAGGAATTTGTCTTCATCATATATTTCGCAAAGTTCTACTGGATTGCTTTAGCGATTACATAAAAAATGGATGATCCATGGCAAATATCGGTATCTGATCTGGATTCAAGGTCTCAACAGCCTTTTCAACCACATTCATTGAATCATAGCGACAGTGTTCACGAGATGAGACATTATAATAATGTCACTTAATTGTCCACACACTGATGCATGCTCAATGCATTGACGAAAAGAGAAATGATTCGAAAGGCGTTTTTAGTTGTGACTTGAAGGTTGTCTCGCAGAGTTTGATTTGAACAGTTAAGGCATTCAAAAGAATTGGCGCAGCACGAGAAAATGATCTTTTTTGCCATAAAAAAGACAGTTTGAACTTTGGGAATTGTAGTGACCATGCAGGGATGTTTGCTGTGACAAGTTCAGGATATCCAGGAGCTTGATTGGGAGTTTAGGTCTATTTCTATTAGTCAGTGTAAGGCTTTTAGAACAGGAGAGATATGGTTTGAAGAGAAATTATCCTTGCGGCTGTATTCTGAACAGTTTGTTTTGTCAGCCAGCTAGGAGTCCGTTGCAATAATCTAGTCTCGTTAACACTAGACATCTGACTAGAACATGAACACTTTCAGCCGTGATTTATTTTCTTATGTCTCCAATGGAATGGGGATTGTAATAACATGATGTGCTTGTTCTGTCTCCTTGTACGTAGATGGAGAGGTCTGATTTAATCCTCACACCAATGTCTTTCACAAGCTTGGGTGAAGTGACTTGTCCTGAACCGATGGTAATATTCCTTCTTGAATCAGTTTGGTGCTGATTAATGCCAACAAGTAGAACCCACGTTCATGTTCGTCATCGTATCCCAATTGCGTGGACCGATGCGCATGATGTCAATCACTGGATTGTCTGGTCCAGACTCGATTATTGTAGACCGCCGTCATATAGCCAAAATATTGCTGAGTGTGGCGTTAAATACTGAGTCTGAAATTATCCCACTTATCATAACAGCTAATATCGATCTAAACATTTCCGCGCCAATTCAGATGTTGTCTTCACCTTCTTGGCAAACCAGAGGTAGACTTGCTAATTTAAAAAAAATACATCGGAAACCAACCAATTACTCTTCCAGCAGGAATATATCCAATTAAGATCCAAATTTGATTCTAACCGCTCTATTTTACTGATGGGTCCAAGGATTGTGGCAAAACTGCTGATGCCACAGTCGTTGGATCAAAAAGTATATCTTTAAGAATACCAGGGCTATACTGTCAGCACTAGAATATTTTCAGCACCGAAGTATATGTAAGCGGTTTATCATATTCGCCGATTCATGACCATTTATTTATCTTATTTAGACAAAGTTGTAATTGTCTTTCGATAGTGTGCATGTTTTTACCACGACATATGTTAAAATATGGTAAAATCATTCACAAAAAGTGGTCCATGAATTGAATCATTAAAAACCTTTGAAAGACTATTTATTTCACTACTGAACAAGATAACGGATGAAATGCTTCAAGAGTTGATAATGTATATTATCAGGCCCTGAAGCAGTATCATGAGCTTGCCAAAGGGCAGTGTGGAGCTCACGAAAGGAAAATACTACATGGCGACGAAAATATTTGTCAGCCCTTTTTACGTGCCTTCCCAGCTTGTTTGCAATCATTGTTAAATCATGGTTTACGTTTGTTAGGGTTTGTGGAGGACTTCGGAATACATTCATCAGCTATTTGATTATGTTGCTCCCCACCCGCCATGGAGTGTCAACAAGGACAGCGTTGAAGTGGAAACCAACTACAAACACCAGGGCTACAAGGGTGCTATACACCAGTAGAAAGGAAGTATGTGACACAGGTTAACAGTCGGGCTGGTTCCACCCACGACAGTTATTTGATGACAAATAGAACCTCGAGGTCAATAATGCCACATTGGCCCATGAGGCACCGCATTCTGGCACAGGACTCTTGGCAAAATTAATTAAAGCATGACTGTTTAGATTATGTTAAAGAAAATGTCATAGCAATGGTTTTGTAGTGCAACTAATCCATGCACAGGGCATGGCATGACCAGCCGATTGATAGAAACGGCCAATTCTACCACCAGTCAACGTGGTTTGTTGGGCAAAGGAAAACCTGTTCCTGGCTCAAGTGCCTTCAACCACCAGAATCCCGCCCTCCACCGACATGGGCGCAACCCACGGCAAACAGGTTGACCAATTTGGTTGCCTCTTACAACAAGCAATAGATTATAGAGGACATATTCTTGTCTACCCCGGGTCTTCACGAGGGTGATTTGGGTGATACATTGATACAGCCGAAGCTTAAGTTAAACGTGATGGCCAAATTAACTAAGCAGTGATTCAAAAGGGTAACAATGATCATGAGTTTCAATAATACACATAAATGAATGTTTTACCCTGGGTCCTTACTGTAGAATATTTTTAAGGTATTTCAATAAGTCTCTCTTTAAAGGAAACAAATTTATGTTCTTACCAGGTTTGTTTTCTTCCAGCAAATCCAGTCTTCGGTACTCTGTGAATTCTTGGGTTTACCAGACGGAACAGTGTTTGTTGCGGTGCAAAGCTTGCAAACCAGCCCCTTGGAATGGAATCTTATATGACTGCAAGCAGCAAGCTGCAAACAGTTATTGAAGCACTCTAAAATCCCGCATGGCTCTATTTCAACGAGAGAAGTGTGAAGATCACATTGCTGTTCTCGTGCATATTTTCTAAATGTAGTCATATCCGTAACCACATCTATCCTGTACATTGAGACCAACGGCAAGGTAAAACAAAACCAAAACACTTGCGGTGTCATGTTTAACAGTTTGATACCAACACTGTCAGTAGTTGAATGCAAAACAGTCAAGTTACTCTTGCTAAGACTTCTCGTGAATACACCTCTGTGTATTGAATCGAAATTTACGACTATTGTCACGTGGTTTATAAGCTTCTGATTTGACAAGTGAATCTTTATATCCGTGCAGTCGATACAAAAGCAGGGGTGATTTAAAACATCACCATCAACGTTATCAGCATTTATGAATGCACGTAGAGCATTAACGCCCCGTGCACTGATTCATACCCCTCGACAGTTCCCTAATCAGTGGACATGGACTCTGCCATTGGTTGCGAAGCGCCTACTCACCGCGTTCACATACGTGTTATTGAGAAGTAGGAATCAATAATTCACAATGGTGCCAAATGTGAATTGGATGCTATTACGTTTAATTACACATTTAAAGCCATTTGCGTGCAATTGAGAGAGTGTATGGTCTTATCTACTCATTACGAAAGAACGTACGTGAAGACTCTATCTCCATAGTATAACTAAGAAGTCAAGTAGTACATATAAATGTCGGTTATTATAACGATTAAGCACATTAGCGGAATTAAACAGAACAGACAATCAACCATAACACATATGGCGAAAGTGAAGTATTTAAAATTATACATGCCTCATCAGACAGCAATAATTGGGAGTTGAACGACCTAATTTATTAATGTTTAAAAGATATCAATATATGAGCCGATGTGACTATAAACATTAACTCACTCACTCACTCAATATATGAAATATTAATTCTTAATAGGTTTCTTCTTTGTCTTAAACATACATCCTAAGTTAAATGTGCAGCTAAATGTGCTTAGCACCTGTGTTCTACCTTAACCTAATATTTTACAGTCCAAAATGTGGTAACTTCTTATGGACACGACCTTTTACATTCAGTATCACAGCAGATAACGGAACAAAATATGAAATTTATTATAGAATATACAAGATTTGAAGTCGATAGGACTCATTACAAAGCTAAGTATATCCGAGGAGTTCAGTGTTCAAGTGATGGATGCTGTTCATGTGTATATATGTAGAATGCTAAAGACAAAGCGTATTGATACCGTGAACACGTACCGTTTCCGTATAGTTTACATATACACACACATTAGGAATGGTATTATATATGATAAAATCAAATCCATGCAGGCCGAGGAAAACAAAGACTAAAACTAATAATTCTGTCATAATACTAATATTATGTTCTTTATAGCATGACATTCGTGAAAACTGCCAGAAGGCACTACTAAATCTGCCCTAAAGATATCGTACAATTAAATGAGACCCGTGAAGATCCGGGGTAGAAAAGGTCTTCAACAACCCATGCTTGCCGTTAAAAGCGACTAACGGGATCGCTGGCTTGGTTCATGTAGGTCATCGTATCCCAATTGCATGAATCGAGGCTCACGATGCCAATCACTGGATTGTCTGGTCCAGATTCGATTATTTACAGACGCCGCCATATAGCTGGAAAATTGCTGAATGCGGCGTTAAACAACAAACAATTAAATGAAAAATCGTCAATGATGAAAGCATTTAGTTATTTCAATGATTCTATATAGATGACCTTCATGACGTAGATGGCATGTCAAGTTTTATAGCCACTTTCACTGCTGCTAGTTCTACTATGCCATTCATGATTAAGTTTACTATTCAAAGAATAAAAGTAAGCGTTCGTTTGTTGCCTGACGCCGCACATCAGTACTTCTGCCATGCGACGGTGATCTGTCGTCCAAACAAGACAATCAAGTGATGGACCCGACAGAAAATCGAGTGACATGATAGCGCATTTACTGATTTTGTTGAAAATAAAATGCGATGTGTTAATTTTGAATTATATTGAAATGTGTCTGGAAAGCATCAGGGCTACATAGCCACAACGTTCTTTATGCCATGTGTAGGAATATTTCTCGTTTATTCTTGTCCCTTTTCCTTTCCATCGAGACATATTGATTTAAACATATTTTATTCACAATACGTGAGACCCGTGTAGATCCGGGGTAGAATAGGTCTTCAGCAACCAATGCTTGCTGTAAAAGGCGACTATGATTGTCGTAAAAGGCAAGTAACGGGATCGGTTGGTCAGGCTCGCTGACTTAGTTTAAGCATGTCATCAGTCCAAATTGCTCATGATGTCAATCACTGGATTGTCTGGTCCAGACTCGATTATTTACAGACCACCGTCATATAGCTGAGTGCGACGTTAAACAACAAACAAACAAACAAACAAACAAAAAATCATTGGAGAAAAAGTTTGGTGCATGACCCAGCAAAATATATTTTTGCTCAAAATTAAACTCCTTCCTTGGTTATGCAAAACACATATGTGAAACTGAATGTATTAAGACACATATTTAATTTTATAGCCTTGATAAAACATTTGGCTCATTTTTTTTGGTTTGCGAAAACACAAAGGTGTAATTTTTAGCTACTTTTAAGTGCTTTCCAACTAATTGCTTCATTGGAAACTTAACATACAAACAAATATCATTCAAGATCAAAAGATGTTAAATTTGAAACCATGCACAGAATATAAAGTTAAGTAACATCAATTCATGTATGAAGCACATAAACGTAAAGTCATTTTGCAAAAAAGATGAAATTCAAGATGAAATATATCAATGCTTTTACACAATAATAAAATTAAAATGAATATCTAAGTAAACAAGGTTTTTAATTACACAACTATATAAATGTAACGTCTTTCAACAATAATTTTCGAAAGACACTGAAACATTTACAAAATTGAAGCAGCTATATACACATGAGAACATCTTGAAAAATTCAAGATTAATGTTTGCATTCATCAGTAAACAGGTTTTAAATGACACACCAACAAACATATCAATCTATTCACTCAATAAGTTCGAATATGACCTAGAACTATTTACAAAATGTATCACAAATCAACTTTATGTCTTTGAAATTATGTACACGCTTAAATAGAATATTTAGGAGTGATTTATCATAGAGTTACAAATAGCTAGGCTACAACAGAGACAGATGAATAAAAGAAATAAATGCACGTTGATACATTTTTGAGTACAATACAATATCATCTCAATGTCTTTTTTCTATCAAATATATCAACACATCATGACTCGGGTAGAAAAGCTCCCCTTCAAGCCAGAGAGTTTTGCTACTTTCATCATCTTGCATTCTTATATTTGATACCAAAAGACGCTCTGTGATTATTCTCTATTCTAACTTTCTTGTGGGTGCGAAAGACATTTGAGACAAATGGTATGAAAGATATGTGTGATATCGAATTTCATGTCCGTGATAGGCGACGCCATAGTGATGACCTTAGGACAGATTATGACTGACTACCTTCCTGATTGTAATTCATTGATAAGTTACTCGTGCTTCAGTTTTGTAGGGGTCACACTAGGTATGAGTAGTATGAGGTAAGTCGGGTGACGTCATTCAGGACCTTTGTGTAATGCCTTGATACTTTTGGAAACAACTCACGGAAGGATAAATGGTATCTTGCAGCAACTCCTGTAGTAATCTCCACTTAGTGTATAATACGAAGGTTTCCGCAACTCCCATTGGTACATGGTTGTTCTAATTTTCTTTGATGGTGGTAGACAGTGGCCTTACAACAACCAGTTGTGGATTCAGAACAGCCAAGTTCATCGGCGTTTCCCTGTACACTTCACTTGGTAGAGGCTAGTCTTTGTAGGCCCCAAATCGCTGGTTGCCTTTCATGTACATTTTGAAAACATGGAGAATGTCCTTTCAATGCATTGCATTCTGAAAACATTCCTCTGAAATCCCAGACAGATCGGAGAAGTTCAGAAATGTGGATTTGTTGATAATTGTTACGTTCTTTTATACCTTGTTCATACCTTGTTTGAGTTACTTGAGAAGCTCAGTGATCTGACAGTGAAATAAGTTGTTTCATCAAGATTGGAACTGAAATTAACCCATTTCACTCACGTTACGATGTTATGCTTCAAAAGAATAACTTATTTATGATTTAAATAATGAATACATGTTGATTGTTGATTTTGAATAACCATTAATGATATAGGGATTTGGCAGTATTGTTTGCATCCAGTCTCAGATACACAAGAGGGCACAGAAGAGGTCGGAAATCATAAGAAAAATATATTACATTGTAAAGGTAGGCAAGGAGTTCTGGTTTTTATTACCAAATGGACAGACATGATTATTTCTGGAGATATATTTAGATAACTACAACTGGTATTTCAGAGTTTAGCAGGTTGCCCAAAACAAACAATTGTGTCCCAGATGAATGTGAAAGGAAATAAGGGTAAACATTAGTTACTTACCTTGGATTGTCTTGTGAAGGCTGGACAAGGCTGATCCATGTTGTCAATTATGATTGAGGAATACTTTTCTGGGTTGTTTGGGGCTTCAGAGATGTGCCTGTAGTATTTCACTCTTGATAGACTCAGTTTTTCACCACAAGTGAACGTATGGTGCATATGGCGATATGCTGAACGATCAGCATATCATGGCACAGCTATGAAACTCTACAGTCTGAAAGGCACTCGTGAAGAGCAACCTCCTCGTGGTGAGTGCTGGGTAACGCTAATCGCTCTTCCCCCGTGTGGAACCGGGGCAGAATATTTCCACAGCCTCCCATTGCTGGTCGTATGAGGCGACTAAAATGGGCAACCTGTTTGCCGTGGGTTGCGTCCCTGTGTCGGCGGAGGACGGGAGTCTGGTAGTTGAGGGCACTGGTTCCTGGAACTGTGTTCCTTTGCCCAACACACTACTTCGACCCTTACTTCGCCTAGACGGGTGGTAAGATGGGCCCGGTCTTATCAATCGGCTGGTCATGCCAGGCCCTGTGCGTAATATTGTATATGCACACCTGTGTTGTATTTTACTGTATATTTTGGTCTTGGCCATGCATACCTTGTGTATGTTCTCAATTTTGGATTGTATACATTGCCTAGAGTCTTACGCCAGAAGGCGGTGGCTCATGGGCCAATCTGGTACTTTCGACCTCTGAGTTCTGTATGTCTTCAATTTCTTGCCATGGGCCGAACCAGCCTGACATTTTATTTGATAGACAAATACAGCTATTCATGTTGTTCTTACTGGAGTATAACACCTCTGTATCCCTGATGTTTGCATGTTGGAGATCCGGTGCAATAAAACATCGCTCTTTGTAGCACTCCATGGTGGGTGGGGAGCAGGGGTGCTGAATCAATTACTTTCACCATGGCTCACAATCACTCTGGTTCGAACCGCAATGAAAAGAAGAGACGTTTGGAAACTGAGATTTTATCATCTGATGATGATGCTTCTCTCATACCAAATAATAATTCTTGGGCACGTTTTTTGGTAGTTGAATCCAGAAATGAATTACCACTAAAAATAAATCCTTTTGCCATATCTAAAGCCATTGCAGGTATTTGTGGTGAAGTTAAGAATGTTTCACGGCTCCGGGGCGGTTCTCTTTTGGTAGAGTGTGCACGGAGACAGCAAGCTGTCAATCTTTTGAAATGTACTACATTTGCAAACACTGAAGTTGCTGTCTCTGCGCACAGAACGTTGAACTCGAGTCGGGGGATCATCCGCGACAGAGGCCGTTGTCTGGCGGAAATGAATGAAGATGATATTCTTGACGAACTCAAAGATCAACATGTCACTTCAGTGAAACGGTTTACTCGAAAGGACGGAGAAAACATTATCAAAACAAATACTTATTTGTTCACATTTGCACTGTCGACTATACCACAATCAATTAAGGCAGGCTATTTCAACATCGGAGTGGAGGTGTATGTCCCCAATCCACTCCGATGTTACCAGTGTCAGAAGTTTGGGCATGGCTCCAAATCATGCGATCGGCCGATTGTTTGTCACCGTTGTGGTGCAAATCATGACGCCTCAGATTGTACAGCTGACCCCAAATGTGCTAATTGTATGGGTAAACATGTTGCGTCTTCGAAATCCTGTCCTCTTTGGAATCATGAAAAGGAAATCTTAACTGTCAAATGTAAAAACAACATTTCTTTTCAGGAGGCTAAAAAAGTCGTTGCCAGCCGGTCACCTCCATCAGCGCACACCTATGCTGCTGCTGTCTCTCGACCTTCTACCACAAGATCTATAGAATGTCAAACTGACTTGACATGGACACACTCTGAACACCCTGTGCCTATGGTTACAACATCAGAGAGTCAGACCAATGATTCCGATAGTCAATCATGTGACATCTCTTCAGCATCTCAGGTTGTGACTCAGACTATGGCCCCACCTAAACCAACTCCTGAATTACCAGCACCTAACAAACCATCGCCTGAAATGCCCAAAAAACAAAAGAAGAAACAAAACAAGAAAATTTCTACTAAGATCCCTACTCTCAGTGAAACATCTGTAGATGTTCACAATTACTTTGATCCTCTCGAGATGGATGTTACTCCATCTTCCATGAGTGGTGACTCTTCTTCACGTTCACGTGAGCGATCTCCTATAGAACCGCCATGAACCATTCAAATATATTTCAATGGAATTGCAGAGGACTTAGGCATAATTTTCACGAATTGCAATTATTAACAACAGATTTAAGTCCATCAGCAATTTGTTTACAAGAGACGTACCTAAAACATACAGATAAATTTGAATTAAGGCAGTATAGTTCCTTTCATTCTTTTTCTCCCCCGGGTGATAAAGCTACTGGAGGAGCTACTATTTTGGTGCGGCGGGGCGTTGTTCACAGTCCTGTTCCGCTTGACACAAATCTGCAAGCAGTTGCAGTTAGACTTACACTGCATATTGCCTTGACACTTTGCTCCTTATACATTCCACCTTCTTCAAATCTTCAGCGTAATGATCTACAAAAACTATACGATCAGCTCCCAAAGCCCTGTGTTATCATGGGTGATCTAAATGGGCATAATCCTTTATGGGGAAGTGCAATCATTAATCAAAAGGGAAAAGTGATCGAGGATTTTGTTTCCGATAATGATCTCTGCATCTTTAATGATGACTCCGATACGTATTTACACCCTGCTACTGGCACGTATTCATCTCTCGATCTGTCTCTGACAGATTCAGTTTTGTTACACGAATTTTCCTGGTCAGTCCACGATGACCTGTGTGGAAGTGACCATTTCCCCACTGTACTTAAACCCATTAATCCCGCTGATGATCCACCTTCACCTCGATGGAATTTTATGAAGGCTGATTGGACTTTATTTCAGTCTTTATGCAAAGATAAATTGCAACCTACGTATTTTCAGAATGTTACTGACCCGATTCAGTTGTTCTCAGATCAACTGAATACAATTGCTGATGAATCAATTCCTAAGTCCTCCGTCAACCCACGTGTTCGTAAACCATGGTTTGATGACACTTGCAAACAAGCTAGGAAATGTCGTAAGAAGGCGGAGAAATACTTCCGTAAACATCCCACTGTCCATAATTTAAACACTGTCAAAATTTCAAATGCTAAGGCAAGACGTCTATTTAAGCAAAATAAACGTCTGTCCTGGAGAAACTATGTCTCCAAAATAAACACTCGTACCCCTATGTCCAAGGTATGGAACATGATTAAAAAGATCAAAGGCAAGGGATCAAATTCTACAGTTCACCATCTGAAGGATGGCGATACTTTACTAACTGATAAAACTGCTATTGCCAATAGACTTGGGAAAACATTATCTCAACATTCGTCTTCATCTAATTACGTTCCCGAATTTCAAAAATATCAGCTCCAACAGGAAAAGAAAAAAGTAAATTTTACATCTGATAATGGTGAAGATTACAATGAGGTATTTTCACTACATGAGCTTTATACTGCCCTAGGGCAAGCTCATGATACAGCAGCAGGCGCTGATAATATTCATTATCAGCTACTGAAACACTTGCCCGAATCATGCCTTGAAACTTTGTTGACTATTTTCGATGACATTTGGACATCAGGGACGTTTCCACCTTCATGGCATAATGCCATTGTTATACCAATACCAAAACCTGGGCGGGATCATAATGATCCTTCAAATTACCGACCTATCTCTCTAACTAGCTGTGTTTGTAAAACGATGGAACGCATGGTAAATAATCGATTAGTGTGGTACTTGGAAACAAATAATCTTCTTACCAATATACAATGCGGTTTCCGGAAAAACAGAAGTACTATCGATCATTTAGTGCGTTTAGAATCGTTTATTAAAAATTCCATTGTAAATAGACAACATGCTGTATCGATCTTTTTCGATTTAGAAAAAGCATACGATACAACATGGAAACATGGTATTTTAAAAGATCTTCATGATTTTGGATTAAGAGGCCGTTTGCCTCATTTCATATCACAGTTTTTAACAGACAGGCAATTTCAAGTTCGAGTGGGTACAACCCTGTCTGATCATTATAATCAGGATCAGGGTGTCCCACAAGGCAGTATTTTGTCTGTCACTTTATTCAGTATAAAAATTAACAGTTTGTCCAAAGTTTTAAATGATTCAGTTGATGGATCACTTTTTGTGGATGATTTTAATCTATCTTGTCGTGGTAAAAATATGCGCACAATAGAAAGGCAATTACAATTATGTCTTAATAAAATTAACAAGTGGTGTCTAGAAAACGGGTTTAAATTTTCCAAATCAAAAACTAATTGCATACATTTCTGCCGAAAATATAAACCGCATATGGACCCTGAACTATTTCTGAATGGCACCCCTATCAAAGTTGTTAAGGAAGCCAAGTTCTTGGGACTTATTTTTGATCATCACTTAACTTTCCTCCCGCATATTAAATACCTAAAAGCTAAATGCCTGAAGGCACTCGATCTATTGAAAGTTGTTTCTAATTCAAAGTGGGGAGGGGATCAAACAACCCTCTTACACTTATACAGGTCACTCATCCGTTCAAAACTTGATTATGGCTCCATCGTCTATGGTGGAGCCTGTAAAAGCAATTTAAAAAAACTTGATACGATACATCATCAGGGCCTGAGGCTTTGCCTTGGTGCCTTCAGGACGTCTCCAATTCACAGTCTATATGTAGAAGCGGATGAACCTTCTCTTAAACAACGCCGTCTAAAATTATCTTTACAATATGTCACTAAATTATATTCTAATCAGTCCAATCCAGCTTTTAATTGCGTCTTCAATCCTCTTTACCAAGATATTTACAATAAAAAGTCATCTCTTGTTCCACCACTCGGAATCAGAATCCAGTCTGCCTTGTTTGCTTCCAATATTAAACTGCAAGATATAGCTCCAACTCAACTGTTTTCAACACCTCCTTGGCAAATGGTACGGCCAGAGGTTGACCTTACATTAACAAAACTAAAGAAATCAGACACTAACGAATTAATTTACCAACAAGAATACAGTCAATTAAGAACCAATTATGACACTTATAAATCTATCTTTACAGATGGATCCAAGGATGGTGGCGCAGTTGCTAGTGCCACCGTCATTGGATCCAGAACAATATCTTCACGTTTACCTGATAACAGTTCCATCTTCACTGCAGAAGCAAACGCCATTTTTACAGCACTTAAATATATCAGTAATCAAGCTAAACATTAACAATTCATACTGTTTTCAGATTCTCTTTCATGCCTTCAGGCGATTAAAAATATGTCATCCAAACATCCACTTTTAATCGAAATTCTCGAATTATTTAATGATCTTGCTACTGGCCAATATGACATCGTCTTTTGTTGGTTACCAAGCCATGTTGGTATCATTGGTAACACAATGGCCGATGCTGCTGCAAAAGCAGCCCTCAACAAATCTGTGACACCACTTCTGATCCCATACACTGATTTTAAACCCATGATTCGATCTTACATCCGAGATCTTATGCAACAGAAGTGGGACGCCCAAGTAGGTATCAATAAATTACATGAAATTAAACCAAATATCGGTTACACCTACTTGGGCTGTCAGTCCAGATTTGAAGAGGTCATTATGCGACGATGTCGTATTGGCCATTCAAGATATACACATGAGTATCTTTTAAATGGTGAGGATCCTCCGTTTTGCATCCCTTGTGATGAAAGAATCACAGTCAAGCATGTCCTGCTTGATTGTATTGATTTTTCCATCACAAGGGATAAATATTTCAATGTTAAAACAATTAAGGACCTTTTTAATGATGTTAATTCTCGTTTACTGTTATGTTTTTTAAAAGAAATAGAGCTTTTTCATAAATTTTGATGTGCTAACTGTATTGTTTTTAAAATTGGTAGTGCAATTTAATAACTTAGATTGTTAGTGGCTATACCCTCGAGGGGGGTTGAAGTAGCGTAAAATTATTGTCCCCCTAAGAGGGTATGTAAGTCCCATTTCATTCCAGGTATTTTTCTGCATACCAGGCTTTTAAACGTAGTATATTCGTTATTTTAATCTAAGGCTTAACTGATACACTGTCGTCAGTGACTGAAGGGATGATATAAATCCTGCCGGGGTCCGTGCAGGAAGCTAAGGTACTGTAAGTCCCCATGGTCCCCAGTATGGTGATCTCCTTTCAGTGGCTGACGATTTCTAGCCCATTTTTATATTGTGATGTTCATTACTGCTTACTGTTTTTATTATTCACAACTAGTTTTAAATCAAGTCTGTGATATTCTAGTTATTCTACTGTCCTTCGTCGACAGGTTTTTATTTCGTATAATTATGTGTATTATTAATGTACTTCTCGTCACGATATGGCTGAAATACTGCCGATGTGACGTTAAATCTTACCTCACTCACTCACTACAGTCTGAAGCACTGGCCCCCTTCATATGTTAGAACTTATATTATATCATAACAGCAGCAAAGGCAATTACCCATGTTTTGTGTGACCTTGCTTAAAACATCAACGATATTTTAAAATAATCACATCATATTTTGTTGGTGTTTCAACAATATATTTTTGTGAGTGAGTGAGTTAAAAGTTAAAATCGTATCGGCATTAGTTCATCCATTCAGCGACATATAAATTTTTAATTATGCCTTTGGAAATTGAGGTGTGGCTTTAGCACTTCTTTCCAGTCTTTCTTCCCGAGGCATGAGCGTTAACTATAAAAGTCCAGTTTCCACCCTTGCCGAACTAGGCTGGTATTATGGAGTTACATTTTGGCTGGACTAACGAGTCTATGCATAGTCCAATCAAAATCGCGCACCGAAATCGAAATCCGGTTCGTAAACTGTAGAGCGGATTTCGGTCGATTGCCGGATTTATAAAGCATGTGCACCGCCAACTCGTTGTCAGGAGATATTTTCCAAATCTTATCATGTTTTTAATCAAGGTGCTCACGTGACTTGATGCATTTCGCGATGTAAGATGTATTGTTTTTTTATCACAATATAGATTTTGATTATCGATCAGATCGTACTGACTTGGCGCCACCATTTTGTGTGAAGCAAACGCATGTGATACGAGAGGTGGAATCTGATTGGTCCATAGGAGAGTATTTATAGTCACATCGGCAATATTTCAGCCATATCGGGTCAATAGGAGAGGCTTAGAAGGGACATAACTGGTAATAGCCACTGGCGGCGGCGCTACGATCGAGCCCAGTAATTCCAGCCAAGTTCGGCAAGGGTGGAAACTGGACTTTTGAAGTCAGTTAACTCTCTTGCCTCGGGAAGATGTTTAATGGCTGGCTTAGCATTGCCGTCTGGAAGTCAACACAATCTTTGCACTGTGTGAAGTCTTTACACTGCGCTGATAATATAATAATCTTTTAACTATATGGAAAGGGTTTTGTCAATCTAATGAAAATCAAATCTTAGTTCTCGCTACCGCTAAACAAAGGTCTGAGGACATCCCATAACGGGTCACGTCAGACCGACCTTGCTCGAACTTTGACCGACCAATGAAATGACTGACAAGAAGTCCCCATTTGCCAATCAGAAGGCAGCTTTCTCGTGCGTTACGGCACTAATTTCAAATTGGCGACGATGCTTCGAAACATATTTTGACAAATTCTCGATTAAAAATTTGAAACCTGAACAAAAAAACATTCTGGAATGGCTAATAGATGGTCTAGATTGTATGGATTCAGTCGTTAAGAATGTAACTATCGTTCGGAGTACCCCGCGTTAAAGTTTTCGAGGTTGCAAGATTAGAAATCACATTCCGACTGTCTCTTTCATGATCTGGTAAGCGACGCACTCATTGGTCGGATAAAAGGTCGTTCTGACGTGACCCCTTATGGGATGTCCTCAGATCTTTGTTTAGCGGTAGCGAGAACTTAAATCTGATTTTAATGAGATTGGGGTTTTGTCGCTTTATTTGCATGAGGTAATATACACATACTAGTTACACATGTGTTTACAGCAATATATCAATATCTTTTTGTCATATGTTTGTTTGTTGTTTAACGCCGCACTTAGCAATATTCCGGCTATAGGATGGAGGTCTGTTAGTAATCGAGTATGGACCAGACAATCCTTTGATTGCAAACATGAGCATCGATCAACGCAATTTGGATCGATGACATGCATCAACCAAGTCAACGAGTCAATTTACGTCAAGTATAGCCGCCTTTTACGGCCATCATGTATTGCTGAAGACCTATTCTAACACGGATCTCCACGGGCCCTTTTTGTCACACAATATATCCTTTTCTGTGTTGGTGATATTTGTTAGTGGACAGTTTAATGAGTCTCCATGTCTACAGAATAAGATTTTCCGGATGGCACTTGAAATGATGGGTCACAGCAGAAAACAACAACCATGGTCCTACCTTTGGTATTGCCACATGGTGAAAGTGTTGTGTCTACATTTCAAGAAATCTGTTGTATCGCAAACATATTGAACTCTTCTTGGTATTCTTACCAGATCGCACGTTTCGTCAGTGTTGAAGGCAGCTGAACTTGTATCCTGAGTGGCATTGGGTGTCCAAATCTGTTTGTAGATAATTGCCATATCAGGTAATTCGTCGACTTTCATCACAGCAAGAGCTACACGACATTACAGTTCTCCCTAAATGATTCAGCTTCATTATCCAGTGTATTGTATCCAAATTCTATAATCACAAATACCCTGAACCAATTTCCAACCATTGCTGCGATTTCAATCAAGTTAAACTGACACAACCTTGAAATAAACATCCAATCAAATACCTTGTTCTTTCGTGATTTAAACAAGCAGCGAAATCGTTTTGCTGAATACCATACACAGTGCAACTGAGAACATGCGACACCATAAAATGCCTAAACACTCGGGCAATATTTCTGGTTAAACGCTCATTGAAAAAGGTCTTCTGATTTCATTAAAGGCAACGAGTGCTAGTTGATTTCAAACTCATTTTTGATTTTGACGTCACTTCCAAAAGTGGATAACGAATGTGTCCAGGGTATTTATCCAGTTAAAATGGAGGTATAATACACTGGATAAAGGAGGCTGTGTACTAATGAGTGAGTAACAACAAACGATAATGTATCTTAAGCCAAAAGGGTCCATCAATACGTAATAGTGATCGTGTGCCACTGATAATGGTTAATGAAAAAAGAAACAGGATCACATCTGATATACCTCATGTATCAGCCGGGGGCACGGGTGGCCCAGTCGTCTGAGGCGCCGCGATTCGCTGTGCAGTTTCGTCCCTCGGGCACGCCAGAAACCTTTGATTGCTGGTTCGATTCCCGGTTCGCCCCCATTATGTTTGTAGGTTTTTCAGCACAATACCCGTGATCGTGGGTTTCTCCGAAGTGGTAGACGTCTGAAACCTGCGTCACTTCGGGGTTTCCTCCCACATTAAGCTGACACGCCGCGATATAACTGGAATAATGTTCAAAGCGGCGTTAAACCAACTTCACTCACCCATTTTTAGTTGGCAACATCTAATGTTAAGGTAAAATTGCTCCACACTGAACACACACTATGTTTATATCATTAACCCAACAAAACGTGAACATGCAAAGAAAATCACGAAATCGCACAAATCCAATTCAATAGACGCATTTATGATAATAGCTAAACATCTTAAATAATATTCATAAATATTGAATAGCATATTATTGATTCTATTTTGTGATTAAGGTAATTAGAGTCTCGAAAGGGAACACTTACTTGCGACTGGTTTTCTTTTCCGCTTGGGGCTGGCAACAGGGGTGATCCTCTCATTTGTGCTCTCCTCATCTACAAAGATCTCAGATACAATGAGGTGGATATTATTTTCAAAATTCAGCTTATTGTGAATACATATAGGTCAAATAAACATGCGAACAGAAAGTGACGAATAATAAGTTCTCTTCTTTTAGAGCCACGTTGCTCAGAAATGGAGGGGGATTTATTTTATCACTCTAACAGGTTCACTCCCAATGGTCAGACATCCTATTTGTCAAGTGTGATCAGTGTAACTGTCTGGTCTTACCTACTAATTACTGAGCAACCCCGACCTGTGGGCAGGGTAAGCTACGCCAATTCGTTATGGGATACAGATTAACCAGAGTAGATTTCTCAATGACTTATAATTTTAGAGTGAGTGAGTGAGTATGGTTTTACGCAGCTTTTAGCAATATTCCAGCAATATCACGGCTGGGGACACCGGGAATGGGCTTCACACATTGTACCCATGTCGGGAATCGAACCCGGGTCTTCGGCATGATGAACGAACGCTTTAACCACTAGGCTACCCGACCGCCGCTAGAATTTTGGAAACTCAGTGAAGATTTCTAACAACATACTGAAACTCATTGAAAACGCAGGAAAACTCAGGAAAAGTGAAATTGACGCTAAACCAAATTTATATGGTGCTGGCTGTGTACTACAATCACATTCAGACGACTTAGTACCACATAAGTAATGACAAATGTCACTGGAAAGACAACGATTTTAATGTAGAGGAAATGGAACACACAAAGGGTCCAAAGACAAAGTCAGTACCGGTTATGACCGCCCCTGGGTGCGAACTCTCTAATGTTGGAAATTTGATGTTGACGTGCAATGCGCTGTCCCAAGTAGTCCCAATAGTGATCGATTTGCACTAATGCAGGCCATGGCGTGACAGGTAGGTTATTCTGTATCAGGTAGTCGATAGAAGCACGTATGTGCTCTCGCGTTGTCCTGTATGCAGCTCTTCGTGTTGACGGAAACTGGGGACAACGTAAAATTACGTCTTAAAATGGCGTCCCTTTAGTAAACTGCATTCACACGACTTATGCATACATGGAGCTGTGCTCTGTGCCGAAAACAGATACCGCCTCAAACCATCACACTTCCGCCGCCCAATCGATCAGTCTGCAATCATCGCGATAACATTCACCACGGCGACGCCATACCCGTAAAACTCCGTCAGCGTTCCTGAGGTGAAATCCGGACTTGTCAGAGAAGAGAATGCAATGCCAACGTTGGAGAAACCGTTGTCTCTGCCTCAGTGACCATTGTATACGTGCATTTCGGTGTCTTAGGGTCAGAATCCGGTCACGTAAGGACGACGGGCACGTAAACCAGCGGCGCGAAGTCGCAGGCGTACACTATCGGCGCTGGTAACTCCTCGTCGACCTACGATGGTAGCTGCTGTTTTGGACGCCGGCAGAGTTCGATCATGTAAGGCCTTCATAATCTGTCGGCCTTACCTGGTAGTTGTCACACGTAGTTTCCCTGGACGTGGTCGGTCTCTGGTACGTCCCGTCCTCTGAAATAGCTAGTTCTGTCTTGTGATGGTACTGTGGTGACATCTAATACTTGCTGATATGGCCCTTGAATTCATGCCAACTTTAATCATGGCAATGTTCCATGGTTCCCGTTCCTCTGGTGTCAATCTCGGCATTGCGTCCTCAGTGTCATTCCGCGGCTACAGCTATTAAGCGGCTTGTCTTTGAATGCCATCCCTTTATACCCCATTTCTGCACGCAAAAGTCATGACATATAGCATTTTTCGTGCCTTGCACGTGTAAAAACGTGTTTTTGAGTTTTGTTCTCTCTTGCGTTTTGGTGACGGCTCACAACGGCTATTAAACCTGACAACAGTTTTGGAGCGTCCTTAACTCCTAACCATTGGGTATTTGCGTTGTTCTGTTCCAACTATCATGATATTTTCATGGATTCATGATTCACTCCTTTGTCAACAATGCCACGCCTAAATCAAATTCTGAGAAATCAGGATATCGGACGTTTGGAAGCTGGAAAGTCTGTCCAAAATGTTGGCCGTCATTTCAACGTTAACATAACAACAATTTACCGTCTCCTGCATCGATACAATGCTACACAGACCACAGATAACCTTCCTCGGAGCGGTCGTCCTAGGCTCACCACACCTCGACAAGATCGGCAGATTACCCTTCAACACCTGCGACATCCTTTCCTAACTGCAAGTGAAAGTGCTCGACAGACGATAGGATCACATAATCGACACATTAGCCGGGACACTGTGATCCGACGTCTACGTTCTAACAACCTCAGATGTCGCCAAACAACACGTCGTCCTGTTCTCCAACCACGCCATCGACAAGCACGACTTTAGTTGGCACAGGGTCATCGCAATTGGCGTCATCGTGAGTGGAGGTGTGTCATCTTCTCTGATGAAAGTCGCTCTTGTGTCTCCCATGCAGACGGAAGAGTCAGAATTTGGCGGCGTCGAGGTGATCGTTTCGCTGACAGAAACGTTGTGGAAAGGGATCCATGGGGTGGACCTAGCCTCATGATATGGGCAGGGATTGGACTTGATCCAAGACTTGGACCCATTTGCTTTCTGAATGTTGGTCAAGGTCGGGGACACGGTGTCACTGCTCAGCGGTATATCGACCAAGTGATCAGACCCCACGTTGTTCCATTTTTTGCACAACATCAACAACACATTTTCCAGCAGGACAATGCTTGTCCCCATGTTGCCAGAGCAACCATGGCCTTTCTGCAACAACACAACATCCGTGTTCTACCGTGGCCAGCCCTCGTCCCTGATCTGAACCCCATCGAACACTTGTGGGAACCCTTTAATGTTTCGGTCCAAACATTTCTTTTGTAGCTCACTCAGCATAGATAAATGCTACTGGGGTTACCATGAAACTTTATATAATCATTCCACCAGCTGCAAAACCGGCCCAGTTCAAGTAGATGTAAAATGTCAATGAAAAAGGACAACCAGTCTCGGACCCGTGAAGATTCCGGGGTAGAATAGGCCTTCAGCAACCCATGCTTGCCGTAAAAGGCGACTATGCTTGTCGTAAAAGGCGACTAACGGGATTGGGTGGTCAGGCTCGCTGACTTGGTTCATGTATGTCATCGATCCCAATTGCGTGGATCGATGCTCATGATATTAATCACTGGATTGTCTGGTCCAGACTCCATTATTTACAGACCGCCATCATATAGCTGGTATATTGCTGAGTGTTTCGTTAAACAACAAAGAAAACAAACAACAACCAGTCTCGATTATCTACCGAAACAGATTCGTTGAAGGCCAAATGGTGGTGAGAATTTTGTGAATTTATCACTAACAAAATGAGGACACCTGTTTGATAACACCAGTGACGTCATCGAGCCTGACCACCCGATCCAAAATGACATTAGTCACGTCCAACATCAAGCATAGGTTCATTAGGATCAATTGTAACCTGAAGAACTGAGACCCATGAAGAATCGGTCCAGAAAACGTCTTCAGCAGACCATGCTTAAACCCATTGTAAAAGGCGACTGTGATTGTCGTAAGAGGCGACTAACGGGATCGGGTGGTCAGGCTTGCTGACTTGGTTGATGCGAGGATCGATGTTCATGATATCAATCACAGGATAGTCTGGTTCAAACTCGATTATTTACAGACCGCGTCATTGAGCTGGAATATTTCTTAAGGCGGCGTAACACAACAAACAATCATACCAAAAGACGTTAAACATTGTTACTTGTTGTTACCCTGCCCTGATAAAACAAGTGCACACACACACACGCACACACACACACACACACACTGTCTCGCCTAACCTATTGTAACGATGAAGGCAATGTTTTAAATAATTTTAATATTTCAAATTTTATCGACATGATCCATATACAAACGCGAAGCATAGATTATTATCATAATCATAACAGACAAGCTGAATGTTTGCCATCACGATCGAGCAAATATTACTCAGAGTACGTAGCGCCTACCTTGTTTAAGTTCAGCACTGATAAGACGAGGAACCCATCTGTTCTGTTTACAAGGTTGGCCTGGGGACAGATAAGCAACATATAGACACAATCAAGCCTGATCTTATATCAGTTTACCCTGAAAAGCGTGTCTTAGAATGTACTGCCTTAAATGCACTGTTGTCAAGACTGAGACAATTGAACAACCTGGCTCGAGGTGCGGCCATTTTGTCCCAGGTCAAAATGTGACCGCCTGGCCTTGACTTATATGTATAGTCAACCAAAACTGGACACAGTCTATGTGCTATCTTGCAGTCTCTGATTATCAACAGGATCAGTCTGACCAAACCCAGATCTAGAGTTTTACTGTATGTCACAACAGAGAAATCCCTGTGAGTATGACAGGTTTGTTTTTGCACAATCAGTTAAACAGCATAATGTTTTACGCCAGTTTTACCAATATTTCAGCATCATTATAATGGGGGATAGAATGAACGGGCGTCACACATTCCAGGCATGAGCAGAATTAACCTCTACTATACTGGTGACAGTAAGCTATCCCCTCCCTAATTTGACTTCTACTACTACTTCTTCAGTGTCTCCGAAAACGCAATCTCATCGCGCTTCCTGTAGATACTAATCTCCGACCATTTTGATGAAGGGTAAGATAGGACACAGTTATGGTTTATGGAAAGTTGTGATGTTCATGGTAAGAGGTGGTGGATTGTCCTTTCATCCTCATTTTTGTGACAGGGGGAAATTGTTCTTACCGACCGACATTTTCATTTTACATCAATTATTTTTCGTTTTATACCTGGTCTTCTACAACCCAGCTTGTCGTTAGTGGCGACTAACGGGATCGCGTGGTCAGGCTCGCTGACTTGGTTGATGCATGTCATCGTATCCCAATTTCGTAGATCTATGCTCATGATGTAAGTCACTGAATTGTTTGGTCCTGACTCAGTTATTTACAGACCGACGTCTTTTTGATGGAGTATTGCTGAGTGCGGCGTTAAACAAACAAACAACAAAGGGTCTCTACTTTTATTTCTATTTTTATTGATCTCATCGTGCAGATCACCTCCTTTTAGGTACTTGTAGAACATATGTCAATATATTAGAAGTATCCTTTGTAAAATAAAATACTAAAGGGCAAAAGAAAGTATACCGATTTATTTTTTTATGAAATTGAAAGTTGTATGTTGAATTTGATTATGTCAATTTAACCATCACTGATTCCTACAACCGTTAGTAAAAAGTAATCTGTGCTAGGTAATATGTGTATACTCTTCTAAAAAAGAAAGGCACAGGTAGATTTTTAGTAAATATAGTGTACCTAATAAAGTCGATATATTTGATTTAATATTATAGAAAATGTGGAGCTCGATAGTCACATGTTCTCGTTGTACAAAGACATTGAAAACTGTTCATTGTCATGTCACATAAGGCCACAAGGTTGCGCTGAACTCAGTATCTCGTGTGACCGCCCCGGGCAGTAATCACGGCTCTGCATCTGCTCGGTACGGACTGGATAAGTGTACGAATTCTGTGCCATTCTACTCGTAACGCATTGGCCAGTTGTGGGAGTGTCTGTGGCGTGTTCTGACGTTGACGTACACGTCGATCGAGTTCATCCCAGAGGTTTTCCATGGGTTGAGATCTCGACGACCAGGGCAAAACGTTCATGTTGGCATTATGAAGATAGTCTACCGTGACACGAGCTGTGTGCGGTGGAGCGTTGTCCTGTTGAAACAGCTCCCTCTGGCGGTCAATGATTCGAAGAAGGTGAGGTTGAAGAATTTGATTCATGTATCGATTAGGCACTCGTGAAGAGCAACCTCCTCGTGGTGAGTGCTGGGTAGCGCTAATAGCTCTTCCCCCGTGTGGAACCGGGGTAGAATATTTCCACAGCACCCCATTGCTGGTCGTAAGAGGCGACCAAAGTGGGCAGCCCGTTTGCCGTGGGTTGCGTCCCTGTGTCGGCGGAGGACGGGAGTCTGGTAGTTGAGGGCACTGGTTCCTGGAACTGTGTTCCTTTGCCCAACACACTACTTCGACCCTTACTTCGCCTAGACGGGTGGTAAGATGGGCCCGGTCTTATCAATCGGCTGGTCATGCCAGGCCCTGTGCGTAATATTGTATATGCACACGTGTGTTGTATTTTAATGTATATTTTGGCCTTGGCCGTCCATAACTTGTGTATATTCTAACTTTTGGATTGAATACATTGCCTAGAGTCTTACGCCAGAAGGCGGTGGCTCATGGGCCAATCTGGTACTTTCGACCTCTGAGTTCTGTATGTCTTCAATTTCTTGTCATGGGCCGGACCAGCCTGGCATTTTATTTGTTAGACAAATGCAGCTATTCATGTTGTTTTTACTGGAGTATAACACCTCTGTATCCCTGATGTTTGCATGTTGGAGATCCGGTGCAGGAAAACATCGCTCTTTGTAGCACTCCATGGTGGGTGGGGAGCAGGGGTGCTGAATCAATTACTTTCATCATGGCACACAATCATTCTGGTTCAAACCGCACTGACAAGAAGAGACGTCTGGAAGCTGAGATTTTCTCATCTGACGACGATGCTTCTATTTCACGAACTTCAAATTCTTGGGCTCGGTTTATCGTAGTGGAATCACATAATCAACTACCTTTGAAAATCAATCCCTTTGCAATATCTAAAGCCATTGAAGGTATCTGTGGTGAGGTGAAGAATGTTTCACGGCTCCGGAGCGGCTCTCTTTTGGTGGAGTGTGCACGGAGACAGCAGGCTATTAATCTTTTAAAATGTACTAGCTTTGCTAACACAGAAGTTGTTGTTTCTGAACACAGAACGTTGAATTCGAGTCGAGGGATCATCCGCGACAGAGCTCGTTGCCTGGCTGAAATGTCAGAAGATGACATTTTGGAAGAACTTAAATCACAGAATGTCACATCAGTGAAACGTTTCAATAGAAAAGATGGTGAAAATTTCATTCCAACAAATACTTATTTGTTCTCCTTTTCTCTTTCCACAATTCCACAATCTATTAAGGCAGGCTATTTTAACATCGGAGTGGAGGTGTATGTCCCCAATCCACTCCGGTGTTACAAATGTCAGAAGTTTGGGCACGGCTCAAAATCATGTGATCGTCCGACTGTTTGCCACCGTTGTGGTGGAAATCATGATGGTTCAGGCTGTACAGCAGACCTGAAATGTACAAATTGTAAGGGTCAACATGTAGCGTCATCAAAATCCTGTCCTTTTTGGACGCGTGAAAAAGACATTTTGACAATCAAATGTCAAAACAACGTCAGTTACTTTGATGCGAAAAAACTCTATGATAGCCGGACACCTTCATCCAAACACTCTTATGCTGCTGCTGCTGCTGTCTCTCGCCCTTCAACCAGTAGATCTATAGAATGTCAGACAGACTTGACGTGGACACATTCTGAACACCCGCTGCCTCTGACAACATCATGTGACAGTCAAACAACTCATTCTGTCAGCCCAGGTGAAATGTCTTCAGATTCTATCATTGTGACTCAGGTTGTGGCCCCATCTACACCCACTCCTGATATACCAGCTACCAACAAACCATCAACTGAAATGCCCAAAAAACAAAAGAAGAAACAAAACAAGAAAATTTCTACAAAGATCCCTACTCTCACTGAAACATCTGTAGATGTTCACAATTACTTTGAGCCTCTTGAGATGGATGTCACCCCATCTTCACACCACAACAGTGGTGACTCCTCTTCACGTTTACGTGAACGATCTCCGGTAGAACCACCATGAATCATTCGAATCTAATTCAATGGAATTGCCGAGGACTTAGGCACAATTTTAACGAACTGCAATTATTATCAACTGATATTTGTCCATCAGCAATTTCTTTACAAGAAACGTACCTTAAAACAACCGACAAATTTGATTTAAGGCAGTATAGTTCGTATCATTCCTTCTCTCCTCCGGGAGATAAAGCTACTGGAGGAGCTTCTATTTTGGTGCGGCGGGGCGTTGTTCACAGTCCTGTTCCGCTTGACACGAATATGCAAGCTGTTGCAGTTAGACTTACACTGCATATTGCCTTCACACTTTGCTCCTTATACATTCCTCCATCCTCAAATCTTCAGCGTAATGATCTCCAAAAATTGTACGACCAGCTCCCAAAGCCCTGTCTCATCATGGGTGATCTAAATGGTCATAATCCTTTATGGGGATGTTCAACCATTAATCAAAAGGGTAAAGTCATCGAGGATTTTGTTTCTGATAATGACCTCTGCATCTTTAACGATGACTCGGACACCTACTTACACCCTGCAACTGGTACGTATTCATCATTAGATCTGTCTTTGACGGATTCAGTGTTGTTGAATGAATTCTCATGGTCCGTCCATGATGACCTATGTGGAAGTGACCATTTCCCCACGGTGCTTAAACCAATTAATCCTGCTGATGATCCACCTTCACCTCGATGGAATTTTGTGAAGGCTGATTGGCTTTTATTTCAATCTTTATGCAAAGATAAATTACAACCTACGTCTTTTCAGAATGTTACTGACCCGATTCAGATGTTCTCAGATCTACTGAATGAAATTGCTGATGAATCAATACCTAAGTCCTCGATCAACCCACGTGTTCGTAAACCGTGGTTTGATGACACTTGCAAACAAGCTAGGAAATGTCGTAAGAAGGCGGAGAAGTACTTCCGTAAACATCCCACTGTCCATAATTTAAATATTGTAAAAATTTCAAATGCCAAGGCAAGACGTCTATTTAAGCAAAATAAACGTCAATCCTGGCGGACTTATGTCTCCAAAATTAACTCTCGTACCCCTATGTCCAAGGTATGGAACATGATTAAAAAGATCAAAGGCAAGGGATCACATTCTACAGTTAACCATCTGAAGGATGGCGATACTTTGTTAACTGATAAATCTGCCATTGCCAATAGCATTGGTGAAACTTTATCTCATCATTCTTCTTCATCTAATTACGCTCCTGAATTTCAAAAATATCAGCTTCAACAGGAAAAGAAAAAAGTAAATTTTACATCTGATAATGGTGAAGATTACAATGAGGTATTTTCACTACATGAGCTACATACTGCCTTAGGGCAAGCTCATGATACAGCAGCAGGCGCTGATAATATTCATTATCAGCTACTGAAACACTTGCCAGAATCATGCCTTGAAACTTTGTTGACTATATTCGATGACATTTGGACATCAGGGACGTTTCCACCTTCATGGCATAATGCCATTGTTATACCAATACCCAAACCTGGGCGGGATCATTCTGATCCATCAAATTACCGCCCTATCTCTTTAACTAGCTGTGTTTGTAAAACGATGGAACGCATCGTAAATAATCGATTAGTGTGGTACTTGGAAACAAATAATCTTCTTACCAATATACAGTGTGGTTTCCGGAAGAACAGAAGTACTATCGATCATTTAGTGCGTTTAGAATCGTTCATTAAAAATTCCATTGTAAATAGACAACATGCTGTATCGATCTTTTTCGATTTAGAAAAAGCTTACGATACAACATGGAAACATGGTATTTTAAAAGATCTTCATGATTTTGGATTAAGAGGCCGTCTGCCTCATTTTATATCACAGTTTTTAACAGACAGGCAATTTCAAGTCCGCGTGGGTTCTACCCTGTCTGATCATTATAATCAGGATCAGGGTGTCCCACAAGGCAGCATTTTGTCTGTCACTTTATTCAGTATAAAAATTAACAGTTTGTCAAAAGTTTTAAATGATTCAGTTGATGGATCACTTTTTGTGGATGATTTTAATCTATCTTGTCGGGGTAAAAATATGCACACAATTGAAAGGCAATTACAATTATGTCTTAATAAAATTAACAAGTGGTGTCTAGAAAACGGGTTTAAATTTTCTAAATCAAAAACTAATTGCATACATTTCTGCCGAAAATATAAACCGCATAAGGACCCTGAACTATTTCTGAATGGCACTCCTATCAAAGTTGTTAAGGAAGCCAAGTTCTTGGGACTTATTTTTGATCATCACTTAACTTTTCTCCCGCATATTAAATACCTTAAAGCTAAATGCCTGAAGGCACTCGATCTATTAAAAGTTGTTTCTAATTCAAAGTGGGGAGGGGATCAAACAACCCTCTTACACTTGTACAGGTCACTAATTCGTTCCAAACTTGATTATGGCTCCATCATCTATGGTGGAGCCTGCAAAAGTAATTTACAAAAACTAGATACGATACATCATCAGGGTCTGAGGCTTTGTCTTGGAGCTTTTAGAACGTCTCCAATTCACAGTCTCTATATAGAAGCAGATGAGCCTTCTCTCAAACAACGCCGTCTAAAATTATCTTTACAATATGTCACTAAATTATATTCTAATCAGTCCAATCCAGCTTTTAATTGCGTCTTCAATCCTCTTTACCAAGATATTTACAATAAAAAGTCTTCTCTTGTTCCACCACTCGGAATCAGAATCCAGTCTGCCTTGTTTGCTTCCAATATTAAACTCCAAGATATAGCTCCTACTCAACTGTTTTCAACACCTCCTTGGCAAATGGTACGGCCAGAGGTTGACCTTACATTAACAAAATTAAAGAAATCAGATACTAACCAATTAATTTACCAACAAGAATACCACCAACTTAGAAACAATTATGACACTTTTAAATCTATATTTACAGATGGATCCAAGGATGGTGGCGCAGTTGCTAGTGCCACTGTCATTGGATCCAGAACAATATCTTCACGTTTACCTGATAACAGTTCCATATTCACTGCAGAAGCAAACGCCATTTTTACAGCACTTAAATATGTCAGTCGTCAATCTAAACATAAAGAATTCATTATTTTTTCTGATTCACTTTCATGCCTTCAGGCGATTAAAAATATGTCACCCAAACATCCACTTTTAATCCAGATTCTCGAATTAATTAATAATCTTGCGACTGGCCAGTACGACATCGTCTTTTGTTGGTTACCTAGCCACGTTGGAATTATTGGTAACACAATGGCCGATGCTGCTGCTAAAGCAGCACTCAACAAATCTGTGACACCACTTCTGATCCCATACACTGATTTTAAACCCATGATTCGATCTTACATCCGAGATCTTATGCAACAGAAGTGGGACGCCCAAGTAGGTATCAATAAATTACATGAAATTAAACCAAATATCGGTTACACCTACTTGGGCTGTCAGTCCAGATTTGAAGAGGTCATTATGCGACGATGTCGTATTGGCCATTCAAGATATACACATGAGTATCTTTTAAATGGTGAGGATCCTCCGTTTTGCATCCCTTGTGATGAAAGAATCACGGTCAAGCATGTCCTGCTTGACTGTATTGATTTTTCCATCACAAGGGATAAATATTTCAGTGTCAAAACAGTTAAGGACCTTTTTAATGATGTTAATTCTCATTTAATATTACGTTTTTTAAAAGAAATAGAACTTGTACATAAATTTTGACGTGCTTAATGTATTATTTTATAAATTGGTAGTGCTAATAAATAACTTAGATTGTGAGTGGCTGTACCCTCGAGGGGGGTTGAAGTAGCGTAAAATTATTGTCCCCCTAAGAGGGTATGTAAGTCCCAAACCATTCGTAGTATTTTTATGCATACCAGACTTTTAAATCGTAGTATATTTGTTAGTTTTATTCAATGGCTAAACTTGCATATAATCGCCAGTGACTGAAGGGATGGTGTAAATCCTGCCAGGGTCCATGCAGGAAGCAAAGGTACCGTAAGTCCCCATGGTCCCTGGTGTGGTGATCTCCCTTTAGTTACTGACGATCTCTAGCCCATTTTTATATTGTTTTGTTCCTTAATACTTAATTCTTTTAATTGTTCCGCAACTAGTTTTAAAATCTTATCTGTGATATTCTAGTTCTCATACTGTCCTTCGATGACAGATTTTTATAAAGTTTAAATATATGTATAATTCATGTCTAATTTCTCGTCACGATATGGCTGAAATATTGCCGATGTGACGTAAAGCATTACATCACTCACTCACTCATGTATCGATTAGCTGTAAATGTCCCTGAACCACAACCAAGTTAGATCTCCTGGGATAGGATATGGCCCCTAATGACACTAACGCCACCGAAATTGTCGAATTCACGTAAACGATGTGGGACAAGACGCTCATTTCGACGACGATATTAAACGCGTCGTCTTCATCTCGCCGGTGAAAAAGAAATCGTGATTCATATCGCTAGACCACACTCGTCTCCAGTTTCTCAAATTCCAAGGATGTAAGGTATGGCATCAACGCAAGCGTCGCTGTCGATGGATCTGTTGCAAAACAGGGATGATAACTGGTCTTCTGGATCGAATTCCAGTCTCGCGAAGATGGATCCTGACAGTCTAGTCCGATATCCTCCCCAAACCAGTCTCAGTAGCTGTGGCATTGCGATGACGTATGTAGCGATCCCGTGCAGGGGTGGTAACTCTTGGACGGCCGGTTCTCGGACGCCCTGCATTTAGAATTGAACTGTGTGTATCGGTCACAAAGGTGGCAAATGGTGCTGTGGTAGACGGTAAAGTGGCGTGCAACAGAAGACTGCGATTCCCCTCTTTAATTTGGATATTTCCTATGGCGATATTCCGATCGGCAGCCCTGAGTCTCGCCAATTTCGAAACTTGAAAAATGTTAACAATTGAATGACAATTTATTGGCTTATGCTTTCCTTTTTATAGCCACTACCACGAGTTACGAATGCCATAACTTGCACGTGCATTTTGCTTTACTGTTTTCAATTTCTTCCATGATATTTTTTTACAAGCGTGAAAACAATGCCGTTTAAGACATTGCAAATAGACAATGGCTGCGTTTTGACGCACGGTTTGTCGAATATCATATCGTTTTCCAATAACATATATCCAATTCATATACCGTTTTTTTGTGTGTAGTCAGGTTCATTGAACTCCATACTACCTGTGCGTTTCTTTTTTTTGAGTGAGTGAGTGAGTGAGTTAATATTTAAAGTCACTCTTTTTTTCTTTTTTTTTTTTTTTTTTTTTTTTGAAGAGTGTAAAAATAAATTGGTTGAATGAAATGGATTTGCAGGCACATGATCCCTACCTTGTTTGAAATGTAAAGTTAGGCCGAAAATCGCAAAGTAATTCAACTTTAAACGTAAAATGTCTAAGGTTTCCATCAGCAGTTGTGTAGTATGCGGAACTCCTTTTGTAATTTTTAAACGTTTTAAATTAAATCATATTTTATAAATAAACAAAAAACAAGTAAAAGTATTCTGACTAATTAAGCACCAGTACAGTTTACGTTTTTACTATAATATCGCTTACTGAAGATAGTTTTAATTGAATATATGATTAATTAACTGAGAGGTACAGATCCCTTAATTTGTCCCTCAGTTTATATAATTTGGACTGTTGGATATCGCCACCAAGGAGGAAAAGGCTGGGTAAGTCAAGTTTGTGGTCTCGTAACACCGGTCTTTTTCTCTCAGGTCGTAGGCATAAATATTTACTTGCTTAGGTTATCGAAATAACTGCCAAATAAGTACAAAACAAAGGTTACTTCAATCTTTCAGTGTTTCAATTGTTTTAGAAACTAGATGGAAGTAGCTGTACCATTTGCTCAACATTTTCAGTAGTAAGTGTTTTTGCATAGCCCTAGTTGCGTCGGGTTCGAATGATCGTTGGTTTTCCAAACCTCGCCTCGATTTTAGCTTTCAGGCTGCTACATCTACACAAATGGAAGTGATTTCACCAAAGTGGTAAACTATCTCATATTTTTTAACCAGTAGACAAAACTAATTCCATGGATTCCTTTCAGAAATTCCCGCCATGACGTGGAGGGTTGCCATCGTTACCTGTATTGCCGGACTGATCGCTTCAGCCGTAACAACGCCAAAGAAGGGCATCGGCATCAGCATGAAGCACTACCACTGCAACGACACGCAGACACTGTCGGACATCAGCTGGTGGTACGTGTGCTGTGGCCTATTTTAGCTTTTTATTACCTGGGCTTAAATAGTATAACGCACTTCAAGTGCTACATTGGTGGTTAAAGGTAACTTAAAGGGCCGACCATTTGACATTTTCACGGACTGGGTGGTGTTGACTTGGAATTTTATATGGAACAATGCATTTTTCGTGCATGGCAATTTTCGTTTTTTTTTATCACAACAGTCTGAAACATGTCAGTTTTCAAGAATTTTCTGCGACAGTTTGTATTTTAGTGGATAAAATCCGCATGAGTGAGGTCATATTTCTCTGTGATGTGTGGGTAGAATAATATAGAGCCCGAAAAACTTTACATTTGAAACCTCCGGCTAAGATCATATGTTTTAATATAAGTGAGTGTTTCCGGAAATTTCATTTGGAACATACGGCGTTTCTGGTAGCCTGAGGTTTCAAATGGTTAAATTGCAGGGCATTTCCGGTGGCCGGAGGTGTCAAATGTTAACATTTCAGGGCATTGAATACTCCATTCCTCCCGACAATCTGAAAACACATAATCTTTATCTCCTGAACAATCATCTAGATAGCAGTATTCCCGGATAACGAGATGCCAAAAGCAACTGTAATAATATTCGCAGCATTAGAACTGAAATCACTCACTCACCGACTCACTATCTTGACCTCTCCACGCCAGGTACAGCTGGACTGCACAGCACGACAAGGTCCAGGTGATGGGATGCCCTGCCAGAGGGGAGTTTGTACCAATGGTCAGGGGACTAGCTAATTTCGACCAACTTAATATACCGAGCTCCGCACTCCACGTTCTTGGCTTTAACGAACCCAACGAGAGACACCCAGGCCACATGACGCCAAAAGAGGCTGCCTCCCACTGGCATCAAGTGGAGGCTGCGGGTCTGGGCAAATCAATCATCAGCCCCGCTCCAGCCCGATGTAACATTAACAACACCAACTGTCTTATGGAAAATCTTAAATGGCTCGACGAGTTTTTCAAAGAGTGCACTGGCTGTAAAGTCGATTACGTTGCCGTTCACAGCTACACCTGCGGCGTTGACAATGACATGCGGTTCCTGGAGACGGTACACAACCGTTACAAGAAACAGGTCTGGTTGACGGAGTTTGCTTGCCCCCACACTACTTCTCTGACCCATGTTGAGAATTACATGAAACGTATTATACCTAGATTAGAACGCGCTCCATTTGTGGCTCGCTATGCCTGGTTTGGGAACCGCATTCTCACAGACGACAAGTTGCTCGAGGACGACTTATCGAAACTAACGGCTCTGGGAAGGCTGTATAATTCCCTTCACTAAAATCCCCTGAGTCTACATGGTTGTGATGTGCTGTTACCGGCAGGCAAATGTTTTCTCTGCCTGCACTAATTCATTCGCTTATGAACTGTTGGCTATGACGCCCGATATACAACTTACCAACCAACATTACCATTCAAGAAAGAAAGAAAGAAAGGGCCACCCGTGCCTCTCCTTTGATGACATCAAATATCTATTGTATTTTCTGACAATATACTTAATAGAACAATTGATGTTGAAGTAAATTCCAACAAATGCTAATGCATTGGCACTTTAAATATTATTGCCCCCAGCAGCCTTAAAGTTTGCTGGTCGTAAGAGGCGTCTCCAAGGATCGGATGGTCAGGATATCATGACTCTCTCTCTCTCTCTCTCTCTCTCTCTCTCTCTCTCTCTCTCTCTCTCTCTCTCTCAGTCACATTTACAATCATTTTTCTTTTGATGAAATGTTCATGTGGCAGTTCCATCATTCTCGATTAGGTGGTGTACTTTATATCCCTTCTTTCACGATAAAGTCCCTGGAGCCAATGGCCGCCATGCTTGATGGTAAAATGGCCGTCCAATCAAATAACTCTCGTGAGCGAGAGAAATTCTGTCCGATATTAGTGAGAGATGGAGGTACTGACGTCCCTGCCGACACGAGTTAGCGAAAGGATGCAGGGCTTTTATCAGAATAAGTACAAAATATATTTCCCTAATCGAGGATGCAAAATATGATATACACAGGTATCAGTTTATATTTTAAGATGGTTCTGCAGTTTTTGTCTAGTTTCCATTGCCCCTTTTGAACAGAAGATGCATGTTTCACTCGATTTATCCATTGTAGTGAGTGAGTATGGTTTTTATGCCGCTTTTAGCAATATAGGAGCAATATCACTGCGGGGGACATCAAAAATGGGCTTCACACACTTATGTCGGGAATCGAACCCGGGTCTTCGGCGTGACGAGTGAACGCTTTAACCACTGAGCTACCCGACCGCCGTTTGATCATGTATCTAAACAACATTATTTGAATAGGATTTGATGACAAATCCTGACTTGACTTCTAGCTTTATCCTCTGAATAACAGCACATTTACCATTCCCTTGACTGGCTAGGATGCTACATAATTTAATCTCTGTTTTGTTTTGGTCTCTGGCACTGTCCGAAGCAAAATGAACTAACACTGTAGAGTAACTCGACAATTCTTGCTCGTTCAACAGGTTAATATAGCATTCAGAAATACTGTATTTTAAAAAAAATGTTACCTGTAAATGTCAATGTAATAAATTGCAGTTAGAACTAAACGAGCAACGATTCAATTGTAAATTTAGGGCCGCAAAATCTACAACAAATAGTTTGGCCGCAAAATGTACAAGTAACATAGACACATTAGGAAACAGTTCGTTTATGTCCATTCTACAATGTCAAACTCTTTGGTGATAGCGAAGATAATGAGTCATACGTCATGGGTTTATTTAAATGTTTTGAGAAGATTAACGATTTGAATTGATAAAGACCGATAATAGATTTCAAACAACGTATGTCGCAGTATATACTAAGACATTGTTTATTGTGCCAATACGTCACTCATTTTACGTCACTTTTCTCAGCAAATGAAGAGCCAAATGTCGTGTATTGTATTTTTATGTTTTGAGTGTTTTCGGCATCCCAAGGACGACGATGCAACTGTGGTATCAAGATTGATTTGGAAGATTCGCTGTTCCTTCTTCAGTGAGTGAATGAGTGGGTATAGTTGTACGCCGCTTTTAGCAATATTCCACCAATATCACGGCAGGTTCCACCAGAAATGGGTTTCACACATTCTTCCAATGGTCGTTGTCGTGACGAGCAAACCCTCCTTCGGGAACCATTGTGACTGCACACAGTACGAAAATGATCATACTGTGTCGTGGAAAGAAATGAAAAGAATTCAGCCACTTTCGCTGGTGGATGGGTCCACAAACAGTAAGCGTCCACATTATCGAATAGAGACTATAGTTCTTGATATTGCTTTGAAATGTTTGGCCTAACCAAAAATACATTCCACAAAATCAGAGACTCGGGGTGATCCGGGTTAGAATAGGTCCTCAGCAACCCATGCTTCGCGTGAAAGGCGACAATGCTTGTCTAACAGGAGGCTAACGGGCTCGATGACTTGGTTGATGCAGAGCGAACGCTCTAACCAGTAGGCTACATATTGGGGTACTGTACTGGTTAGAGCCGTCGCTCGTTATGCCACGCTTAACTATGTTGTTTTCTGGATTTGTTGTTTACTGGATCAATTACCTTGGCCGTACATGCCTAGACATGCATAGGGAACGGGACCTCTTGGTGACTGTGGCCATGTGTTTAAGCTTTGTGAAATAAGTTGTGTACTTAGATCGGCACTATAAGTTTGTGACTGTACTGAGTAGAGCGGATTAACACCGCTACGTTGGTCTACTGGTGAATAAGCTTTAGCTTTACTACTACAATTATGTATCTGCAAAAACAATGTTTCTGAACCTATCACGATGCAGTTTTCACAGGGCATCACAAGATACCCCTGTGCTTGATAAGAGCCTTGTGTTTAGCTTCAGTATCAGTTTATGGTGCTGATGTTGTTGATTCAACGAAAAATGTACAGGGCTGGATGACTTTAGAACAGTAGTATGCGTTAATATATATTCAAGATGACATGAATAGAAAATTTTGTGGTACATCCAGTACCTAGAATATACGGGAACATTTAATAATTAGATTCAACATTTAACTCCTTTGTCCTGACTTAAAAATAGACGTAAGAAGACAACCGTTTGTAATACAATTCAGTATCACGTTACACGGCACATAACATATAGCATACATGTAGTGTTAGCAATGATCATGATGTCCCTGCTTCGGCCGGTTTTGCATTTGGGTTGGGCGTCAGTCTCTAGATAACCAAAGAACAGACACCTTCAGTTCAGAGAGTTGTGACCAGTAATCTGTTTACAATAACAGAACATAGCCTGATACGGTATAATATTACACAGCCTACTTCAGTTTCAAGCAATATGAGAGGCCAGTTATCGGTATATGATCTCTGGCAATAAAGACCAATCGGTCACCGTCTTCAAGATATGTTATTATAGCCAGCAAGGTATTCAGTTGCAGTTTGATACTTGTTTGTGTTGGTTATATTTAACAATGAAAGTAATATTCATTTTCTATATGTTAATCCATTTTCTCTATGTTAATCCATTTGTAAGCCCTGCTCTTAAATTTCTTAATAAATTTGACAAAAATTCTCACCGTTACCTAAAGTTTGTAGTATTTAATTAGAAATGCTTGTAGCGTCATTTGCGATGTGTTAAATCAAGTGAGTGCTGTCGACAATCCGTGATATCACGCATGCCTAGAATGGCCAATTTGGACAGAGAAGTGAACAACCTGCAAGCGTAGAACGGTAAAATTCCACAGTTCGGACTCAGGCCTGTAATCTACATTGTTACATGAGAGTACTGACAAATCAAAATCGTCGCTAAGAAACCGTCCAAAAAACGTCAAATATCGTCAAATGCTCATTTTCGCAAGAAAACGTTGTGTTTGCTGAGTGAGTGAGTGAGTGAGTGAGAGTGAGTTTGATTAACCTTCGTGTAGAACAGCATTTCAGCTACATCACAGCGTGTCAGTATGCTGGGGGAGGAAAGTGCAAAGTGATACAGGTATTAGACGTTTACCACTTCGGTGACATCCGGGAGCGTGATGACAAACTAGCAAACATGGCAAACAAATCGGGGCAGATCTAGGGTTCGAACCAACAGTCATATTAATACTTATTCTTATCGGACATACCTCAATAACGTAACTCTGCATAACTAATTACATCACCTTAGAGGATAATCCCCAACTTTCAATAAATATTCATGTGTATATCTTGAATGGCCAACACGACATCGTCGCATAATGATCTCTTCAAATCTGGAATGACAACCCAAGTTTGTGCAACCAATATTTGGTTTTATTGCATGAAATATGTGTAATATCGGCCATTGTGTTACCAATGATTCCAACATGGCTGGGTTACCAACACAAAAAACGATGTCGTTTTGGCGAGTAGCATGATCATTGTGTTATTCAACAATTTCTGATAAAAGTGATATGATAAAATGCATTATTTTGAATTGCCTGAACGCACGAGAGTGAGTCGGAAAATATGACAAGATGTTTATATTTAGATTGCTCGTTAATGTATTCTAGAGCTGTTACAAACAATTACTTTTCGTGATGTAACATTAATTTTGAGGTTATTAATTTTGCCAGAGGGCGCAGGCTCATGGGCCAATCTGGTTATATAGACCTCCGAATTCTGTGCTCTTATGAAATGTGTCATGGGCCGAACCAGCCGGGCACTTCTTCTTTAAGATATCATGACTTTTCATGTCTGTATTTTCTGGAGTATGACACCTTTGTAACCCTGATGTTGCAGGCTTGCTTCCGCTACAACATCGTCCTTGTCGACACTAGATGGCGGATGGGGAGTAAGGATGTTATGTTTTTGCTATTACACCATGTCTCTGCGCACACAATGTGGTTCACCAAAGAATAACAAACGTAGACACACTGACTGCATTTCGTCTGATGATGAATCTGCCGCTCCACATACGTTTTCTTGGCCTCAGTTTATAGTCATTGTATCTAGTAATGGCAATCTATTAAAATTAAACCCATTTGCCATCTACAAGGGCATTGGAAGTCGTAAAAAATGTTACACGCCTTCGTAGCGGTTCACTCCTGGTTGAATGTGCACACAGACAGCAATCTGTTAACTTACTGCGATTACAGCACAGGACACTGAACTCCTGTTAGGGTTTCATCAGAGATTTTGCTCGTTGCCTCTCTGACATGAATGAAGAAGAGATTGTGTTTGAACTTAAAGACCAAGGTGTTACTGCTGTAAAGGCTTTCACCAAAAAACAAAATGACAGAATTCATAAAACAAACACTTACTTGTTCACCTTTGATTTGCAAAAGCTTCCAAAGTCTCTCAAAGCTGGCTACTTTAACATCGGGATGGAGGTATATGTGCCAAATCCACTCCGATGCTTCAAGTGTCAGAAATGTAGCCATGTGCTAAGTCTGCACTCGCAACACTGTGTGCGTCCATTGTGGTGAAGCTTATGAGAATTCCGACTGCACGACTGACTCCATCAAATGTGCAGACTGCAAAGGTGACCAAGTGTCCGCAATGTATGCCCATGAATCTAAATTCTATACATACAATAATATATCATATCATGAGGCAAAACAATTAGTTCCAACTCCATCCCAAACCACTGCTGCTAAAACCTATTATGCCACAGTCTCTTCTCCAGCGCCTGCCATGAAAGATCCTACCATTTCAACGTCTTGCCAGACAACCTTATTTTGGGTGACTGACAAGCAGATCACCCAGGATGATATCCCTCAAACACGTCAAGCAGAGTCACAAATCTCAACGTCAGCTTCACAGACCGAGATTACACATTGTAATGAACAAGAACAAGTAACAGAAATTGAAAATTCCAGGACAATACCCATCTGACTAAAAAGGAGAAAAAAATTAAGAAAAGGGCCAGGGCCCTCCATTTGGAGGAGCCTTCTTCTTTGCCACCCCCCGTGGAGGTTCACAATCCGTTTGGACCTCTTGAGATGGAGGTAACACCTTCACCTCGCTCAAGATCACCAGTGGAGTCCCCATGAGCTCCTGCAATATAATTCAGTGGAACTGCAGAGGAAATAAGAATATTCTTTTATGATTTACAGTTAGAAATACAAGATATTCAGCCGTCAGCATTTTGTATTCAGGAAACATATCTAAAAATGCCGATCAGTTTGATATAAGACAGTATAATTCATATAATTTCTTCTCACCTATCGGGCTTGTCACAACGAAGACCCGAGTTCGATTTCCCACATGGGTACAATGTGTGAAGCCCATTTCCGGTGTCCCCCGCCGCGATATTGCTGGAATATTGCTAAAATCAGCGTAAAACCATACTCACTCACATTCTCACAATTAGGAGCTAAAGCAACTGGAGGGTCATCAGTTTGGGCGAGGCAGGGTGTCATCCAGAGTCCTGTTCTTCTAAATACTAACTTCAATCTGCTGATGTTCGTGTAACTACACTTTGTCTTCACTTTATGCTCACTCTATGTTCCTCCATCTTCTGATCTCAATCACACTGAACTTCAGGCGCTGTATCATGACCAGCTCCCCAAGCACTGTCTCATTATGGGCGACTTAAATGGCCGTTTCTGATCCAATACAAATATTCTGTGATGAACTGACTAAAATAGTTGATACCTCTATTCCTACGTCCTCTGCAAAACCTCACATCCGTAACCCTTGGTTTAACAATGACTGCAAACAAGCTGGGAAGGCAAGGAAAGAGTGAGTGAGTGAGTTGGGTTTTAACGCCGCTTTTAACAGTATTCCAGTTATATCGCGGCGTGTCAACTTAATGTGGGAGGAAAGCCCGAAGTGATGCAGGTCTCAGACGTTTACCACTTCGGTGAAACCCACGAGCACGGGTATGGTGCTGACAAACCTAGAAACATAATCGGGGCGAACCGGGATTCGAACCCACAATCATAGGTTCAGGCGTGCCGAAGGGACGCAACTCTGCACAGCGAATCGCGGCGCCTTAGACGACTGGGCCACCCGTGCCCCGGCAAGGAAAGAGGATGAACGCTATTTCCGTCGCCATCCTATGGCGCATAATATTACTTGAATAAATTTAAAAAATTAAAAGCTAAAGCCAGGCTAACAATTAAACAAACAAAACGCCAATCTTGGCAAAATTATGTTTCTAAAATAAATTCACCCACACCCATGTCCAAAGTGTGGAACATGATTCAGAAAGTTAAAGGTAAGGGTTCTAAATCTATCATCCGTCATCTTACGGACGGGGACGACCTTCCCGCCTTCCATATTCTTGCTGTCAGATTTCATCGTGGATGATAGATGGTAGTGTCAGATTAAGAGTATTGGCTTTTGTCTGGTGGACGATGGTTTCCTCCATAGCTATACTGTGTTGTGTATATTATCACAGGGCACAGACCTCAGTAAAAGGTATTGAAATTGATGGTACACGGATATGGTCTATTTGATACGGTACTGGAATATCGATATTATCAGGATTACTGTTATGCAGGCCCTTGATGCGAACATGACTTGATTTGCCGGAACTGATTGAATTGGTGTGTGAGTGAGTGAATATACCAGCACTATTCCCGCTATATGTGAATAATCGAGGACCAGACAATCGTGTGATTGATATCATGTTTCTTTACATTATACACAGTGTAACAAATAAATGTTTTTGTTCACACATACAACTATATGGTTCAAAATACGGTCGGTGATCAAGGTGTGTGTCAGCCATGTGCTTGTCGTAAAAGGCGACTAACGGGATCGGGTGGTCAGGCTCGCTGACTTGGTTGATGCATGTCGTTGATCCCATTTACGTGGATCGATGCTCATGATATTAATCACTGGATTGTCTGGTCCAGATTCGATTATTTACAGACCGCCGTCATGTAGCTGGAATATTGCTGAGTGCGGCGTTAAACAACAATCCAACCAACCAACTACATCTGAAAGCACCATCGAATGATTGTCAGTTTCACTAAAGTAGTAAACATCCTCGAGATGACACATTGTGATATAACTGAAATACTGTTCTGACCCAATTCCTTCATTTGAATATAAATGTCGTACTGCTAATTAAGCCGCCTCAAAATATACCTATCCATTCTAAAGAATTCAAAACGGATACATACACGTTTCTTTTCGTCCGAGTTGACACACGAAAGAGTTTCAGCCGTGGAAATAATTAAACACTTAAATCTTTTTTATGAATGTATGAAATATTTATTTGTGATAAAAGTATAAAATGTTATAAAATCGGTGCGACAGAATAATGGCATTATACGACCATCGCCTGTAACCATATTTGTAGATCGATGCTTGAATCTGGATCCTCGTAGTCAGTGGGTTGTTGAACACTTAAGGAAAAGAAAAAAATGTTTTATGTAACCATTCTTGAAAAGTACATTTGATATATGGATGAGAGGTTCAACAGCCATTGCTTTAAAAGTGTATATTCAATTGAATCAAAGGTGCACATTATGTAAAGTATAAATTAATGTTATTAAAATCGCGTTCATTCAAGCGGAACCATTCCCATTATGATCTTCCGGATTAACAGGGTGAGGTGAGGTGAGGTGAAATAGGGTTTAACGTGCAAAAGCCTTTACGAGACGGTACTTGGTGTTACCCTGCCTAGCGCTCGGCATTAAGGGGCTAAACCCCCCCCCCCCCCCCCCCCCCCCCCCCCCCCACACACACACACACACACACACACACACACACTCACACTCACATTCACACACGTCGCAATATAAGTACTCAATATAAGTGCCAAAATGTTCAATGCGACGTTGAACATAATTTCACCTCACCTTACTCGATCCAATTTTGCTACCTCTTACGACAAGCAGTGCTTGGGAAATATTATAAGCAGGGTCCCATTCGGGACCTTCCGAAAGAGTTGAATGCAAGAAAGATGTTTGAGGACGAGACATATGTCGTGTGATCTGCGGCCCTCGACACAGAGGGAGAAACATGTCCTCAAAAGAAATCACCAACAACTGTCTGTACCAAATGTTTCGTACCTTATTCAGCACTCTGACATCCAGTAGTAGTGGTTGGCACGTGCAGATGGTTGGCTCTTAGCCGAAGAACCAATAGGGTTGATATGAATAGAAATCATCGTCATAGAAGTCGTCGAAGTCATCATAGATATCGTCATAAAAATCATCACCATATCCATAGTAAGGTAGATAGAACGCCGTCGTCTTAGCAACAGTGATGAGGAGGAAAACCAAGATTTGTCCAAGCATTTTGTTTTTTCTGAAACATTTACATGAATTGTATATGCAAGTGTATAATATATATACTTACTACCACTTCGAATATGCCTCTGTAATGCAAGCACGGAAAAAGTGTTGTGTTTACTTCCCAAAATTACATTCAGTTCAGTGAAAGAAATAATGCCATTGAACGTTATTGTTAACAGATATACTTAAAGCCTAAGTGAAGTGTTTTGTTGTCGTGCTATTCTGATTGACATGGCCTTTTTATAGTATCAACTCATCTTATTGAATAACCCGATTTCAAGTTAGGATGGAGTATCAAACGAGAATGTCTGTAATGATATCGATACTAGTATTAATAGGCATCATTGCTTTTGTATTTGATATTTTATCAACTAATACTGGAAAGGAACATTTTGATGTATGAGGGAATATTCATAGTTATTATTCAGAATGTACACATGCATGGTGAGGGAAGCATTGTTGGTTTTTGTGTGTATGTGTGTTGGGAGGGGGATTCCTTTATCTAATAAATAATGTATCCCCTGTCGAACTGAAAAGACATACATATGCCTTCATTGTAGGAAAAGACATTATGTGCCTCAAACAAAAATGCCATAATTTGTTTCGTAGCCTCCCTGCTTCCCCTACCCCAAGCCATCTTTGTCTTTCTCTTCCTCTTACAAAATACAATATTTTCTTCTGAAGGAGACGCATATGGTACACATGTCCAACTGACATAAAATCATTATTAACTCATAATAAGCGCATAACGTATTTACTCACGAATATATATGTATACAAACATATTTCGTACTGATGACATAATATAAAATAAAATACTCACACGTATTGTAGTCTCGACACTTTGGCACAGACTGTTGTCTTGGCCACTCATAGCACTTGTGATGTTATATACCATTTAGAGAAAATACTATGCTAATTATGCACAAACAACAAAGTACTAAATCCACATTGACCCTCAGGGATGGATCCTGTCCCGGTACATAAACCTTCATTTGAATCCTCACACGGGAGAGAGTCTGACATATTTGTTGTATAGATTTACATTGTAGCAACAAAATATGATAAAATGTCATGGTGACGCAATAACCCAGGTACATCTTCTGGATTTTATAATTGCATTTCTTATTCCTACAGTGGAAAATGTTATCCCGTTTTTGTTTCACAATCAATTATCATATAACAGGTTGGTATTGCCTGTATTAAAAGATGAGGCATCAATCATAAAAAAACACTGGCTGGACATTGTATTATGTTTTATTGTCCTATCGTCTGGACCACGAATACCTTTGTGCATTCCACAAGATGATCATTTACCCTTTACCTACAGGCACATTCCTGTCACTTTTCTGAGTGCATTTCAACACTCAACAAGTCTCAACGCTGGTCAACATGCATGGCTTGGGACATTTATGTCAACAACAGAAATGACCATATGTATATATAGATAGTCATACAACTTGTATTCAGATGATAAACATGATCGACGCTTTCTTTACCCAGGGAAGTGTGTGGGTGTGGGTGTGGGTGTAGATTTGTTTGAGCCATGCTCAGCGGAACAATTTAAAAAATGGTCATAACATGAGGACATATTATGTCATTCCAGGATTTTCAGCAGCACACTTCTTCCTATTAAATCCTATATTTTGTATCACCAAATTTCAATTTAATGTACAATATCGTGTATTTTGGGCTTGATTGCACCATACATACAGTTGAACTGTGGCATTTGAACATTTAGTTAAGTAGCAATGCAGTTTTTCTGTGCAGACAGGTACGATGTCACTTGGGCAGCAAACGGTATGTGTGTAAACTTTTCAAAGATTTAATGTCACTAACTGATGGAAATGAATAAGGGAACACATAGTTTTAGACACAGTAAAATGATATGGTGTCATGTGTTCCAAGCCTGGTCTTCCAAATATGCGTTGGAAACAATGCACACAAGTACATCTCAACATTTGAGTCTAACATGTGTTGAATGACAGTAGAGCTTCTTTCCCTATGCTTTTCATTGTTCCCTTATTGTATAAATCCGTTTCCATCAGTATATATGCTATCAAAGTTGAATAGAATATTATGTAAATTAACTATGTTTTCATTCAGGGAACGGATTGTCATAAAATACCCACTGAAGTAGATAAGAATTTATAAGTTGCATAATCACAAGAAGGTCCATTTGTACGATTCCGATTATATCGATCTATTTATGAATCACTATCAAATAAATATTGATAACACCAGGGGTCAGGTGTACACGAAAAGGTGTGTGTGTCGTGCCCAATCGAAGGCGGTTTCAATGGGCTCTTTTTTTCTAGTTCAGGTGGGTAAATCAGTGAACGGTAATTGGCTATTTGACCGTTATTGAATTATATGAGATCATCGACATACCTGAAGCTTAAGTTAAACTCCTTGGCCAAATTCCCTTGTTTTCATTTTTGCCAACGCGAGCAGAAATTTCTATTTATATGCAAAACCACTCATTTATTTATTGACCAAATGATTTTGTTCAATGCCATGGCTTTATGAGTTATAGCCTTTGATATTCTGTTTGCAGTTGTCGTTATTTCACAGTCACGTGAAGTAAAGGAACAGCACCTCCAACGGTGTCAGTACTATGAAACGCTATTGCATTTTCAGCACAATGGTCTTGAGTTTCTGCAACAACAAAGGAGTTCTCTCGTTTCGCAAAAGTCGCAGTTTCGATTTACGAGATCATTCCCCGTGAAAGTCACTGAAATATTGCTTGAATATTGTTTAAAAGGAGTAAAACAGCTCTCCCGCGTCACATAGGATATATTCCCCTTTTCGTGTCATATAACATGTTTATTTCATCGAGTGATCTGACAAAGTGGATATTTTCCTGAACGGCACAGATCACGGGATGAAATATACATGTTTTTTAACAAGAAAAGAGACAAAAATCCGTTTTAATTTTTTTCCCTGATGCGTGTAAATTAAATTTATTTCAAACATTTGTCGGATATTTGTTCATTACCATGTAGTGATTCTATACGGATATTTCCATTAAACTATTTGTTAATACATAAGCAAAATAATCAACTGAGTTGATTTTATATCATCTACTGACTTGTAATCCCAAGGGAGGCATTTTGCGGACACTATTACAGCCAATGCCATTTTTGGTCTACCAGGCACTCAACGACATTGCTTCAGAATCCCAGAAGCATTACACTCAGTGTATCCTTTTTACCTGATATTGGATTTGTCATGCCCAATTCATACTTGGCGAAGATAAGTGTGGCTCTCAGTTCTGAGCTGAACAGGATGATGAATGGTTATTTGTCTGAAGAATGTCTATTTACTGCTATTTATTGCTCACCCTCACCTTCCAAATTTTTCCCTTCAGGTTTCATCGTGGATGATAGATAGTATTGTCAGATTAAGAGTATTGTCTTTTGTCTGTGGACGATGGTGTCCTCCATAGCTATACTGTGTTGTGTGTATATCACAGGGCACAGACCTCTGTCAGTAAAACGTATTGACACCGATGGCACGCGGATATGATCTATCTTACATTTTTCACATCACATGCATTTTCATTACACCTATATATCTTACGTTTTTCACAGCACGTGCATTTTCGTTCCTACGCAATGCTATGATATACCTCTTTAAATAAACTGGTGACAGCTTGACATGCCCTGCACTGAAAGTCGCTTTCGTTTGTGAAAACAAAGCGATACAACACTTTCCATAATCATAAGAAATCCAAATAAGAAGTCCATTGTACGATTCCGACTATATGATGACCATGTGTTTTGGAATCACTATCAAAAAGTGATGACACCAAGTGTTCGGGAAAAGGTGAGCGTATCCTGACCCAACGGTGGCACCCGTCACACACACATGCAAAGGCAAGTAAATTGTTCACCGAACATAACACAGGAACACACGGTACAGTATCAATCTACTGACTGGACATTGATTGATTTATTACTGCCTTTACGTGTGGACCGTGGGTACATTCGTCAAGATGACCAGTTAGGCCCAAAGACGTATTTTTGTCCCTGACAGCTTTTCAGCGCTCAGTACGGCAAACCACAGGTCATCTTGCATGGCTAGGGATATTTATGGCAACAACGCAAATGACCAAACGAATAAACAGATGCGCTTTATGAGTATTGGTGTATATGAGTATTTGATGTAAGTGAATATCACATGTCCGCTTCTTCGGAGCTTACAAATGTTGGTAACTAATATGGAGTGAGTGAGAGTGAGTGAGTGAGTGGATGGGTGAGTGAGTGAGTGAGTGAGTGAGTGAGTGAGTGAGTGAGTGAGGCGAATTTTGGATTCAAGCCAATCAGGGATTCTGGCACTCCTAAGGAACGAAACTCTGCTGGGGTGACCTATACCCCTCCCTAACCCCGTACCTCCCGAGAGTTCGACAAAGACTTCATAGTTATGTATAATGTTTTTTCTTTCAACGATGCAGTTTTTAGCGGGTTTTTAAAAAAACAAAAACAAAAAAACAACACGTGTTAAGCAACGAAAAAAGCAGTGTAAGTGCTTACTGTAGAGACCGAGGCACAATCAGTGCCGTGTATGTACATGGTTTTACCGTGACATGACCTGACCTATACGCCTTAATGCAGCCACGGCGTGAATCGTTCTTCGCGCTATCAACCTCGTGTTTCATACATGTATGTCTTCGCGAGCAGTCAGATCAAATGAAATAGTACAAGACATCGGAATTGCAAGTGAGAATCCGTTTTCTAAGCACTTAAATTCACGGATGAACACTGATTACATATAGTAAAGCATTTTATAACGTTGAATTGCTATGACATTTATCCAGATTGCGATGTTAAGAAGATCAAGAAAGTACCGCGCAAAAGAAAGTATACACTTAAAAACTGGATTTGACCAAACAATTACAAACGTTACATTACACCGAAATACTGCAAACTGAGGGTCCACAACACATACCCCTATTAAATAATTACCTCACCATCGAACAACCGTTGTTTCATTTTTAGTCATCATCATACATTGGTGTATGCTTTCTCTTCCACGGCAGTTTATATAGAAGCTGTAGTTTTCAATCTGGCGGAAGTTTTATAATTATGACACGGGTCGGCCATTTAATATCCCACGGGTTTGGGAGCGGGAGTCGATCATTTCAACCCAAAGACTAATTATTTGTTTAAAAAACATCTAAATGTTACAAATTATTGGCTTTTTAATTCGTTCACTAGTCCAGCTTGTTTTAAACACCATGGAATTGTGTCTGGGAACAAAATCATATCAGTAGTTATCGCCTTTTAGGCCTCTGTTTGTGCGTAACGTTATTTCATGGTCACATGATCAGTTGGAAGAATACACTTTTGTTATAAGAAAGAAACAACCACGTCGCACATGCAACGTTGTCACAACTGTATAACACCGTGATCACACCAACAAAATATCCCAACAATGTTAGCACAATGATATTGGTTCCAGAACTACAAGGGGCGGTCGGGTAGCCTAGTGGTCATGCCGAAGACCCGGGTTCGATTCCCGACATGGGTACAATGTGTGAAGCCCATTTCTGGTGTCCCCCGCCGTGATATTTCTGGAATATTGCTAAAAGCGGCGTAAAACCATACTCACTCACTCACTCACTCACTCCAGAACTACAAAGGGGCATTAAGAATTTTGTTTAAAGCAGCGTTCCCTGGTCTCCCAAAAGACCAGAGTTCGATGCTACAGATTCCTGGTGATCTTTCCTATGATATTGAGCAGCTTGAAGATAGCAACGGGTTCGTCTTTAGCTATATGATTTTTCCAATAACTAAACACAAACTTTGTTTTGATAGTGTTATTGCTAAAAGATTGACGGAAAGACGAGAAGACTGACTGTCGTTGTCGGTGCTGTTTAGATTCCAGATACTGGACAGAACTTAGCACCTAAACAACTGCAAGGTTAGACTACCTTATATTTTCAATTTGATAGACATACACTCAATAAGGAAACTACTGCGTGAATAACTAAACTGATTTTAGAAGATGGTACACTTGTTAGACAAACTTGCTGTCATTTTTTATAACGTATTGAAATCGAAGGTACACGGGTATGGTCTATTTGATATGATCCTGGAATATCAATATTATCAGGATTACTGTTATGCAGGCCCTTGATCCGAATATGACTTGATTTGCCGGAACTGATTGGTTCCAGATAAGGTCGCTGATCAAGGTGTGTGTCAGCCTTGTCCTATGACATTGGTTTGAATCCCAGGTTGGCATTGTTTATGATTCTGTTGTGTATATTGTCACAGGGAACAGACCTCTGTCAGTACAACGTATTGCAATTAATGGTACACGGATATACGGAAATGTCGAAAGTGTCAATATCACAAGCACCTGATGCAAACATGATTTAATTTGTCGGGAGTGAGTGAGTAAGTGAGTGGATGATTTTAGGAATAATTGAAAACCCTTGATTCTCACCATCCTTGATATGATGGTGGGTGAGTGTATAGATGAGTGAGTGAGATTTTCCGGTTTTACGCTTCGTTTAGCAACACTCCAGCAACATAATGCAGGTTTGATGTAAGTGAACTTCAGCAACGGTATAGCTTACATAATACATACACATTTTTGTACATAACTATGTTGTCATTTCTCGTATTAAACTCCACCTCTCTAATTGGCTAGTCGCCGTCTTGTACAACTATGCCATACACGTCGGTCGGCGGTCCTAAACGGACATCATGACGTGTTTCATATGACGTCATCTCACTGTCACGTCATAAATGACCTGGGCCGACTTGCACAAAGCGATCTTAGCGCTAGGACTATTGTAAGCCTATGGGAGTTACGATCTTCTTAGCGCTAAGATCACTTTGTGCAAGTGGGCCCTGTACAAATGTGTGGAAAGACCGATCTGATATTATAACACAGACATATCTCAATTTATTATCCAAAACATGGATGAGATCAAGCAATTAAATTGCATCACAATGGCCTGCAGACGTCACAATCAAATGACATCGCTTATGGCTCTGCTACTGAAACTGTCAGCAGACCTTTTTACACTTAATACTGTCTACAATGTGAAAACGTTAGAAGAATGATGTTAGATGATAAATAAAATCTCACCCTCGTGTCATTTGACATCAAGCCTCGGTTTTTTTTCCACTTTAATCAACTCGTGTTGATATATTTGATATCAAAAGACACTCGGGTGAGATGCTCTATATGTACCACCTGATGATAATTCGTTTTTGTGTGACTTCCCGAGTGTACGGGATTTTAGAGCAGAATGTTCGTGTACATCCAAAGACCGTCCATGCCGTGAAGCAACCGATAATTAATGACAGGGTTGCAGCTGTGCAAAATAATTACACACACCAGATGTTTTAAGAAAGTATGAAATATTTATTAAAATCAGTGCGACAGAATAATGACATCACACCTCGGAGTTCAGCCACACCTGTAGGTCGATGCTTGAGCTGAATACTCGTAGTCTGTAATAGCGTTGCTGAGAACTCTAAAACAAAAGGATAAAATGTTTAGGTCATAAGTTATTATAACAGCATTATTTTTGTTGCATAAAGTGAAGAAGGAAGTTTCAGAGATATTTATTTAATTAAAAAATTCTTATGACGCCACAAACGTATTAAAGTAATACATTTAAACAACGTTGACCTGGACGATACCGTTCCCGATGAAATCGTCCTGATTAAGAATTATGGTTGTAATGTCTTTTACTTACAGACGTTAAAGGCGTGTCTGGCCATGGATTAACGAGTTTTACTGATAGAGAAATGAAGCAGGTTCAATGCATATATAAACTTTAGCAAAAAATGTTCGCTTCATTCAGGGCAATAATGAATTACCTGAAGTAAGTATTTACAAATCTAACGACCTCTAATAAGGAGTTAGTGAGTGAATGTTGGTAAACAAAGGCGGCCTGTAAATAATCAAGACTGGTCTAGAAAAAAGTGGTTGATAATAATAATAATACGTGGTAATAATCCTTCGGGGCACGAAGTCACGAATAGGTCCTCAGCAACATGTGCTTGCTGTAAAAGGCGACTATGCTTGTCATAAAAGGCGACTAACGAGATCTGTTGGTCAGGCTCGCTGACTTGGTTGATGCATGTAATCGTATCCCAGTTGCGTGGATGGATTCTCATGATATATATCACTGGATTGTCTGGTCCAGATTCGATTATTTACAGACCGCCGCCATGTCGCTGGAATATTGCTGAGTGCGGCGTTAAACAACAAACAAACTAAATCACTAAATCACAGAGTTTGATCATCACCAGCCGATCCCACTAAGACGTCCCATGGTACAACATTTAAATGGACCCGTAAAGACCCGGGTTAGAATTGGTCTTCAGCAACCCATGATGCTTGCTGTAAAAGGCGACTATGCTTGTCGTAATTAGAGGCGACTAAAGGGATCAAGAGGTCAGGCTTGCTGACATGATTGCTGATGCATGTCATCGTATCCCAATTGCGTGGATTGATGCTCACAATCAATCAATCAATGTTTTATTCCAACAAACCACCATAGGTCAATCACTGGATTGTCTGGTCCAGCCTCGATTATTTACAGACCGCCGTCATGTTGCTGGTATATTGCTGAGTGCGGAGTCAAACAACAAACAAACAAAACATTTAAATGTTGGGCATCTATTCTCACCCGGCACCCGATCTCTGTATGCAGGGTAAATATTTGAAGACAATATAAACGAGGCTTCTTCGGGCAGACATGGATAATATTCTACTCACATTTTGACAATCAGATATGTAAATCTTTTTAAATATATGTTCGACATCAGAATCAGTTTTGTGCATCAAGGAATGATATAAATATCCCTCATTAGTGTTGAGTAGTATATGTTAAAACAGACATCACCAACAATCCCATTCAAGATGATAGGTACCTTGTTCAGCATTGATAGTCGGGGTTGAAGCTGGCCCTTGATCAGTCTCAGTCGGAATAATACCAAAAGGGGTTGTAATAGTTGAACTGTTGTTGATAGTATGGATAATACTGATCGCCCCAGTCATTTCCATAGCCATATCCATAGCCATATCCAGTGTATGCGTATGGGTTGTAGTACGGTTGATAGAACGCTGTCACCATAGCAACAGCTATCAGTAGGAAGACGATGATTTTCTCAAGCATTTTTCTTAAAATAGATACAGGAAATATACATGAATACGGACAGCATGACTAAGTACTAAAGGACGTAATTTTGGAGTGAGTAATTGGGTTTAACGTCGTGTTTTAACAGTATTCCAGTTATATCACGGCATGTCAGCTCAATGTGGGAGGAAAGCCCATAGTGAAGTTTACCTCTTTGGTGAAACCAACGATAACGTGTATGGTGCTGACAAACTTTGAAGCATAATCGGAGAGGACCGGGATTCGAACCCAGAATCATAAAGTTTGGGCGTGCAGACGACTCGGCTACCCGTGCCACCACAAACCACCCACCCCCATAATTTTGCGAATACTTAAGAATTAATTTAATTAATTTTTGTGTTTATAAAAGTATCAATATAAATACCGGTTTGTACACTATAAATCCTTCAATGTGTGCACACCCGACTTTAAGCTATGGTACGTATTGTTACCCTGCCTTATGCCCGGCATTAAGGGGCTAAAGGGGGACTGGTCGGCTTGGAGTCCGCATACTGGGTCTGATTGGGATATTCATGTCAAACCACAGCGTGGTATCTCAGTGGTATAGCACTATAAAACGGGCATTAGACCGGACTAGTACACACACACACACACACACACGTGCATGCACGACGCTATATAGGCGACATTAATCCCTCACCTAGTATAATATGCATGTTGAACAAATGTCTAAGTGAAATAAAACCAATATAAAAAGCAAAACAAATAATTAATGAACATTTTTAGATGCATTATTTGCTTTAAGAATTAAAACATTATATACTCACATGTGTTGCCGTATCTTAACTTGGTACTGACCACTGACAGCGTGGGCGATGTTATATAGCATGTAGAGAAATTCCATGCTAATTATGCACACACAACAAACTAATAAACCCACGTTGCCCCTCGGGGAACGGTTGTTGTCCCACTAACAGTAATATTCGATCATCTCAAACGCCACTTGAGAGAAAGCTGAAATATGTGTCATGTAAATTATAATGTAATATCGAATTGAAATGCATGTCAAGGTGAAGCAATCCCTGGCAGGTTGTTGACGTTTCATGTTTTAAGAGCTGTACAAAAACAGCTGTATTACGTATAGTGCCGAAATCGTTCAAGTATTTGTATATACATGTTAGAAAAAAAGGTTAATATTACATATTATTATGCATGTGGTTGTCTTGAACTGCATTTTTTTAATGCATTACAGGTGAGAGGAAATGGGTTTAAACGCGTTCAAGATTGTTGCATTTATATAGCGACGTGTATGCAAATGTGTTGTGTTGTGTGTATGTGTGTGGGTGCGTGCGTGCGTACGTGCGTGCGTGCGTGCGTGCGTGCGCGCCCGGACTCATGCCGATTTTATAGTGTTTGCCTACTGAGGCATACCGTGTTGCAGTTCAGCATGAATACCCTACTCAGAACCAGTATACTGACTACAAGCTGATCAGATCTTGTTTTAGACCCTAAATGCCGAGCGCCAGGCATCATAAAAACAAGTACAATATTTTAACGTCTTTTGGTCTGATCCAGCTGGGGATCGAACCCCCGACCTTCCGCTCTCCGGGCACTCGTGAAGAGCAACCTCCTCGTGGTGAGTGCTGGGTAGCGCTAATAGCTCTTCCCCCGTGTGGAACCGGGGTAGAATATTTCCACAGCACCCCATTGCTGGTCGTAAGAGGCGACCAAAGTGGGCAGCCCGTTTGCCGTGGGTTGCGTCCCTGTGTCGGCGGAGGACGGGAGTCTGGTAGTTGAGGGCACTGGTTCCTGGAACTGTGTTCCTTTGCCCAACACACTACTTCGACCCTTACTTCGCCTAGACGGGTGGTAAGATGGGCCCGGTCTTATCAATCGGCTGGTCATGCCAGGCCCTGTGCGTAATATTGTATATGCACACGTGTGTTGTATTTTACTGTATATTTTGGCCTTGGCCGTCCATAACTTGTGTGTATTCTAACTTTTGGATTGAATACATTGCCTAGAGTCTTACGCCAGAAGGCGGTGGCTCATGGGCCAATCTGGTACTTTCGACCTCTGAGTTCTGTATGTCTTCAATTTCTTGTCATGGGCCGGACCAGCCTGGCATTTTATTTGTTCGACAAATGCAGCTATTCATGTTGTTTTTACTGGAGTATACCACCTCTGTATCCCTGATGTTTGCATGTTGGAGATCCGGTGCAGGAAAACATCGCTCTTTGTAGCACTCCATGGTGGGTGGGGAGCAGGGGTGCTGAATCAATTACTTTCATTATGGCACACAATCATTCTGGTTCAAACCGCACTGACAAGAAGAGACGTCTGGAAGCTGAGATTTTCTCATCTGACGACGATGCTTCTATTTCACGAACTTCAAATTCTTGGGCTCGGTTTATCGTAGTGGAATCACATAATCAACTACCTTTGAAAATCAATCCCTTTGCAATATCTAAAGCCATTGAAGGTATCTGTGGTGAGGTGAAGAATGTTTCACGGCTCCGGAGCGGCTCTCTTTTGGTGGAGTGTGCACGGAGACAGCAGGCTATTAATCTTTTAAAATGTACTAGCTTTGCTAACACAGAAGTTGTTGTTTCTGAACACAGAACGTTGAATTCGAGTCGAGGGATCATCCGCGACAGAGCTCGTTGCCTGGCTGAAATGTCAGAAGATGACATTTTGGAAGAACTTAAATCACAGAATGTCACATCAGTGAAACGTTTCAATAGAAAAGATGGTGAAAAATTCGTTCCAACAAATACTTATTTGTTCTCCTTTTCTCTTTCCACAATTCCACAATCTATTAAGGCGGGCTATTTTAACATCGGAGTGGAGGTGTATGTCCCCAATCCGCTCCGATGTTACAAATGTCAGAAGTTTGGGCACGGCTCCAAATCATGTGATCGTCCAACTGTTTGCCACCGTTGTGGTGGAAATCATGATGGTACAGGCTGTACAGCAGACCTGAAATGTACAAATTGTAAGGGTGAACATGTAGCATCATCTAAATCCTGTCCTTTTTGGACACGTGAAAAAGACATTTTGACAATCAAATGTCAAAACAACATCAGTTACTTTGATGCCAAAAAACTCTTTGATAGCCGGACACCTTCATCCAAACAATCTTATGCTGATGCTGCTGCTGCTGCTGCTGCTGCTGCTGCTGCTGCTGCTGTCTCTCGCCCTTCAACACGTAGATCTATAGAATGTCAGACGGACTTGACGTGGACACATTCTGAACACCCGCTGCCTCTGACTACATCATGTGACAGTCAAACAACTCATTCTGTCAGCCCAGGTGAAATGTCTCCAGATTCTATCATTGTGACTCAGGTTGTGGCCCCATCTACACCCACTCCTGATATACCAGCTACCAACAAACCATCAACTGAAATGCCCAAAAAACAAAAGAAGAAACAAAACAAGAAAATTTCTACTAAGATCCCTACTCTCACTGAAACATCTGTAGATGTTCACAATTACTTTGAGCCTCTTGAGATGGATGTCACCCCATCTTCACACCACAGCAGTGGTGACTCCTCTTCACGTTTACGTGAACGATCTCCGGTAGAACCACCATGAATCATTCGAAACTAATTCAATGGAATTGCCGAGGACTTAGGCACAATTTTAACGAACTGCAATTATTATCAACGGATATTTGTCCATCAGCAATTTCTTTACAAGAAACGTACCTTAAAACAACCGACAAATTTGATTTAAGGCAGTATAGTTCGTATCATTCCTTCTCTCCTCCGGGAGATAAAGCTACTGGAGGAGCTTCTATTTTGGTGCGGCGGGGCGTTGTTCACAGTCCTGTTCCGCTTGACACAAATATGCAAGCTGTTGCAGTTAGACTTACACTGCATATTGCCTTCACACTTTGCTCCTTATACATTCCTCCATCTTCAAATCTTCAGCGTAATGATCTCCAAAAACTGTACGACCAGCTCCCAAAGCCCTGTGTCATCATGGGTGATCTAAATGGGCATAATCCTTTATGGGGAGGTTCTATCATTAATCCAAAGGGTAAAGTCATCGAGGATTTTGTTTCTGATAATGACCTCTGCATCTTTAACGATGACTCGGACACCTACTTACACCCTGCAACTGGTACGTATTCATCATTAGATCTGTCTTTGACGGATTCAGTTTTGTTGAATGAATTCTCATGGTCCGTCCATGATGACCTATGTGGGAGTGACCATTTCCCCACCGTGCTTAAACCCATTCATCCCGTTGATGATCCACCTTCACCTCGATGGAATTTTGTGAAGGCTGATTGGCTTTTATTTCAATCTTTATGCAAAGATAAATTACAACCTACGTCTTTTCAGAATGTTATTGACCCCATTCAGTTGTTCTCAGATCAACTGAATGAAATTGCTGATGAATCAATACCTAAGTTCTCTATCAACCCACGTGTTCGTAAACCATGGTTTGATGACACGTGCAAACAAGCTAGGAAATGTCGTAAGAAGGCGGAGAAATACTTCCGTAAACATCCTACTGTCCATAATTTAAACACTGTCAAAATTTCAAATGCTAAGGCAAGACGTCTATTTAAGCAAAATAAACGTCAATCCTGGCGGACTTATGTCTCCAAAATTAACTCTCGTACCCCTATGTCCAAGGTATGGAACATGATTAAAAAGATCAAAGGCAAGGGTTCAAATTCTACAGTTAACCATCTGAAGGATGGCGATACTTTGTTAACTGATAAATCTGCCATTGCCAATAGCATTGGTGAAACTTTATCTCATCATTCTTCTTCATCTAATTACGCTCCTGAATTTAAAAAATATCAGCTTCAACAGGAATAGAAAAAAGTAAATTTTACATCTGATAATGGTGAAGATTACAATGAGGTATTTTCACTACATGAGCTATATACTGCCTTAGGGCAAGCTCATGATACAGCAGCAGGCGCTGATAATATTCATTATCAGCTGCTGAAACACTTGCCCGAATCATGCCTTAAAACTATGTTAAATATATTCGATGATATTTGGACATCTGGGATGTTTCCAGCTTCATGGCATAAAGCCATTGTTATCCCCATTCCCAAACCTGGGCGGGATCATTCTGATCCATCAAATTACAGACCTATCTCTTTAACTAGCTGTGTTTGTAAAACGATGGAACGCATGGTAAATAATCGATTAGTGTGGTACTTGGAAACAAATAATCTTCTTTCCAATATACAATGTGGTTTCCGGAAAAATAGAAGTACTATCGATCATTTAGTGCGTTTAGAATCGTTCATTAAAAATGCCATTGTAAATAGACAACATGCTGTATCGATCTTTTTCGATTTAGAAAAAGCTTACGATACAACATGGAAACATGGTATTTTAAAAGATCTTCATGATTTTGGATTAAGAGGCCGTCTGCCTCATTTTATATCACAGTTTTTAACAGACAGGCAATTTCAAGTCCGAGTGGGTACAACCCTGTCTGATCATTATAATCAGGATCAGGGTGTCCCACAAGGCAGTATTTTGTCTGTCACTTTATTCAGTATAAAAATTAACAGTTTGTCCAAAGTTTTAAATGATTCAGTTGATGGATCCCTTTTTGTGGATGATTTTAATCTATCTTGTCGTGGTAAAAATATGCACACAATAGAAAGGCAATTACAATTATGTCTTAATAAAATTCACAAGTGGTGTCTAGAAAACGGTTTTAAATTTTCCAAATCAAAAACTAATTGTATTCATTTTTGCAGAAAATATAAGCCACATAAGGACCCTGAACTGTTTCTGAATGGCACTCCTATCAAAGTTGTTAAGGAGGCCAAGTTCTTGGGACTTATTTTCGATAGCCATTTAACTTTTTTACCACACATTAAATACCTTAAAGCTAAATGCCTGAAGGCACTTGATTTGTTAAAAGTTGTTTCTAATTCGAAGTGGGGAGGGGATCAGACAACACTATTGCACTTGTACAGGTCCCTGATCCGTTCAAAACTTGACTACGGCTCCATCGTCTATGGTGGAGCCTGCAAAAGTAACTTAAAAAAACTAGATACTATCCATCATCAAGGCCTGAGGCTTTGCCTTGGAGCTTTTCGAACGTCTCCAATTCACAGTCTGTATGAAGAAGCGGATGAACCTTCTCTTAAACAACGCCGTCTGAAATTATCTTTACAATATGTCACTAAATTATATTCAAATCAGTCAAATCCAGCTTTTAATTGCGTCTTTAATCCTCTTTACCAAGATATCTACAATAAAAAATCATCTCTCGTTCCACCACTCGGAATAAGAATCCAGTCTGCCATGTTTGCTTCTAATATTAAATTGCATGATATTGCTCCTTTTCAACTGTTTTCATCACCTCCTTGGCAAATGGTAAGGCCAGAGGTTGACCTCACATTAACCAACTTAAAGAAATCAGATACTAACCAATTAATTTACCAACAAGAATACAATCAATTAAGAACCACTTATAACACTTATAAATCTATATTTACTGATGGTTCCAAGGATGGTGGTGCTGTTGCTAGTGCCACTGTCATTGGATCCAGGACAATATCTTCGCGATTACCAGATAACAGTTCTATCTTTACAGCAGAAGCAAACGCAATTTTTACCGCACTACAATATATCAAAAACCAATCTAAACATAAACAATTCATTATTTTTTCAGATTCTCTATCGTGCCTTCAGGCGATTAAAAATATATCTTGCAAACATCCACTTTTAATCAAGATTCTTGAATTATTTAATGATCTTGCTACTGGCCAATATAACATCGTCTTTTGTTGGTTACCAAGCCATGTTGGTATCACTGGTAACACAATGGCCGATGCTGCTGCAAAAGCAGCACTCAACAAATCTGTGACACCACTTCTGATCCCATACACTGATTTCAAACCCGCGATTAGATCTTACATCCGAGATTTAATGCAGCAGAAGTGGGACGCCCAAGTAGGTATCAATAAATTACATGCAATTAAACCAAATATCGGTTACACCTACTTGGGCTGTCAGTCCAGATTTGAAGAGGTCATTATGCGACGATGTCGTATTGGCCACAGCAGATATACGCACGAATATTTATTACAAGATGAGGATCCTCCGTTTTGTATCCCTTGTGATGAAAGAATCACGGTCAAGCATGTCCTGCTTGACTGTATTGATTTTTCCATCACAAGGGATAAATATTTCAAAGTGTTATCTGTAAAGGATCTTTTTAATCAAGTACATGCTCATTTAATCCTCGGTTTTTTAAAGGAAATAGAATTAATTAATAAATTTTGATGTACAAAGATATATATTTTATAAATTGGTAGAATATGATAATTAACAGAGATTGTTAGTGGCTATATCCTCGAAGGGGGTTGAAGTAGCGTAAAATTATTGTCCCCCTGAGAGGATATGTAAGCCCACATAAATCAAAGTAATTTTATATCTGCCAGTGTTTTAATCGAAGCATATTTGTTGGTTTTAAATCTCCGGCTAAACCCTGTCAACGGTCGCCAGTGACTAAAGTGATGGTGTAAAAATCCTGCTGGGGTCCATGCAGGTAGCAAAGGTACTGTAAGTCCCCATGGTCCTCAGTATGGTGTCCTCACTTTAGTTGCTGGTGATATATAGCCCAATTTTATCTATTGTAATGTTATGAATTGTCATATTTTATGGTTCTGTACTAGTTTTAAACATATATCTGTGATAATCTAGTTGTTTTACTGTCCTTCGTCGACAGATTTTTATACAGTTTACATATATGTTATTAAAGTCACATTTTCTCTCGTCACGATATGGCTGCAATATTGCCGATGTGACGTTAAATATTAACTCACTCACTCACTCACTCACTCCGCTCTCCGCAGATATTCTACCACTAGACCACAAAGGCGGTCAAAAAAATCACATTGCAACAAGATCATTTCAAGATCATTGAGCAATAATGATCAATGATAATATATATGTCAATCAATCCTGAGGTTTTTATGATTGAGATTTAAGAATCATACACGTTAAGAGTAGTCATTAATTTACACGTAATTATTAAAGACCTTTATGTTTTCGAAATGCAAAAAAATGAACATCTTGATACCATTTAACACAACATAATGATTTTGAAAGGTTGGATCGGGATTGTGAATTGGTATCTACACGTTATACCCTATTGTTTATTCACCGTGTTGTATCTATCTGTACACCTTTAGCCCGAACCTGTACAGGAAAGTTGCTGAGTACTAGTATTGGTGCTGTGGCGAGAAGCTGTAACCCGGGTGGCTCACACTGTCATGGGTATGATTGCTTCAGTACATCAGAACATCTCCAAGGGACCCTGGTACGTACGTTTATTCATTTTTGATAGGGAAACATCCATTTGGTTACACTATATGATACTACTAATACCCAAAATCATTTTGGTTGAGGTCACAAAGGGTCATCAGACGTCCCTTGTTAACTGATCATCATCGGAGACTTGGCTTGGCGAATAGCTCGACATCATTGGAATCTGAGGACATGGAGACGGATCCATTGGTCAGATGAAAGCAGGTTCTTGCTGCACGTCAAAGATGGGCGAAGGTGGGTTTGGAGACACAGAAACACTGCGTATACCCCAAGGAACATTGTACCAACAGTCCCGTATGGTGGAGGCTCCGTCATGGTGTGGGGAGCAATATCTCCTAACTGTAAAGTGGACACGGTAACAGTACGAAGCAATCTCAACGGCGATCGTTGCATCCAGGACATTTATTGCCACGTTTTGACAATCATGCACTTGCCACTCGATCTGTGTTTATGGTCGACAACGCTAGGCCCCAGCGTCCTCGTGCTGTGACTGCATTTCTGCAAGGACACGCTACTGACACTTTGCCTTGGCCCGCTATGAGTCCATGTTAAATCCACTGGAACATGTTTGGGACGTTCTTGGACGTCGGCTGCAGGCAATGGATCCACCAGTACAGAATGTGGGGCAGCTGTAGAGGCTGCATTGCATCAGGAGTGTCATTGCATCAGGAGTGTCATTGCACCAGGAGTGTCATTGCATCAGGAGCGTCATTGCACCAGGAGTGTCATTGCATCAGGAGTGTCATCGCATCAGGAGTGTCAGCTGTTACTTCTTGATCGTATCAGAAGACTCAATGGAGGAATGAGGAGGTAGAATCTGTCATCCAGGCACAGGGCGGTTACACTCGCTACTGATTTTCAGGATTGTGATCATCTTTGTTAGATAACAGTAGACAGTTTTGGACTGGAGTGGTCGTTCATACCAGCTCATGGAACTTTCCAGATTCAAAGTTTTCGTGGTCATCAATTTTGCTCAATTACAGCATTATCGCAACTGTGTTATTAATGCTATTGAAATATTGAACATTTGCACCATTCTCTGTGTTTTTAGTCAAGTCGCATCTCACACAAGACAGTTAATTCTCCACCATAGCTCAGGCTTGGCGTGAATGATGCCTTGTTGTTGGACAGATATGGTCGCGAAACCAGGGGGTGCTTAATTAATTTCTAGGTGTATTTTAAGATGAGACGACAGGACCAAGCAGTTCATGAGCACATGGTCAATTGTAAATCACACACACGTAACTTACGAGATCTATCGCATCCTCGTGTCATTTAATGAATTCAGCAGCTGTTACCAGCCTTGTGGTTATGGTGTTACCTTCATCCATTTAGATATAGCGTAGATGACAGCCGTATAGCGGATTAGCTTTCGTTAAAACTGTTAGGGGAGTGGTTAAAGTGTTCGCTCGTCATATCGAAGGCCCGGGTTAGACTCTCCGTATGTGTGAAGCCCATTTCTGGTGTCTCCCGCCCTGACATTGCTGGAATATTACTAAGCGAGGCGTAGAACCCTCACTCCCTAAAATCAGTTACGCATTAATATGCATAGGGCAGTGTAAGTAACACAACTATGTTAAAAAGATTTAAACAACACAATGCCGTGTTTCGTGTGGAGAAACGCTGGGGCTGTTATGTTCTGTAGTTAATGACTACAGACTGTGTACAAAGAGAGCATCTGAGCCTTTGTTGGTGTTACCGAACACGGGTTATTTCTACGGACATTTCTCAGAATAGCTGAATCTATAATCTGAACGACGTAAACACGTATCACCCTTTGACATTCTCGCTTTAAACCTCTACATCGAAATTAATAACGCATATAATCTTATGTAAGGCGCTGGCGTGTCAGCTTGATTTGTAAGGAAAGCCGCAAGCAATACAGATCTATCTCAGACGTTTACCATCTTGGTGAAACACACGAGCACGGGTATGATGCTGACAAACTTAGGACCCTCATCGGTGCGAACCGGGATTTGTTTCTGAGGTGTCCAGGGTACGCAACTGGGAGGCTCCTTAGACTACTGAGTCACCCGTATCCCCTGTAAAGCGCAGATATGTGCATTGTTGTAATACTTAAACATCAGTGATGACAGTGTAGAGAGTGTAAAGCGATCACCGGATCGTTTGTCTTGTTTGGCGGATCGTATTTTCAGCTCCGTATATTTCAGGATGTTTCGGTCCCTACTGGTCTACGGCGCCGGCAGAGTTGCGTCCCTTAGGCGATCCAGTAACCTATGATCGTGGGTTTGAATGCCAGATTCACCCTGACGATGTTTCTCGATTTATCAGCACCATACCCGTGTCCATGGATATCATCCACGTTACCAGTTCAGAGAGAGGGAGGGAGAGAGGAAGATAGAGAGGGGGAGGTGGATGAGAGGGAAAATTTGGGCAAGGGGAGAGAGGGGAGAGAGAGGGGCAGACAGAGAGAGGGAGGGAGAGAGGAAGATAGAGAGGGTGTGAGGGGTGAGAGAGAGACAATGGGGTAAGGGGAGAGAAGAGAGAGAGGGGCAGACAGAGAGAGGGAGAAAGAAAAAATCAAACATTAGATAAACTCAACTGAGATGTTAGTGTCCTTGGCTCCTAAGTTAAGTCAGATCTGAATCTTGGCAATCTAATAAACTGCTGGATAAAAGAAAATATACACTTGAAAGTTCAAACTTAACTCCTTGAGACGTCATGTGCACGTCGTTTGTTGTAAGATACTCATTGATATAATGCATGTAATATCGCATGTGATAGCCGTATCAAATACATCATCATCGAATAAAAAAACATTGTTTGTTTCATTTCAGCCACAATCAAACCTTGCTGTATACCTTCTTTTGCCCGGCAGTTTACATATACATCCGGCTTCAGGAACCATTCGCAGAGAATACGGTCAAATAAAAGTGCATCTGCAAACCGTGAGGTCATGAACGCCATGATAGTCTAATCCCAGTGCGCAATGCTATCGTCTACCACTGAGTAAACACCTTTTCATTCATGCATTATCAGTCATATTTGACAGCGAACGAGATGGATTTCATGTCAAAGTGTCACACAGACCTGTCATTACTTTGTCAGATGAAGCAGGATTGAACAAGGTTAATAACAAAACATTTACGAACCAACTATTTATATAAACTCAGGGACAGAAGCAAGTATACCGAGCTATTTTATTTTATTGGAAGTTGAAAGAACTGATATTAATAATGATTAGGTGTATTTATCTCATTCCTTCAACAGTTTGTAGAAAGCAATCTGTAGCTAGGTAATTTTGTGTAAAAATATATAGAGAGAGATATAGATTTGGATACACTTTCCTTATATCATTTTGCAACTCTGAGTTTCACGCACCCATGGTATTGCGTACGATCATCAGGCATAATGAAATATGGTTTTTGATGCATGGAATGATATGAGGAAAGTGTATCCAAATCTGTATTTATGCTCTACTTTGTATTGAGCACTCTCTTCTGCAATTGGATCATACTTGTGTAGATTATATATATGAGACAGCGAAAGTACTATGTATGAAACTGATATAAAGAAGATGATGGACTAACGTGGCCTTTATTATTTTATTATATATTACATGTACACCGAGTGAACATTTACCTCATTTTTGTATATATATATATATATATATATATATATATATATATATATATATATGTTTCCGATACAATGCTTTCATGACAACATAATCGTTAACGCTGGAATATGTAATGCACTAAATGTGAACGTTCAAACAAGTATTATAGCTTAAATGGATAGAATTATCATACCAATGCCAGTATGTTATCAGAAATCTGCGGGCCACTGTAACTTGATAGCAGTCCGCTTATTCCTAACGACGGTCTGCTATCTATTCTATTGCATTGTGACGTCATTGGCGTCACGTTTCTTTTCTGTGAAGTCATCATATATTGTGTTCCATGACGTTGCCATGGGTTAAGAATTGATTATGCAGCCGCAAGACTCCTACCATGTTTGAAATGTAAATTTGTGCCGAAAAAAAGCAAATGTATTGATATTCAGAGATAAGCTATCTGAGATACGCTGTTGTGATATCAGCTGTTGTGTATTATGAGAAATTGTTAATACTTTAAAACAATATAAAACACATTATATTGTTAAAAAGAAAGCCATGTAACAGTATCTCTAGTGCTGACAACATGTATGCGCCCGTTTAATTAACTATTTTAGATATATCGCGAACTTATGATATTTTCAATTGAAAGTCAAACAAATGATAAGGTTAACTTAGAGGTATAGTTTCGCCATCTACTCAGTTCATTTTGGCGGTTTGGGGATGGATGGGATGAGGGAGGGGTAGTCGTTGATGGTGGAGAGGATTGGGGAGGGATATAGGCTGATATAGCACGGATATAGGCGTGAAACAAGCGGTATCATAAATTTGTTGTAGGTTTAGTCATCGCTGAATACGGTTTGATGTGTCCTCTATGTGACCTCTGTCGGTCGGCTCGGGTCACGTGGCCACGTATGGCACATCTATGAAGATAGATAAGCCAACAACTTTATTTTATCAACCAAAACTGGCTCCCACAGGAGATATCGCTTGGATTAGATCAAGCGATATCTACACCGTAGATATCGCTGCAATGAAATGACATCACAATGCTTTGCAGACCATTGTGACGTCACTGGTTACCATGACGTCACAATCAAATGACATCACTAATGGCTCTGCTACTGAAGCTGTTAGCAGTACTTTTTACACTGAAGACACTTCTTATTACTGTCTACAAATTGAAAAAGTTGGAAGAATTATGTTGGATGATAAATAAAATCTCACCCTCTTGTCTTTTGAAATCAAATATATCAACACTCGTTGATAAAAGTGGCAAAAATCCTCGGCAAGCCTCGGAATTATTCCACTTTTATCAACTCGTGTTGATATATTTGATATCAAAAGACACTCGGGTGAGATTCTCTTATAATCTCTATCATGTAACCGTTGTAGTGTTTCGTCATAGATTTACGTATATGGGAATGAGGACGATTTTATTTTTTGTTACTCCAAGAATGTCCCCGACATGGTTTCCGAGTGGAACTGAATCCTGTGTCACTCCATCTGTACAACGTAAATCGAATACTTCAACTGTAAGTATTAAATATACAAAAAACAGTCCGGATATTCGTGTGGATAAAGGAGTTTTGACATGCACGAAAATCTTGACTCTGTTGGGGGTTGTTGTTTTTGTGTGTGTGTGTGTGTGTGTGTGTGTGTGTGTGTGTGTGTGTGTGTGTGTGTGTGTGTGTGTGTAAATGGATATACCTCCATCCATTTACATAAAGGTTGATGACCTTTTGAAAAGCGGTATAGTTTTCATTAAAACTGTTAAGGTGGCTAAGTGGTGAAATCGTTCGCTCTTCACGGCGAAGGTCCAGGTTCAATTCCCCACATGGTTGGGATAATGTGTGAGGCCAATTTCTGGTGTCCCCGCCGTGATATTTCTGGACGTTTGCTAAAAGCGGCGTAAAAATCACACTCACAATCATACCCATTAAAACTTTTAAAAACCATCAGTTGTCGATTATTGAAAATACTTATTCCACGTCAGTTCTACTGAAAAATCTAATTACAATGCCGTAAAAAGTCTGGGACTGGGATATTGATTTATATAGATTTATAGCTGCAACATTCAAATTACTTAGTGTTTAAGAAAGCCTTCTCATTTAATCAGAGGAGAGACTGCTACATGCTTACCCTTTTCGCGACCACCCGGTGTAATCACTAATTTTCATAGGTCCAGTCATATAATTTCCACAGCTATTTGTTGTCCTTTACTCCAAATAGAATCTGTTTCGGCAGATAATCTAGGCTGGTAACTCTCTTGCATTGACAACTTGTATCTCCATGTCAAACTGACACTGACTGATAAGCATCATACCCGAAATAAGCACATACCAAAGATAAGCACCATACCCGTGATAAGTATCATACCCGAGATAAGCACATACCCCAGGTAAGCACCATGCCACAGATAAGCACATACCGAGATACGCACCATACCCGAGATAAGCACATACACGAGAGAAGCACCATACCCGAGATAAGCACATACCCGAACTAAGCACATATCCGAGATAAGCACATACCCAAGCTAAGCACCATATCCGAGATAAGTACATACCCGTGATTAGCACCATACCCGAGGTAAGCACAATACCTGAACTAAGCACCATACCCGAGATAAGCACATACCCGAGATAAACACCATACTCGATTATAAGCACCATACCCGAGGTAAGCACCATACCCGAACTAAGCACCATACCCGAGATAAGCACATACCCGAGACAAGCACCATACTCGAGCTAAGCACCATACCCGTGATAAGCACCATACAAGAGATAAGCACATACCCAAGCTAAGCACTATACCCGAGATAAGCACATACCCGAGGAACGAGTTGGTCACGAGTGCACCTCGGCCTTTCCACCAAAACTTAATTAAGCTCCTGTTTTAGTGGAATAAGATTACATATGCCTCGTACTGTAGGAAAAGGATTATGTGCCTTTTCTTACTCTATTAAAATGACCAAGGAATACAGTTCGTTATTTGTATTTGTTCCGGGGAAAATACCTCAGTTCCTCAACTCCTAAAACATTTTGATCCACCCCCAATTCTTCACCCCACCCCATCCCATTGTTCTCGATGCAGTTCAGCACAATAAACACGCCCACGGGATTCTGAGAGTGAGTGAGTGAGTGATTGACTGAGTGACTGAGTGAGTGGCAGGTACACGTCATGATATGCGAGGCGATTCCAGTTCAGGATGTGACGATGCTCGTGACGTCACGTTTTAAAAGCGCTTAAAGCGTGTTTCACTTTGCCGAAGAACAATAGATGATATATTTGCGTGGAAATCTGAATTACCAAACATACTGGAGGAAAAGCGAAGTGAATATTTTTATTCACCCACAGTCTCTAAATGGTGTGTTATAAACGCGAGGGTGGCGTAGCGTAGTGGTTAAAGCGCTGGCTATCCACGCCGAAGAACCGAATTCGATTCACTCCATGAGTAAAAATTGTTAGGTTCAAATATTTGTGTCCCTCCCCCACTAATACGTTGCATGAACCAGCAATAACTCACTAATTCAGTGAGCGAATTCAAGATTGTCTTCTGTTGTCTAACTATCTGTAGAGTTATACATGGACCAATTTATGTGTGAATATTGGATGAGTGAGTTGGATTTAACGCCGCTTTTAACAGTATTCCAGTTATATCAGCTTAATGTGGGGAGGAAAGCCCGAAGTAATGCAGGTCTCAGACGTTTACCACTTCGGTGAAATCCACGAGCACGGGCATGGTGCTGACAAATCTAGAAACGTAATCGGGGCGAACCGGGGTTCGAACCCACAATCATAGGTTCCTGACGTGCCTAAGAGACGCAACTCTGCACAGCGACTGACGAAACAGATTCCAGTGGGTGTGTAAGGCCAAATAGCGGTTAAGGTTATATGAAGAGGTCACCGAAAAGGGCAGGCATGTCCTGCATCACTGGTAAACACACGCTCATGATATTTTCGGAATCGTGCAGTGGAGATTCTTATGATTATGTAAATGATGTTGTCGCCATTTTTAATGTCTGGAAGGACATTTGAGCCACAACACTTTCTTCTGGCTCAGACAAGAACTGTTGTACAAGTAAAATGGTGTTCGAGTGAGTGAGTGAGTGAGTATGATTTTACGCCGCTTTTAGCAATATTCCAGCAACATCACGGCGGGGGACACCAGAAATGGGCTTCACACATTGTACCCATGTCGGGAATCGAACCCGGGTCTTCGGCGTGACGTGCGAACGCTTTAACCACTAGGCTACCCGACCGCCCCAAATGGTGTTCGAACATAATGAGGGATAATATGATACCAATAAGATCAGCAAGCAATGTTTCCTTTATGTTTAACCTTAAAACAGATGTGTCGCCTCAGAAATAATAAAATGGCGATAACATTTGCCGTTGTGTTGTGGACTTCCTTACTTACATCACAATAAATAGAGCCACATCCAGGAGTAAACCATTAAGACAGGGAGGTATTAGCTGAGAGGTTAGAACGTCCGCCCGGAGAGCAGAAGGTTCGTGGTTCGATCCTCTGGTCGCGTATTATCAACAGATGTTAAAAGATGGTACCTGTGGCTTCCCCAGCCAGGAGCGGCGTTAAAGGATAAACAAGGACTTGTCGGCTCGGAATCGATATCCTGTGTCTGAGTGGGGTATTTACATCTGCATCATATCTCAGTAGCCTAGCGCTTTAAAACCGACATAAGTCCGGACTATTACGAGCAACCACAGCCAGATACCAAAACACAAGGAAACACGTGCACAAACACAATATTATAAACTGTTTTTTACAACTATGACTATAAAATTATTCTTATGCATATAAGCCGAATTAGGTTTAACAGGGAGCTGAGATTTTTGTTTGAGACAAACACACAGTTATGTGTTTAGTTTCTCGAGAAGCAAGTCAGAGGAAAACTATATATTGGGTCGCACAAACCATCATGTTCAAAACTGCGGGATTAGATTATTATTTTTAACAACCCGCCCTCCAGACTGTGAAATAGGCTTCCCTTCATGAATTATTCTGGAACAGCAGTTACTTTTTGTCATTTTTAGTCGTTATTGCAGTGAATTGTATAGTCTCCCTAACGGTGTAAGGGTAGACGAATTCGCCTCCAATAGACTGCAGATCGGGTCGATGTAGCCACTCTTTGTCAGCCGCGCTATGAACCAGGAATATCCCCCTACAAAGTCTGCCTTTTCCAGACGGGGTATAATAGCCTCCATATACTCCTTTACCTGCCCAAAAGTCGGTTTTCCAGGGCAGGCAAACTCCGTCAACCAAACCTTTCTGTTGTAGCGGTTGTAGGCGCTCTCCAGAAAGCCCATATCGCTGTCCACATCACAGGTGTAGCTGTGCAAGGCTATATAATCTCAAGGCATCCCTTGCAAGCTGCGAAGAATTTGTCCAGCCAATCAAATGTCGTGTATGTACATAGACCCCCAACTACGGCACATCTGGCGGGGGCGGGGCTCAAGAGATGTCTGTCTTGTGCTGCAGCTTCAACCTTTGGCCAGTTATCTGCGGCGAATTCAGGAGTCATCAGTGATTGGTCTTTGTGGTTGGGTTCATTGAAGCTAAGGACATATTTAGAATGACGAGGAATGGAGATGGTCTGACCATTGTACCCCCACACCATGGGAATGAACTCGCCCCTCGGGGAACCAGGGCATCCATGTGCATGGTGCCCACTGTCGTTGAGCCCCCAGTCATACCTGAAGAAAACACAGCTGATGTCAAGGTCATAATTTACGACAACATGTCGGGGAAAATGATGTGTTATTAAAATCTTGAAATGCAACCCATAGTACCAAAGGGCGGTCGGGTAGCCTAGTGTTTAAAGCGTTCGCTCGTCACGCCAAAGACCCGGGTTTGATTCCCGACATGGGTACAATGTGTGAAGCCCATTTCTGATGTCCTCCGCCGTGATCTAGCTGGAATATTGCTAAAAGCGGCGTAAAACCATACTCACTCGCTCACTCACTCATAGCACCAAAACATACTTAGGATCAATTGTCGGCATTTTCATATTTTAGAATAGAGTGAGTGAGTGGATTGCCATTCATGCCACATTCAGCAATGTTGCGACTATGTCACGGTGGTATGCATGTGATAGAGTCTGGATTATAGAAACGGACAACCGACAATACACCTGTCCTACTCATAGAAGCCCAAAAGGCGAGACAGATTTTCTGCCATTAAATCTAGGCGGGAGACACGCTTTACATGCCGGCAGATACTACCCCTAGAATACAAAAATAGAGACAAGCATCAGGTATCGGCGGATATATGGTACCCACGAATACAAAAAGGGGACACAGATATGAGGTACTGGGGGTCCATTTTCTGCCACTGAAACTCGATGGGAGACAAACCTTAGATGTCGGCAGATGCTACCCAAAAATAGAAAAAGGGAGAGAAGCATGATGTATCGGCAGATATATGCTACCTCAACTGTGTGTAGACCTTTCAGTCTCAGTGAGAGACGAGGGAGCGGTCTATATGTATGATTCAATGGTGTTTCATGTCGGATAGGATCTGCGAAGATGACGAGCAAATCTTATCTGACCTAAACAGTCCTTTTCCCCTAAAAAGAACTCTACAATAGTTTAAAGTGCCTTAAGAAAAATGCGTCACCTGGTCCGTATGGAATAAGAAATATGTTTTTTATTAAATAAAATGCTTCTCATCAGCTCTTTCACAGATGTCTGGGGAAGGAGTATTATATTCCGCAAAAACAAGAAATGCAAAAGTGATTTTAGATGTATATCTTATATATCATATAAATAAAAAACAGATGGTAATCGATTGTTTAAAATTGGTAAACATCATTGTCATTGTCTCAGGTTCCATATGGCATATTTGGAACAGTGGATTTACAAGGTGAAGGTCACCTGTTCTAAAATTCTTGTACGGCCACCATTAGCGTCCAACAAACTGACTGGCATCGGCGTCCCATAAAAGCAATCAGATCCCGAATTGTATCCTCGGGATTGTCAACCCACTCTGCCTGCAATGCTTTTGCCAACTGTCGAAGGTTCTGTAGTTGTTGCAATCGTTGATCCAGTGCAGCCCATAAATGTTCGACTGGGTTTAAATCGGGAGACCTTGAGGGTCATGGTAGGACCTGGATGTTGTGCTTCCTAAAAAAAAAAAGGCTGTGTCAGTCTTGCCGTGTGAGGTCGGGCGTTGTCTTTTTGGAAAATGGCGTTCGCTTGTTGCATATGGGAAAGACTTCTGGCCAAAACATCTCATCCGTGTAACGTGTCTCCATCGCAGGTGTGGCCATACTCTGTGACCTTTACTCCATTAACGTCGCAGCCGACGATGCCGATCCGTCAAAATGACACCTCGAACTAGTTACCTTCCGCGCGTAAACGGTTCCTCAATGTCAGGGTTGATATCCTATGCAATCCTGGCGTTGCCGTGGAGATGGCCGTTATGGTTCTTTCACGGAAGTGACGTAGCCATATGAATCTGTCCTGTGCTCTAGTTGTGATTCGGGATCGACTGGATCTGCGAAGGTCACGTGTTGTCCCGTGTGTCTTGTAATGGTGCTTGGTGCTACATGGAAAAAAAACCTGCCTTCAACTCGTGGCATGTTCACGTGCTGTAAGATTGTGAAGGCATGCGAATGAAAACCCAACGTTGCTGCAGCCCAACAAGTAATGTTGCACGTGCATGTCATGTTGGTGTGTTTCGGCGCCAGGCTCTCACGTGGTTGGTAAGAAAACGTACAACTTAATGGATAGTAACTTCTGGTTTATTGCATATAATGACGTGTATCACCGTCATCAACTGTTTGAGTAAGAAAGCGTGGTTGTGTTTTTGCGATCTTTTCCATCCTCTCACCACAATTCTGCAGTGCCTATTTCTGTTTTCTTTCCACAAAAATCCATCACAATCCATGCAGATATGACCAATTCATTTTCGGTATTAATTGGTAATGGATGTCGGCAACACACTCGTATTTACGAGTGTGCAACTTCGCGTTTCTTTCTTGGCTTAGTATATTTCTGATGTCCATTGACTGTACAGGAACTAAAAAAATGTATTGTCCCAATTCTTTCAACAGTTTAAAAAATTATCATTCTAAAAACGTATAATGTCCAAATCATCTACGGGCCGTCTGCCTGTCTGTCGGTTGGTCAGACAGTCGTCGTGAAGTTGGGACACGCATTTGGCCAAGAGTTGCCCATAACAGTTGCCGTGGGGACCCGGGTTACATCAGAGACCAGCAAAAATGCTCTGATCTGGAGGCTGTTTGTCATTGGGGTCACGTGAAATACAATTGTATCCCGACTATATATGTACCACACGTGATCGCCAATGGCAAACAGCTATTGGATCAGAGCTCTGAACAATACAACAATGCACCTCGAGATTTAAGCCAGGCTCGTGTTTTCGTGGGCTTGGAGTGGAAAGTGCCGCGAACTGTCAATTCAGACAGTGTGTGCTTTTCGTGGGACTCGAGTATTTGGTTGTGCTCTTAACCAGCTGGAGACCCCACGACAGTACTTTATCGGGATAAAAGGTTACAGTTGCGAGGACAATATGATTCGTCTACGCCTCGCCTTTGTTCTCGGATCTGTACCTTCATATTCAGATACGTATTGTTACCTCGTCCTCTATGGCAATAAACCCCACCACTCTGTTAAGGGCAACACAATTAGATTATTTACTTGTCATAAAAAACAAACAAACAAATTTCTCCATCAGATGTTGCTCTCCCTCCTCCCGCCCAAATACCCTAGGGTCCGCTCCGTTTGAGAAGACTAAATTAGATTATTTATATGTCACCGTGAAACAGGTGGAATATTGCAATACAAACAAACAATTACCACCAACTAAAGTGCCCCACCCACCTTCTTCACCCGAATATCATATTGTCAGTTCCTCTGAGACGACTGCATTGGATTATTTACGGGTAACTGTGATATAGTTTGAACATAGATGATTTATGCGGCGTAAAACAGCAAACAAACAAATAAAAAACACTTACCACCAGCTGACGTTGCTCAGTGCGAATGTGTCATTGCACTGGTAATGGTCGGAAAAGGTCAGTGTAACGCCCTTTTTAGTTATTGCATTCACAAATAAAACGGACCCCACACATACAGTGAGCAATATCCAGGCCATGTCACTCGCCTCCAGGTCAGGTGAAAATCCAGTTTGGTGTTGCGCTAAACACACGGATTTATCGGCTTTTAGAGGTGCGTTTTGGCGCTGTGACCATAACCTGCGATTGAGGGCTAAATACTTCCTTGAACAGGTGCTGTAGTGCACGTCGGCTTGACATTGAAACTGAAAGAGCCGTTATGGACGCTGAATGTCACAGGTAAAGTGCTTACGCTGAAGGAGTGTGGATTCGAACTGAGAAGCAACGGATTTGAGCAGCATCATGAAGATGTTCGCTACTGGACTGCTGCAACATATGACTTATATTGCCGTCCTTCGGGATGTCATGAACTTATACGCTCAAAAATTGTTTGATGAAGGTTACAACATTCACGGCCCCAGCAGAGCTTTCAAAATGTGTCATGGTCGTCATGTGAAGTACATTTCGAAATGTAACAGTGACACAATAATGTCCCATACAATTCCCTATTTTGACCTGTACCATAATTTATTATGTTCCCGTGTTTTTTCCAGATGATTATTTGACTTGCCTTTGCATGTGTTTGTGACGGGTGCCACCTTTCGGACAGTAAACGTTCGTCGTAAGAGTAAATGAACGTGCTTTTGATAGAGATGTCTTATGATTTTGGAAATGTTTTTGTTGCTTTATATTCACATGTCGGTGAGACGGGTGGCCCGATGATCCGGAGTTACGCTTCTCAACTGTCGAGATCCTCTGCTTGTCAGTTCGTGCCACACTTATACTGTGAACATTATTACCCTTATGTTCATCGTCAATAGCGGCTTTTTTCAGGTTCACATCTATATCAAACTGACGTTCACAACAACAACTGTTCAAGAAAGTATTTAGCCCGAAATCGCAGGTTACGGTCACAACGCCAATAATATCAAGTTAGTGGTATGCCCCGGGGTCAAGGAATGTAATCGAGAAGTTACTGAAAAACAAATCTTGTCTCAAAAACAGATCCCAGTATCCTCAGTGAGTGGGTTGTGTTTAACGCCGCTTTTAACAGTATTCCAGTTATATTACGGCGTGTCAGCTTAATGTGGGAGGAAAGCCGGAAGTGATGCAGGTGTCAGACGTTTACCACTTAGGTGAAACCCACGAGCACGGGTATGGTGCTGACAAACCTAGAAACATAATCGGGGCGAACCGGGATTCGAACCCACAATGATAGGTTTCTGGCATGCCCAAGGGACGCGACTCTGCACAGCGAATCGCGGCGCCTAAGACGACTGGGCCACCCGTGCCCCCTGTGCCGAAGGAAGTAGATGGGCAACTGTTATATGTGCTGATGGGGTTGCAACAAGTAGAGTTAATGATTCATTCATCAAGTGTACCCACCGTGCTGAAACACCAGGCATATGTTCCATATAAGGAAACAGAAACGAACAACGAAGGTCATTTCACTTTCAGAAGCTTGCGTGCATTGAAGTCAGCTACACAACCCCAGTTTCATTACTGGTCCCCTGTACTTAAACAAGAACTTTTCGAATTGGGCCTGGTGTGTGCAATTCGAAAATCAGATTTCCCAAAGTATGCAGCATCACTTGTCAGTGATATGCGATGGGTCTTCATGTCAACTGCACGACGGCTTGCTGTTCAGAGATATGTCTTTCTCGTCTGTTGAACACCCAGCCATTCTCTGCTCTGCACAGCGAATCGCGGCGCCTTAGACGACTGGGCCAGACGTGCAACCGTGATGCTGGCAATGAGAGGAAACTTAATAGATCGGGCGGTCAGGCTGGATCACGTGGTTGATTGCGTGTCATCGTACCCGACGACGTGAATCATTGTTTATATCAATGGATTATCTGTTTTAGACTCGATTATTCACAGGCCGCCGTCATTTAACTGGAATATTGCTGAGTTCAGCGTTTTATGACAAACAAAAAACATACAAAAAAACAGTTATCATTTCCTGATTTATTGAAAAAAATCAATCATTTCAAATCAAATATCTAGATAACAGCACATCACAACCATTTAAAATTTTTAGTGAAGGGAATTATACAGCCTTCCCAGAGCCGTCAGTTTCGACAAGTCGTCCTCGAGCAATGCGTTGACTTTGCGGATGAACAAGTCGTCTGTGAGAATGCGGTTCCCAAACCAGGCATAGCGAGCCACAAATGGTGCGCGTTCTAATCTAGGTATAATAAGTTTCATGTAATTCTCAACATGGGTTAGAGAAGTAGTGTGGGGGCAAGCAAATTCCGTCAACCAGACCTGTTTCTTGTAACGGTTGTATACCGTCTCCAGGAACCGCATGTCATTGTCGACGCCGCAGGTGTAGCTGTGAACGGCAACGTAGTCGACTTTACAGCCAGTGCACTCTTTGAAAAACTCGTCGAGCCATTGAAAGTTCTCCATTAGACAGTTGGTGTTGTTAATGTTACATCGGGCTGGAGCGGGGCTGATGATTGATTTGCCCAGACCCGCAGCCTCCACTTGATGCCAGTGGGAGGCAGCCTCTTTTGGCGTCAAGTGGCCTTGGTGTCTCTCGTTGGGCTCGTTGAAACCGAGAACGTGGTGTGCGGAGTTCGGTATATTAAGATGGTCGATATTACCTGCTCCCCAAACCATTGGTACAAACTCCCCTCTGGCCGGGCATCCCATCACCTGGACCTTGTCGTGCTGTGTAGTCCAGCTGTACCTGGCGTGGAGAGGTCAAGATAGTGAGTCGGTGAGTGAGTGATTTGAATTTTAACGCCCCTGGGGATACTATTACAGTTGCTCTGACATCTCGTTATCCGGAAATACAGCTTTCCCGATGATTGTGTAGGAGATATACATTTACATGTATGTGTTTTCAGATTGTCGAGAGGAATTGAGTATTCAATGCCCTGAAATATTACCATTTGACACCTCTGGCTACAGGCTACTGTAATTTTTAGTACCCCAGGGTACCAAATGAAATGTCTGGAAACATTCGTATATATGAAAACATATGATGTTAGCCGGAGGTTTCAAATGTGCAATTTTCCAGATTTCGAATATTCATTAACACCCTCAAATCACAGAGAAATACGACGTCACTCTGGAATGATATGAAGTCATGTGGGAATGTCATGACGCCGTATGCTTCTATAGTAACTGACCCCGCCTGTTTGGTAGAATGTTGACACCAGCAACTAAATCAAAGAATTTCCTGATAACTATGGAATAAACGTAGAATTTTATCGATAAAACAAAATATAAATAAAATTGGAAAATAAAAATAATTATGCTTCAGACTGAAAAACAAATACTCAATTTTTAAACTTATCCTATCTCACACTATGCATCTCTCTTTCTTCTTTCGATTCTGAGTGGAAACGTATCTGAAATAAAAGTTTCCAGCTTCTAAAGTTAATTAACCCTGTCATACCTCACATCGTCACGGTCACCTCCCAGATCTGGGTCATGCGCGCTATGCATGCTGGTTGACCTTCTTGCACTGATCACGTGTCTATCCCAGTCAACTCATTCTCTTTCAAATCGCCACGCAGTGGTGACGTGTTGTTATTACAGGAATCCATTTTGAGGTTTTCTTTTCGCTTGCAAGCGATCTTCATATTTTTGTCGTCTAATTGCCTGCAAATTTACTTATATCCCTGTTTGGGATAGTTATTCATCATAATGGACGAGCAGTCTACACGGAGACCTGTCTGCACTTTGTGCCGACGTGTTTTCTCTCCGTCCGACCCTCATGCCCAATGTTCGGATTGTCGTGGATTATGCAGTTTATTAGAGCGTTGCGAGCTCTGCTCCGATCTACCAGATGAATCCTTCAAACTGTACCTGCATAAATGTCGGCGTCGGGTGTCAGATCGTCTCTCTAAGACTGCAGAAAAATCCACGAAAGCCAAGAAAACACCGGTCAAGAAAGCGAGATCGGCCCGATCACCCTCACAGGCGGGCCAGAATACTAGGGATCAAACTGGTCCAATGATCTCGTTAGACGATGAGGGGGTCTCTGACTCTTTTCTCACAGACGACATGTCTAAGGTATCCACGAATCCACCTTCAAAGCCGAACCTACCCTCCACATCCCGAGACTCGGACATTCGACGAGTCCTCTCGTTAGACACGAGTGTGGATGACCGGCTTACGTCAGCCAACGTATCCAACCCGACCGAGGTTCGTACTTTCGACTCGTCGTGTTCTACGACTAACATGGAGCTCGCTCCTGTTTTACCTTCGGAGGGTACACATGGTACTTGTACCTCGGTCGACCCTATAAGTTCGGTCCGTCGTTCGAAATCTCCCATACGACGATCTTCGCAGGATCGATCCTCTCAAGACCAGGAGTCGTATGACGACTCATCGGATCAAGGTTCACGAACCTCCCATTCCAAAGAGGATTCACAAGACGATAGACATTCGTCCCGGGATCGACTAGCATCGACAGTCAGTGCACTTTATTCAGTGCAATCATCGGGGGATCGGCATTCAGACTGGGACCAACGGACTTCTCACTCTCGACACCGAGATGATTCACCGAACATCCCACCATCGAAGGTTCTTCGTACTTCCGAACCTCGAACCTCCGAACACCGAACCTCCGAACACCGAACCTCCGAACTTGGACCCCCGAACCTCCGAACCTCCGAACCTCGAACCTACGAACATCGGGCCTCCGAACCTCGATCCTCCGAACTTCGAACCTCCGAACCTCGAACCTCCGAACCTCGAACCTCCGAACCTCGAACCTCCGAACCTCGAACCTCCGAACCTCATCGAACCTCCGAACCTCATCGCACCTCCGAACATAACCGACCCTCCGAACCTCGTCAAACATCCGAACCTCGTCGAACATTCGAACATCGTCGAACCTCCGAACGTCGCTGTACTCCCGAGGTGCGACAGTCACGTTCGAATCGTACATCTTCGGGCAAACAAAAGAGATTCGAGCCTCGTCGAACCTCTGAGGTTCAACGAACATCATCGAACCGAACTTCGAAGGACAAACGGACTCCTAAGTATCGACACACTTCAAAGGAGGTTCAACGGGACACGGGAGTTCATAAAACCTCCAAGGAACGGAGACATTCGAGATACTCCCCTAATATGCGACGTTCACCTACAGATCGTTACTCGTCTTATGACAGGCGAGCGGATTATCGCTCATCCCCTTATCATGTCTCACGAAGAGACTATTCAGACCCATCACGTCTAGGCTCGGAGGATGAACGCTACAACGAGTCTATTAGCCATTCATCCTACATGTCTCGATCTTCTCCTTCACTCACCCATCCGGAGTTTCGACTAAGAGATTACCCTCACACTTGTGATTTTCATGAACGTGGTGATTACCCATGGAACACTACTTCATATAGTGCCTACGCACATGAGTTGGAACGATACCCACACTACAGGGATCCCGACCCTCCATGGCATGGGTATCCTCATGATCCAGATTACAGACCTTATCGGTCAAGCTACATTTCCTCTTCTCGTCATGAGGATTCTCCTCGGCGACATAGAGATAGACCACTCAGATCAGCTACCGTTAGTAGATGCCCTTCACCTAAAGATAGGCAGAGTTCTACTTCACCTACTCGTCGTACCGGCTCCCCATCGCCACCTCCGGTTCGACGCCCCCCTGTTTCCTCTGAATCACAGACTCCTGCAACATCACAAGCTCCATCTCAAGCTATCCCTACATCATGGATCCCAAGCGAACTTTCTGCTATTCCAGCAGAACAGATTCGTTCTCTGTTACAGGCTGTAACAGCAGCATGTCTTCCCCAACCGGCACCTGCTGTACCAACTACGGTACCTCTATCTACACCCACTACATCCCTTTCAGTGGATCAACCACCAGAATCAGAGTCATCAGACCACTATACCTCCCCAGCTTCGTCTTCTGGGAGCTTCGACATAGCGGATCCGATCACTGTACTTATCTGGATAGCAGATAAGTTACAATTGTTAAAAAGCACTTCAACGGAGGACACTTTATCGTCATTTGTTGTGCCTTCAGCCTCGTCGCCGAACATCACACTCCCTCCGAGACCAGTCCTACAGGATATGGCCACCAATTTAGACAAAGCATTTGGATCCTTTCGCCGTCTTCGTGATCGGCTTCAATCTCCACGCTTTGTATTGGCGGATGCAGGGACTCATGGCTTGTCTACGATTTCTCCCGAACTAGATGGTGACATCGCAACATTAGCTCCTAAGCGTCCGTACTCAGCTTCTTCAGTGGATGACAGGGATCTCGTTCACCTCGACACCACTGTTCGAAGGACCCTCCCGTTGGTCTCCACTATTTTATCAGCAACTGAAGCACTTTCGTCGGCTCTAGCTCATGCATCTTCCTCGGAAGAATCCTGTATTCGAGGTGCTGTGACCCTCATCCAGGATAAAACGACAGCTATACTAGACCTCCTTGCTCACCATGCGGGATCTATCACTTCTCTTCTTAGACGGGGGGTGTTACAACATTGCTCATGGGATGATCAATTTAAGAACAGGCTGTACCAAATGCCATGGTCAACACCCTCCCTTTTTGCTGGGCGCATACAGGAGGTCGCCCATGAAGTCCAAAGAGACACTTCCCTGCAAGTCACTGTTGACTTACTTCGTCTCCAGAAAAATCAACTGGAAGAACAAAGGAAAGACCGAAGACGACCAACCTTTACTCCTTCTCAACAAGACCTTAGAGAAGTTTTGAGTAATAGGTCTGCTTCTTTTCGTTGCCCAGGCCGAGGACGCCAACATCAGCGAGGAGGGAAATCAGGCGGACGCACCGTCTCCTTTTCAGGGACTAAAGGAAACACTAACTCTCCTAAGCCAGGAGACACTAACCACAAATGACTCACTACAACAGCAGAACGACTGGGACCTTCCAACTCCAGCCATTCCGATTTTTTCGTCTCCCGTAGGCGGAAGACTAGGCACGTTCGCTTTAAACTGGACCATCCTAGACGACCCATATGTGTCTCGTCCCCTACAAACAGGTTATCCTCTACCTCTTGCCACCACACCTCCGACGACGTGCAAACCGCCTCAACATCTGTATCCAGCCAAACAACTTCCAGTTCTCATAGACACCATAAACACGTTACTTGTAAAGAACGCAATAGAGTGTCTGGGCACTCAGCCAATGACACCAGGGTTCTATTCTCCAATTTTTCTGGTTCCCAAGAAAAACAGTCCTCAACTACGTCTCATCTTCAACATGAAAACCTTCAACAAACTATACCTAGAGGCTCCTCCACACTTTCGCATGACATCAATCGCTCTACTACGAACGATTATTCATCCCGGCGACTTCATGATCAGCCTAGATATACAAGACGCGTACTTACACGTCCCTATCCTGCCAGAGCACCGCCATTTTCTTCGGTTTGTGTTCCTAGGCCAACACTACCAATGGCGAGTGCTCCCATTTGGAATTTCTTCGGCCCCGTGGCTATTTACTCGCCTCACAAAACCCATCGTCAAGTTCCTACACACTCGAGGCATCGTCTTCGAAACGTACATCGACGACTGTATTCAAGCCAACAAGGATTCGAACACTCTACTTCATCACCTCGATTTCTCTCAACGCCTACTTCATCAACTAGGTTGGATCATCAACCCAAAAAAGTCCGAAACTATTCCAACACAACGTCTCCAGTTCATCGGAGCCCTCTTCGACACGAGTCTGGGCAAGATGTTTGTACCCCAAGATCGTTGGGAGAAAATCCAACGCCTCGTTCCATTGGCACTCAAACAGCCAATTTCCTTACATCAATGGCAACAACTTCTCGGTCTCCTAACATCAGCACAAGCCCTCACCAAGAGAGGTCAACTTCACTTACGGCCAATCCAGTGCTTCCTCAAGCCCTTCCTTCAGGACGACGATTGTCAGGTTCTAATATCTCTTCCAAACCATCTACACCCACACCTCAAATGGTGGTTAACTCCATCAAATGTCTGCGAAGGAGTCTCCTTGCAACCATTCAGCCCGACCCTCCACCTGTTCGTCGACGCCTCAACCGTCTGATGGGGAGCTCATTGCCAAGACCTACACGTGGCAGGGCGGTGGTCATTAGAAATGATCGACTCACTCAACATTCAAGTTCGAGCGAGACATATTCCTGGCATCGCCAACGTCATAGCCGACTCCCTGTCCCGACCCGACAAACCATCTCCCACGGAATGGCGTCTACATCCTGTGATTTTTCAGTGGATTTGCCAGTTATTTCCGTGCCCAGACGTCGACCTCTTCGCAACCCGCTTCAATACTCAGCTATCCCGGTTCGTATCTCCTATCCCAGACCCCCTAGCCTGGGACCACGATGCGTTAGCAATCCCATGGGAAGGACTACATGCTTACGCCTTTCCCCCAACCGGCATTCTACATCGGGTTCTACAGAAGATTTCAACGACCAATCGCCTCACTCTACTTTTGGTCGCGCCCTACTGGCCAACACGCAGTTGGTTCATACCGCTCATCCGTCTCGCAGACAGAAAGTTTTACCATCTACCTCTAAGGGACGATCTTCTGCATCAACCACACTCTCAGCTCCGTCATCCGTCGCCAACAACCCTCAATCTATGCGTTTGGCGCATTTACAGAAATCATTGATAGCTAAGGGTTATTCTGAACGAGTGGCCAAGACCATTGCGGGGGCGCACAGGTCATCTACTAAAGCACTATATGACCATAAATGGAAGGCATTTGAATTTGAAGGCATTTCCACACCTGCCACGGCATCCCCGCAACAAATTGCTGAATACCTTCACTATCTTCGATCATCTCGTAAACTAAAAGGTTCGACTCTAGCTACCTATTTAGCTGCGATCAATTCTGTCATCGCAACTACAACGGGCACTAAGATTTCAACAATCGCCGAATTACAATCATTGATCAGATCGTACAAGTTGGCGGACCAAACATCACGTTTTCGACCACCAACTTGGGATCTAAACATCATACTTCGCCATCTAACACTGCAAACACGAAAACGTCGTTTTTTTCCGTATATGGTCATTGGACGGAAATACGACTAAAAATTCATTAAAATTGATTAATTGGTCAGCGTCTAGAAAGTGTCCAGAAAAGGGTCGAGTTTTTCAAGCGTAAAATGGACGGAAAAACGATGCTTTTTGCTCCGCCTTGTACAACTGTTAACGGCCAATAAGATGGCGCTGGTCCCCCGACGCACGTGATGTCCAAGGCTTCCTTTCGGAAGCTTTAGGTTTCGTATTTCTGGCATGCCTTGCTCTAGTATCTGTCGCGCGCAGTGCAGCGAGATTTGCTGATAAGCTAGTTTTAGGATATGTTACATGTTAATGGAATTCAGACATGCGCCAAGAAGTCAAACCAAACAATGTTACATTGTGGTAACGGCTATGTACAGTTAGCCCTATCGGATAATGGGTTGTGTTTCATTTGGTTATAACAATAACTAATTTTTTAATGTGAAGTTAACAAGATATACGACTTGGACACGAGGTCGGTCACATGACGTTCTTCACGTGACTCTATTCTTGAAAAGGCGTAAACACTGACTACTTCCACATTCCTGGGGAAAACCCTTGGAATTCCCTGGTACGAATTCATACAGAAGCGTGGTTGCAAGCCCATTTAAGGATACCCTCGCTACAACCCATCCCAGAGAGAAAAAACACGGGAAAAAATCCAAACTGTCGCAGTGACAATTTACAGAAAAGGATATTGTTTGGAATATATTTCTTGTAAACATACTAAAACATATGTTCCTCGCTTTGGGGGGAACTATTTTATTCCGGGGTGGCCCATTAAATCTAGTAGTAAGTCAAGGCACCATGCGTGATCTGTTATTTTATGTGTTTAAATTACGATTTGGGGCGTTAATAAAATACACTGACGCAAGTATATTCTATTCAAATCAATTGGATAATTGAATATGCTTTCTTTTACATATTACATAACATCACTCCACAAAATATGAACAGTTGCAGTAACACACTACGGTAATCGCATTAAACATCATTTTCAACTGTACAGTATTTCAGTATTTCAGTTATATCATGGTGTATCAGACTGATGTGGGATAAAAATCCGAAGTGGTTCAGGTCATCCAATGGGTGTTCGGGAAAAGGTGAGCGTATCCTGCCACACAAGTGGCACCCGTCACAAACACATGCAAGGACAAGTCAATTGTTCACCTGAACAAAGCACGGAAAAACACAATGATGCCCGTCCTCAGTTTTACCGAGCATGTAAATTATTTTGTCCGTCAAAAACATCGACGAGTATAAACAATATGTTCATTCACGTAATACATGTAATACATTTGACAAAATGTATTGACTCGGAGCATTATTGTTAATCACAGCGTATGCAGTTGAACTCATCACCCATCCCATTATTGATAACCCTTCTTGAAGATCTATGAAATCAGAAGCTGCAACACTCTATCTTTTAACTGGCATGTCAGACTTCTATTTCATTACTAAGTTATATTTGCACGGATTACTATGGAAGGGACATTGTCTCGTTGTCGCATTGTCGCATTGACGCCTTTACAAAAACAAGCAAAACGTGTCAAAATTAACAAAAGCCATTTGTCGCATTGTCGCGTGTTCGCATTGTCGCTCTTTTGATCTTACTCTTGACCGTATTAGGCAACTGACGAGTGCACGCCTGACCTGTGACCTCGTTGCAACCCTCGTGATGTGTTTGCCGAAGGGAGAGGTGTAGGAAATGTGTGCTCCAGCCCAGCGCAGAGCTCGCGACACACTGTATACTGATGTATACAGTGTATTGCAGTTGATATACTGTATACTGCATGTGATACTTATTTGTAGAAATGTTACAACTTTCAAGATTCAAGATTCAATTTGCATATATTTCATATACAACAGACCGCCGTCATATATCACTGGAATACTGCTGAGAGCGGCGTTAAAACAAATTGTTTTCATAATGGAGCGCTGCAGTCATTTAAAATAGAACCGTATACATATGTACATGTAGTACCAACTCACTCTATTTGTTTCGAATATTCAGCAGAAAATATATTATTAACCAGGTCTTTGGGAAAAGATATCAGATTTTTATAAGCAGCCACATGGGGATGATAAAGGACCACTCGCTGATTAGGTTCTTGTTTACTTAAGAGCAGAGTTGGCCATGTTAGATGATATAACCAAAATCCGGGAGCTCCGGCGGGGGGCAAGCTGGTCTTGTTAGTGTATGGTATGAGCTGTGACGTTGACCCAAGAGAATAATGTAAAACAAGAGACCAACCCAAGTCTATAATGATTGGGAAAGTCTAGATTTCCACAGCTCTAGCCTGAAATTAAGAATTGTTCTCTGCTCCATTTTAATTGTATTATTTTCATTTTGTAGACATGGATGGACCAACCAGGAAAGAAATTGATGGACTATTAATATCACATGTTACCACTGATCCAGTTAAATTCATCACACAATAATAAATTAGTATTTGACATTACGGCATTTGATTATTAGGGCATGATCATGTACATGTCCACTGTAGTAATGTACACACCAGTCAACTTGATTATAATTTGTATCAAAGTGTAGCGCGGCATCAACGATTACTTTATGATATCCTCACTTGTCATCGATGTATTGACATCGAACAATGGACGGCAATTCGAAATTCTTATGGAAAGCTTCAATAGGGACAGCGCCGGTGTCAGTACAATTTTCCTAGTTAAAATAAGTATCTACAAAATATAATCTGAAGCAGACAAGAACAATATTTTTTTATTAATGCTTACTTTCATGGATAGAATTAAGGCAATCTAGGCTTGCCAAATCGTTCTAGACTTGAGCTGGATTCCTTTTAAATTTATTCTGTATGGTCTGGGAGACGAACGGGCGTCAGTATCGCATGGAGAACTGGGACAGCCTTAATCAGTGTAATCGGATATGTTGTGGAGTTTCGGTTTTGGGCTGTTTGCTGAATATATAGAATTGCGAGTTATGTATACTCTGTATTCTTTCGTCATGGTAGCATATATATTTTCGATGTTGCTTTTTGAATTATCCACAAATAATGAGAACTACAATGTAAACCTCTCTCTGGAGATATGCAATAATACTACTATATCTGAAAAATGGGACTTCTCGACAAATATTTCTTTCTTAAATACTATCCGTTACAGGCATTCTGATCATTATATCATACTTTGTACAGTTTAAAAGTCAAATAATGGCAAATTGTGTATCTTTCTACATTTTGAATTAATTATATTTTCTGAAATAAAACCTTAGCATCAGATAGTGATATACACGAATATGATCTATACTATTATAAATGAATTATCAATTTCGTATTATGAATTAGATAAACAGCAATATGACAGTAAAACAAATTATTTTAATCTATTCTTATGAGTAGGTAACGAGAGATCTAGGCAACGCACTAACGTAGCCATTTATGAAAAATGAAATATTAAAAGTTTAGGGGTTTGTACATGCACATTGAATGACAGGGAAGAAAGCAACGCAAAAATTAAATTATGAATCAAATTATGTTATAAATATAACAGAATATTTAGAAAATATAAGTTTAATTTCTCATTGTTGGATGGTGTTTAATAATTATATAGATTTTGTTTGATTGTTTGTTGTTTAACGCCGCACTCAGCAATATACCAGCTATATGACGGCGGTTCGTAAATAATCCAGTCTGGACCAAACAATTTAGTCATTATCATCAAGAGCACCGATCTACGCATTTGGGATACTATGACATGCATCAACCAAGTAAGCGAGCCAAGTCGCCTTCGCACAAGCATGGGTTGTTCACGGGTATTTTTTTAAATAATAAGGTACAATGAAATTCTGTATATGTCCATAATAAGTGTGTATAAGTAGATGGATAATATGTCCATACACGCCAAGTAAATGGTATATGCATTAATTTAAATGCAAATGATTCAATGATGAGTTCTTTCACAAGTCCATATTTCAAGGCATGTATTTGATATTCATAATAACTCCACAAAAGCTACACAATGGCAACAAAACGGTACCAGCATCACAGATACCAATTATACATGAGATACATATAATTACTTTAAAGTTAAAACATGTATCTAAATAGAAAATTAGAAGGATACACTTCCGACATTTTTCGTATTTTGTTTTCGTTTGGAGAGAGAAGTTGTGATTGGTATCTGATGGATGCAAACAGGTGTTCCCTTCCGCCCAGGCCTTGCGGCAATGCTATAGCCCAAAATGAAACAAGCCTTGTTCAACAGGTTCAGACTCAAATTTCTATCCCACTTGGGCTCCTTTTAAATTTAAATATAATTTCTCGTGTCGATATGTGTCAGAAGAAATGAAATATTACAGCACTGGTGAATAGGTTATATGCGCATGTCAGCGTCGATCCTATAATATCCTTTTATGCAAAATACATATATACTGATGAATTAAGGTAGTAATACTACGTAAATATATATCCAGATGCATACATCAGTATCATCTCGTGATCTCAATTCGTGCTTTGAGCCCTTTTTCTACCGGAGATTCTGGGGTGTTACATCACACCAGAAAGCCAGGTCCAAATTCAAGTCATAATTTCATGGTCCGTCGTGTATGTTGGAAACCAATATCGCAATATGGCTAAATATTGCTGAACGTGGTATTAACCCGATTACTCACATAATTATTCCATTTTCTACAGTCATCTACGAACACTATCTTTAAGGAGGTATATCTGTATCATCCAAATGTCCATACATATAGGTCCACATTTATATGTATAAAGCGTCCTGCACTCTTCCTTAAAAGATAAATGTTAAGCATTTCCTCTGTATGGATTTATATAATGTAATATCGTTTTAATGTAATGCTGATGTAGTAAACGTACCACAGACCTAATGCTAGAATAACATCTAATTTCTGAAATGAACATATTTTACAGAAAAAAAACAGTTATTTAAACAATACTTATAAAACATAAGAACAAGGAGCCAAGAGCAAACTATTGGGCTGTGTTGGACATATTTGTTTCGGGGTCTTATGACAGACAAACCTGATGTATTTAAGTATAAAGATAAGTAAGTATAGATGTTGTACATATTCATATATGTTCGTGATTAACCCAACCTTGAAAAATATTGAAAGATGAGTGGTAACTATTTATGCCATTATTTCAAATTAGAATGAGAGCACATCAGGAAAGCATGGTACTTTAATATACGTATCTTGTTAACCCAATATTCTTTTTTAAGTAAGAGCAGCATGTATATCGAGAGTATAGGTTTGGTGCGTGACTTATCACACAGTACTTTCAGAAAGTGTGCATATTCTGTTTATCGGCAATAAATAACATAAGACGATTCATACGGGTAAATACGATTTACTTCAGAACTAGTATAGATTATTTAAGGTTAGGGGGAAATGTATGTAATTAACAGAACTTTGGCCGGGTTTGAAGGATTTGGGTCCTGGCTTGGGCTTTGTGTTGGACGTGTAGACGGCATTTCCAGGTTTGACGTATCAATGACAAAAATGATGTCAGATGCAATTCTCTGCCTTTTCGGGTGAACAATTGGCTTGCCTTTGGATGTGTTTGTGGCGAGTGCCACTAGTGGATCGGAATGAGCTCGCGTTTTTGCGAGCATCCAATGTCATCATTTATTATGATGAATCATGAAACATGCTCCTGATGTTGTCGCAATGGTGCAGTTGGCGCTACATTTGGCAAGGGTTTCTCATGATAATGGAAATGCTTATGACGCTTTTGTTGACCGATAAACATGAAAAGATATAATGTTAGTGTATATGGTCATGTAATTAAGAAACAAACGACGAGTGGGAGTTGTTTATTGTACGATAAACAACGACCGAGACTCGTTTATTTCTATATGAGATATCAACATTACTTACAGCCTCTTTGAGGGTGTTAAATTAGGAAAAAATACCCGCTTTACAATATTTACCCGTACTTAAATAATGATGATACCTGGAATAGAATCCGACAGCGGCCATGCTAGATAAATCCATTTTAGGATTTGAGTTTGGTCCCGCATATTCTCACAATTTTCTCGTCAATCATCTGTACCTTTTCTCCCAATACCGATTGTCATATCACTCTCACTTTCGGATTCTCCAGCAACATTTATTGGGAACAACTCACTAGACACATACCTCTCAAAAATAAGGTCAAATTACAATTTTTACTTTTCAAGTTGCGAGTGCATGTTCGAATCTCAATAAATGACGTCATGATAGCACAATGTTTTATCGTGAAATAAATATCGCTTCCTTCTTTGTTCTTTGTGATTTATCGCGTAGCTATCTTATATCATCAAATGCCAATTTCTAATTGCTTTATCATGACGTATCCGTGTCATGTAGCAATAACATACACAAATATCGTTGACTTCGACGTTGAATAGTGTCATGAAATATGATTATCCTCTTGTGTGCAATATTTCTGGTTGATAAATCTAACATATTCTTACTTTAAGAATAGCGACTATACATTATTATATATCCCTTATCAGGTCTCTGTAACATTTGCAAAATGATACAAATATAAAAATACAACTGAACCTAAATGTAATGTTTTAATATCCTTACGTTACTGAGTGCAGCATTTAACAACAAACAAACAAAACATAATATCTTTAAGAATTATGTTAACAATTCCGATGCTAAAAATAATCTCACAATCTCCATACCTCTCTCTCTCTATGAAAACATAATAACTTTTTTTTAATAATCAGGAATAATAATGGCAATACTATCATAATTATCATCATTATTTATGTTACTTATCCTCAAGTGAAGTAGTCCTCCACACTATACATTCAGTGAAGAAGCCCATGAACATATGAACTATGTAACAAACATTCATGGAAATTAGATGAACAGTTGAAGTTAGCAAATGATATTATTCGGTCGAACGCCTATCAGCCATCTATTCTATTCATGAAGAACATTTCACGTGGGACCAACAGAGGGAATTATGACTATCGACTTGATAATTATTTTTTATATTCATGCCAGCTCAAACGATCAATTGGCTTGATTTATTGTTATGGTATCCACAAAATAAGTAGGATCCGATTTTTTCCGTTTTTGCTGTTTACATATCAAAGTTTGCCAAATTGATACAAAATGTTTGCCCACAGCAAGGCTACGTATCCCCAACATATTGTGCTAGGCACAGTATCATTGGACTGAGGGAAGGCGGTATTCCTCCTTGTGGGTCATCTGCTTGGCAATATGGGACGGGAAAACTGCAGGGGGTGAGGGCAGTTAAGTTGATGGTACAGACAGATAAGAGAGATCATTTTACAAATGTGAAACCTCAGTCCACAAAGGAAGAGTCGAAAGCTGAAACTTGGTGAGGTTTGCAGAACAAAGGCAGTTATTTCTAGTTTCTTACTGACTCTCGAAGATACATTTAATATAACAATTAATGCGTGTGTGTGTGTGTGTGTGTGTGTGTGTGTGTGTGTGTGTGTGTGTGTGTGTGTGAGGAAGAAGAAGAATTGTACACCATAAAAATGGCTACGTATGTAGTTGGGGTAGATACAGTTTCACTCATTAAAATGCGTAAAACAGAATTTGAGTGAAAGAAAACACTATAAGTGAGTGAAACAAAAGACCTCAGTACAGGCACACCCAGTCCCCCAACCCCAAGTCTGCATGTATCAATACTCATACCTGCCACATCCTCAACCACCTAACTTACTCACACAATCATCTGACAACATGTTCGCCAACCCTCGTATCACAACGCACGCACGCACGCACGCACGCACACACACACACACACACACACACATCACATTCTTCTTTCCCCACCATTATGTCTACGTCAGCCATCATGGATCCATGCGCATGCTTTCATACATAATCCATCCTCCCACCATTCCCAAACATCCATCGAACTATAACTATATCCGCCCTCATGTATCGGTATTCGTGCTTTCATACAGACATACACCCCCTACCATTCCCCTACATCCATCGCAGTATAACTATGACTATAACCGCCTTCGTGCATCCGCACTTATGTTCACATTGCATTGCATAGGTATCGAATTACACGTTTAAAATATCGTAAATATTTTACAACATGTACATATTATATATCAGCAAACAGAGATTATTATAACGCAATAGATTTCATCCGTCAAAACATCACAGAAAGAGGGGCAGTCTGGAATTTTACAATGGCATCTGAATGCACTAAGACGTTCAACTGGTCAGGAGGTGAGAGTTGCGGAAGATTACGGTAAACTTCAGTTACAGATCTCCATTACGGATATCTAAAGTATGAATAAAGATCACAGCTTGCTATGACGTGTACTTCATGCCTGCAGAATTAGCAATGTCCTTAGCTCTAAATTGTATGTCTAAATGCTTATGTAGACAAAGACCCAAATGTATATAGGCATGACCATATTATATTCTACGCAAATATCACCACATTTAAAAACAAAGCTAGATTGAGTCTTTGAAGGGCATTAAGAACTGATACACACAAGGAAAAATATTTATGGATGTCAACGAAGGAACACTGCGTTTCGGAATATATACTTTCTCCTTCATCAGGTGCATATTATTAAAAGCTATGAGGCAGAGAACATATATTTGTACCTGTAAGAACAACAAAAGTAAAAAGATAGCAAAGAAGGGAACGCAACAAGGGAAGGCAACAGATAACTGGCATGGCGCTGATTACCCCGACTCCCGTTTGCCCATTGTCCATTTCCCATTACCAATCATTCATAAGTTAAGTTTTGGCTTTAATTTGTCCATTGATAATCAACCATCAACGTCTATTATCTCCACCCTAAAAATATGTAGTTTACTGAGAAAGTGGTATCCAAATATAATGTTTTTTACTGTTGACCACTTTCTTAAAGGCATTGTTGGTTCAAAGCTTTCGGTCATAGAAGCCGTGCCATTTTTCTCTTGTCAGAGGAGTACACAAAGTATACGTCATCTGGACTAACATTTTTGGTTTAAGTGGCTGGGTTAGATCGCCAACTTTGTGTTCTGGCGATTGGGTGCCTCACTCACAGTGTGGGTTCAAATCCCGGACGGGACTCAACCCAAGAAAGTACGAGAATCTGTACTTAACTCAGAAAGTGTTATCCCAATTATGACATTTGTTGTCAAGAAAACACAATAAATGTATATTCGGCTTTGGATGGGTAATGATATCACAGACATATACGGATATTGATGATGACTTGGAGGAGCTTCGTAACGCACGTCTTCTCAATTCAGGGATTGGTAAATCCAAATATGTGTGTGCGCGTGCGTGCGTGCGTGCGTGCGTGCGTGCGTGCGTGCGTAAATGTGGGCCTGTTAGATGTTACATAAAACATTCATCTTGAGCGGGATGGTAGTTCGAGTTGGATTAGCATGTTAACTATATGATCTTCTTTAGGCAGAGAATGCCGCGCATGAATGTATTGATGAAATTCCTAGGTACATGGGGCCTTTTCGTCCCCAGGAATACCCACAGTGGAGACTTCAATGGGGATAGGGTGTACACAATGTGCTACCTGGTAGATTGTGTGTCATCAGACCGGACAACGTTGGTCTTTGACTGATTGTGGCGTAAAACACACTTATTCATTTTACTTATATCGGAAATTGAATGTTCACCTTAATTGTTATTGTTGAACATGTAATATATTTTTTGAGAAATAAAACAGTGACATAATAACTAAAACTTTATGTGAGCGCGAGTAGTTTTTTTGGAATGAGATGAATAAGTCTTATAAAGTTGTAAGCTTCTTCACAACCGTGTAACTGTGAATTGACTTTATTCGGTAATCAAAAAAGAGATAGGACATAAAATATCCAAATTTCATACGATTTCACTTGTCCACCATCTTGGATGCAAGGCGAAAACATTTCAGCGCTTTTGAAGCCACTGAGAATGCCCCCTGCAGAGTTGGACGAACATTCTGCGGTGGCGCGGCTGAGTTGACCAGAGGCTATCAGCAGTATTTCCTGTCCAGGTTATTTAGGTCAGTTGTTTGTGTGTGTGTGTGTGTGTGTGTGCGTGCGTGCGTGCGTGCGTGCGTGCGTGCGTGCGTGCGTGCGTGTGGGGGGTGCGGGCGGGGGCGGGGGCGTGGGGGTAGGATTGGGGGGGGGTAGATGATAGATTTAGCAACAAGTAAGGTCATCTTGAGTGGAAGGGTATTCGCAGATGGATTAGCATATGAACTATTATGATTCTCTTTAGGCAGAAAATGAGGATCCACGATGTTCGACCTGGTAGAAGTGTGTTATCAAACCTCACAGCATTGGTTTTTTGACTGACTGTAGCGTCAAAACAAACTCATTCATTTACTTGAACTGAATGTTCATCTTAATTGTTATGGATAGTCACGGAGCCTTGATCCAGAGAACAGGGTGTCATTAGATAGAAATAAACTAAGTAATAATAGGATTACCAGAAAAACGGGGTTTTACACACAAGCCAATAAACTTCGCTCATTAACACCAGAGTAAGTCAGTACAAGATTGAAAACTGCCCCATAATTATGTATAACATGCTTGTCGGGTATTGCAACATGTATATGTGAAAACAAAGTTATTAAAATGAAGAGCAAAACTGATGAAAGTTAACAATAAACGTGTATAAGTGTTATATCGTCACTGCAAAAATAATGATTGTTTGTCTTTAGTATTAACATTCAAATACGTTATATCTGTATTAGCGATATTGTCTTTGTTCCACCGGTGAGTCAGCGTTAGCCGTACTATCTCGTAGTATAATTGTATTTCTGAAGACATCACGATACAGTTTTTACGATGCATCACGTCTGCACTAGCGCTTGATAACAGCCTTGTGTTTGGGTGTTTCAGTGGTTTATATCGCTGCTCTTGATATTGTTGATTAAACTTTGATACTATGAACAATATAATGTTATGTGAGAGGTTGACTTTAGAACGGTAACATACTAATAGTATATAGGATGACATAAACAGAACAATGAGAAGTTCGTCCAGATTAGTGTATAGGCAACATTTAATAATTAAAATAATTACATTCAACAACTCCCCTTTTAAGTCCATTTTCCTGACTTATAAGTAAATGCAAGAACAATCGGCCGGAATACAATGCATAGTTCTTGTCCACTTCCATATGACTATATAGCATACAATAAGCTATCGGGTCCCGTTTAGATCGGTTTGGGTGGCAGCCTAGATAGCCATAGAATAGTTTCATCTTGGAATCTCCCATATCACTTGGGATCCTCTTCAATTTAAATGGAGTTACTCGTTACGATTCCGAACCTTCACGTGACTGTGTTTATGAACCATTGTCAAATAGTGGTGACATTAAATCTAGGAAACAATACGCGAAATCGCGCATGCACAGAACGGAAAATTTGGTCAAGGCATTAAGTAATCCGCATGCGCAGAACGATTGATTTCAGTACTTCCGCTAAGCGCTTCGAGTGCAGCGTCAAACGCGGGCCTGTAATCTAACACGCGGGGACTGACCAATGAAATCTGAGAAGTAGAAATACCGGTAGACGCTGTTGCTTGATTGACAATGTCAATCAAGAAAGGGAGGAGCTTAACGCTATCGTTCTCTCCCAGTAAATTCCGATGTCAAATAACGACGTTATTTGGACGGAAAAACGATGGTTTGAAAACGTCCAAATAACGTCGTTTTTCCGTCCAATGACCATATACGGAAAAAAACGACGTTTTCGTGTTTGCAGTGTAACGTCGGCCGAGTACGAACCTCTCGCCGAGAAAGATTTCGAACACATTTCTTTGAAGACAGTTTTCCTTCTGGCCCTTGCAACGGCGGCTCGAGTGAGTGAAATTCACGCTTTAGACGTCAACAGAGTGCGTTACGAACGAACTGCACATGGGAAAGTATTTTTGGGACTACGATGGGATTTCATCGCCAAAAATCAACTCCCTGGTCAACCCGATCGACTATTCAGTATCCCACCGTTGACTGCCCTCTTAAACCCTGACGAAGACATATCGTTGTGTCCGGTACGTGCACTTCGAATCTATCTGGAAGCGGCGAAACCACATCGTCGATTACGTAAGAGGTTATTCATCCCGCTCTCTGCGGCAGCTACTACGGAGGTATCCCGTACCACAAACTCGTTTTGGATACGCTCAGTGATCCTTCGAGCCTACACCTTCGCTGGCCTACCTGCTCCAGTCGCATCTAATCCTCACGAAACCCGTGCTGTCGCTTCCACCATGGCACTTCACAGTAATTGCTCCTTGACCGCAATTATGGAGGGATGTTTTTGGAAATCCGATACCGTGTTTGCTTCCCATTACCTCCGAGACATCTCAGTGACGGACGTTCAAGGCCTTCACCAGTTTGGACCCTTGGTACTCGCACAACAGATCTCAAAGACACACCTGCGCAGATAGGGAGATGTATAACCAGATTTTCATTACATTACACCCATCTCTATTTATAATAAACATTTGTCATGATTATTGGTGTTTATTGTATTCATTCGGGCTTCCCAGACTGAGTATCCGATTGGAGGGTATAATCACTCGTCTGTAGAGATCTTGGTCTTCAACTCGAAGTCGTCATTAGACGCGGCCGATTTCGGTGTCCCGATCCCTAATTTCAAACACCTCTACTTTAGGTATGTGTGTTGAGTAACGGATTGATGATCCTTTTGTGGATATTGTTGATCGTTTCCTCTTCTCGTTTTTTACCCATCGATTCAATCACTGACATGATTGAGGGTTTGACGAAGCGATAAAAGAGATGCCGAGCGGGTCCAACCTATCGTCCTCTGGAGATAGGAATACCGCGTCTTGTAGATTCGACGACTGGATGTATACTCTCTCGAATATAAGTCGTACTCGTTCGTTTTAGACATGCGATTACGCTTGATTACGTTTGAACATGTTACACATGTTGTACCCGACTTATTGTGTTTCAGTTGTTCACGTATCAGGATCTCAACATTCTTTGAGAGTGTTCTTCTTATCCTGTCTACGAGTTGTTGTTTTTTGTTGTCTTACGACACTTAACTGTGTTACTGTATTAAGTATTGTACCACTGTTAAGTTCCAGCTTCCTCGTAAATATCCTACGGTTGTGATCTATAGACAAGGGAGTTGCGCCCCACCATCCAACCGTGGGATAAAATGCATAGTGTGAGATAGGATAAGTTTAAAAATTTGAAATTTTTATTATAAATTGTATATTTATATACTTATCCTATCTCACACGTTATATGCCCACCCGTCCATCCCCACATCGCAATTCCTTAGTCTATATGCTCTTGAAAGAGAATGAGTTGACTGGGATAGACACGTGATCAGTGCAAGAAGGTCAACCAGCATGCATAGCGCGCATGACCCAGATCTGGGAGGTGACCGTGACGATGTGAGGTATGACAGGGTTAATTAACTTTAGAAGCTGGAAACTTTTATTTCAGATACGTTTCCACTCAGAATCGAAAGAAGAAAGAGAGATGCATAGTGTGAGATAGGATAAGTATATAAATATACAATTTATAATAAAATTTTCAATTTACCCAACACAATATCACATGGTCGGTTCTTAACCGTTACTTTTAACCACCATCGTGGCACTTAATGTGCGTTGTACTATTTAAGTCAAGGTTATGAAAAGCTAAAATAGGCCACAGCACAAGTACCACCAGCTGATGTCAGACAGTGTCTGCGTGTCGTTGCAGTGGTAGTGCTTCATGCTGATGCCGATGCCCTTCTTTGGTGATGTTACCGCTGAAGAGATCAGTCCGGCAATACAGGTAACGATGGCAACCCTCCACGTCATGGCGGGGATTTCTGAAAGAAATCCATAAAATTTTCTTCATAAACTGGTTGAAAAATATGTGTTAGATACTTTACCATTTTGGTGAAATCACTGCCATTCGTGTAGTGCCGACAGTCCAGCAGCTATAATCGAGGCGACGTTTGGATTAACTAACGAGCATTAGAGTGAGTGAGTAAGCAAGTATGGTTTCACGCCGCATTTAACAATATTCCAGCTATATCACGGCGGGGGACACCAGAAATGGGCTTCACACATTGTACCCATGTCGGGAATCGAACCCGAGTCTTCGACGTGACGAGCGAATGCTTTAACCACTAGGCTACCCGACCAACCAAACGAGCATTAGATCCTGACACAAACACTAACACCTACAAAAGAACATGTTGAGCACATGGTACAATTTCCCTTGTCAAGTTTCTGAAACAATGGCAAGACACTTCGTGGTAACCTTTGTACTTATTTGGCAGATATTTCGATTTCTGACGTAGTAAAAACGTACATACCACACAGGTAAAAAGGTATTTCTGTTATACTTTATGTGTAAAACTATGTATAATTCAAGGTTAAGCGAAAATAGCGGAATCCGACCGTCGATATTACGTAAACGGAGGAGCAGTTGTTTTTATCATGAAAATGAAAATATCTTCAGGGAGCGATATTATATTAAAGTGAACTGTCCTGGCGCTTAGTAAGAATACTTCTACATTTTTTTTAAAGTATCATTTGATGTGAAACGTTTTAAAAATAGAAAATAAATCGCAAAATACACAACTGCTGATGGGTATATCAGACATCTTATTTTTGAGAATCTATACATTTGCTTTTTTCGGCACAAATTTACAACATTTTAAACATGGTAGGGGTCATGTTGTTGCAAATTCATTTCTTACCCCAGTCTTCACTGAACCATTTTAGTTTAACACAAAAATACCCAGCCACAGATAACTTGTGACAGACTGTTGCAGGACTGAGTGATGGTTAAACAGACAATTAAATTAAATTGGACAACATCAAATCTTTTACTTTTCACTAACATAAAAAAACTCGGTAAACTTTCTTTGGCCCTTCAGTTTATTATTAAAAGGACAATACTTCTAAATGTTTAACGCCGCACTCAGCAATATTCCATCTTTTAGGACGGCAGTAAATAATCGAGTCCAGACCAGACAATCCAGAGACAGGTATCATGAGCATCGGTTCACGTAAATGGGATACGATGACATGCATCAACCAAGTCAGCAAGTCTGACCACTCGTTCCCGTCACTCGCCTCTTACGAGAAGCATGGGTTGCTGAAGACCGGGTATAATACGAAGTGATATTGATGAAAACGATTTTGATAAACGGACAATCCGCCACAACCGAACTATCCATCGACATCACAACAACATCATAAAGTGGTCGATGTTTAGTTCCTCCAGGGAGTGCGATGCGATCGTGTTTTCCGAGACACTGAAGAATTACAGTCAAAACGGGAGAGGATAGCTTACCGTCACCAGATGACTAGAGTTTAACTCTGCTGATGCCTGTTATGTGTGACGCCCTTCAATTTTATCCCCCGTGATATTGCTGCTGAAATATTGGTAAAACCGGCGTAGAACATGATGCTGTTAAACTAATTGTGCAAAAACAAACCTGTCATACTCACAGGGATTTCTCTGTTGTGACATACAGTAAACCGCTAGATCTGGGTTCGGTCTGATCCTGTTGATAATCAGAGACTGCAAGATAGCACATAGACTGTGTCCAGTTTGTTGTTGACTATACATATTCTAAGTCAAGATAGGAAAGGCGGTCACATTCTGAACTGGGACAAAATGGCCGCACCTCCATCCGGGTTATTCAATTGTCTCAGTCCTGACAACAGTGCATGTAAGGCAGTACATTCTAAGACACGCGTTTCAGTGATAACTGATATAAGATCAGGCTTGATTGTGTCTGTATGCTGCTTATCTGCCTCTACGCCAGCCCTGTAAACAGAACAGATGGGTTCCTAGTCCTATCAGTCCTGTAACTCAAACAAGGTAGGCGCTATATTTACTCTGTGTAATATTTGCTCGATCTTGTTAATAAACATTCAGCTGCTCAGAAATGATTATGATTATAATCTATACCCTACGTTTGTTTTTGGACCATATCGAAAGAGTATTTATACGATCAAATAGCTGTTCTCAAAAGACATATATGTGTAAAGGTACCTCAAGACTGGCAGCTTGTCCTTGACACTGTTGCCTTCATCGTAAGAAAAGGTTAGGTGAGATGAGGTATGTGCATGTGCGTGTGCGTGTGCGCGCGCGTGTGTGATCAGACGCTCTCTCCACTAGACCAGGGAGGCAGCCCGTAACAAAAGGACATCAAGCAGCGATCACTACGGTGAGGTGAAATAGGGTTTAAGGTCGCGTTCAAGATTATTGCTCTTCTATAGCGACGTATACCCCACTCAGACACAGTATACTGACCCGAGCCGACCAGTCCTTGTTTTAGCCCCTAAATACTGAGGGCCAGCGCCAAACAGGGTAACAACAACTACCATCTTTTAACGTCTTATGGTATGACGCGGACGGGGATGAAACCGTTAACCTTCCGCTCTCCGGGCGGACGCTAGACCACTGAGGCGGTCGATTTACTACGGATCATATATAGACTGTTAATTTCTCAGAGGGACGTGCGGGCCAGTGGGGTAAATGGGTTAAAGACCGTTTTACTTGTAATTCAGTTATATCACGGCGTGTCAGTTTTATATAAAACCCGAAACACAGCTGGTCACATACGTCTATCACGATGGAGAAACCTATGAACTCGGGTATGGTGCCGTTAAACCATTGATTATATTGCGGGTGAATCAGTCATTCGAATCTGCGGATCCTGGCATGTCTCATGGACGCAACTTTGCATAGCGAAAAGCAGAGCCTTAGGCCACCGGGCGGCCCGCGAGCCAGGCCTGAGAGTGGTGTGGGAGGGGGAACATTCAGGGGTGGGGTTATACGTTCAGAAGACTCGTATAATGGATTAGGAGCCTGCGACAACCTGTGTAACATAAACAAATCTGGGCTTTCCTGCTTTCACTTGGGGACGTGACAGGTAGGAAAAGACCTGAAAATACTATGATGGTGGGTAGACAGTCATAAAAGTTAAGTATGCCTTGTTGTTTTAGATAGCAGAACGAAGAAGAGATGTTGTTGCTTCTTTGTGTGTGGCTGTTGGGGACGTCCCTGCTGGTGGCGGGTACTCCGAAGAAAGGGGTGTGTTTGTACATGAAGGCGTACCACTGCAACGATACACAGGCCCTCCGTGACGTCAGCTGGTGGTAGGTCAGGACCATCTGGTGGCCATCTTGGTCAAATATACCATAAGTGAGTGTGTATAGATTAAGGCCGCATTGGTCGCAATTTCAGCTATATTGCGGCAGCCAGTTTAATAGTAAAGCTGAACCAGTCATTGACAACGTCCTACCCGTCGGGTACAATGCCACGCAATCAACCCATTAGAAGAACCTGATCCAATGGTCCAATTTAGTCGCCTCTTGTAATTGTGTCCCGACTGATCGGAGCTACTGAGGTCTATACTAATGAGCGTATAATATATCTACTGCCATCTCGTGAAAATATAAAACGTCAACGCCAGAGAAACACTAAGTCTCTATCTACTATCTACTGACCATCACCTGTAAACGATCTACTAAACATCAAGTGTAAACTGATCATCTTCCTGCTACAGGTATGACTGGGGCATGGATCACAACAAGCATCATGAGCTTGGCTGTCAGGGTCAGCCCCGGGGGGAGTTCGTGCCCATGGTCTGGGGCTACTGGGGTCAGAAGATGAACTTCCCAAGCTCCTCCCACCACGTTCTTGGCTTCAACGAACCCAACCACAGAGACCAGTCCCACATGACCCCTCAAGCTGCTGCCTCGCACTGGCGGGAGCTCCAATCAGGGGCCCACGGTATGTCCTTGGTCAGCCCGGCTCCTGCTCGATGTGGCAGTGTTGGAGGACTATGTACAGAGGAAACCTACAAATGGCTAGATGACTTCTTCAAAGCTTGCAGCAGCTGTCAGGTCGACTTCGTGGGGGTCCACAGCTACACTTGCAGCGCTGACAACGACATGAGGTTCCTGGAAACCGTGTTCCATCGGTACCACAAGAAGGTCTGGCTCACAGAGTTTGCATGTCCCTATTCCTCCTCCCTATCCCATATTGAAAACTACATGAAAGCAATCATCCCTCGACTTGAGGCTGCTCCGTTTGTGGCCCGCTATGCGTGGTTCCAGGCTCGGATAACGCACGGTGATAACTTCATCCACAAGGAGAACAGTCTTCTGGAAGCTGACTCTTCCAAGCTAACACCCCTTGGGAGATTGTATAATTCTCTTCATTAAGGATTTAATTAAATTGTGTACAATCTGTTATTGTTTTACTTTTTATGTAATTATTACAATAATTATAGGCCTATAAATACAAATGTTAATTCACTTGATTGATTGCATTAAGTATCGATACAAAGTTGGTAAATTGTTTCAGCATCAGTTCACCTGATGTTTTCTGCAATATTTTACTAAATGTGACAGTTCAGGAGAAACAACGGGAGTTGCCGCACAACAAACATGACCAAATCATGTTCCTTTCACCACACATTCATACATGCATGACAGGCCATGTGGAGGGGAAAACTTAAATGTTCTTCATAAATGACCACTGCATGGGATATGTCATAATGACACACCCTCAGAAGACCAGGGTTAGAAGTGGTCTTAAGCAACCAACGCGTGTCATACGAGGCAGCTAACGGTATCACGTGTTGATGCCTACGGAAGTTGTTGATTAATGTCATTGTAAACCAATTATGTAGATCGACATACATACAGACGATGACATACAGCTTGAATATTGAGTTCGGCATTACACAAGCAAAAAAACACAAATCATAACGGCACATTGAGAAATGAGCAGTCGGACAATAATTTCAATATGGCTCATACTATTTGTCCTCCGTCCTTGGAAACACTTAACTCATATCAAAGGGTGGACTTCAAGAGAGGGATACAAAACTAGATCCCTTGTGCTGACTTCACTGGTGTCATCGAGCTGGTATCATCACAAATAATTTTAAGGGGTCCATTCATATAATTACCACCACTATGTTGACTTTTACGCTCAACGGACGCGGTATTTGACTAATATTCTCTGACGTTTTATGTTAACTTGAAATGGGCCGATGTTTCTGTTTGTGGACTGAAGTCCCCGATTTTCATCATTTATGCCGAGCCTACAACCAGAAGAAATGTTTGGGCCGTGACATTTAACTATCCTGCCCTTATCATTTCTTTTGGACGAATCGGGTAGGAATATGTATATGTTTCAGACAAGTATGTGTGTATGTGGATCAGAAAAATTATGCTTACGAGTAACCCAGACTTCTGATTGTAAACGAGTCCTCGTTTGAGTGAGTGAGTATAGTTTCACGCCGCTTTTAGCAATATTTCAGCAATATCAAGGCGGGGGACACCAGAAATGGGCTTCACACATTGTACCCAAGTGGGAATTGAACCCGGGTCTTCGGCGTGACGAGCGAAAGCTTTAACCACTAGGCTACCCGACCGCCCCTTCCCCGTTTGAACAAGTCGAGAAACGTCCTGACATAATAGCCAACCAGTCATCATTGTAATGATTTATTGGAAAAGGTTAATCATTTCAGATCAAATATCTTAAATTACATTACAACCATTTGGACTCAGATGATTTAGTGAAGAGTATTATACAGCCTTCCCAGCGCCGTCAGCTTAGCAGAGCTGTCTTCATGCAACGCGTTGACTTTGTGGATGAACGAGCCGTCTTTGACAATACGGTTCCCAAACCAGGCATAGCGAGCCACAAACGGAGCACTTTCTAATCTTGGTATAAGCCTTTTCATGTAATTCTCAACATGGGTGAGAGAAGTTGTGTAGGGACAAGCAAACTCCGTCAACCAGACCTGTTTCTTGTAACGGTTGTGGACTGTCTCCAGGAACCGCATGTCATTGTCGGCGCCGCAGGTGTAGCTGTGAACGGCAACGTAGTCGACTTTACAGCCTGCGCATTCTTTGAAAAACTCGTCCAGCCAATCAAATGGATCCATGACACAGTTGGAGTTGTTGCCATGGACTTTACATCGGGCTGGAGCGGGGCTGATAAGGGATTTGCCCATGGCAACAGACTCCAATTGATGCCAGTGGGAGGCGGCTGCTTTGGGCGTCATGTGGGCTTGGTGCCTCGCGTTGGGTTCGTTGAAACCGAGGACATGGCGTGCGGAGCTGGGTAGGTTAACATTGGCGACATGACCTCCTCCCCAGAACATGGGTACAAACTCCCCTCTGGCAGGGCACCCCATCTCATGGAGCTTGTTGTCACTCGTTCCCCAGCTATACCTGGTGTAGAGAGGTCACGATTGATAGGTCAGGTAACAAATGTTCGGAAACAGTATAGGTTGCTAGTCTAGTCCTACATACGGTTTGGTAAACGGCCTGACCGTTTAATAACTTTGTTTGAGACAGAATAGTTTGGGGCACAGCTTCAAATATGTACAATCTTCCCTCAAAACCCACAATACACTATTTTCCAGAAAGCAATCTTATCTTTTTTTGAGCAGCGTATATCAAATGGCCGGCCTCATACATTTTTGACAGAAAATCCGAATAAATAGGTTAAATGGGAAAGTCAAATTCAGTAACATCAATCTACTATCTGACGCCCTTTGGCATCATGTTTGCCGCGACAGAACACACACATAAGTCTGTAATTAAGAATTAAACGTTGCAAGGAGTCGTGTCATTTTTCCTAGAAGGACACTTTGGATAATGCTTACATTGTATCCGCATTGGAAAATTTTATTGTATCGTATTAAATTCATAAATACGTATTTAAGAGCTAAAAAGCGTGATTTAATACCAATCGTTATTGATTATGAATGATTTGTTTGTTAGTTGTTTAACACTGCACTCAGTAAAATTTCAACTATGTAACGTCGGTCTGCAAATTATCGAGTCTGGACCAGTCAAGCCAATGATTGATGTCATATATACGCTTCGAACCAAGACAGCGAGCCTGACCACCCGATCACGTTAGTGTTGTGGCCTCTTACGGCAAGCATGGGGTTTTGAAGGCTCATTCTAACCCGTATCTTCACCTACATGTTCGTCGTTTTGGCCAGTACCCGGTAAGATGTACATGATGATGTATATATACAAACGTTACGTGACGCAAACACACGTACCACCAGCTGATGTCTGACAGTGTCTGGGTGTCGTTGCAGGTCGGGTGCTTCGTGGTGAAAGCTGTGCCTTTCTTTGGTGTTGTTACCACAGAAGTGATCAATACGGCGAAGCAGGTCACGCTGGCAAACCCCCACATCATGGCGGCGATTTCTGAAAGAAATCCAAGAAATATTGTTGGTTTAATGAAATTGAAATTTAAGGAGTGAGCACTACTTCTTAATTAGCAAAGAAGGCGAAACACTTACAACTGAATATGATTGTCAGGCAGAGAGCCATTGTAACCTGTTTTGTTTCGAGTTTGTATGTACTTGGCACATATTGCGGTTACTGATATACAACCATGAAAAGGTCAGGGACTTCATAGGATGGTCGTCTCTGAAACACGAACTAGATATCTGTGCACACGACCAGAGATAAAATCCGAGTTTTTTTAGAAGATCACGTGACAGTCCGTTCCAAGAATATTCTTCCTTCAACACGGAGTTCGTGTAATGTAGATACTATTTCCGAAATAATCTGATTTTATTTATCAAGAAAGAACGTGCAACACACTCAAATACAAAAACACCAATTATTGATGACAAAGCCTGTTGGGATAATTTACAAAGATGATGAAAATAGGAAGTCCAACGCAAAAGGAAAAAAATGACTCAATGATACTAATCAACAAACAAACAACAGTGAGTGAGTGAGTGAGTGAGTTGGGTTTAACGCCGCTTTTAACAGTATTCCAGTTATATCGCGGCGTGTCAGCTTAATATGGGAGGAAAGCCCGAAGTGATGCAGGTCTCAGACGTTTACCACTTAGGTGAAACCCACGAGCACGGGTATGGTGCTGACAAACCTAGCAACATAATCGGGGCGAATCGGGATCCGAACCCACAATCATAGGTTTCTGGCATGCCCTAGGAACGCAACTCTGCACAGCGAATCGCGGCGCCTTAGACGACTGGGCCACCCGTGCCCCCCAAACAAACAACAAATTACAGTGGAACGACATCATGTTGGAGGGTAAAACCGTAACTATCCTTCCGTACACCCCAACTTTTCGCCAACCACAATGGCCACTCTTTAACCCAAACAACTTCTTTTAGAGGCATTTAGAAGATGGAGTACTGAGTAAGAATAGGATATTTGGTTTTAGAACCTACACCGAAACCTAATTGTAATAAAGAAGTTGTTCATCCAAATATCTTATCCTTACTTTTTACCCAAATGGTCTGTGTTTTTGTAGCTCCAGGAAATGTGGCGAGATTGTGTTTAATGGGGCCGCTGAAGGAGTACTCGCATACTAGGGCGAGGGAAAACCAAGTGGTCAAACCGTTCACTCGTGGCCAGAAGGGCTAGGTTAAATTCCTATAAAGTGTAACGCCAATCCATCATAAATCATTTGCTGAAATCAGCGTTAATCTCAACGCTGTCAAATAATGGTAAGAAAACAGAAACATGTTATACTCACGAAGAAAACTGTCTTCTGACACTCAGTGTAACACTATATCTTGTTTTGTTCCAACTGATAGTCACGTGAGATTACAACACAGCACATATGCTAGACTGCGCCCAGTTTGTATTTGCGTTTTATTTATATTCTAAGGCAAGATGTCTTTGCAATCAAGGGGTCTATTTCGGTCCTCTGGTGCAAAATGACCACACCTGCTTCCGCGTCGTACAACTACATCCGACCACGATACATGCACACAACAGATGTGGTAATTGTTGTCGCATTTATACAGTACATTCCTGACACACGTTTAAAGTTCCTGATATGATATGATATGATTCGAATACCGATGTGCAAACTTTTTGTAAGAATCCGCTACGCGGATTCATACAGTTTGCACATCGGTTTTTCGATTCATACCTCGATGAACCGAAAAAAATACACAGTCAATCCTTAAATTGAACATTTTTTCTCATGAACAGACAACACAGGCAACATATATATTCCCTTAATAGCATTATGTCCATATTTGCAATATTCCCGATTATTACATATCAGATAATAATCATACATATAAAACACACAATATGCATTTAGATTGAAATAGTGCACAGCCAGGCCATAACACTGAAATCTAACAGTGTTTTATGAACCCATTCATAACATTCATGCTCATGAATCACTAACCATTTACAATATCACAGATATTAGATACTATAAGTTACTTAGTGCTATCAGTAAGTTTAGAAAGTAATATTAATAATATTAACTAACCTAGTAACTTGTACTGTGGTGCAGAGCAGTGCAGTGATAGTGACAAATGGTCAGAGGTGTTAAGGTGGCTGCTGACATAGATATTTAAAATCACTAATCAAGACAGAGAACTAGCCTTCAGCCCTTTGATGATCAAGACAGTTAAAACAATTATACTTAAATGGAAATACCTGATATGAGAGTAATATACCTGAGATAGAGATAGATGCCATTCCGCTGGAGGAAGTCTCTTGTTGCTCTCGCAGTGTGGGCACGGGCGTTATCATGCTGAAACTCGTGGTTGCGGCTACGTGCCAAATGAGGTATGGCGTGTGGTCTCAAGACTTGATCAGTGTACCGAGCTGCTGTGACACCATTTCCTCTCCCTGGACCGATGTTCTTGAAGACCACAGGGTCGACCCTCTGTGCAAGACCAATTCCACCCTAAACCATGATGCTCGGACCACCCCACGAGTCTCTCTCAACAACACACGCATCCGAATAACGTTCCCCAAGGCGTCGCCAGAATCTCTCTCTCTCTCTCTGTCATCTGCTTTTGAGATACAGTAACGTCTCTCGTCTGAGAAGAGGACCCTTCTCCACTGCTGGTGGCGCCAATGCTGGTGCTGCGTAGCCCACTGTGCCCGGTGTCAGAATGGGTCCTCGGTATGGCCTGTGACAGTGGAGGTGTCTGCTCGTCAATCGTCGACGCACGGTGTCCGCACTAATGTGTCGCTGGTGTGTCCCCATGGTCTCTCGAGCAGTTTCCGCAGCAATAACAAAGCGATCTTGAAGATGCTGTCGCACAATCTGACGATCCTGACGTCGGGTGGTGACCCTTGGTCTTCCACTACGTGGTCGGTCATCTGTAGTGTTGGTGGTCTGGTACCGTTGCTGGAGTCTGTATATGGTCCTTACGTGGACTTGAAATGCATTGGCAACTTGCCGGGCGGTTTGTCCAGCTTGCAATCGTCCAAAGGCTTGGTGTCGCTGATTTCTTGTCAATCTTGGCATGTGGTAGCAATTCAATAACGAATGAATGTTATCCGATATGGGTGGATTTTTATAGGGCAAGAAATTGGGGGACGCATGTGCATTTAAATTTGCACGGAACTCACGTGCATCGAGTTACCATGGCCGTTGTCGTGATGCGTTTGGGCGATCGGTTTTATTGTCATCTGCTTTGTTTTTTTTATCATCAAATTTCATTTTTCCGGACAAGGTCATGTTAAATTTTTAAAAACTTTGACAAAAATTACACAGATATTTAAATGACAACCTTTCATGCAATGTTACTTGGGGTGACGTTTCCTTTTCGGTTCAGTATATATATAGTATACGTTTTGCCATTTTGCCTTGGACGAAAACACCTGTCGGGCTATTGTTATAGGGATAGAATCAATTATTTTTGACAATTGTGTGTGTATGTATATAATTGTGTGTTGACTATAAAATATCGATCAGTAACAAGTCTGCCTGACGGCACAGACTCGTCTTTACACGTGAATAGTATTCACACTGAAAAGTCTGCATTAACTGTTTTAACATGTATGACAACACAGTCCGAGATGGAGATGAGTTGTGCCTGTTCCGTATTACGAGGTCTAAACGTTACAACTCGCTGTGAAGTATTGCGTCCCCTTTGGTTTCAGGATCAGGTTTTTTGCGAGTCTGCCTGAACCATAGCCGTGCTCGTTGGCTACATGTCTTATAGTCTTCAACGTCCTGTGATAAGAACATTGGCTAGCCAAAGAAACAGGATTGTCGTCACAGGTGCAGATGGCCAGTGGTCTGCCGATCAAATGGACATGGTCAAGTTCACTGAATACAATGATGGTATCACCTATGTTCTTGTGGTAATTCATGTGCTTTCCGAATATATGTGGACCGCCTCCGTGGTCTAGTGGTAGAGCGTCCGCCCGGAGAGCGGTAGGTCCGGGGTTCGATCACCGGCCGCGTCATACCAAAAGTTGTAATAACAAGTACCATCTTTTAACGTCTTTTGGTATGACGCGGCCGGGGATCGAACCTCCGCTCTCCGGGCGGACGTTCTACCACTAGACCACGGAGGCGGTCCCATGTTAGATGAAAAACAAAAATCCAGGTAGCTCCGTCCGAAGAGTCCTGGGTGTTTCTCCCGTGAACACAACAGTGGAACTGAACGCAAGCCCACGAGTAAAATGATGGCAAATATACATAATCTTGTGGGTAGTGTGTTTCATTTCAGTCTACATGATTCAGTTAATTATATACAATTTGCTTTTGAATATAACCAGGGATAGACCAGTCAGGAAAGGTGGAACATTAATATCACAGGTTATTGTGGATCCGCTTTAATTAATCACACAACATATTATTAGAACTGGATATTACTTAGTGTGTGATCTAAAACGGGTTCATTTTAGTAACGTACACAATAGTCAATTTAATTATAATGAACAGGCGATGCTGCAGCGTGGCGTCGACGATAACTATGATAGCCTCAATTGCCATGTGACAATGGACGACAATTCGATATTTCTAAAATTCGCGTGCATACAACATATAGTTCCAGAAATAAAATGATCTTATTTAAACATACATATCTACAAAATATTAAATAAAATCCAAATGGAGCCCATAACAATGCTTACTTTTCGAGCTGAGGCAATTTAGATACCAAATCATTCTGAACTTGAGTTGGGTTTATTTCTCTATTTATTCCGTAGGGTGTTGGAGACAGACCATATCGCATGACGAACTGAATATATGGAAGGGAGAAATCGGCTTGGGACTGCCTGGGCCAGTGTAATCGGATATGTTGCTGAGTCTCGGGTTTGGTATTTTGGTAAGGGCGGTGTGGTAGCCTTGTGGTTAAAGCGTTCGCTCGTCACGCCGAAGGCCCGGATTCGATTCCCCACTTGGGTACAATGTGTAAAGCCCTTTTCTGGTGTCCCCTGCCTTGATATTGCTTGTATATTGCTAAAGGCGCCATAAAACCATACTCACTCACTTACCTGCTTGTAGAAAACATCTGATTGGAAATATACAACAACACTACTGAAGCGTATGTCTGATGAATTCTTTGATATGCATTACTAAGAAGCTGGCGGATGACAAAGTAGACACAATTCATGGATAACAACTTCTTTAATACTGTAAAGGCGACGTTTCGGTAGAGATTCTTCTTATGCCTCAAAGTGAGATTGACCAATCAGAGACTACTGACTTCACATGAGCCGGTAACCGTCAGTAGAAATCCAAGATGGTTGATACTGACCTAATATGAGACCGTATACCGTCAGTAACACCCACCTCACATATTTCACATGAAAATTCTAATTAATATCATTAATTTTGATGTGCAAGGACGTTTATGTTTTTGGATCATGTTCGTGACTTTATTAACATTATATAAACTTAAAATTGTCAACACGGTTAGGCCTCTGAGGTTTGAAGAGTAGTCTCCCTTTGACCCCTAACGTCTTAGGTTGTAAGTGTTAAGTTTTGAGTTTTAAGTTTTGACATGACATGTGCGACAAAGATACCAAATAGTGTAAACCTTTCGGTATGTTATCCCACTCATGTATGCAATTGTTGTTACTGTTCATCTTCCACCTTCTATATATATTCTGTACAATATTCCTCATTCAGTCTTGCTTGACAACGGTATAAGGATCTATACCGACACGTCGCCTTTACAGTTTTAAAGAAGTTGTTATCCTTAAATTCTGTCTACTTCGTATTTCTGATGAATAGAACCACCCAACAAACATTTCCGTCTAAAACACTGCCCCTTACAGGAATTCGAATAATTATTTTACACTATGCATGGTTTAAATGTTGACAATTTTGTATTTCAAAGGATGGCAAAATAAAATATAACACAGTATATCTTTCTACATTTCGAAATAATGCTCATTATCTGCAATGAAAGTAACACTAGATGGAGATACAACAATGGGGTCCACTACTAATGCAACAACATCAAAGGGCGCGGATAATAACTTTTAGAATACAACCATTGCAACACATTTTCCTTGGTTTAAACCACGGGAGAGAGAGTTTGTTTAGCACCCCTTCAACAGTAATTAAGTTATATCACGGCACGGCAGCTTAATGTGGTAGGAAGGCCAAAAGTGATGCAGGTCTTTGATGAAACCCACGAAGTCGGGTATAACAGTGACAAACCAAGTAACAGGTTTCTGGCACGCCTAAGGAACGCAGCTCCGCTAAACGAGATTCTGCGCCTTAGACGACTGAGACAGCGTGAACCCTTCCGAAGACAGATTAAGTGAATTTACCAGTGTTACCAGAATTGTACCAACGTTGGGGTGTATTCTGTGAAAAAGGCTTCCCGCTATTAAATTTTAGTAATTTTTTTTCGAGCTAGTTTGTTTTATTTTAGCTATGGGGCGCACGGGTGGCCCAGTCGTCTAAGGCGCCGCGATTCGCTGTGCAGAGTTCCGTCCCTTGGGCACGCCGGAAACCTATGATTGTGGGTTCAAATCCCGGTTCGCCCCGATTATGTTTCTAGGTTTGTCAGCACAATACCCGTACTCGTGGGTTTCACCGAAGTGGTAAACGTCTGAGACCTGCATCACTTCGGGCTTTCCTCCCACATTAAGCTGACACGCCGCGATATAACTGCATGAGTTAAAAGCGGCGTTAAAGGTGAAATGCAGAAACATGTCATTGCTTAGGTTGTCTTTGTTCTTGCCAGGAAATTAAGAGAAATATGGCACTTCTTATCACAAAATGACGTGATGAGAGACAAAACAAAATGAATACGTCTGCAGAGCCATTGACTTTATGTCGTTCAAGCTCTTAAAAGTTCTTGACAGCTGTGCTCTTACACCTGGAAAAAAAGTGAAACACAACTCTTTAGTCTCATATATTCCGAGCTTCAATGTACTTTTCGGAAATAAATACATATATAACATTAACCTCCTTTTCATAAATGTCCAAGATACTTTCCTTCGCATATCGATGGTAAGTGCAATAACACTCTATGTTCCTAGGGTTGACCACAAGGACTGAGTCGCATCATACGAGCGAGTGAGTTAGTATGGCTTTACGTCACCTTTATTTCCAAAATATAGTGAGTGAGTGAATATGGTTTTACGCGGCTTTAAGCAATATTCCAGCAATATCACGACGGGGGACACCAGAAATGGGCTTCACACATTGTACCCATGTCAGGAATCGAACCCGGGTCTTCGGCGTGACGAGCGAACGCTTCACCACAAGGCTACCCGACCGCCCCTCCAAAATATATGTCATATAATAAGTTTATAATGTAAGGTGTTGACGCACAAATAGTCACGTCCTCTGGGAAAATCTGAGGTCTTTTGCGGGAGTAACATACTTCTTTGTGTCTTTGTGTCTTTGTGGCTGTTGAAGAATATATAGCCACATTTAGCAATACTCCAGCAATATATCGACGTGGAACACCACAAACGGGTTTCACACATTGTGCCCATGTGGGAATCGAACCCGGGTCTTCAGCATCACGGACGAACGCTTTAACCACTGGACTACCCCCACCGCCTACGCATCATAAGAAGCGAAGAAGAAGAAGAAGCACTAGAAGGGGGAGTAGTCGATTAACTATTGCCACAGAATAGTTACAAAATATGTCATTATCTAACTGATTTCGGTTTCTTAAGTAGGAAGCCCCCTTGTAAACAACACGAAATGTGTCTTTTCGGAAAATAAATATAGGTTACCATTTATAAAAATGTTATTATATTTCGAAATATATAGTTAGGAGTTAATTACTTAATTACTTTTCCAGATGGGTGTATATCTCTTTCAGTGCCACGTGTGTGTGTCCACTGACCATGTCGAATACTTTTACCTAACGCAGCTGGTTATCAAGATGCTTATCGGAAGCTTATTCAATCCGTGGCGCTATTTTCATATCAATCTCCAGAGTGATCCCTCGGTCCTGTGCGTAATTAGTGACGGGCTTCCAGCGTTAACCATCATCTGTTGCTTATAATAATCTCCCGAATGCTGCCTTTAGTTCATCATTGCAGTGACAGATGTGCGTCTACATCTACGTGTTTTATACACAGGTCCAGTGGTGGTAGGTAACCTTCATCATTTTTATTGTATAAACTGCAATCGAAATAACTTATTCAGGTGCTCCTCATGGCTTAATATGCTTGTTCAGCAGTACCATACTGAAAGACATATTCTGACTGTCCCCCATCTCTATGTTGTATCTTTCAATGCATCAGTGCTGAGCCAATAATCTGAGGCTCAACAGAACAAGAAGACTTTGATCCAGAGGATCAACACAGGGCGTGGAAATTTTGTAGCACACCTACCTTTAGATGCGCGTACCTATACTGTCATAATAAGCACGTACACTACTGCCCAGAAGTTCATTCCCCTTACACGCGTTGAGAACGCGTGTAACACGCATGTGACACGGGTGCTCAACGAGTTGTACACGGGTTGAGCACTCGTTGAGCATGGGTGTGCACCGAGTGTGGCTGCGTCACTTGATCAAAATAATGAAAAAGACTTTTGGAAAAAATTGGAAAAATCGGACTAGCTGATGATAAAAATGGCCAAGTTCCTTTTGGAGTCACTGATGAAGTCACTGAAACATCCGATAAGTCTTATTCTGCTTGGGTATGTCTTTTGATGTTGCTATGAAACTGTATGAAAGTCTTGTTGTGCCGGTAATGTTTTATGGATCTAGTACATGGGGATTGAACGTCTACAGAGAAGTTAATCTGATCCAAAATAGCGCCTGTAAATTCTTTCTTGGTGTTAGTAAACGTATCTCCAATATAGCCGCTAATGGAGACATGGGTCTCTCCTCCCCGTTTGTTAAATTACCTGTAAATGTTTTTAGACTGTACACAGGGCGTGGAAAGTTTGTGGTATACCTACCTTTAGATACCTATACTGTCACAATAAGCACATAGATATGTAGCCCGGAGAAAACAGTAGATTTGCCTGTTATACTTTCAGAATTAGGCATATGACACATTTGAGTTTAAATGCTTATATAATGTTAAAAATAGCAAACAAACAAAATGAAAACATAACTAATAATATATTTTCACAACTTTCTGAAACATTTGCTTTTGTTATCAAGAAACAAGAGGTATTAAATTGACACATAATGGCAGTATACATGATAACTGTTTATTTATGTATCTGAATGGAATGGCATCAAACCTCCTTTGTTGGCACATCAAATGTTAGCAACATGTGTTGCATATTGTCTAGAATTGAACGGCAAAATATGGCAGCGACACAATGGCTGTACGGAATGGCATACAAATGGTTTGTACATCTACATTGGTAATTATATTATTATCTTTTGAAATAAGAGGTATATTGTTGTAATACAATTTTATAATTAACTAGATCTATGGAGAAATTAGGATATTGATAAAACTGAAACCTACAACGTTGTGAGTGCATACTTTTTATACTTCTCTACGAGAGTAACCTGACGAATGCTTAGCGTACTGTATGTTAACTGCTGTTATTTACGCTGTACGAAAGTGTTCATACCTTGGTACACGGAAGGGGCGGTCGGGTAGCCTAGTGGTTAAAGCGTTCGCGCGTCACGCCGAAGACCCGGGTTCGATTCCCGACATGGGTACAATGCGTGAAGCCCATTTCTGGTGTCCCCGCCGTGATATTGCTGGAATATTGCTAAAAGCGGCGTAAAACCATACTCACTCACTCACTGGTACACGGAAACTGGGTCAACGTTTCCCACGTTCCCATGACAGTGCTTGTCTCCCTTTGATCATTGACCCCCACTAGACAAACGTGTTTCGTGTCAAATTTACAGTTATGAATGATTAAAAACATATTTTGATAAAGACTCGTGCATTTTATATGTACACATACCCTAATACATGTATGAGACAAAGATATGGTTTATTCTAAAACAATATTTAAATCTATATTGCAATTAGTCATATCACAGAGGCGTGTTCCCTTTCTTCATTGAGACTGTCAAACACAAACGTGTTGAGTGTAATAACTTACAGTTGAGAATGTTTTAAAACATGTTTTATAATTATTTATGTATTTCATATGTTCACATATCATAATACATGTGCGAAATAAAGATAAGGTTTTTAAGTTTGATTACATATTTCCACTTATCACTCATCTCCACGTAACTTTCTCAAACAAAAATAAATCTTGTAAGAAATCTCCGTGAATGTTAATTGAAACTGACCACCTCCTACAATTGACAGGTCACCCCCATTCAAGAACCAGAATCGTATTTAAATATATATAACGCCAACAATGGTACAACATGAGAAAGTTCAAATATGAAACATCAACGCCAGAGAATAACCAGTCTCGAATATCCAACGAAACAGATTCCATTTAGCGCCAAATGTAAACTAGTGAGTGAGTTGGATTTAACGCCGCTTTTAACAGTATTACAGTCATATCGCGGCGTGTCAGCTTAATGTGGGAGGAAAGCCCGAAGTGATACAGGTCTCAGACGTTTACCACTTCGGTGAAAACCACGAGCACCGGTATGGTGCTGACAAACCTAGAAACATAATATGGGCGAACCGGGATTCGAACCCACAATCATAGGTTTCTGGCGTGCCCAAGGGACGCAACTCTGCACAGCGAATCGCGGCGCATTAGTCGACTGGACCACCCGTGTCCCAAAAAAGTTAATTAGCTTTGAAAATTACATGAATGGATCACTGAAAACCAGTGGTGACACGCAGAAAGGACAAAATAATATGAATATACATGATATGATTATTTGGCAACAAAGATAACTTGATCGGACCTTGCTTCATAGCTTGAATTACTCAACCATGAAGCATGCCTTATTGTTTCAGTATTTTGTTGTGTTAACGGATAATATCTTTCATGTACTTATCATAATTTTGCCAGTTAATGGGGGGAGGGAGGGGGTACTGATCTCTCACAATTCTCCGGAACGGGATGTTGCCTTTGTTCTTGTTTTTCCCCTTGGATACCCGGATGGTATCCTAGAAATACGACCTCTGCCGCGCCGACCGTAAGGGTATTTTGTCGCTTTTATTGATAGTAAGGACGTGTCGTCACGTTGATCAACAAAAATGAAATACAATTTTGTCTGGGCATTAATTAGGACATATAGGCCTCTTCCGCGATTGCATCAGTTATGGTGACAAAATGTTGAAATGACACTTGCTTGGCATTCTGTGAATTTCTTTGACATTATTTTGACTAATAACACAAACTTATGAAGTTTAACTGAGCACTGCTTATCATATCGCCTGTCTTTATTACAGTCAATGTGTAAAATGACTGAAATATTCACTTAGGCAATTTGGAAAATGCCCAGATATTTCAGTTATTTCGGGGCGGTCGGGTAGCCTAGTGGTTAAAGCGATCGCTCGTCACGCCGAAGACCCGGGTTCGATTCCCGACATGGGTACAATGTGTGAAGCCCATTTCAGGTGTCCCCCGCCGTGATATTGCTGGAATATTGCTAAAAGCGGCGTAAAACCATACTCACTCACTCAGTTATTTCACAAATTAACTGAAAAAACTGTCCATTTATTTTATGATAACGAATTCCAAACATTGTGATGTTGATTTCATCACCCAGTGACGGAAAATGATAGGATTATAAGGTTATATATGTCTATCAATAATATAATATCAGTCAGTTACCTTGTTCGAGGAATGTATCTGCAGCTGTACAATGAAACGTGTTCGATGTCAAGAGCCTTTGTAACAATCTAATATTTTAAAAGAAATATCGCGTTTGTGGATATTATTACTCGCGTTCGTTTCTCGACTGACAACATACGTTTTTTGCAAGTGTTTCACATAGGTGGTAAGTCTCAATGGTCCTAAGATAGCATACGTGACAACTATTTTCATGATGTCCAAGGTTATTAAAAATAATTCCATTGAATAAGAGAACAGTAAGCAAGCAAGCAACGTATTATTGGCTCATCCTTTGAACAAAGTATACTCTTCAAAAAAAAGAAATGCAAAGTCAGATTTGTGTGAGGTAGGAAAATACATTTATACGAGGAACCGTACAAGGTATTGAGCCAAAATGTTGTGGAGAGAACACTTGGTAATTGTAGTCATCTCAATTATCGGTACATAGGAAAAGTCCATGATGGAGATCAGCTACCATCAATAACGCGCATGTTCGATGGAATCGATAACGGCCTGACATCTCCTGCCCATGGAAGAGACGAGAATGCGAATCACATCCTGGGGAATGGTACCCCACTCGGCCTGCAACGCAAAAGCCAACTGCTGCAACGTCTGGGGTTGTGGTTGACGTCGGCATAGCCGTTCATCCAATTCATCCCACAGGTGCTTTATCGGGTTCAAATCCGAGGTGCTGGAGGGCCAGAGGAGAACATCAACGTTGTTGCTGTGTAGACATGCTCTTGTTATCCGTGCTGTATTGCGGTCGAGCGTTGTCCTGCTGGAATACACCATTGCCGTTGGCTGCAATTTGGAGGACGTGTGGTAGGAGAAATTCGTTGATGTATCGTTGGTTGCCCTGGGTATGGACCAAACCTGTCCTGCCATGATGAGAGATAGCCGACCACATCATAAAGTTACCCCCACCAAACCTGTCCACTTCCTGTACACAGTTTCCGGTGTAACGTTTTCCCCGACGTCTGTAGACCCGTGCTCTTCGATCCCCTCGATGGAGGAGAAATCATGATTCGTCGCTAAACCAGACATCTCTCTATCGCATTTGAGGCCATACCCTCTGTTGACGACACCAATGCAGTCGTTGTTGACGATGTTGTCAACTCAATATGACGCATCGAACAGGACGTCTTGCTCGTAGATCTGCTGCTCTTAAATGGTTTCCTACGGTCTGGTCAGAGATTCTGCGCAGTATTTTTGATGCGGTTGAGTTGGCTGTGGTTGTCCTTTCACGCAGATGCCAGGCAATCATAAAACCCTGCACTTTAATACCGTTCATATTGCTGCTGCACGTGCAGTACGTGCAGCTCCATGGCCCTTTTGTTTAATGCACTGGGTGCGTTTTTCAGAATTGTACGTGTTTCCCGACTAATGGTTGTGCATGACCTTGAGATCTTACAAAGTTTATAAATATACAACGCGCGGACCTCAGATCGGAGCGATCTCTCCTGGACCGCCGGGGAATATAACAGACTGGCGCTTAGCCAACGAGTGTTTCTACACGGGAAAAAAACCGAATAGCACACTAACTACTGTATATACACTGAAGATGAAAGTATAAAAACAAAACGCTTGAACATAAGCTACCCAACGGTATCATTAAAGATTTCAAACAGGCTATGTACGATTATTGAGGAGGCAAAATGTGAAATATCTGAGTGTACATATAAATTCCCCTAATGTTTGAAAATCATAGTTACAAAACCATTTTTAATACAAGAATAAGGTAGCGAACATATAAGAGATAACAGAAATCAAGTCAATACATGGTTTGAGAGTGCCATTATATTAGATTACAAGAGAATGAAATAGTTGGGTCACTAAATCTCTAACACGGATATAATCACACTGTACAACGACGACCGAAGCACTATGCCGAGCGGGGTCGGAAATGAAGCTAGGGAGCAGAGCGATCACTAGAGCACGAGTGACTTCGAGATTCGGTGACAATATTACACCGTAACATGTAACATGTGGAGGTGTGTGACAAATGGGTCGTGTAATTATTGGGAGATAACCACCAGGAGTGCTATATTCCGTGTCAATGAACCGTGAATGATTCCTAGTCCCGGAAACGCCACGGGGAGTTTACCTCCTAAATATCAAATTTGTCGCTCCCGGGCCGACAGTAGGCTGATTGAGAGTAAAGTACACTACAATGGTGATGAGGATTAACAATGGGGATTAACGTCTTAAAAGTAAAGGCAATTAAGTGTTTCAATGAAAACAAAACTTTTGTTAAGGATAACAACTTCTTTATTCTTTGTAAGGAGGTTTCATGACATTTTTCATGCCCCACCAACCCTAAATATCTCCTCCCATTCCCCCTCCCCCAAACACAATGAATGACTCGTCCCTCATTGTTCTTTTTGTTATAATACTCACGTACTGCCGTTTGGTAATAGAATGATTCCTACACGCTCCTGTAGCCAAATATTATGCTTCAAGGTGACCCATGGCATATGTTTAACAATACAGTCTTCTTTTCAAACATTTAAATTATGTTTCAATGTATTTTATATATGTAGAGTTTATTCCTACATCAGTTCTCCATGCGATACTCACACCGTAGTCTGTCTCCCAGACCCTGGAGAGTAAATTTGAAACGGACTCCAACTCAAACCAAGAATGATTTGGCAAGTCAAGATTGCCTCAGTTTTGGCCCTCAAATCAAGCATTGTTTGTTGGCTCCATTTGGATTCAATTTAGTAGCTTTTTAATTTTAACAACGAAAATTGTATTTCTGGAACTAAATGTAAGTCCAATGACACCAGCACATTCCCATGAAGAAGTTATTTATATCTTGAATTAGAATATGGAATTATCGTTCATTGTCCGATGTCAATTCATCGATGACAGGTAAGGATATATTATAGTTAACATATTCGCCTATTTTTTTATAACCAAATTTACTTGTATGTACATTACTGCAATGGATATGTACATGAATGAGTCTGTGAGTGAGTTGGGTTTAACGCCGCTTTTAACAGTATTCCAGTTATATCGAGGCGTGTCAGCTTAATGTGGGAGGAAAGCCCGAAGTGATGCAGGTCTCTGACATTTACACTTTTGGTGAAACCCACGAGCACCGGTATGGTGCTGACACATCTTGAAATATAATCGGGGCGAACCGGGATTCCAACCCACAATCTTAGGTTTCTGGCGTGCCCAAGGGACGCAACTCTGCACAGCGAATCGCGGCGCCTTAGTCGACTGGCCATGGACCACCCGTGTCCTCTTGAGCCACAATTGAAAATATGTCAGTAAATACTAAAAAAATTCAGATATAGAATTATAACCATGCTGATTCACGATCTGTTGGTTATTTTAAAAGACTCACTATTTAAATATAAACTACCGGTCAAAAGAAAGTTTTCACCCACTTCACTTGACCAAACACCAAAAACAAAGGCATATGTGAGACTTATGATGATTAATTTATAAACAGAAATCATTTTCCATGAATTAGAATGAAAATGCATTGTAATGCCGATATTGCATTCTCCGCAATACACAAAGAAAGAGTCAAGGGGTCCAAATTAAACATTACACAAATCAGAGTTCATTGAAAAAGTGCATGAAGAGACCATTAATGACACAGTAGTCAGGTAACACGTCATCAATAGCGAGTGTGACCACCCTGGGCATCCGTGCACGGCAACACATGCATCCACTTTATTGATGCATGTCATCGTATCCCAATAACGTGGATTGATGCACATGATGTCAATCACTGGATTGTCTGGTCCAGCCTCGATTATTAACAGACCGCCGTCATATAGCTGGAATATTGCTGAGTGCGGCGTTAAACAACAAAACAACCAACCAACAGCCGTATATGGTCAATGGACACAAAATTTTGAAAACTTCATTAAAACCGATTGATTAGTTGGGTGTCTCTGAAAAGTGTCGAAAATGCATATGCGTCATTAATTTCAAGTGAACAGTCAACGCTTTTTCTCAGCCCCAACATAACCGTCAAATCACTGACCAAATCATTCACAACCCTCCTTGTTACGTATCATACTTTAATTACAATTAATTGTATAATAGTTTGTGTTTACAGGGATTCAACATTTGACGACGAAAAATGATTTCAAAGACGCTTGCCTTCTGTGTGGTATTCCTTTGCTGTAGTACGTACTTCTTTTATTGTAAACTGAAGAAAGATTTCAGAATGGGTTTGACAAGGGACTTCTCTCGATATACTGCAGCAGAAATCACAAACAATATACAGAGTAATGCAAGAAACATTACAAAATATTTTAACGGAAAGATCGAGCGAGATTACCCAGGAACCGGAAACATAAAAGAAGGCAAGGATGGATGTCTGGTCAGCGACGATGGAAACAGTGGTAACTATACGGAAAGACGAGTAACGGCTCTATTCTTTGAAAGGTTATCACATAAGAACAAAGAGGAATATAGGGACCTCATCAGAACCTTCAGTAAATATGTGCCCTCCAACATCACTTACTTCCTCTATGCAGGAACTCTCCTCGGATCCTACTCACATCACGGCATCATTCCCTGGGACGATGATATGGATATTATTGTCAGGGAAAATGACAAACCTGCATTACTGACATTCTTGAAGTCTCTCGGTCCAGAGTATGAAATTTACACTGAATGGTCAGTAAACTGGAAATTGTATCACACAAAATCCCCAAAGGCAGGTACTCGAAAATGGAATTGGCCATTCCTCGATATATTCTTTTATTCGGAACACCCTTCTTTCATCCAAGAATCTAGGGAACTGTGGAAAATATATAATAAGCGTGATGTGTTTCCTTTGATGACACGGCCCTTCATGGGAATGATGCTGCCAGTACCAAAGAAGACCCGGGAGGTGTTGGAGCTGCATTACAAGATAGATATGTGTGTGTCGAATTCCTATGATCACAGACTGGAAAAGGATGTGCCAAGAAAATGTGTATCAAAACTTCCTTGTTCTCTCCTGAAAGACAAGTTTCCCTTTGTGGTCAGAACGTACTCATCAACAAATACATCTGTTGAAATACTTGAATATGGCTATAGCGTTCATCAAAAAGAGACTTTGGCATAATAACATCTGTCCTGTCATTCGTATTCATGCCAGTGTGGACAGTTCCTTCTATAAGTTTCTTAGTGAGAGACCATTATATTTCCTGATCAGTTTTGACTTGGGTTTTGCGGTTGACGCCCTTAAGTTTTGTTCTTTTTAATTTAGTTTATTTTGCATCCATAATCCATTGATTATCCCTTCTGTCGTGTGAAGAACATGTAAAATCCATACCGGTTTCCTCTCAAGTGTGAACCTACTCCACTTTACTTCAAGCTGGTAACACTCATTAGATAAACAGCTGTATAGATTTTAAGAGCAGGCAGCGGTTGTTATGCTTGTAAACGGGCCAACGGATAAGGTGTTATACAGGCTTGCAACTGTAGCAGCCTGATACTAAAGCTGCTGTACAGGAATCACGCTGTTGGAGATGATGGATGATGCCTCAATAAAGTGACCAAAATACCTTCGCCTGTAATAAACAGTGTCTTCATTTACAGAAACGAGCCTTCGTGTTGTATTGTATACTAGTTCCCGGACGCAGAAATTCTTGTGCCAGTATTTCGAGAGTCAGAACCAAGTATTCAGCGTCCAGACCCATATCCGTCCATACAGTTTATTGTTACTCCAGGTTCACTGCAGTTCTGTGAAGATTCCGGGTGAGACTCAGTTTCTTCAACCCACGTTTGAATCAGGGGGCGACTGACGGGATCGGGTAGTCAGTCTCGCTGACTTGGTTGATGCATGTCATCGTATCCCAATTGCCTGGGTCGATGATCATAATGTCAATCTCTGGATTGTCTGGTCCAGGTGCCATTATTTTCAGACCGCCGTCATATAGCTGGAGTGCGGCGTTAAATACAGGTACCGTTGTGCCGCCATTTTAAGGCTATGTATGTTGGTCAATGTACATGTACAAAGGTTTACCATGTTTATGTGTTTGGAAATAAAACAAGCACAACATGTCAAATAATGTAAACTGCAAGTGTGCACATACTTTTCGGTTTTCTGAAAAAGAAACGTACGTAGTTTTGGTAACATAACTTTACTGCAAACCCTGACACAAGCTAAGTGATAACACACTGCAATAGGACAAACAGTGGAAAATGTGAAGACTCCACACGGAGAGTGACAAATGTCATGGCCATGAGAACTCAAATTCTCGTTTCTACCATTATAGTTGAAGTACACTGACTGCCATGGACAAACTGATATTATGGATCACACGTTGGGGAACGTTAGCCCATACTGTCTGTAGTGTATGTGCAAACTGTTGCAGTGTCCGTTAATTAGGATGACGTTGTCGCTGAAGCAAATAGTTGGTCTGACAGCGTGCGTTACACCTTGACACGTCGCGTGGGGTAGAAGGGGTCGCGTCTTCCGGTCCGTGACTTCAAATAAGGACGACCCGTGAAGAGCCGGGATAGAATAGCTCTTCAGGAACCCATGCTTGCAGTAAAAGGCGACTATGCTTGTCGTAAAAGCGACTCACGGGATCGGGCGGTCAGGCTCGCTGACTTGGTTGATCCAATTGCGTCGAACGATGCTCATGACCTTAATCACTGGAATGTCTGGCCCACACCCGATTATTCACAGGCCGCCGTCATATAGCGGGAATATTACTGAGTGCGGCGTTAAACAACAAATAAACTAGTCAGTATTGTATTGTTGGGTCAGCAATAACATTTAGTGTTTCGTCACGTGATATGGATTAATCAATGAAATTAATCAATCTTAATAGGGGTATGACGTTGCAGACTATTTACTGAACATCATAGCTGAGTGGTAAGATTTGTTGACAAAGGTATAAGCAGCAATTGAGATTTTTTTAATGAATTATTTAACTGCTTGTAACATGTGTATGCACAATCCAGGAAGGGATCACAGGACTTCTCACCTGTAAGTGGGCCAGGTAGATCAGCATTTGATTACATCATCACTTCACATGAACAGTGGAGTACTGTGGGAGATTTCAATGTCCATGAAGTCAGTCACATCCTCAGTCAGTGTGATGATATCGCCAACAGTCTCCCTGCCAGATCAGTCAACACTGGCCTGGAGAATCGCGCATAAAATACCTTGAGGAATATCGTCTAGACTACTCTTCATCCTCTGTTTCATTGTCATTTTGCATGTGATTGACTGAAGTGCAAACAGATGACACTTACGTACAATACTAGTATTAGATTTAAAGACTATTCTTGAGTTGCAGTTTAACATATACAATGTATGATAAATCAGCACTCTGTGAGTCTGTCATGTTTGCGTTTACACAAAGTGAGATCCACACATTATATTCATGTGGGGGGTCGAACCCCGGCGTGACGAGCAAAAGCTTCAACCACTACGCTACCTAACCCAATGACATTTGTGTGAATTTATTGGTAAGCGATTGTTTACATTACATTACATTACAGCTATAAGGAAAAGCGGACTTGCTTTTAACCACAAGGCCATTCCACTCCTTCGTTGAATGTGTTACTTGTCGATTCCCAAATTGAAACAACGTGTTAACTCAGAAATATGTACGTACATGTATGCACGGGTATGGTGCTGACAAACCCAGAAACATAATCGGGGCGAACCGGGATTCGAACCCACAATCATAGGTTTCTTGCGTGCCCAAGGGACCCAACTCTGCACAGCGAATCGTGGCGCCTTAGACGACTGGGCCACCCGTGCCCCCAACATGACATGAACAGATCCTTACCTTTGTGGAAAGTTATCAATCAGTTTGTCCAAGAACTTGATTTTGGAGGAAGAAATCTCTTCTTTTAAGAATAGCATTTGATTGTGTGACCCTTGAAACCCTTCAGACAATCATCTAGGTTTTCTGCTGATGAAGACCACTGTCAGATTTCAACTCCCCCAGACCTGTGAAAAATAGCTCTTCAGCAACCAATGATTACCGTAAAAGGCGACTATGCTTGTCGTAAGAGGCGACTAACGGGGTCGGATGGTCAGGCTCGCTGTCTTTGTTGAAGCATGTCATCGATCCCAATTGCGTGGATCGATGCTCATGATATCAATCACTGAATTGTCTGGTCTAGCGTCGATTATTTACAGACCGCCGTCATATTGCTGGAATATTGTTGAGTGCGGTGTAAAACAACAAACAACTCAACTCCCTCAACTTATCAAGTGTACTTTTGAAAGGACAGGTTCAACTTGGCAACAACTGAATGATGTCCATCATCAAGTTAGGGCAATGGACTCTGAGCAAGCTTCCTGAAGAAAGGGAATTTGAACAGTTGTGATGTCATTTATCTGAAAATACATGTTCAACAGTTTCACCTAAAATTAAGCTTCAGGAATGTTTTACGAAATCTAATTCAACCTACCCAACTCAACATATTCACAACCACGTTAGTTTATCACTTAATAAGTACCTGTTTTATACACCAATTCTGCATGCCTTTCAAACAACGGGAATAAACAGAAGGGAACAATAAACCAACGGATGAAAACACACAAACTGTTAATTTGTACTGTTAAGCTGATTTGGAATTCAGTGTACGACTGTCAGACACAGCAGTAAAATAATAACTCTCACATACCAAAAAAATAACAAACAAAATTAACAAGAATGTTATTGAATTGTCATTACTGCAATGTTAGCAGAATGAATTTAAATTCTGAAACAAAATGTCTGCAAATGTGCCGCCTTTAGATCTTTGGATGTGTCGACTTCAGCAAGATACGCTAGAAGGGCATTAAGGGTCCTCCCATACATGGTCTCAAGTGCCCTGTAAAATGATAGCCATCTGACTCTGTGGACTTCTTTATACATAAGCTGGGGTAAGTCTAGGATGGCATTTATTTCTGCCATTCGAGCAGCTTTCTTTGGTGAATATTTGAAATAATAATAAATTGCTGTGAGCGCTAGTTGGAAGGCATCCAAGGCTGTAACATCTTGTGCAGTTTGGCTTATACACAGTGCAAGTCTATGTGCGATGCAGTGCACGCTAACCATTCCAGGATTGTCTATCTTCATCATACCTGCCACACCCTTGCCCTGACCAGTCGTAACCGATGCTCCACCAGAGCCGAGTCCCATCACCTTTGACACAGAAATCCCTCTTAAAGTTATTTTCTAATTTCCTGTGAAAGAGCCACTCCAGTACATTCTGTAATGTTAATATTGGGTTAGGTAATTGGTGCTTGGTTGCATATTCCCTAGATCCACAAGTTGGGTGTAAATAACCAATCTCTTGTTCACACAGATATCAGTGCTTTCATCAGCTAGATGGAAATATAGGGGGATTGTTTCACTTTTGCACTTAATTTCATTGTCAATAGACGCAGAGAGTGCTTCAATAAATTCACTTGCTGCATACGAGAAGCCACAGTGTCTGAAACAGGTAGGGGAGAAATGTCTGGCACATTCAGTTCTCTCAAAAGGGACATCAGCGAATTATATTTCACAAGTGCAACACTTTCCTTAAAGCTTGCATATCCAATAGGCCACCTTAAGACCAATCAAGGCACCTTTCTCTTGAGTTGAAATTTGCCGATTTTGTAATTCACGCAAATCGCATCTGAGATCTGGGGCAAGGATCTCCGTTTGGTGGTCGTTCGTTTCGAGTTGATCCTCGATGTTTGATAGTCGATTATTGTGACACCCTTGTGTAACTGTGTTGGTTCGTTTTGCGTCCACACACAAGTGACAAGTGATTTGGCCGGTTTTTGAATCGCACGTCAACCATGAGTGTAGGTTCAGTCATCGTTGCTGAAATTTACGTTTGACGACTTAAGCGCTCTGTGCACCTGCATCAACATCTGTCCGTGACACGGAAGCCTACAGTCTGCCCTGTTTGTTTTAGATGGCATTGCGAACGATTATATAAGCCACGTGCTCCATCAACAAAAATGGCGAATTAATGCAATGTCGTTCCTGATTGGATGAAATATCCGATCTGGCCAATGAATGTCGCGTCAAGAAAGGCGCTTGACTAAGAAACAAAAGCTCCTGACAGCGTTTCCCTATGATACAGAAATACGATGCCAAGACACGTTGCTGAGAATTTCAATAACGCCTTTTGATGGTTGGCATTGTTTTCGAAACTGTATGTTGAATTGGACTATTCCTCACTATTTACTTTTTAATAGTGAAACGCACGACGCCTTGGTTAGCATTTCTCTCGGTCAATGGTCCGACTATTTCAACAAACCATCGGTCAAAATGAAATTTTATCGGTCAATAACCGGTGACCGAAGGCCATCTGAAACTTAAAAATAATCAAATAATATCATGTCCAATCTCATTAAAATCAGATCTTAGTTCTCGCTATCGCCAAACAAAGTGAGTGAGTGAGTGACTGAGTATTGTTTTACGCCGCTTTTAGCAATATTCCAGCAATATCACGGCGGGGGACACCAGAAATGGGCTTCACACATTGTACCCATGTCGGGAATCGAACCCGAGTTTTCGGCGTGACGAGCGAACGCTTTAACCACTAGGCTACCCGACCGCCCCTCGCCAAATAAAGATCTGAGGACATCACATTACGGGTCACGTCAGAACGACCTTTCATCCGACCAATCAAAGCGTCGCTTACCGGATCATGAAAGTGACAGTCTAATCATGCAAACTCGAAAACGTTAACACGGAGTATTCCGAACGACTGATTCCGTCAAAATTATCGTCTATCTCTCGCTTCCGTGGGATAAACATTTGAACGGAGGAGGCGTACGTGTTGCACAGTATGTGGGAAGCACTGCTATACAATCTCACCATCAGTTTTCCAAATTTTAATCGAGAACTGTGTCAACATATTTTTCAAGCGTAGTCTGCAATGGAAGTCGCCAGGTTGAAACGAGTGCCGTTAAGCTCAAGAAAGCTGCTTTCTAATTGGCTGTTTGTCATTTCAGTGGTCGGTCAAAGTTCGCAAAAGGTCTTTCTGACGTGACCCGTAACGGGATGTCCTCAGATCTTTATTTAGCGGCAGCGAGAACTTAGATCTAATTTTAATGTGTTTGTATCATTTTGGTCTTTTGCCCAACACCAATTTGACTCAATGAATGGACACATAGTGGGAGAAGATGGTAATGTGACTGTTTGCCATTTAGCGCCTATAAGGCAGCTTGGGTTATATATTCCCCAGGAAGCTGAGAATGGAATTATTGGATTACACCCTTATCCATTGAATGGGGTAAATTTATGTATTTACTTGTTGTTTAATTTATGTATTAATGCGTGCATTCATGTATTTATGCATACATTGGTTTGTTCAATTAGTTTTTCTTCAGTGCAAAAACACTGCCAGCTTCATAAAATGCACTGACGGGCAAGTGAGCAGTTGAGTAAGAGTTAAACGCCGCTTTTAGCAATGTCACAGCAATCTGAGGGGGGCTACAGCTGGGCTTCACACATTGTACCCATGTTAGGAATGGAACCCAGGCATTCAGCGTGAGATCTAGAACGAAGGTCTTAGCCACTACGCTACCCCCAGCTGTCCAGGTGAGTGATTGCAACGATTAAGTATTCAGTCCACAAGCAGAATATGTGTTTGTTCGCGCGCACTGAAAGCTTATCACACTACGGCTATATAGACTAACATATAGTCTCTGAAATGAACATATCGTACAGAAAAAAACAGTTGTTCAGTTATCTTAATAAAAATATAATAAAAAGGGAGCCAAGATATTCTCTTCATTTTCTGATACTGCAGTAATCTAGACTTGCCAAACATTATAGACTTGCATGGGCTGTAGTTGATATAAATTTATCAGGGTCTGTAAGACGGACTATACGGCTATACCACACCGTGACATGAAAATAGCGTGCCCCTGCCTGAAGAGCCTCACTCTTTCTCGTAATGGCGGGGTGGGATGACTTCACTGTCAAACGTGATGATCTCTGCAGTTTCTGCATCCGATGTCTGGAGGCGGCTGGCGCCAGGACAGAGCACGCCACGTGTTTGACAGAGGTACTGGTGATGGCTGACTACAGAGGTCACTACAGCCATGGCCTCAACCGTCTAGGTGAGAGTTGTCACTTTCTACAAATAGAACAGAAGGTCACCGACTGGCTGTGATAGTCACATAGCTGTGTACCTGTCCTGAAGATTTCTGGTGACACAGACAGCATTGTAGTTTACCCTGACTTGCTGACTGTCCCGGTTTGTTTTTAACCTGTACCTGAATTCTAGTTATGATCTTATCAGGGTGTACTTGTTTGATATTGACATTTATCAATATATCCCCAAGCCATATTATTAAGCAATGCTAATGATTGATTTGTGAGCATAATTTAGACAAAAAAAACATCATTTTCAACATCAGGACAGGCCTAGGTCGCGTCCATAAAAATCTATCAATTGCGAGCGGTCGTGCACGCAGGCGCAGTGTTGATGGAAAGAAAGCTTAGTATAATATCAGACCAAATAAGCAACTAGTGCTTCATTCTGTCAATATGCTCTTTTAAAGGATTTACGAAAAACACACTTTCGGTACATATGTGTAGCAAATTAAAAGTAAGTATATGTGTTTTAATCCTCATTCAATAAATCTTTATTCATGCACTCAAAGGAGATTTACAGTGAACCACTGATATGGGATTAAAGCATTTTATAAAGCATATTTAAACTAGTATACTAAGGGAAACAACTTAAGGCAATATTTGTGACAAAAATGTTAAAACCTACTGGTATTCCGGAAACTACCGAGAGTTAATGAACAGAGTTGTCATCACGTGACGTGATGTCATGGTGGAGAGTTTAATTGTAGACGATCACTGTTTCTGTATAGAGTTTGGTAGATTACCAACGTTCGCCATGGCATCACCTGACAATACCATCGATGAAAAGGTTGCATTTTTGCCCAATGACCTTACACATATTCGTCCATCTCGATATGAGACAGTTGTTACTCAAAACAGCAGCGGGGAAGCTCTACCGAGTGAGGACGATCAGCCTGATGTCAACACGGAAAGACTAGGGAACACAATCTGGTGTAAAACTCCTGTAAATTCTGAATCAAATGGGTGTTTATTAATAAAACATAATTCGTCCACAGTTATTCTTGTCTTAAAAGTTCAACATGTAGATTAACGCTTATCAATTGTCAAAAAAATGTTAATTGTGTTGTCTTTATGCCAAACAATTAACATAGGGCTATTTATACCTAAGTCGTTTTCTAAATGATTATTATGCGTTAAACCTGTATTGTCTAGCGATGGCTGGTTCTGTTAATACTGCCGTGTAAAAATTTAAAATAATATGTACTTCATTGATCAAGTAGCGGCATGCTCAGTTACTTTACTCGTCTTGTGAAAACAACCATCTTTATAACATGGACTACCTTATATTAGGATAGAAACTAGTGTTGACTTGGTTGGGCTGAAATCGACTCCCTTTTAACCGGGTAACGGCGGGTATGGGGCCCATCATCTGCTACGGGGGTCCGAGGTGCAGGTTAACAAGTCGCAGGCATGCTCACTGCGTTTTGAGAAGGAGCATTTCTCAGCCCTGGGGTCTTGCTTATTGGCGGGTGGTCGGACTGCCAGTGTTGACATGAATGGGTTGTTAACGACGGGCTACAGCGAGTGTAGGGGTCCCAACAACTAACTGATAACAAATGAGACGCCGTATGTTTCAGGTGTGTAGGCTAGAAGAGTTGGTACTGTTTTAACCGTGCGTGACAAGTGTTCATGTATTGGTCGCCTGTCGCCCAAGGCCAGTTGTTTTCAATTTGCTCCACAAGAAGTATATTGAATAGAGATATTTTAACCCACTATGTCTTACATTTTGTAATTTTAACAGAAATTCGTAGGTCTTAGGATGGAAAATGTCAATAACGACAGATACAATGTAATACAAGGAAGGGAGGAAAAGACATGTCATCACAACTTGAACATTTATTTATGTAAATTCTAGTTCAATAGGGAAAACACGTCATTAAAGCATTATAATCCAATACGAACATGGAAGGCTTAAAAATATTTGTTAATTTGTTTGTTTTGTTGTTTAACGCCCAACTTAGCATTATTCCACCTTTTTGACGGCGGTCTGTAAATAATCGAGTCCTTTTAGGACAAGCTTGGTTTGCTTAAGGCCTTTTTTACCCCGATCTTCACGGGTTGGAAGGCTTTAAAACGATTCTCATGACCTGAATACAGGGTCATGTAATTCTGGTTCAAGTACATCATGATCCCGTGAAGATTCGGGTAGAAGAGATCTTCAGCAACCCATGCTTGCCGTAAAAGGTTACAATGCTTGTCGTAAAAGGCGACTAACGGGATCGGGTGGTCAGGCTCGCTGACTTGGTTGATGCATGTCATCGATCCCAATTGCGTGTCTATGACTGGATTGTCTGGTCCAGATTCGATTATTTACAGACCGCCGTCATATAGCTGGAATGTTGCTGAGTGGGGCGTTAAACAACAAACCAACCAACCAACTAATCATGTACATCATGACTGGATCAATAATGTATGTGTTAACGTGGCTATAATGCAAGAAGGCAACGATTAAGATTTTGTAGTTTACATTCACAGGTGGGAAGGGAAAAACATTAGGATTCATTCAGGGAAACGGCACCTCAAAAGAAAACAACATTTGCGCTAAAACAATTTTATCTCAGGAAAGAGTGTCATGTTTAGCCATGGAAATAGTATCTTTTAAACGTTTTTAAATTGCAAATCGGGGTTTTTTTTGTCTAAAGCGTTGACGCGATCATTTTATCATAGTTCATAGTTTTGTGAATGGGCCTTTGAGTGGCGACATAACAAAGAGTTTAAAAGTTTTTTAAAGTGTCTGTCCCCAAATAAAATGTACACAATGACAAATGTATCCCATGCAAGGTAAAAACAACTTATCCCCGAGTGGCAACAAAACGTTATATAAAGAAAACTTAGAAGTACTTGAATAAATTTATGTAACTATAATTAATTCATTTTTTTTACAAAAGTAACTGCTGTGGACAGTTAGGTAAGTAGCTGGGATTTTTTAAAAAGATGGTGTTGATTACATGCTTAACTTGCATTTTATTCAATTACAGTTAACGTTATGGTTTTGAATTGGTTTGTTGAATCGTTCTCCCTGTGTCGCAATGTTAAGAAAGTTGTGATCATGTAAGTGTTAGTTGAGTGTGGAATGTACATATACATATATCATTCTAACGGCACACGCGAAACGTGACTTTGTGAACACTATCCAACGTGGCGTTCCATTCTGTGTTAGTGTTTGTGCATTTTCTGCAACGATTATTGCAGACGTTTCAGAACTATTACTGTTGTTTTGATAAAGGACAGACGTCCAGATATGCTTTTTAACGTAATGTTCATAGTAAGTATATTTCATGTAGACCAATAATAATGCAGGCAAAGAAAAAATAATATTTATAAAGAGTAAAATGGCGATATTTGGTTTGTTGTTATTGTATTTGACGTAGCGTGATTTGTCTGTAATTGATATTCAGTAATAGATCATTTCACACAGAACCCATCACTATCTCACCTTTAACACAGACATAGTCACCGTCTGGCCTTTAATACAGACATATTTACCATCTGACATTTAATTCAGACATATTCACCATCTGAACTATAATACAAACATATTTACTATCTGACCTATAATACAGACATAATCACCATCTGGCCTTTAATACAGACATATTTACCATCTGACATTTAATTCAGACATATTCACCATCTGAACTATAATACAAACATATTTACTATCTGACCTATAATACAGACATAATCACCATCTGGCCTTTAATACAGACATATTCACTATCATGACCTTTAATACAGATATATACACCATCTGGCCTTTAATACAGACATATTCACTATCTGACCTTTAATAAGACCCATTCATCATCTGACCTTTAATACAGACACATTCACCTTAAATACAGACATATTCACCATCTGACCTATAATACAGACATATTCACCATCTGACCTATAATACAGACACATTCATAATCTGACCTTTAATACAGACATATTCACTATCTGACCTTTAATACAGACATAATCACCATCTGGCCTTTAATACAGACATATTCACTATCATGACCTTTAATACAGATATATACACCATCTGGCCTTTAATACAGACATATTCACTATCTGACCTTTAATAAGACCCATTCATCATCTGACCTTTAATACAGACACATTCACCTTAAATACAGACATATTCACCATCTGACCTAAAATACAGACATATTCACCATCTGACCTATAATACAGACACATTCATAATCTGACCTTTAATACAGACATATTCACTATCTGACCTTTAATACAGACATATTCACCATCTGGTCATTAATACAGACACATTCACCTTTAATACAGACATATTCACCATCTGGCCTATTATACAGACATATTCACTATCTGACCTATAATACAGACATATTCACCATCTGACCTATAATACAGACACATTCATAATCTGACCTTTAATACAGACATATTCACTATCTGACCTTTAATACAGACATATTCACCATCTGGCCTTTAATACAGACATATTCACTATCTGACCTTTAATACAGACATATTCACCATCTGACCTATTATACAGACATATTCACTATCTGACCTTTAATACAGACATATTCACCGTCTGGCCTTTAATACAGACATATTTACCATCTGACATTTAATTCAGACATATTCACCATCTGAACTATAATACAAACATATTTACTATCTGACCTATAATACAGACATAATCACCATCTGGCCTTTAATACAGACATATTCACTATCATGACCTTTAATACAGATATATACACCATCTGGCCTTTAATACAGACATATTCACTATCTGACCTTTAATAAGACCCATTCATCATCTGACCTTTAATACAGACACATTCACCTTAAATACAGACATATTCACCATCTGACCTAAAATACAGACATATTCACCATCTGACCTATAATACAGACACATTCATAATCTGACCTTTAATACAGACATATTCACTATCTGACCTTTAATACAGACATAATCACCATCTGGCCTTTAATACAGACATATTCACTATCATGACCTTTAATACAGATATATACACCATCTGGCCTTTAATACAGACATATTCACTATTTGACCTTTAATAAGACCCATTCACCATCTGACCTTTAATACAGACACATTCACCTTAAATACAGACATATTCACCATCTGACCTATAATACAGACATATTCACCATCTGACCTATAATACAGACACATTCATAATCTGACCTTTAATACAGACATATTCACTATCTGACCTTTAATACAGACATATTCACCATCTGGCCTTTAATACAGACATATTCACTATCTGACCTTTAATACAGACATATTCACCATCTGGTCATTAATACAGACACATTCACCTTTAATACAGACATATTCACCATCTGACCTATTATACAGACATATTCACTATCTGACCTATAATACAGACATATTCACCATCTGACCTATAATACAGGCACATTCATAATCTGACCTTTAATACAGACATATTCACTATCTGACCTTTAATACAGACATATTCACCATCTGGCCTTTAATACAGACATATTCACTATCTGACCTTTAATACAGACATATTCACCATCTGACCTATTATACAGACATATTCACTATCTGACCTTTAATACAGACATATTCACCGTCTGGCCATTTATACAGACACATTCACCTTAAACGCAGACATATTCACCATCTGACCTATAATACAGATACATTCATAATCTGACTTTTAATACAGACAGATTCACCATCAGGCCCTAAAAACAGACATATTCACCATCTGACCTATAATACAGACATATTCACCATCTGGCCTTTAATCCACCTGTCCTACAGTATAAGGTAACCACTTATACAATATAAAGTTACCACTTATACAGTATACATGATCTGTCCTTTCATGCACATTCATTTATTCGCCATCTGCCCTATGATACAGACAAATCCAAATCTGACCAGTAATACAGACATATTCACCATCTGCCATTTAGTACAGACACATTCACCTTTTATACAGACATATTCACCATCTGACCAAAATACATACACATTCATAATCTGACCTATAATATAGCCACATGCACCATCTGGCCTTTAATACAGACATACTCACCATCTGGCCTTTGATACAGACACATGCACCATCTGCCCTTTAATACATGTATATATATTCATGATCTTGCCTTTAATACAGATACCTGCACCATCTGGCCTATAATACCGACATATTCATCATCTTGCCTTTAATACACATTCACCATCGGAACTTATATACAGAAATATTAACCATCAGAACTTTGATGCAGATACATTAACCATATGATCTTTGATACAGACACATTCATCATCTGAATTTTGATACAGACACATTAGCCATCAGAACGTTGCTACAGATACATTCACCATCAGATCTTCGATACAGAGACATTCACCATCTGAACTTCGATACAGAGATATTCACCGTCTGAACTTTTGTGCAGAGAGCTACCTACATGATATCGTGTCGGGAATGACGTCAGCACAAGACGAACCCGAGGTTGTGAAGGAAACGGTGTCAACAGCTCTTGTAGATGGCAAGAATGTGCTAGGTGAGTGTCATGCTAACAGTACTGTGGTCGTCAGTATATCTTACAGCATACACATAATTCCATTTAAACATACATATAAATTGTTATATTGTTGCAGCTGTGATGCATTGTTTCTGTTGGGATTTGGTAGACGCTAATTGCATTGTGTTTGGACAGTGGTCAGTCACCAGGAAGTTACTATGTTTAGATGCTAGCGTGGTGCCGACACTTCCGGTTCGGTATACCGCAGACGGTATATGTTTAATGTTCTAGTACCGTTAGACTGTTGAGGGCAGTGTATAGAAAATGTAGTACATTTGTTGATTGTGTACTACTTGTTGGTTTGTTGTTAGTTTCACACTATTGTGAATCGCACGTAACAAATAGATAAGGGCCTGACGAATTCTTGACAGGTAGCGAGTTCTCAAAAATAATCACCCGGAAGGCGGATTTCCTGGTTAACGGGAGGTTTCATTGTACAGACGTAGGGGTATCCCTCTGAGAATATGGTTTGATGTACCCTGTGTGATCGTGTACCTCGATCTATGTACCCTGTCTGTGGCCGTGTATCCCGAGCCATGTACCCTGTCTGTGGCCGTGTACCTCGAACGATGTACAATGTGTGACCGTGTACCCCGAATTATGTACCCTGTCTGTCGCCATGTACCCCGATTTATGTGACCGTGTACCTCGAGCCATGTACTCTGTCTGTGGCCGTGTACCTCGATCTATGAACCCTGTCTGTGACCGTGTACCTCGAGCCCCCCGAGCCATGTACCTTATGTGTGGGCCGTGGGCCCCGCGGTGGCAGGCGAGCAGTACCCGGCCATATAAAAGGTACTCAACCGTATTCCCCCGAAGGAAAAGCCAACAACGAATTTTTCTCACCGCCATGTTTATCATTTACGACAATTTGAAAAAAAGACGGATATTGAGATGAAAAGCTTTTTTTTCTCCGCCGGGTATATGGAAATTAATCAAAATGTCATTGTCCAATAAAATTCAAATATTTTACATATTAGGAACATGCAAGATAATTAAAAACGTTCAAAACCCTTTCCATAATCAAAAGAAATCTCCAAGTCCATAAGAGTCCATTGTACTATTCCGACTGTGCCAAAAGCATGGGTTTATGAGTCACTATCAAATCATGGTGATACTAGGTGTTCGCGAAAAGGTGACCGTATCCTGCACAGCCGCTGGCAACCGTCACAAACACATGCAAAAGCAAGTCAATTGTTCACCCGAAAAAACATATTGCATCAAACATCTTTTTGACAAATTTGGAAATGACGTGGCTCCACGTGGCTTCAATTAAAAATTAAAAGCTTTACAAAGGCTTTCAATATTGAATGTGCTTTTGAACAACGTCCGAGCTTCTTCATGGACCCTCACATTGGAACTAAGAGGACGAGATTTGTTCAAACGTGTCAGTTTAAGTAATTGATTGTGTCTTCAGCTTTTCGTCTATGATTCATGAAAATGTACAGTCTTCAGAATGTCAGCGTCTGACGGGATGAGGCGTGCCATGATCCGCTGATCAGTGCTTTATATCGATTGTGACTTGTTGTTACCCTGTCTGGCGCTCGAGATTAACATATGGGGTTGTAAAGAGTTCAATACAATTGAAAAGGTTCATCTCCTCGCTTGTAAAAGGTTTTTGAATGTTGGTATGTCAACACCAAGTAATATGGTTTATGGAGAATGCGGGAGATTCTCAATGTACGTTATATCTTACACTCGTTGCTTGAAGTAATGGTGTAAAATAATAATTATGCCCGTTTACCCAAGAAAGCCTACAACATGTTTGTACACCTCGATAGTCTTGGAAAGAACACATGGGCTTCTTGCATACGTACATTGCTTTTTACATATGGCTTTGGTTTCATTTGGCTGTCCCGGACAATTGGTAACGCAAATGTTTTCATTAAGTAGTTTCGCATGCGTGCCATTGGTATGTTTCATCAGAAATGGCATTCAGATATTTACGAAAGTTCAAGATATGATACTTATCGCCAGTTCAAGTCATTGATTGAACCAGAATAGTATTTATCAAACTTACGGTATCATTATTCGTTTTAGACTTGGCCTGAATGTTCTAAAAATTAACATAGGGAGACTTTCATCTTTTGAGAAATCTCTAAGGTTATGCCCATTCTGTGACATTGTTTTCGAAGATGAATACCATTTTATGTTAATTTGCCCTATATACGAAATTCTAAGAAACAAGTACTTACCGCAGTGGTCTTTATCTCATTTTAATGCTTTTACATTGTCTTCATTACTGTCCTGCAAGGATCTTCTAACACAGCATCAACTGGCTTTGTACATACATCATGCGTTTTTGTTACGAAGTGAATTGTTACCTTGACTTTGTATCTTATAAATATGTTATGTAACTCCGTTGTATATGGGTCTAAGGCCTTTCATACAATAACGAATTGAATTGAATTGACTTGTTGTTACCCTGTCTGGCGCTCGAGATTAAGGGGCTAAAAAAAGGACTGGTAGGCTCGGAGTCAGCATACTGTGTCTGAATGGGGTATTCATGTTATACTGCGTCATAGTATCTCAGTGGGCTAGTACTATAAAATCGGCTTTAGTCCGGACTATAACATATAGCCATACATACACGTTCGCACGCACGCACGCGCACGCGCAAACCCACGCACGCACGCTTGCACACTTCGCTAAATAAGTGCAATAATCTTGAACGTGACATTAAACCTTAATTCATCTCACCTCACCATATCTTGTCTTCGTAATCTTATGAACTTTTTCAGGTCCCGTTGTTGGCAGGTTCTGCATGGACCTCGCAATACAGAAGGCCAAGGAGACGGGGATCGGATGGGTGACAGCCAGAGGTATCTGTAACTTCAACCCTTTTTGTCACTTAATGCTGCATTGCTCTCATCGATCCAGTGACTTTTGATTAACGCCATTGTCAGCAATATTACGGCTATATATGACGGTCTGTTAATTATCTGGACCGGACACACCAGTGCTTACTATTGTGAGGACTTTCCAACATCGCCAGGATGTGCAATCAACCAAGTCACCGAGCCTTACCGTCCGATCTTAATTAGTCGCCTCTCGGTGCTTGTAACTGAGAGTTGGTGTCACAAGAATATAACTGAAATACTGTTCAAAGCGACGTTAAACCAAATACACTCACTCACTCACTCTACCCCGGAATAAAAAGGATGCTCTCAACGACTGATGATTCTGTCTAACAAGGAGTGAGTGAGTAAGTGAGAAGATATTGTTAACGATACAGTCAGCAATAAGTCTATTGTACCACAGTAGCGTGTAAAACAATCGGGTACTTGCCTGGCATCTCAGCTGTATAAGGTGCCACAGCCACTCATTGTAACCCCATAAGCACCGATCCCCGCAATCGAGGCACGATGACATGCAATTAGCCAAGAAAGCGAGTTTCACGATGCGATGCTCATTACGACAATCATATGACATTGAAGATCCTTTAATGGTTCTTCACGAATCCCCACAAGGAACATGAAATGAAAACTGCCTACCGTTTTAGCTTTGGGTACTGACTGCTCATGGAACCTCTACGTAGGCTCCATACCACGGCATCGAGCATTTTCCAGAGATATTGTACACCATTTTATCATACTTATTTGTTCATTGACAGCATCAAACCACTTTGGAATCGCTGGCTGGTACGGCCTTCGTGCAATGGAGCAAGGGTTAATTGTAAGCCAGGCTTGATTATTACTCACCAAAGAATACATTTCATATGAGTGCATAATTTCCATATAATGTCAGTACATGCTTCAGGGTAATTTCTGAGTGTGTGAGTGAGTGAATCTTCCACAACTCCAAAGTTAGCATAAGCCCACCTATAACAAATCGATTTGTAAAAAAAATCTTTTTGTTTCCCATCTTTGTAATATCTTGAAACAGTGACCAAAGATTTCCGAAAATGAACCCCAAGACTATTAAATTGATGGTCGGTCCGTACAGGTAATCCACCTTTTGAATATAATAGAGTAAACGTCAACCTTTTCAATGTCACAAACATCACTAGCACAGGTACTTAATATAATATACTCTTCAAAAAAAGAAACTTGACATAGATGTTAAACCACTTTTTGCCAAATATCTAAAATAATTACATTCAATGAGAACCAAATAAGTCAAACAGAAAGATGATGTGTCTATAAATCGCGAAAACACATGCAAAGCAGATAAACGTAGCCTTTGGGGATCAATTTTACAGCTTCATCCAAACGCAACCGCCTGTAAAAAACGTGCAGCACAGGATCCTGCATTTAGGCATGCAGCCCCTCCCCCCCCTGCTGAATGGGTATAAAAATCCACATCAACGGCTGTTCATACAGTCCTTATAATGGCAGTAGAGGCAAGACATAATGCCAAGACTGAATGCAGCTCAACGGAACAACGCCATTGGGAGATTATAAGCTGGATCAACTCAGCAAGAAGTGGCCAGGCACTTTGGCGTATCCAGACAGACAATCTCTGTTGACGACAGACCAATGTCAGGAAGACCAAGGGTGACAACCCAAGCACAAGATCGATACATCCGGCTGCGACACCTCCGAGACCGCGCTACCACAGCCACATCTACAACCACACAGATCCCTGGGGTACGCAGAATATCAGATCAAACGGCACGCAACAGATTGAGGGAGGCTGGACTTTTTGCACGAAGACCTGTTCGACGTCATGTATTAACCCCACGTCATCTGGCGGACCGTCTGCTTTCGTGCAAAAAGAGGGTTAGACGGACACGTGCAAGGTGGAGAAATGTACTGTTTACTGACGAGTCCCGTTTCCTACTCACTCGTGCTGATGGGCGCGCACGTGTCTACAGACGTCGGGGTGAACGTTACGCCCCCAACTGTATGCAGCAGGTTGTCCCATTTGGCGGCGGGAGTGTCATGGTACGGGCCGGAATTCATCACGGTGGTAGGACGCCTCTCGTGCATGTGGCAGGTGCATTGACAGGTGTGCGTTACAGAGACTTGATCCTACAGCCTTACGTTCTTCCTCACGTCAACGTTCATGGCGGACAGTTCCAGCAGGACAACGCTCGACCGCATATTGCACGTGTTTGTCATGACTTCTTACAGCACAACAACATCCAGACATTACCTTGGCCAGCGCGGTCACCAGATTTGTCCCCGATTGAGCATCTGTGGGACGAGTTGGATCGACGCGTTCGCAGAAGGAACCAACCGCCCCAAACACTTCCGGCGCTTCTTGATGCACTTCAGCATGAATGGCAGCACATCCAACAACGTGTTATTGACAACTTGATTGCATCTATGGGTCGTCGGTTTCACGCGGTGATTGATGCACGTGGTGGGCACAACCGATACTGACATTTTCTGTACCCCTGTGACTTTAACCGTATCGTGTACATGTGTCTGTCTAGGTGACACGATTAATGTTTTGAACATTGTGTACATTGATCTTCAAACAGTGTTTCAATTATGGTTTCTGTACTTATTTTGAAACAATCGCATTATATTACGTTTTGAAAGTCAGTGTCAAGTTTCTTTTTTTGAAGAGTATACATCAGCAACCAGATCATGATACTTTGTGCCTGTGCTTCTTTCAATTACAGGGGATGGCTTTCTGTAACACCTCGCCAAATTTGGTTCCTACACGTGCAAGAGAGGTACAGCAGTGTTCTCACATCTTAGCCTCTTTCAAAACCAAAAACAGTTGCAACCACTGGCTAATGCCACACTTTACTGACTTTGAAACAGAAATGTTCAAAGAAATGAAAAATGTCGTTTTAATCACCAGAATGTAAAAACAATACATATATTTCTGGGACGTTTTTGTTTTTGTTTACTTTCTAAATGGATAGTGAAAGTTTTTCATCAACGTATTTTGAAACTCTATATCAAGAATGTATGACTACCGTTATTTTCACATTCTAGAAATCACTTGGGACCAATCCTATTTGTGTGGCAGCACCGTGTAACCATGGTGACAGTTTTGTGCTTGACATGGCAACGACGGGTGTGGCACAAGGAAAGGTAGGTTATAGGTCTAAAATATTAATGTCACTCTTTTGTTTCAATTTGGTTCGCTTAATTTGTTGAGACTGAAAGCATTCATTCAGATTCCCAAATATAGGAGTTGCTGACTGATAATATTTGGGAATAGAACATTCAGACAAGTGGGTATTCCCATTGGTATCTTCACGATCAAAGGCCCCTACAGGAAATGACGACTCTTGTGCGCCCTGTTATGAAATGTCACACACGCCCAACAACCTCTTCAAAGGAGACCTGTTACCTTTTTATTTTTTTTGGATAAACGTTCTCAATGGATTTGAGTTTTAACCAGCAATAAGCACAAGGACTGGAATTTTTTTCATCTGTTTGTTGGGGGACACGAGTGGCCGCGATTCGCTGTGTAGAGTTGCGTCCCTCTGGCACGCTAGAAACATAATTGTGGGTTTAAATCCCGGTTCGCGCCGATTATGTTTCTAGGTTTGTCAGCACCATTTCCGTGCTCGTGGGTTTCACCGAAGTGGTAAACGTCTGAGACCTGCATCACTTCGGGCTTTCCTCCCGCATTAAGCTGACACGCCGCGATATAACTGTAATACTGATGAAGACGGCGTTAAACCCAACTCATTCACTCACCCATCTGTTTGTTGACCAATTTACATTAGGTTTCACTGTCCTTGATATGGTCATTACATTGCATGGAAGGAACATGACCACATGTGTATCCCGTTGTTGAACAGGTAGAAATGAAACACCGACTGGGACAGGATCTTCCACATGGCTGGGGCGTGGACGAAACTGGGCAGGTGAGCTACAGTGATACTCCAGCAATATTTGCATAGTGAATCAGTTACAGGAACGCGTGTAGGACAGACACTTATAAACCTATCACCGTATTACCCTTTGTTGCATTAGGTTCCTGACAACCTCAGCTAAACCTTGATGGAAAGTAAATCAGTCACCAGTTCATCTGCCAAACCTGGGTCACTTCTCAACTTGCTTTGAGGTTTTAAATTCCAAATGTAAGACCTAGGTCTTACAATTGACATTTTGTGCACTGGCCTTTTGATATCAATATCATGTTAATTTTTGATTGGTTAAAAGTCGGGTTTTTTAATATGAACAATCCATGACCTGATCAAATCTGCAACCTGACATAGCGTGTAAAGTTTTGTAACCCGCTGTTTTCCCACTGAGCCACCGGGGCAGGTGATGAAAGGTTGTTCAATTGTACCTGTCATGATTTCAGTTGTGTCATTGTTGCACGTTTGTCTCTCGCACGCTTTGATCCTTTTATACCGCGACACACTGTATCACTCACACCTCTAAATCCAGATATCGAGAAACGCAATATCAGCTAAGCATACTCTACTCCCCACAGTAAATATTTGCTTAAATTCGACACATGCAACAAACGCTGAACGTTTCTGGAATGTGAATGTGAATGTCGTGTAGTCCTGCCTTCCTCTGCTGTTTGCTTTCCTAGCCATCCACTGACACCCGCCGTGTGCTACACCAGGGTGGATTACTGCCCCTTGGGGGCACAGAGGACACCAGTGGGTACAAGGGGTTTGGTCTGGCCATGATGGTGGAGATATTTTGCGGCATCCTCAGCGGATCTGACTTTGGACCATTCATCAGACATTGGTCATCTCATGCCAAGCAAGCCAATCTGGTGAGACTTTGGCATGTAGATGAATTTTCAGCTGAAACTGTTTAACTGTCATTTAGGGTGCTAGAGGACATATCTAAAAGGTTTTGTTTGTGGCCCGGAACAACAGAGTTGCGGTTCTTAGTCTGATCTGCACCTTACACATTCACTATGATCATGACATCACTTTGTGTTTTGTACGTGCCCATTCACGTATCCCGTAAAAAATGGAAATAATTTATATATCGAGCTAAATTATTGTTCAAATCATATCTTCTTATAATCCCCTTCTTATGTGATGCTATTATCTGTATCATCTGTCAGCCTGCCGGGCAGACGTAATCATACACCTGAAAACCGATTTGACCAAAACAATTACAAACGTTGTCAAAACGTTACAAGGCTTGAAACAGTCACTGAAACACTGCCAACTTTAGATCCAAAACACAACTATGATACCCGTATCATAAACATAACTATCGATTACCATTTCTTGGTTGTTTCCTTCTTAGCCACCATCAAACATGGGTGTATACTTCCGTTTGTCCGGCAGTTTATAATACTATAATACTGACAGTTATCTATCACAGGGCCAGTGTTTCGTTGCCATCGACCCAAGTTCTTTTGCGCCAGGATTTGAAGACAGACTGAGTCAGCTCATGGACCACTGCAGAGGACTGGAGCCGGTATGTTATAAAAATGAAACCGAATCATCGTAAAAATGTGTTTCAATATCTTTAAATTCAGATCTCTCCAGTCACCTTATTGTCTATTTTGACGATCACCGCAGGGGATTCTTAACTTCAGGGAATAGTGAGAGAAGCATTGGGGGCAGCATATATATCTGATTTCTGTATCTCGAAAACGAACATGAACGGGCAGTTCGAAAGGAGAATAGCGAAGGCCGGTCAATGTACATTATGGATATTATGTGCACTATATCTTTTCTGAGCGTAATGGCATATACACCCAAATGGTCTTTCTGTCGGGGGAACGTCTGTGTTTCGTTTAAAAAATATCAATCTATTTGAATATGGAGCCCTCACATTATGCATTTGGATTGGGCGACCACAGTTTGTAGGTGTTCATCTATTGAGGTTTCTTTCGATCTTGAGGGCCGGAGTCGAATCAGATTGAAAAATCGGATTTAAACGAGATCGAATATGATTGCATATGAAGGGGTATACAGTCACATTTTACAATAATATTCAGTCGATATGTTTTAATAATTACACAATGACAACTCTACACTGTATAATGAAATGAGCCTCTGTTGGCACACTTTCTGTTAGCCACGTGGACTATGGTTTCAGGCGGACGGAGAAACGGAAGTGCTGGTTGCTGGAGATCCGGAGCGCAAACACATGCAATTATGCGACAGTCTCGGAGGAATACCTTACCATGGTAATCAAATGAAGTTTGCGGTGAGTTAGACGAACATTGTGACTCACGTAGTGAGTGTGAGTTGAACGAACAAATTGACTCACATTGTGAGTTGGTTTAAAGCCGTTTTGGGCAATATTCCAGTTGCATCGCAGCTATCAACTTTAGGGGCGAGACAAATTCTAACAAAAGGTCGCAAATCTTTACCAAGTTGATGAAAGCCAAGGCTGACATAAGGATCCTGACACAGCTAAAGGATACAATTTCTCCTCCTTAGACCTCAAGGCTACCTCGCCCTCCCAGATACTGAGACACTTGCAAAACGTTCTCAACGTATCTTGTTTCTAAAGATCATTTATTCAATAGTTTAGGGGCTCAAAAAGATTAATAAGTCACTAACTGATTAATAAATTAGAAAGCAAGAATATCGAAGTCATTACTGCACTCAAATTATGGAAATTTGTCATAAAATACAACCATTATTGGGAATTGTTGTGGTGATAGATTCTGCTCGACTGGTTGTCAACCTGTGACCATTGAACCTGAATCTCGCAGGAAACACCTGCTATATAGTGGTATTAGATCTTATCACAGTTCGAGGGCACCCGGGAAGATGCGGGTTAAACTTGATCAGCCACCATGCTTGTCGTAAGAGGCGACTGACGAATCGGGTGGTCAGACAAGCTGATTTGGTTGATGCATGTCATCGGATCGCAGTTGCTGAGATCGGTGAGCATGATGTCAATCACAGGATTGTCTAGTCCAGACACTATTATTTACAGAACACCGTCACAAAGCTGAAACAGCTCTAGCACCAGTGGTATCTTGTTCACTATTTTATTTTCTTACATGGATGAGGGACTTTTTAAAAACATACTGATCCAATAAGATATCTTAATCTTAAAGGTACCTTAAACAGAATATTCGATCAGATATTCCAAAACATCTTCCCGAGGCAAGGGAGTTAACTGACTTTAAAAGTACAGTTTCCACCCTTGCTGAACTAGGCTGGAATTCGATGCGCCACCAGTGGTTATGTCCCTTCTAAGCCACTCCTATGGACCAATCCGATTCCCTCACTTGCATTTGTTTCAAACAAAATGGCGGCGCCCAGTCAAATGGGTTTGATCGATCATCAAGATCTATATTGTGATAAAACGGGTCTTACATCGCGAAGTACATCAAATCATGCAAACTCCTTGATTAAAAACATGAAAAGGTTTGGAAAATATATGATGGCAAAGAGTTGGCGGTGCACATGCTTTGCATATCCTGCAATCGACCGAAATCTGCACGACAGTTTACGAACCGGATTTCGAGTTCGGTGCGCGATTTTGTTTCGACTATGCATAGACTCGTTAGTCCAGCCAAAATGTAACTCCATAATTCCAGCCTTGTTCGGCAAGGGTGGCAACTGGACTTCTATAGTCAGTTAACTCCCTTGCCTTGGGAAGATGATTCCAAAAGTGAGTGAAAACGAAGTGCTTCTTTGAAGAAATGTTGACTTCAGTTGTACCTGCCAGGGTTGACAATTGTTCCACCCACACATTGTTCCCTATTAAATTGCAATTCACCCAATTTTTTTTCGTTTATGATCGGATAATATGTATATACGTTACGTTAACACCAGAGAATCATCACTCTACTATAAGAGGAAACAGATTCCATTATGCGTAAAAGGCACACTATTGGTAAAAAAGTATACGAACGGATTACTGAAAATATGTGATGAAAAAAGGTGTTTCAGAAAAAGGGTAAGGGTTCGCGTAAACCATGTAAAAACACAATATAAGACTGACACGTTGTCAACTACACCAGCACACAAAAAGATGACCCGTGAAGATTCCGGGTTAGAATAGGTCTTCAGCAAGCCGTAAAAGGTGACTATGCTCGTGGTAAGAGGCGACTAACGGGATCGGGTGGCCATGCTCGCTGACTTGGTTGATAATTTACAGACCGCCGTCGTAAAGCTGGAATATTGCTGATTGCGGCGTTATACAACAAACAAACAAATCAATTGCGTGGATCGATGTTCATTATGTAAATGACTGGATTGTCTGGTCCAGACTCGATTATTTACAGACCGCCGTCATATAGCTGCAATATTGCCGAGTACGGCGTTAAACAACAAACAAACAAAAAGAGGCTTCTGACCTAGTGTATATATGTTTTCATCCAAACACGTGATGTACATGACAAGTACACTTTGGAGTGAGAGACGTCACCCGCTCTCTTTATTACCTGGTATGTTATACATGAACCAACAAATCTCTTTCATTTCAGGATGACGTGGCAGCCAAATATAAAGTTGACCCACTCAGGAAAAGCAAACAAAGAAACAGCATATAAGAAACCATATCTCCTTTGCCTAATAAATGGATATCGTAGTGATGAGTGCTAATATGAAAATTGTTTAAATTGGAAAACCAGGTGAAAAATTGACTTGCTTTTGCATGTGTTTGTGACGGGTGACGCCGGTGGGACAGGTAACGCTCACATCTTCGCGAACACCTGGTATCATCCTTATCTGATATTGATTCATAAACACACGCTCATCGTATATTAAGAATTGTACAATAGACTGCTTTTGGCACAAATTTCTCAGGAATTTATTGTTTAACAATGTTGCAATTGTATAACTTTGTTTCTGTTAGGATTAAAATTCTGGAAATTAGTAATTAGTTGTCAGGAATGTAGTACTATCTAATAACCATGTTATAACACAATATTGCAGCTATATGACGGCGGTCTGTAAATAATCGAGTCTGGACCAGACAATCGAGTGCTTGACATCATGAGCATCGATACACGCAATTGGGATACGTTGACATGCATCAACCAAGTCAGCGAGCCTGACCACTCGATCCCGTCAGTCGCCTCTTACGACAAGCATAGTCGCCTCATAGAGCAAACATATGTTGCTGAAGACGTATCCTAACCGGAATTTTCACGGGTCTGGAATATTGCTGAGTGCGGCGTTAAACAACTAACGTAACACAACAGATAGCTAGATGAGTGTTATGAGTGCCAGACGGACAGAAGATGCCAATAAACTGAATGAAGCATTTGACCACATCATGCCAAAAGACTGCTTGATCCTCTGCTCACTCAGCATCGGATCCTGACTGAGGAATTGGGTGAATTTGATTGTAATATTTTTGTTTTTTCAACATATTTTCTATTCACAATGTAAAAGTAATTTACAATGACTTTATTAGCATTCGTTTCGGAAACGAATAAAATGTTTTTTTAATGTTGTTGTTGATGGTTCTTTAACATTTAGAAATATATGGTTAAAGATATTAATTAAATCTGAATATATTTTTCTTAGAACGGCATGTTTTCATAAATGTTAGAATATGTTAATAATAAATATGCACAGAAGAATTCATTTTGTTGTATTTCCTTTTACGAATGCATGTTTGATAGTTGAATTTTTCATTCTCATTGTGAAGCATAAGCCATTACGTAATAACATAGCACGTGATATGACATAATCACTTGTATACATTCCAGTGAGTTGAGATCAAGAGAGAAATAGATGCGGGCGGTTATGCAAACTCACTCTTCGTGCAATCGAATCTAGAGTCAATATTTAGTTATCTCGTCTGGTTGTGATCATATGAAGATGTCACTGATTCGAGAATGTAAAAGAACAACATTGTAAAATATGAGGGCAAGTACCACAATTTGGTCTCTTACACTTTTGTACTGTTTTACATTCTTGTTTTCCATTCGAGAAAGAAGTCCTAGTAAGAATCTGTTTTAGATTTTGGCTCTGTCTTTTACTTTTGAGTAAGGCATTGAGAATTTGAATATACTTATCTTTTAAGATTAAGTAATACAGATTTCTCCGAACTGTCTGAAAGCTTTCTGTAACAAAATTCATCTTTTAACATATTTAATGAGAGTTCTTGGTAATAATTACTGTCCATAATTATTATAGCGCCTCCCTTATCCGCTTCTTTAATAACAATTAACTCGTTGTTTGAGAGACGCTCGTTCATTTTTTGTTTACCTCTTTGAGGGTTTACAGTAAAGGGAAAATCTTTGTTACTACCAGGGGTTTGGAGTGAAGGTGCTTTTGTTTCTAACTTATGTAGTATCTTCGTTTTTGGCATCAATATCAAAATGATTTAGTAATCTCAATTTTCTACAAAAATTATATATATATATATATATATATATATATATATATATATATATATATATATATATATATTAAATCGGATATCGATGCTCTTCGCATTTCCCGAGGCAAGAGAGTTAACTGACTTTTAAAATCCAGTTTCCACCGTTGCCGAATTCCTGGGCTCGATCGTAGCGCCACCAGTGGCTATTACGAGTTATGTCCCTGCTAAGCCTCTCCTATGGACCAAACAGATTCCCAATGTAACTCCATAATACCAGCCTAGTTCGGCAAGGGTGGAAGCTGGACTTTTATAGACAATAAAATAAGTTAAATCTGTTGCCTCAGGAAGATGTGCGCTTCGTCAATTCCTACATACACATGAGAAATATGCTGACATCTCTCTCCTAGTGACGCTTTCCTTTTTTGGACAAACAACACTTGTTTCTTAATAACTCCCCAAAGCTGCTGATGTAACCACATTTGACAGTTTTAAAAAAAATACTTAGCACTGCACCATGACATCATGTCTATTTTTAGTTCGGGTCAATAGTAGGATAGTGACGTCACAATGTCATCATGTCTATTTTTAGTTTGGGTCCATAGTGGGTTACATACGACTCGGATTTAAGTATTTTTTTATTTAATATAATCATTTAACAGAATCATATGTTTTATGCCATTCATCTGTATGTCTTGTGCCAAACCGTATATCAAGTGTTCTTTGTTAAAACATCAATATAGACAATTAAGTATCACCTCCATTTTGTAGAAATTATACATGTGAAGATCCATCTGCCCAAAACAACATTCGTACATGTGATACCCCAATAACAACGCCTAGCGTATGTACTATTATCCAATCGTGAAAGTGAAACTCAATTTTTTAATAATATAACGCATTCATTGGATTGTTAAACTTCTGTGACGCATGAGTCTACCAATTATGGGTTTAAGTTGTTTGACCAGGATTATAGTGAGTGAGTGAGTTGGGTTTAACGCCGCTTTTAACAGTATTCCAGTTATATCACGGCGTACCAGGGTTATAACATTCAAGGTTTCAGTAAATTCCAAGTGTTCAAATAATTCCATGGTAGACATGTATAGGACAATTCTAATTCCTAATTTGACGCATCAATGACAGTTATGTCCAATTTCCCCTATTTTGACTTCTACCAGATGTTCCGGTTTTGCTCAGGTGATCATTTGACTTGCCTCTGCGTGTGTGAATGACGGACGTCACCCGGATACGCTCACCCTTTCGCGATTACCTGGTATCATCACTATTTGAAAGCTATTCTTAAACATATCCCAATGATATAGTTGGGATCGTACAGTCCCATAGACGAAGGATGTAGATGCTTACCACTCTAAAGAACCCCACGAGCATGAGTATTGGGTTCACTCTCAGTCTGCCTACATCTCAGTCTCCCTACACTGTAAATTGTTCAGGCGATACCTGAAGCCTCCAAACAAGACTTGGTGACCTCCAGCCTGAGAAGTGATGTACTCAACTTTCTGTAACGCAGCCATCATAACACTGTCACCAAAGTTCTATACACACCTTTTATACTATTTCAGGTTTTTTAGAATAAAATACTCCTTGAAATAAAGCAATGGGTTAACAATGTGAATAAAAGTTTGAATAGGATTCACTAATAAAAACACACAAAGTATATAAGTAAGTGTTTGATCTCTGAGTTAATTGGTTAATCCTTCTAACTGAGAAGGCATTGAATTTTAATAAATTATTTGATAACTAACCAGAACAAACAAAGAAACATTGGCATGTCTCACATTAACCTTTAGATTATTTTGTGTCTGAAAGGCCGTGCGGCCGATGTTGTTTTTTAATCTGCTGTTGATACTACATGTATGTAAAGCAACATCTTATTCTAAACTGTGAAATTGTAGACAATTTCATTTATAAAGCAACATCTTCCTTTTCTCTCGCTATTACATTGTGGACCATTCCATTTTTCACCAGGTAAGATAGCATTTCAGTTAGTCTGCCTACACTAATTACTAATTTACACTCAGTCTGCCTACAAAAAAGTGCAGGCAGATTGAGATGTAGGCAGACTGAGAGGTTACCGAGTATTGTGCCAACATACATACATTGCGAACGCATGGTCAGCGGATCCCTACGCGGCCAAGGGACACAACTACATATAGAAAAAGAAACGTCAACATACACCAGCCACTCAATTTTACGCTGTTGGCGGACGTACTCTAGCAGAGACACAAAGTAACCTTTAGATACGGAAAGCCGATATAGTACAACTGCACAAGTAAATGATGTGTATCAACATGTAGCCTACCTATTCACATGGTTGACAGCTTTACAACAACAACAACAACTCAAACACATATATAATTGATATGCATCTTGGCGACCGACCAACGTGTAAAGAATGCTATTATGGGCTGATTTCGTGGAAGCTGCGTAATAATCCTTCTCGGAATTGCAGATTTTCTTCTCACCCAATTGTAGCCATGTATGAGTTGTTCCTTTAGGGGCATGCCGCTTTACAGTCTATAGGGTGCTTGTGTGGAGGGTTTTGTGCCAGAGACATGATATTCAAAACACGCAATCTTGTCAATACATGTTGCACCGAGTTAAAAAAAACCTTTGACAGATAACGTTCAAGGAAATTGAGCTTATCTCTCGTGTGACCTTGTATTAGCTTGAAAGGATTTGTGCATATGCATACACCCTGTTGCCTTTACTTCACTCGCCTAATTAACACTGGGTATAATTTGGATTTACGTTGAAATGATTGCATGTTCATCACTCGTCCTCCTGTTGGTGATTGGTGAGTACCTTTTGCTTACCTGTGATACACGTTGTTATTTTCGTATTGGTCTTTACTTTTTCATATCCCTTGCTTCATACGACACGACAATATCGCATTATCTATGTAAACAGGAATGTGTACCTTGCGGAGCAGCAGCCATGCCTGCAGTAGAGATGTTCTTACCCAGGTACAAGACCTGTCATGCGCCTTCTCAGCTGTGAACAAAGCAATTTGTGCAACAGACCAACATTTAATTGACACTTCGTACTTTAAACGTTAATGTTCAACTTCAGTAAGACTGCATAGACATGTCCATACTAATGATCCTGTTAAATGTTGTCCTTATGGCACAGATTATCGGCTACTAATTTTGTTGGTAACTCCAATAGGCACTTTTCTGGTTCAAGTATAAATTTGAATGTGGACTAAGAAAACGAGGTGAGGATACAGGTTTATCTTGCCAGTCGTCCATCGGATTGGGTATCCACAATGCATATGTCAACAGTTCATATGACGGATTATCGGAATGAGATACCCACACGGGTAAAATCATGGAGCACTTATCCACAGAATTGCTTCCATTACTGAGATGGCTAATACCTTTCAGCTTTGTCTCCTCAGAAGGTTTAGGGAGATCACTATGTAACATAGTAGCATGAAGACGTGAGCATGTCTTACATGTTAGCCTGTTCTGACAAAATTTTGAAAGATGTCCATTAAGCATCTTTGCTTAAAACAGTGTATAAAATGATATATATATATATACATATTATAATGTTTCGAAAACTCTGAACGGAGAAACTGAGTATTCATGATGTTTATTTTAGAAGATAATAACTGAAGCTCCTCCGTTTTCATTCTGTGCAGTAGACTGTTTCGGACCCTTTTATTTTAAGGAAGTTAAAGCGATTCGGTGTTCTGTTCACATGCCTGTGTTGCCGAGCAATACACATAGAGACTGTTGTGTCAATGAGTACAGACTCATTTATCAACGCCCTAAGACGCTTTATGTCAGTGCGTGGTCCGATCCGTCAACTACGATGCGATCAAGGTACTAACTTTGTAGGGGCAAAGAACGAACTGCATGGTGTTCTAACAAATCTTGATCAAAGAAAATTGAGACAATTCCTATTGCAGAGAGACTGTGGTTTCTTTGAGTTCAAGTTTAACCCACCATGTGCAAGCCATATGGGTGGTGTCTGGGAGAGGCAGATTAGAACTGCAAGAAATATCATATCTGCTTTACTTCATGACTTTGGATCACAGTTGGATGACGAATCCCTCCGTACTGTGATGTGTGAAACTGCTGCCATTGCAGATCAATGATACCGACAACACCCCATCCCAGGTCGGTACGTTGTCCATATGGTTGACCTTCCTGAACTGGTGCGATAACCTCACGAGGTATGAGTCCTTGTGGGCAATTATAGCCTATCAATAGACCAATGTCATCATCGTATGTTGGCTTCAATACATCACACAGTTGTTGTAAGTGTGACCATGCTTGCACTTTGTCGGGGGTCGGAATATGGTCTTTATTGGCTGGTATCACATCCTTTGAATATGTTCCAGGGAGAGCAATCCTGAACACATTGTCCATTCCTCGAACTTGAAGACCTCTGACCTTCTCGCTTCTGACATGTGCATTTGCTGAAGTCATTGTAGAGAGCAACAGATTAACTGGTGTACCTGTGACACCGAGTTTGTTGCACAAGTCTTTTAACACAAAAGTCGCATCGGATTGGGTATCCACAATGCATATGTCAACAGTTCATTTGACGGATTATCGGAATGAGATACCCACACGGGTAAAATCATGGAGCACTTATCCACAGAATTGCTTCCATTACTGAGATGGCTAATACCTTTCAGCTTTGTCTCCTCAGAAGGTTTAGGGAGATCACTATGTAACATAGTTGCATGAAGACGTGAGCATGTCTTACATGTTAGCCTGTTCTGACAAAACTTTGAAAGATGTCCTGGCTTGAGACATCCAAAGCACACTTGACTGTCTATGAGGAACTGTTTTCTTTCAATCAAGGGTTTAGACAACAATGTCTCACAATCATCAAGCTTGTGTTGACCTTTACAGAAAAGGCAAGTTTCAAATTTCACATTTGATTTCTTGTCTAATTTACCTGTGACAGTGCTTAGAGATGAATCTTTCAGATTTACGTCGAACACTGTACCATGTGGTCGTTTAGATGTCTGATGCTGTGACGATGCACGAGTGTTCCGGGGCTTGTTCTCATGTTTCAATTCCAAGGGAAAAGAAGTGACAGGATCACACATTATTTCTGCTTCCTTAGCAATGAAAGTCACAAATCTTGAGAATTTAGGAAATTCTGATGTCTGTTCCCTATATTCGGCGACTTTACGTCTCCAACAATTGAGGAGCCAATCAGGTAGCTTCTGAATAAGCTTACGATTTTCACATTCATCATTTAGGATGTCAAGTGATCTGACGCTTGACATTGCTGTTTCACACTGTCTGAGAAAGTCTGCAAACTTACGTAATGCATTACCATCCCTTGCTGGTAGTTTCGGACATGAATCTAGACGGTCACGAAACGCACCTCCAATAATGAAATGGTTTCCAAAACGTTCATCAAGCAATTTGATCGCCTCACTGAATGCATTCTCTGACGATAAAAGAAAAAATCCCTCGACAGCCTCTTTGGCTTGTCCGTCAAGATAGCGTTGCAAATAATAGATTTTTTCACTTTCAGGAATACCTCGCCTCCCTATGAGGACATTGAATGCACTTTTCCATTTTGGGTACATTAGAGAAAGTGCCTGGCTCTGGTGGAGGTAAACGCCCAATGTTTATCTGATTTACTAAGGCCTTGATTAAATCTTCATTCTGAGATTCTCTGAGCGGAACGTTTTGACTGAACGGAACATTTTGCGAGTCTTGAACGTTTTTAATCGGAACAGATTCTATGTCTACATTCACAATGTCACTTTTGACATATGACTCTTGTGGAGCTTTAATTTCACTTTGTGTAAGATTCTCAACCTGAACTGAGTCAATATAATCTTGTACAAACATGTATTTTCCATCCGGACATAAAGCAGGAGAATGAACAGAATCCTCATTCACTTCACTTTCTAATTTCTCTACAGCTTCTAATTGTGCCATAGCCATAGATATTTTCGTTTCAGTTTGACACCTTTCAAGCTCAGCTCTCTTTTGATTTTCAACTTCAAGAAATTTCAATTTAGTCTTTAATGCTGCAGCTTCGGCTGTAGCAGCAATTTCGGTCTCCTACAGTTTTGACACATTCGACATTTTTGATGACTTAGTCTTTACAGATTTACATGATTTGCTGTCAGCGAATTTCCGTTCACTCAAACCAAATTCAAGGTCACACAGTTTATCACTCACGGATTTAATTAAATCAAAATGTTTTGATTCATTCTCGTCAAATTTTGCAAGCAAATGTTCATCAGAATAATTGAATTCAGTTAGTTTCCCATGTTCACTACACACAATTGCCATACGGTCTTCTAAACAATCACGAATTGAACGCAGTTCAGATATGGCCACACTGTCAGATACTAACTTCATGACACTACCCGCCTGCCGACGCCATGCAGATAGTGCAGATTTGAAACGTTTGACACATAGTTCAATCTTATAATCAGTGTATTCTTGTGTAGGTTTAGCCGCACGGCTACTTAAATCATCATCACAATTGTTCATATTGTCAATATTCAAATCCATGCTGACACTATTGAAATTCAACTTACTCCCGGTACACGTTCTTTCCACTCAATCGATGTTTTACTATAATGTTTTCGAAAACTCTGACTGAGAAACTGAGTATTCATGATGTTTATTTTACAGAATTTCTAATATAGAGAACTCACAGTTGTCCAATTCCCTGAAATCCGTAAAACATATTGACGGAATGCGGATAAACAAAGGCTTTTCTCACCGGAAGGCATGGTACTCGCTCCATACCCCAAGGGAGCTAAAGAAATACTCACCGCTAATGAGAAGAAACAATAAAGCGCTATTAAAATATCATATTACCATACCTGACTGACTACCGTTACATATATCCACAATCGTGTGTGGTTCAAACATATGACAATTCGGTGTATGTATCAGTAACTGTACATGATATACCAAGTTTCTTGTTGCTGTTTCCATCGTATGACCTTAGCATTTCAAACCATGTCTTTCGATAATATCTGACCATTGTACCAACAAGTGAGAAAGGCAGATTATTTTAAGACTCGCTTTAGGTGGATACATTACACTACAGTACAACTATAGATTAACAGATCGTTATGTTTCGTGACATATTGATGTTGCATACCGCCAATGGGCTAGACTTTAAAAGATCGAAGGGCTTCCCGATCGGGCTGCCGTTTTTCCCCTTTATCTCGAATTCTTAAAACTATGTTAAAATGAGCCCCAGATAGTTGTCGAAATCGGAAATGTTTATTTTATTTTCACCACAAACGAAGGTAAATCCAGTCATGGGGATCGAAGAATCCGGAAATGCGCAACAGTTGATTGATAATTGATAACCTTTATTGATATGTAGTTTATTATTTAAACATCAGGTGTTCAGAACGTCCAGCATGGGAGACAACTCCAGATCAGGATGCTGCCGTTCCTTCAGTCGTCTGAGCCAACTCCGAAACCAAGAACATTAGTTGACTTTCATGCAGTCAAACACCTTTGTGTCAAAATTGAAGGGACCTCCGAGGTTCTTTACAACCAAACATGATAAACATTGATAAAGAAGAAATACGCAGGGACCAAACTTTAACTTCGAGACAACCGCAAGTTCGACACAACGGTGTTTGACTGTACCAATAATTGTAAAACTACATCTACCACAACTAGACTCGTGGCTCTCCATGGTCAAATCTATCTACATGCATTACAGTAATAGTATGTATTTCTCATTCCTGTGTAATGCCCAATGTCCTTTTAATGTGACAGGCCTGGTGTCGCCGAATCCTGATGTAGATACTACCTGGATGAAAACCACTCTTCAAAACTATTTCTCCAAACCTCGACACCATGCCACACACCCAACATACAAAGCTGAAGCCAGGGACTTCATCATGAAGGAGTTCAAAAGCTACGGATTGGAGACACACTCTCAACGTTTTGACACGAATCTTGTGCCGGTAATGCTGATTTAACACGCTGTGATATTATATGACTGATGGTATGTGTCAGGATTTATCACATCATACAGACAGGCCATTAGTGTGTGTGTTAGTGTGTTAGTGTTAGTGTGTTAGTGTGTGTGTGTGTGTTAGTTAGTGTGTGTGTGTGTGTGTGTGTGTGTGTGTGTGTGTGTGTGTGTGTGTGTGTGTGTGTGTGTGTGTGTGTGTGTGTGCTAGTCTAGAGTAATGGCGCGGGTTTTATAGACTAAGTGCTAGCCAACTGAGATACCACGCCGCAGTTGAAATATGGATATCCCGCACACACATTATACTGACTCCGAGCTGGCGATACCTTGCTTTAATATCCCCTTAATGCCGAGAGCTCTGCAGGGTCACAACTAGTCTCTTCTTTTAGTGTGGCCACTGGATCAAACCACTGACCGTCCTCTCTCTCTCTCTCTCGCTCTCCCCCTCTCTCTCTCTCTCTCTCTCTCGCTCTCTCTCGCGCGCGCTCTCTCTCTCTGTCTCTATTCACGAGATCAGGGATGCCGCTACATATATATGGGGTAACGTTGAATCTTTTAACATATTCGCCTGATCAATTTAGAAGATTGAAAATTAAACACTGCATAACACATACTCTCAGTTTTGCTTAGCTACTAGTTCCTCACATTGACGACACAGTGTAATCGCAGTTTGACAGCACAATAACCCTTATATCAATTCGGGCTCGCCTCTTACACTAAAGTGGCACGATGTTATATAACCGGACCACTATAACGTGAGGCACTCGTATCATTGTTTAGTGTCTCGATCATCACCATGTCATACCCTCTTTACCTTACAGGTGAAAGGTGTAAATATCATCGCAATGTCGAAGGGAAAGAATTTCGGAACATTTAAAGATCAAATAGTTGGAGTCGCTGCGCATTATGATACCATGAGAGACACTCCAGGTAAGGATTTTGGTTGAAATCATGATTCATAACAATCACTTTCGTCAAACATTATCCGAAACTACTGCACACGAAATGCCGTCGTAACACCATGAGGGACACACCAGATAATCAATTGATTTTAAATCATGATCACATTCACATTCCATGAGCATGTAAATCAACTGCATCAGAAATGCAATAGTCGAGTTTTCATTTATGTTTTTTTTCATTGTATTCAGCATTATCACTATTTTACTGGAGCCTGTTAACAAACATGACCAGTACCTCATAGCACGATAAACGATTCACGCCTTCTGGTACTATTGCACGTAAAAAGTCAGGTCACAAATTATTTGTGTTTTGTGTGTTGTTCACAGCAGTCAAAATTTCTCGAGCTACATCACGGCTGCTTACTGTACAAATGCCAGTACCAGACAAATCCTGCAAGTTGTTGATATTGTGAACACTAGATTCTACAAGTCGCTGCTTCGACAAGTGAAAACGTTCTGGATGAGTCATCTGACATATCCTCATTTTAACATTAAAATCTTGACAGCAGATATCGATATTCATACACCATCAGTTGACAAGAAACTCGTCCCATACGTTCCTTGCAGGTGTTGACGACAATGGCGCTGCAGTTGTCGGTATGTTACAAGCAGCCAAACATCTCGCCAAGTTCACACGAGACTTCACCGTGGTTTTTGTCGCCTTTGATTTCGAAGAATGGGAAAATAGAGGTCGGTACTCTAACATTGTTAGTGGATACTGCTAGACTAGAAAGTTTTGCATGCTCAAAATATTTTCGAACCAAACACATTACTCGCGATAACAATGTACATTTTTTTATAAGAAATGTAAATCTGTGTTTTTCCCTTACTCTAGTTATTTGAACATTTGTATCAAAACAGTCGCCCATGACATTTTCTATTTCAAAAGGACTTCCCCTCGAGGCGTGTGGAAACCTGAGTTGTGGAAGCAGAAAGTTCCTCAGTGACTGGGTGCCCACGTTTTGGAGCACGACACCTGTTGTAAAAGGGGTCGTCGTCATGGACACCATTTTTAACATACAGGAAATGCCAAACACCCAACAACTCCCACCTGGTTTGGCTCAGGTAGTGGCAACATAGTATTAATCATCATACCGAAACATATTATATTATAGGTGTTTTTTTCCTTGAATCTGGCTGGACACCAAGTTGACTTGAATACAGAATAGTTATTCAAGTGTTTATTACCGAATACCTGTAGCTCAATACCTTCGCAATGATTCTTCTCTTCATAGAGAACATTAAAAACTATTTCTGTATCAGCCTAGGGTGTACTTTTTTCAAATCTTGTACTTTCTGATAGCTTTGCTGAGCCTTCTGCCTGACGAATTCCTGCTTTCGTGGTTTCGGTATCTAACAGTTACGGTGTATATAACGTCAAAGCCAAAGCATAACCAGTCTCGAATATCCGTCAAAACAAATTCCAATGAGTGCAAAAGGCAAAATAGCGTTGAAAAAAACCCCCATTAAAAATCATGGACTTTCGGATAGCTTTGCTGATCTTTTCGTCATACGAATACCCGCTTTAGCGGTTTCGGTACAACGGCAAATCATTCGGTGAAAACTATGTGAATGGATCATATGCTAGAACGTAACTAATGGCCTTTGTTCCAACCAGAGGTGCCTCGTGCAGACGTTCGGTACGGTCGACTACTTATTACATATAGGGGTGTAGTTCAGGAAGTATTACTACTTTGAAAAACGAGAAGGATAGGAAACAAAAGGATGACGAGACAAGAATGATTAATTGTTAAATCCGCATGTATCTCCAGCTTAATCCGGGCGTTGTGAACAGCATTAACTCAGACGGCAAGAAGGGAGATTTCATCGCTGCAATTGGCCGTGCCTACGATTCTGACGTCCTTGATGCCTTCGTCACTTCTTACACCGCCTTGGGTCAACCTGGGTTCGAGCTTGAGAAGATTAACATCACCGCTCTAACTGGCCCGACAGTAACACCACAGCAATTCATGGTGTTCCAGGACTTCATGAGGAGTGACCACTACACCTTCTGGTCAAACGGAATCAAGGCAATCTTCCTGACGGACACAGGTGATCCACTGTCATGTGACTTGTTTGAATCTGAGAGATAACCGAGATATCTTTTTTATATTCTTTAGAAATTAAACTTAAGTAGGGAACATATTTTAGTAATATCGCGTTTAACAAAGCATCGCCACTCAAATGTTAAAGTGTTTGTCCTGGTGAAAAGAAATATTGAAATATGTACATGTAGATACAGTGTACCAATTATGTCGTGTCGTGGCAGCTTAATGTGAGAGACAAGTGACACTTAATGCTTTGGGGGGAGGGGGTGTTGTTAATTCGCTGTGCAGAGTCCCCTGGGCATGCCAGAAGCCAATTATCGGGGGTTCCAATCCCGGTACCACTATAGGATCCTGCCACGCCCAAGGGACACTGCTCTGCATAGCTGATTTATGCGCTTGTGACGATTGCGCTGCAGTACCCCCGATGATCTGTTGCAGTGATTAGTAATATCCACCAGTATATATAAACATTATCTCGTGAGAACATGACTAACACTTTTCATTTCTTACAATAAAATGTAAACGTTATCTTTAAGCTAACTTCCGAGGGTACATGGAAGTCTGCTACCATCACTCCTGTGATAATCTTAGCCGAATGACTGACAAGATGCTTCAGTTTCTCGGCAAGACGACCCAAGCTGTCATTGGTACAGTCAACAAACTGGCACCATCTACCGGACATGTATCGGGGGCAGGTAACTCTAGCCATGACACACTATTTGTTAGCTTTTGATGAAAATCATCGGCTTATACCTGAAATATTATCTCTGACTTGGGTTTAACGGTGATTTTAACATCATGTGGAAGTTGCGACAAATGTGACACATAATACTTTCGTATCAAAGGGACACAAGTAGCAAGGGACACAACCCTCCACAGAGAATTGTGGTGCCTTTTGAAAATGGGCCACCTAGAACACAAGTGAACAACTATATTCAACATTGGTTGGTGGCGACACAAAATACGCTGCCAAACATATACGAAGGGCGTTCAAAACGTTTTGCAACTTCAATATAAGACCAAGTCGCATAATAACTTTTGCACTTTTATTTTTCAATATAATCTCCATTCACCTCAATACACTTATTCCATTTGTCCTTCAAGCTTTTAATGCCACTTTTATAGAAATTCGCAGATTGGCCCTCTAACAGGAAATAGTCACTGGGGGCTAAGTCTGGGCTGTAGGGTTGGTGATTTAACTGTTCGAATCCACATTCACATATGGCGGCATGTGCACTTCTCGACTTGTCATGCAAAAGTAGCATTCCACGTGTTAACATCGAACGGCATTTCTGGCGAATAGATTTTCGCAGTTCTTTCATTACATTAGCATAATACTGTTTATTGATTGTAGTCTTTGGTGGCATGTAATCAGTCAGTAATATGCCTCTTGCATCCCAAAATATGGTGGCGATTACCTTTCAGCCGATGGTTGAGTGCGTAACTTCCACGGAGGCGGAGAATTTGGGTGCTTCTATTGCATGGATTCCAAGTTAGTTTCTGGGTCCCAGTGGTGGATCCATGTTTCATCACCTGTCACTAGACGAGAAAGAAATCTGGCTTCATCAGCAGTACAGAGATCCAGGAGGTCTCGACAACTTTCAGTTCTCTGATGGCGATCTTTAGCTCTGAGGTTTCTAGGTACCCATCTTGCAGATACCTTGGACATACCAAGATGCTCATGAACAATGGTTCCAACAGTTCCAACTGATATTTGGAATTCCCTAGAAAGTTCAGATACTTTCACTCGTCGGTCAGACAAAATTCTTCTTTCTATAGCAGCAATGGTTTCCGGTTGGGTGCCATCTGAAGGCCTGCCTCAACTTGGGTCATCGTCTTTTGACTCCCTCCCTATACCTTACTGTAGAGACCAACGGCAAACTGTGGAATAGTCAGGAGCATCCTTACCATCACTTTACACATGCGATCGTGGATTTCTTTTGCTTTGCATCCCTCCTTGGTGAGGAACTTTATCACAGCGCGTTGTTCATGTTTGAGAGAATCCATGATTGTGACCACCCTCAGGTGAATGAAGCCATCACATCTAACTTATTGTTGTTATGACACGTGTCAATCTGATGTTATGATATGTGTCACACCTGCCACAAGTTGACATTGTTGTGTAAACACAAATGCCCAATTTGCAAAACTTATTGAACGCCCCTCGTATCTACAACAGATGGTGTTTTCCATTACTGCCTGAAGTCTCTCTTTGTCAATGAAAGGTTATCGGATAAAAGTTATGAAAATTCGCTGTCTTGATAAAAATTATACCTTGGAGACTGGTTTGCTGCGATAAAACATATGTTGTCTGGTGCAGGGTCGAACAGTTGGAGGTTTGACACTGCACACATACATTCTTATTCCTTTGAACACATCTGATAACTTTTATAATGCTGTCCTTATCTTTAGCTCTGCATTTCTAATTCAACAGTTGGTTGGTTGGTTTGTTGTTTTACGCCCCACTCAGCAATATTCCATCTATATGACGGCGGTCTGTAAAACGAAATGGAGTCTGGACCAGACAATCCAGTGATTGACATCATGAACATCGATCCACGCAATTGGGATACGATGATATGCATCAACCAAGTCAGCGAGCCTGTCCACCCGATCTCGTTAGTCGCCTGAGCCCTCTTACGACAAGCATAGTCGCCTTTTACGGCAAGCATGGGTTGCTGAAGACCTATCCTTCCCCGGATCTTCACGGGTCTCTCAACAGATCTTGTGGGTCAATAACATATTTTAGTCATAAGACATATATGAAGTTTTAATGCATGTTGCTGTTTACAATCCTTGTTTGATGTTTCAGGGATCCCTGGGAACAACGCTGTCCTGTTGGCATGTCTCGTGGCTCTGTACTCAAGACTCGCAATGCCAGAATAGAGGGACATCCTTCTCCAGAAACAAAGTACTTCATTCAGCGTGGTACAGTCCCGCAAGATTCTTTTCGACACATAAAATAAACTTGTGTCCAAACTATTTTGATAAATGTAACTGATTTCTGTAGAGGATATGTCTGTTTTATAGAGCGGTTCCAGTATTTTAGAATTAGATGTTCATAGTTCTATCAGATAACCGTCATGCTTAATCTTTTACAAACTGTATTAATTTTCCTTTTCATTATTAAAGAGAAAATAGCGTATTGTCGTAATAACGAAATAACAAGAAATAAAGGTCAATACATACCTTCAAGGGGTTGTTTAATGTGTTAATAACGTGTCTCTGACGCGATAGATGCACACACGTTGACACACAATGACCAGGACCGTTGTATTATATAAATCAAATGAAACTTAATGGTGTTGGTCATATGGAATTGGAACCATATGCCTGAAGGCTGAGTGCAAATCAATTTACTTGGGCTCAATAATGTACAGGCCTTTGTGAGATGTGGACTACTCCTGACTGTGACATTCAGTGTACTTCAAAGTTAGGTGGATAAATGTATTGTCCACCTACTCCAGTAGAACTGGCTGATTTGTCAGACCAGCGTTCCGTTGACTTTGTAGACAAACCCGACTCAGATATGTTGACAATGGGATACGGAGGGTTTGCTCATAACATATGCAGTTTCTATGGCAAATGCAATGGGGAAAAAATAAAATTATTGTTTCTCAGGGATATGCCATTACATTTTGCCCAGAGGCGTAAGCTAACATCAACTACATAATATACTAAAACTTTCATCAGGTTTAACTGGTTCTCTATTTACTTGAGGCTGATATAAAATCATTCTTGAGTCTACGGATGGTTAAAGCGGTGGCACGGCACCCAAATGTCCCTGGTTTGATTTCCTAAGTTGGTACAATGTGTGAACCGCATGTTTGTTGTCTCCCGCTGTGACATGGTTATGTTTGTTTGTTTGTTATTTTATCCCGCTCTCAGCAATATTCCAGCCATATGACGCGGTCTCTAAATAATCGAGCCTGACATCATGACAACCGATCTACGCAGTTTGGATACGATGACATGCATCAACCAAGTCGGAGAGCCTGATCACCCGATCTTTCGACAAGGATTGCCTTTTACAGCAAGCATGGGTTGCTGAAGACCTATTCTAACCCGGGTCTCACAGAAATATATGACTAGGTATTCCCATCACATCGTCGTTCACTCACTCACAAACTCACATATAAAAGTTACAACAGAGTTGTTAGATCTGCTTCTCCTGCATGTTGTGCAGGGCAGTCATATGTGAACTATTAATCGACCAGTACCTTGTACCTTGGCTAGCGAGCAACAGTCAGTTTTGGCAAAGGCTGACACTCCTCCAATTAATATAACCAATTCATTTCAAGTGATTTTATATAATAAATAGTGTTAGCATTTACTCCTACACACTTTGTCCATCAATCTTTATTACAGAAATACGTATACTGAAAGGCCTATAGTGAATATCTTTGTGGGTAGTAGGTGGACATATTGAGTTCTACTTGCTTAAGTCACTCATCTTATCATTACGCAGTCAAAGGCTTCAGTACATAAATATTTGTAGAAGACATTAATTCATTAAACTGAAAAATATTGGAAATTGATCATTGATGGATGTAGGTACGCAATTCGTAAATTCTGATAAAATGGACAAATGAGAACGAAATGGTACTCATCCTCTATTAGCTGTACATTACACATTCTGAACATTCTGTTCAAATTATTCGAAAACAAAGGCGAAAAAACCCGTTTCATAATCACAAGAAATCTACATTGGCCATTTGCCGATTCCGACTATATGAAAAGCATGTGTGCATGTTCGCATCTCGTTAATATGTAGTGTACTACACACACCCTTCCCTTTATGACGCCCATTGTTCAGGCGTATCAGGTGTGTGAAACAACTGCTCTGCATGCGTTTTACTGTGCGTATCTAGCATTGACTCTCAGGACAGATTTTTCACTGTTACACTGGAAATATTTGTTAAGTGAGAGACGCTCAGAATGCCATTTTCTTATGATACAAAAAACGTATACGGAATGAACATGTAAATTAAACTTTGACATCCTTACATGAACTCATCTGTACAAACATGGATTGTTACATCCTACGTATGCAGTGTATTATGACACCGAATAACCCTCACTTGCAACTTGGAAGGCACATGTATTTTAACAAACTTGGAATACAACAAAACACAATGTATTTGACAAGCAATAACGTTCGACCTTCTTAGCATATTACACCCTCTGTGTATTTCATAATGAAAACGCCCGTTTCTGACTTTGAATGTCCAGTTCACATCAATAACTTTTGCTCAGTGACTATATTCTATCGCGTGTAGAGTGCATTCATGTATTTGACGACAGAGGTTTTGAACAATATTCATGAACTCTTTGTCATGTACCGGCTAGAATTCAGATCATACAATTTTGAAAGCACATTCACTCAGCTATCTGAGCCACACTCCCTTGATAAGCTGTCAACGCTTTCGATTATATTTTTTCTATTGGAACTATATAAAAACGCTTACACTTCCATGGCTGAAGACGTCACCTTTTTGCACGATATTTTCAAAGAAACACATATGGTTATCCTTTTGATAAATGTGTAGCCTTTTCCTGTTCAAAACCTAACCTTTTCTTCTCGGTCCACCATTGAATGCAAACTACTTAAAGTTTTAATAGTAGTCTGATGTTAAAGTTGATCAGTGACCTTGGCTCAGTGACGATATGTTACCCCTTGTGAAATGTATGCATGTATTTGACGACAGCAGCTTTTGAAAAATATTCATTAACTCTTTATAACCCACTAGAATTCAGATAATACAATTTGATTGAAGGATCAGAGCGACACAACCTTGATCAGCTGTCAACGCTAAACGTGAAAACAAATTTTACATTATACAAACGGACAGTATAGTTGCATTCTAACTTTGCACATTAACTAGTCATAATACTTATACTACAATAAAACTTGGGATGATCATACGTTCAGGTCGTGAGAAGGATTTCTTCTTTTATTTATACGGATGTCAACTACAAAAGAATCACACACACACACACACACACACACACACACACACACACACACACACACACACACACACACACGTTTTTTTGCAAAACAAATATACATCTTAAACGGTTTTTCTTTCTTTACTATTAGCCTGCAGGATCTCTGCACTTGTACACGGCAAATATTCAAAATTAACATTGCGTTTTTAGTAAATGCGTTATCGTGTGACTGGATGTCAGGTCTATCAGTTGATCGTCCGATTCGTATACATGCCTCCGGTCATAGGAGTTCTGTTTCATAATTTCTAATTCAAGTTTTGTGAATGGTGGGTGTGTGGGATGGGGGGTGTTGGGGGGGGGGGGGTAGTTGATACCCGTTGAGCGAACATGATTATCCTTTTTGCGAACTACTGGTGATATGATAATCAGCTATTTTGCCTTGAACGACCAATGGAATCTGTTTTGTCGGGAAATCAAGACTGGTTATTCTCTGGCCTTGACGTTTAATATTTATGTGACACCTGTGCCCCAACACCAAGCGTCAATACATCAGGCATTGTTTAGATCATCACGAAGTTAACCAATGACTGGATCGTTTTTGTGTACCATCATATTCCAAACCACGACCTGTTCTTGTTGTAGTCACACAATATGCCATCGTTTGAATCATAGTTAACATTGTAGAACAAAGTAGTATATGTCCCTTACAGCTCAAATGTTTCCTTGTCCCTCAAACCCGAAGAAATCATATTCAGTGGGAGAGAAGTGTTATAGCCACGGGTCCTACTATAATACAGCAAAATTGTTTCCTTTTCCACCGGTGAGTCACCTATAATAAATCTTACCCGAGTATCTCAGTAGTTTTAATATAAGGGTAAAGCTATTTTTTCAGGGCATTATCATTTGCAGAAGCCCGAAGTCTTCCACCAACTTCCCGACGAATGTAGGTTTTGAAACATTTACTGCAATCAACACGAATGTCACTGACCCACTTTTACAAATATTGAAACGTCATAGAATAAACCAGATGACGTCACTATTGAACGTGACGTCACTATCCCTACTCTATTACGTCACCTAACGGCGTGATAATGGCCCGTAGTCAACCAATATGAGGGCATTATCAAGTTGCAGTGGCCCGCCAATTTTTGATAACGGGCGGTTTAATATAAGGGTAACGCTATTTTTCAGGGCATTATCATTTGCAGAAGCCCGAGGTCTTCCATTAACTGCCCGACGAAGGAGTGCAGTTGAAAAGACCGAGGGCTTCTGCAAATGATCATGCCCTGAAAAATAGCGTTACCGTTATTATAGCTAAAATGGATGGATTTTGTTATCAAATAAAAACAAACAACAATATCGGTTTTGAAACATTCACTGCAATCAACACGAATGTCACTGACCCACTTTTACAAATATGGAAACGTCATAGAGCAAACCAGATGACGTCACTATTGAATGTGACGTCACCTATCCCTATCCTATGACGTCACCCAACAACGGGCGTGATAATGGCCCGTCGTCAAGCAATATGAGGGCATTATCAAGTAACAGTGGCACGCTCATTTCTGATAACATGCGGGCGGTTTATGATAATTCTATCCGTTTTAGCTATAATGTCAAATAAAAACTTTTACCGAAGAGTGATGATGTATTTGTAATACAAAACACAAGGGGTAAGATTCTATCTATCATCCCAAACAATATCTTAGTTTGTAAACTGCACGAACCAGTATCTCTTGAACAAAAAGTAATTTTAAAAACAAACAAGATCAAGTGGTAGAGAGTTACGGCTATGGGTCCTTCTGTAAAAAAAACAGCAAAGGAAAAGTTAACAGTCACATGACAATACCCTGTTACGTTATTTTCAGAATAAGGATAAAAAAAGGAAATAAACCTTGTGTGCTTTCACTGTTTAGATTCGTTTACTCAGATTAGATCACGATAAGGATATAAACATTGCGAGCTTTCAAATTATGGATTTAACAAAGATTCAATAACTTTTGAATATTTTGGGAAAACGATTGCACTCGAACCTCGAGAATTATACAGGTTGGTATATGGCATGGAATATTGCTAAGTACTATTGCTATTGCGAACTACATGTATTAACAAACGTGGCAGGAATATTTATAAAACCATGCACTGTATTCGCGCATACATATGAAGTAAACCACATTTATTGAAGGTATTTTGCAGTACGTATTCTCACGAAATTCCAAATTGAAAAGCGGGTTAACCAAGGAAGCGGTTTGCACGGAAATTGTTAAACTCGTGAACGATCACACAATTAATAATCAATATGAATTGTATCAAAATACAGTTTACAATCAAAACAACCCGTGAAGATCCGGGTTAGACTAGGTCTTCAGCAACCCATGCTTGTCGTAATAGGAGACTATGCTTGTCGTAAGATGCGACTAACGGGATCGGTTGGATAGGCTCGCTGACTTGGTTGATTCATGTCATCATATCCCAATTGCGTGGATCGATGCCCATGATGTCAATCACTGAATTGTCTGGTTCAGACTCGATTATGTACAGACCACCGTCATATAGCTGGGATATTGCTGAGTGCGGCGTTAAGCAACAAACCAAACCAAAAAACTATTTGTGTGTGTGTGTTTATCAATAAGACCTTGTGCTGATGTCCACATTTCCATTACGTTGTATTGATCAGAGCACAAACACGAGGAAGCTTGTTTCGTGTTTCTCTCCATACTCCTGCCTTGGTAACCAATACAGCATGTTATGTCATTATTTCCCCGGATGTACAATGCCTGATGCTGCACATTGATCAGCTAACACTGCTTACATCAACATGACCTGATAATGTCTGACTGGATTATTTGCCACTATGAGAGCTGGCTTGTAAATGTACGGCTCGTATTGCTGTATTGAGCTTAGTTTCAGTTTGTCATGGATAACTCCCGTTCATTCTGCCAACATTGTATAAGCTCTGATTGGTGAATATAAGATAGGTAAGCGATAAATCGCAAAGAGCAATAAAGAAGGAAGCGTGGTTTATTCTCCCTGTTGTGTTTTAATGTACGATTAACAACTTCCGGCCCACTCGTCGTTTATTTTTTAAATATACGAAAGCTACTCGATAAATCTCAAAGAACAATAAACAATGATGCGTGAATAAATCACGATAAAACATTGTTCTAACATGACGTCATTTCTGGAGATTTCCAACATGCGCTCGCAGCTTGATGACGTCATAAATTGAACGACGTTATTGGTCAACGCAGATTAACGCAATTGCCGAACGATGGTATTAAAAAGTGGGAAAGGCTGTACAAAAAGTTGAAATCCCATGTATCAAATAAACAACTCCCTCTCGTGGTTTTTTTTTTTTTTATTTGAAAATTGCGAAATGTACACTTTGCTGTTCATGATTCTTTCACTCGAGGTATGTGTCAGATGTCATGTGACAAAAGCACAGTCGGACCAGCTTCGTCCACTTTCCTGGAGAAACCCTTTTGGAAATCAATAAATGTACAGTATCACGATCTCTCCGAGGCTATTCGGTGGGAAAGGTCAATGTTTAGACAGAATACAAGGTACTCCATGATTAAACATCGTCCCCGATACACTAGGCCCGTGAAGATCCGAGGTAGAATAGGTCTTCATCAACCCATGCTTGCCGTAAAAGGCGAATATGCTTGTCGTAAGAGGCGACTAACGGGATCGGGTGGTCAAGGCTCACTGACTGGGTTGGTGCATGTCATCGATCCCTATTGCGTGGATCGATGCTTATGTTATCAATCACTGGATCTCGATTATTTACAGACCGACATCATATAGCTCGAATATTACTGAGTGCGGCGTTAAACATCAAACAAACCAAACCAAACCGATACACTAGCACTGTAACCGATACTCACGTGTCATACACTTCAAGGGACACAACTCTGTGATGTAATGTCTTTGACTTATGTGACACCCGTGCCCCAGCAGCCTCCAACACCCGCACCAATCACCATCAACCATATAATGTCATCGTTGGAACCATAGATAAATTTGCAGAACAAAGTAGTAGCAGTCCCTTTCAACTCAACTGCGTCATTGTGTCTAAAACCCGACGATTTCATATAGCAGTGCCACGGACATGTCTTATTGATATACGAAGTGCTGATTGATATCTTATTCTTATCAAAATCACATGTGACTGTTCATATGAACCCTTGTCATCAAACTTTCACCTTGAGACACAAAAGTTGAAGTTTTATTATCCCATACATACATTCTTGTGTTCACGCTAGTTTGTCAAGAGGAAGCTGATGAGTCGTCAACATGCAATGCAACGAGAGTACAAAGCTGCATGTGTTGACCCAGTGGGGCACTACGGTGTTAGACGAGATGGTGCTGTCCCGTGGACTGTGGTTATTACTCACCTATATCTTGCAGCATTCAGTTAACGGTAAGTACAAATGTTATCAAACCAAATTGTGATCAAGCTATTACCAAGAAACACAACTCAAAATAATAGGTTTAAATTCAGTTTCGGCCGAACAATTGTTGTGTTCTTTATTAAAATGTCTTGTCCCTTTCACCTCCGATAAGTGTGAATCAGTTTGAAAGGGAATACAAATTTAACTGTGATACCTTTGGCCTTAAAATGACAGAAAACTACTATGATCTGTCTTGACAAGTTGTTTGATAGTCAGCTTATAAGGTGCCGGAACTAGCTGTGCAGAATTAAAAGCATTAGGCGTGCCAAGATACATGGTCATGAGTTCGAATCATGGATTCGCAATGTTTATGGTCCGTGCTTTGTATGTATTAAATAAAGTGGGTGTGTAAATATTGCAATCGGTTCTCACGACAAATATGGGATTCCTCGGGTGTGTTGCTAGCGTGAGGCAGGCATACGAGGTAGGAATTTTAAAATAGGGATTCTCACTACAGGAGGCAGCTGTCCAGATGATGTTGTCTCTGTCAGTGGAGGTAAATGCTACTTCATTGCAAATACTTCGAAGAAATCGACTTCGGCTACACACTATTGCAACGACAACTATAAGAACAAAGCTTTCCCGGATACTCTGGTAGCTAACAACGAGATCAAGTCACATCTTCTACGGCTAAACCCTACTTGTGAGTATGTTACAACTTTCCATAGTCCACAGCCAACAGCCAACCGTATATGATCTTGTGGCACCAACAAATGCAATCAGTAGTTTAATACCACTTATGCAAATGACCGGGGGGGGGGGGGGGGGGGGGGGGACTTTATGGAGTAGTATTAAACGTTTATTACAGTATCGCAGTCGAAACTCTGGGGTGCCACCGTCTGTCTGGGTGACTTACCTTCATGAACATGTTTCTGATAATGAGTTTGATACATCTGTTGCAGATTTTATCAGACATCATGATCCTCTGAATTGTGAGAAATGTAACGAAACTGAGGTGCTATCAGATATGATTACATATGAGGAAATATAACAAGTATTGAACACTTTAAAATTTTGAAAGGCACCTGGATCGGATGGAATACCACCCGAGTTCTACAAATATTGCATGAATATCGTCCTATACTTAAATATACTTTTCAATGCCATTTTAAAGACAGGGACTTTCCCTTCTGCCTAGAATATTGGCCTTATTATTCCTTTGTATAAATCTGGTGAGTCAACAAATCCTAACAATTATAGAGGAATATCCCTCCTAAATATAATGGGAAAAATGGGCAATGGAGGTAAAAATGGTAAAATCAAATATTATTGTTTTCAGAAATGGTGTGTATCTTAACAAAGTGGAAAAAATAGTTTTATAAATCTATGGAAATGTCAGCAATTTCACATTATAAATACCTGGGCATTATATTTTCTTCCAGGTTTATCTGGTCTAAAGCTTGTGAGACTATTTCATTACAAGCTAAAAAGTCATGTTTTCCGTTATTTCAACTTATGAAAACTTATCCAGATATATCTTTATATCGGATTTTGCATTTCAAGAGTGTTCAGGCTAAATGACCATCACTCAGTATGTGCTGCTGTACTTATAGCTATTCTTCGTGTGAGTTAATGAAAGTATTACTGACTTTATGGCAGCTGTTAAAGCAATTTTATCTGGTATCAATGGTTCACAAAGTGACATAGTTTATGAAATATTAAAGTTGGATACATTTTTTAACTCAAAGTTTATTACGTGTGTTATTGTGTGGATTCCAGCTCATGTTGGGCTGCATGGAAAATAGACAGCTGACGAACTTGCAAACTCTCGCTTGCAATATCCTGAGGTTAAAACATCGGAATTCAGATCTCAAACAAAAGATTTCGACTTAATGTCAGCAAAAACATTCAACACAAGCAGGGAATAGTTGTCGGGTAATTGGACAAGGGGCTGACATATGAATTCAATTTGTCCTTCTTTTAAAACAAATAAGATAATTCGTCGACGGAATTCTGAAGAAACGTGAGGAGGTCATTATTACAAGACTTCGTCTTGGACACGGTGGGCTAAATGCTTCCTGCATTGTCATTGATGAAAAGGTTACACTATTTTCATGGTTCAACTCAGCGGGCAATATTAGGCTTCGTGACTTCATTAAATTAAGTGTATATCAACATTTTGTCCTTTTTCTTGTCTGACCTGTTTTTTATGGAATTATTTCTTACTTTTCAGAAATGAAATAGTGATTACCTGCTGTTTTAATACATAAGTTGGATCATGAAGTAGATGCGTTCATCATCTCAATTCCATTACTCGGTTTGCTCTTGTTTAAAAACATTGGATGTGTTGGGCCTTTAAAGTCGCCCTTAAACCCAAATACCACACCTTACCACATAATACAAATCCATTCTGGTAAGCTCTGAACTCTGTCCACGACAGCATTTTCTACCAGAAGTTTGATCATTTGCTACCATTGATAGTTACTATAAATATACTTACAATAGTTTCTACCGACACTAACATTCCTAACATATAACTTTATGCATTTCTGTAACGTCTGATACAGTCCATTCAAACCACCAGGCAACACTGCGGCTGAATATCGTTACTGGATAGACCTCCGTCGTACAGAGGCCATACCACACTTCCATGTCGGCAGCAATGCTACAAGATTGCCCTATACTGACTGGAACCCGCATAAACCTGTCCCTGAGGATACATTTGGCTCTCACAACTGTGGTATCTTCGCCTGCTCTAAGAACCTGTACTGGTGGGAAAATATTAGTTGCAGCAAATCAAGAAACTTCATCTGTGAAATGAAAGGTTGGTATTTGTCTTCAGGGACCATGGCTTGTCATCAGAAGTGACTAATGGGATCAGGTACTCAGGCTCGCTGAGATGGCTGATGCCCATACTCCAATTGCGTGGATCGATGCTTAGGATGTAAGTCACTGGATTTTCTTGTCCAGACTCGATTATTTATAAACCGCAATCATATAACTGGAATAGCGCGGCGAGTAGGGTTAAGAAGCAAGTTAAATGATATCACAATGGAATGTACACGACTGAAAATCGCTACCACTATCTATAATAAAGGCATGCGGGGGAACAGGGGACCCCTGGGCGCTGCAATTCGATGTGCAGGGTTGCAGTCCCTTTGGCACACCAGAAACACATGGTCATAGGTCCGAATCCCAGATAATGTTTCTAGTCCCGTGTCCCGTGGGATTCACCAAAGTGTTGAGTGAGTTGGGTTTAACGCGGCTTTCAACAGTATTCAAGTTCAATCGCGGCGTGTTAGCTTAATGTGGGAGGAAGGCCCGAAGTGATGAAGGTCTCAGACGTTTACCACTTTGGTGAAACTCACGAGCATGGGTATGGTGCTGACAAACCTATAAACATAATCGGGGCGAACCGGGATTCGAATCCACAATCATAGGTCTCTAGACAGCGAATTGCGGCGCCTTAGACGACTGGGCCACCTGTGCTCCCACCAAAGTGGTGAAGGCATAAAACCTGGCTTTTTTCCCACACCAAGTGAACACGCCGTGATATGACGAGAATACTGTTCAAAGCCCCGTTATTCCCCATTCACTCACTCTAAGCAATGACTTGGACATTCTATAAAATGAGGACATTGATTGATATGGCAAGTCAAGATCTGTTAGCGAGAGTGTCTGTGTCTTGAGGGTATCAGATAACATGTCTCTATCACGAAGGTGTTCTTTCTTTTCAGAGTGCCCACACAGTTGTAACCCTGCAGCTGGTAAGAACTGACTTTCACTATTGTGTGAGTTTCTTAGAGCATTCCTAGAGTGAGGGCCAAACATGTTCCCATATACCAGTGTATAATTCAATGTTCATGTTTATTGCTAACACTATGGATATTTCTTAAAAACCGCACTTTGCACTTTTTATCATAACCGTGCGTGATATTCCTTATCGGCGGAATGGCTTGTTTTGACTAAGACTTAATAAGAATTAGCACACATGTAGCTATCTTCGTTAATTAATCATCGCGATATTTCGTGATTCTATTCAAGGTTGCGAGGACTATAGTACACATGTCTATACACCCACACACGTGTGCACGTCGCTATGTGAGTGACATAGTCTTGAACGCAAAGTAAATCGCCATCTCACATCACCTCATTCTATTTGTCTGTACAGAAACCTCGACGACTGCTGTTGTTAACACTATGGCGTTTCCGAATACAACATCAACGACACAGGATGTGACAACAGTGGAGCTCATTTCTAATACAACATCAGTGGACACGGAGAATGTGTTATCCAATACAACCATGCCAACACAATTTCGTAAGTATGTGCATGTATTAACGTTAACACACCGTAGGTTGTGGGGAGCTTACTTAAAGTGGCATGTGAATACAGAACTGATGATATAACGTAAATTTAACCGTTGAGGGCAAAGGAGGCCTTCGGCGAAAACCGTTATTGTTTGACAATCGTTTGTTTTATCTACCGACAGGGCAGGTTTACCCTTTCCGCGAAAACATGTTGTCACCACCGATTTTGTCAGTCATACAATAATATAATGTTCATCACTATTTTGTTATTCAATTCGCAGATAAATGTAGACTGATTATTCTCTGACAAGTTATATTTCCATGCTTACGCCCTCCACGGCGTGAGGATAAGGGAACGGAGTCTGTTTCTCAAGGTGGATAAAGTTACTCAAAAACTGTTTAAGTTTGAGAAATGAAAGAAACTACTGACGTTACAGGAATGGAAATGTGGTTGCTTATCTTGGAGATACTAAGAAAGCCTGAGTTTTAAAATTTGTGTCATAAATTATTTTCTCGAGATTAGTTCCCTTGCTCCATGTTTTTACGGCATGTCATTTTACTTCGTGCATAGTGTCTGCAATGGGTTGTTCTCAGAAACTCCAGTTATTATTATTATTATTATTATTATTATTATTATTATTACCGTTATTTTCATTTAAATTTTATTTTAGACATGGGTTCAACTGCCAGTGTGTTTGAAGCATCTCTCAAGACAGCCATGCTTATGATTCCAGTCCTCCACTTCAGTTCATAAAGGCAAAACACCACACATGTACTTGTAGGGTCACGAAATAAATATATGTGCACGCAATTTAGTTACAGTACTCTACGGCGTCTTAATAATATAATGCCGGACGTCATATCGTATTTCAAGGTTTTCTTATATCTGTTGCATCACGAGATGCCTAAGAGGTCCATCCTATAGCTAGACTGCATTCAAAGCCAAAACAGGTTCCTTGACAGTGACGGATTTACAATGATGTATTTTCAATTTAGAATTGACGTTCACTTTGCGTGTGTTAAAAGAAGTAGGGCGAAACTGTATGAACCTCTGAGCTAGCGATGACGTTCATACAATGTTTGACCCTCTGTCTTTGAAGGGCCCGTGAAGATCCGGGGTAAAATAGGTCTTCAGCAACCCATGCTTGCCGTAAGAGGCGACTATGCTTGTCGTAAGAGGCGACTAACGTGATCGGGTGGTCAGGCTCGCTGACTTGGTTGAAACGTCTTCGATCCCAATTGCGTGGATCGGTGCTCAGGATATCAATCACTGAATCTCGATTATTTACAGATCGCCGTCATATAGCTGGAATATTGCTGAGTGCAACAATAACCTGCAGTAACATCCTTGAAGTTTGGTAATAACAAATAGATCTAAACAATACCCTGCAGTAACATCCTTGAAGTTTGGTAATAACAAATAGATCTAAACAATACCCTGAAGTAACATCCTTGAAGTTTGGTAATAACAAATAGATTTAAACAATACCCTGCAGTAACATCCTTGAAGTTTGGTAATAACAAATATATCTTAACAATACCCTGCAGTCACATCCTTGAAGTTTGGTAATAACAAATAGATCTAAACAATACCCTGCAGTAACATCCTTGAAGTTTGGTAATAAGAAATATATCTTAACAATACCCTGCAGTAACATCCTTGAAGTTTGGTAATAACAAATAGATCTAAACAATACCCTGCAGTAACATCCTTGAAGTTTTGTCATAACAAATAGATCTAAACAATACCCTGCAGTCACATCCTTGAAGTTTGGTAATAACAAATAGATCTAAACAATACCCTGCAGTAACATCCTTGCGGTTTGGTAATAACAAATAGATCTAAACAATACCCTGCAGTAACCTCCTTGAAGTTTGGTAATAACAAATGGATCTAAACAATACCCTGCAGTAACATCCTTGACGTTTGGTAATAACAAATAGATTTAAACAATACCCTGCAGTAACCTCCTTGAAGTTTGGTAATACCAAATAGATTTAAACAATACCCTGCAGTAACCTCCTTGAAGTTTTGTAATAACAAATAGATCTTAACAATACCCTGCAGTAACATCCTTGAAGATTGGTAATAACAAATAGATTTAAACAATGAAAATGATACACTGATTTCAAGTGCACGACGTCAATGCGACGGAAACGACAAATGTATTTCTACGTGTAATCTTTCTCTTGAATGTTACTTCGAGTACATCACATGATTTTCATGTTGGGACCCGTGATGATCCGAGGTAGAGATGGCCTTCAGCAACCCATGCAAACGGATCGGATTGCCAGGCTCACTGATTTGGTTGATGTATGTCATCGTATCCAAATTGTTTTGATCGATGCTCACGATATCAATCACTGGATTGTCTAATTCAGACTCGATTATTTACAGACCGCCACCATAGAGATGGAATATAGCTGTGTGCGGCGTTAAACAACAAACAAACAAACCTTCCTTGTTGGTGAACATACAAGTGGACCCCAGAATTGCTTCGCCTTGGACCGTTGCAGTTTTATGGTAAATGAGAAAGGCACCAATCCCAACTGTATGTATTTTACAACGCTTTCAACGGAAACCGTGTAGCATTGAACGTGACGTCGAAATGAATATTACCAAACCCCTTCAGAAGCTACTTTACTGCCACTGAAGTGAGGGATGGACTTTGGTTTAAAGCCGTTTTGCACATGATTTCAGTTATATACCACTGCGAGTAAGCTTTATGTGTGTGACAAGTCAAAAGCAATGCTTACCACTTTGGTGAAACACACTATATAAGCTAAATGGTTCTTACAATCCAAGGTCAGGGTCAATCTGAGATTTTAACCTGTGACAGGCGAGTCATGGCTAAGGAAGTTAATTGCATATATAGCAATTTGTTGGACCATTCGCTTCCCTTAAAACAACATGTACGCGTAAATAGAATGTATCAACTCAACAGTAGAAAAAAATATTTAGACAGACAGACAAATTGCTTTCGTATATGTGGCCGTGAGGCCATTTATACAATTATATTTTGTTGTCGTTGAGCATTTTCCCGTTACATTCTGAATAGATACACATATTTGAATTTTATGAAATTTAAGAACCCAAGAGAAAGTTAAAAGAAAACAATTTATTACAAAGCGAAAATAAACAAAAACTAAAACAATTTCTTAATTCCCACTAAATTTTAAATGCCTAGTCCTATTTTCTCTTACTAATATTAAACTTATACCAAACAAATACTAAACTAATCACAATGCTAATTCTAAACTGTTACCAATGCTACTATAAAACGACTACTAAACTACTCCACTCTTAATGCTACTAATAACACTTCTCTACTGTCGTAACTGCTTTCGGGCGTCCAGTGCGACCCTAATACCGTCACCAAATGTATTGCCGTTCCTGGTCCTCATAGTCAATTACGCCATGACATTTCCACTCGCCTTGTCCGCCGCGGCTCAGCTCCGTCAAGGAGTGATTGGTCAAACGACGCTTACTCCAAGTTGTGTCTATCAGCATTCACACTCACATAATAAAGAAACGCAACACCAGTTTTTATATCCACATAGTTTTACTTACTCTCAGCCCATCTATCAATACAGGACAGGATCAGACCGGCCAGACTCGTCACTAACTGGGGAAACTTAGAACGATCGGGATTCGACTCGATCGATTGCAAACCGCGCTCTTCTCTCCTAATGTTGAAGGTATCATTTTATGGTGTTCGGGCCTGTCCTGTCCTTGTCACATGTCACAATACCTCATTTTGATTCGTTAAAAGTTAGATCTGACCTTGAACTCATGTGTGTCGTAATCGGAAAAATACAGAAGCCGACGTGCCATATTGCTCAGCTCTCTATTGATTTTGTGACTCGCATCCGGAAGCTCCAAATGAAATATACCTTGAAACTCTCTATTTGTTTCATTAACTAATGGACGATAACCTGGAACCAATCCAATGATAATTATGAAATGTCCAAAATACACTTGTGATAAATGTGAAATGTCTTTTATCTATTGAATCCTTTCAAACTAAAAGTTCTGTCACAAACTATATCTAATGCAACTCCTCATTGCAGCTATAACGGTTTTATTTGTTACCATTTTCCAATGTTTTTTAGATGCATTTTTAACCTTATAACACTACCAATACTAAGGCTCACCACTAAAACTATCCACTGAACAACACAAACAGCTCTACTCTAATAATACTAATTACATATACTCTGCAAAAAAAGAAACGCAAAAGTAGTAAAATCGTTAATATTTGACAGAGTTTTGCTGACATCCATACAAAATTAAAACCAAAAATTAATTGGCCATTTCTGCATGGATTGTGATTGATTTGTGTGGAAAGAGTGAAGTTTATGTACTTCAGATATCTGGTGAAAAGATGGAAAACTCTCAAAAACACAACCACTTAAGAGCCTGGACCTGAAATACACCAACATAGCATGCACGTACAACATCACTTGTTGGGCTATAAAAACGTTGGGTTTTCATTTGCATCCCATCACAAGCTTACAGCAAGTGAAGAGCGAAAACATGTCACGACTGACGGAAGCTGCGACGTCAATGGTGTCAAGGTCACAGACTCTAACCACAACTGTGATGGAGGTCTTGACAAGTTCGGTTTAGTGACGAGTCACGTTTTATACTTCGCCGTGCAGATGGTAGTCGTCGTGTTAACAGGCATCGCGGGGAACGTCATGCACGAATCTGCATACAGGAAGCGGCCAGATTTAGTGGTGGTAGTGTGATGATGTGGGCAGCCATCTCCTACACTGGTAGAACAGGCTTGGTGCAAGTTCTAGTGAAGTTAATGGGACAACGTTACACGGATGAGACTCTTCGGCCACACGTCCTTCCCGTTATGCAACAAGCGAACGTCATTTTCCAACAAGGCAACGGCCGACCTCAGACAACAAGACTGACAATAGCCTTTTTCAGGAATCACAACATCCAGGTCCTGCCAAGGGCCTCCAGGTCTCCCGATTTAAACCCAATCGAACATTTATGGAGTGCACGGGATCAACGACTGCGAGCACGTCAGCAACAACCACAGAACCTCCGACAGATGGCAAAAACACTGCAGGCATAGTGGGTGAACGTTGCCCAGGCCACAATTCGGGATCTGATTGCTTCCATGGGATGAAGATGCCAGTCAGGTTTGGACTCTTATGGTGATCATACAATACTGAGAACAGATTACCTTCATCAATAACTTATACATCTAAAAACACTTTTGCGCTTTTCTTTGCAGAGTATAATACATATCTACACATTTGTTTTAATTCTTTTATAATGTCATACTTATCTTTTCCGAGACAAGGGAGTTAACTGACTAAAAAGTCCAATTTCCATCCTTATCGAACTAGGCTGATATTATGGAGCTCCATTTTTACAGGACTAACGAGTCTATTCATAGTCCAGTCAAAATCGTGTAACGAACTAGACATCCGGTTCGTAAACAACATGGGTTTCGGTCGACTGCATGATTCGCAAAGCCTGTGTGCAGGGCGTCGACAGATATTTTGTTGTTTTTTTAATTTGTTTAATCAAGGTGCTCAGGTGATTTGATGCACTTTGCGGGGTAAGACCCTTTTTTACAAAAGAGATCTTGATTATCGATCAGATCGTCTTGACTGGGCGCCGCCATTTTTTAAAACCAAATGCAAGTCTTAGTGAAATGTGGGATGGAATCTGATTGGTTGATAGGAGGGACATAGACGGCACATAACTCGTAATACTACTGGCGGCGCTAGGATCGAGCCTGGAAATTCCAGACAACAACTTAATATGCGTTATGAAAGCATAAATAGTAAAAGCTGGACTATATTAAAACACTTTGTCACAATTTTACTCCACAATTACAATACTCATTATACTAAACAGCATAATTTCATTATTCACAATACATTCAACATATTTATAAACTACACAAGTCTACGATACACGTTTTTGCAAAAATGGTAATAATTGTTGAATTTATTTGTCAGGCGATGTTGTTGTCTACACAGAAACATATAATCTTTGATTGTCAATTCTTTCCTGAAGATGATGAAGACTTTGGGCTTTGAAGCAACACTTTCAGATTAGGCCGTACGAAAAAAAAGGGTCATGTTTCTCAGCATCTCTTTTTTAAATTTGTAGGAAGTTCTATTTATGTAATAATAATTTACTATTGCACAAACTAGACAAGAGATATGTACAGAATATGTTAATATGACCTTTTAATAGCAAATAGCACGAACGCCATTTTTGTTCGTCATGTGAGTCATGAAAAATGTGCAAATTCGAAAAGTCCAAGACTGCGGAATCGGAACCGAATTTAGCTTGAAGGTTCAACAAAAAAAATGGTAGGGCCAGTTTGTATATAAAAGTTGGTCGGTGATGAGAAACGGATCAATAACATTTAATGGGAACTGGTGTAAACTTCAGCCTGTCCTGTCAGCAATGCGCGGGCAACTGGTTACAGAGGGTCTATACAGTAAAGGCAGTGTTGATCCACAGGATTATCCCCACGAGAACTCCAAGCATAGACACATCCAGACGGTGTACTCCTGGAAACAATAACAGACTGACGATGACAAGAACTGACTACACTTATATCAATGTTCTGATTTGACTGTCAGTGTTTTTATTTATTCTGATAAAGGGATTACAAATATAAAATGAAGGGTCCCTATTCTTGCACCAATCAATTTAGACACACAGTGAGAACAACATTCGGAATGTACGTCATGCAGAGTTACCTGCACTTGATGCTAGCGCCAGTTAGCCCACAGTGTCAATGACATTATATATATTTCAGATGCAATTTAAAGCACATCGGGACATGCGGAATTATGCTGTAAGATGATTCACATTTAACTGTGTCTTTGGTATATTTTTAGATGCAAGACAAATGTGAATTCAAAAATTATTCCTGATGGATTCTTTGACAAAGAACTTAAAATCATAGAGCGCATTCTGATTGGTTTGTCGTATTTTCGCACATAACATTCATTGATAGAAGGACGAGTCTTCTTGCAGGTTACGGAAAGGGGCGAATGGTGACGGATGAGTGCGAACAACATTCGGGATGTACGTCATGCAGAGTTACCTGCACTTGATGCTTGCGCCAGTTTGCCCACAGTGTCAATGACAGCCTGAGTGGTCTTCCCGGCGAACTGGATCCTCTTGTCCGTGACCTGACTCATGTCATCACATGATTGACGGAAGCAGGTTTTCATGTAACCCCGAAAGTCGGCTGCAAGAATACGTTAAATTGTGTGAGTCCATATTGCACGGATAATAGAATGGTTAATTTGTTTGTTTATTTCGTTGTTGCCTTACGCCGCACTCGTCTATTGTCCAGCTATATGATGGCGGTCTCAAAATAATAAAGGACCCGTGAAGATCCGAGGTAGAATAGGTCTTCAGCAACCCATGCTTGCCGTAAAAGGCGACTATGCTTGTCGTAAAAGGCGACTTACATGATCGGGTGATGAGGCTCGCTGACTTGGTTGATTGCGTGGATCGATGTTATGTTAGAAATAAATGGATCTCGATTATTTACAGACCGCCGTCATATAACTGGAATATAACTACAACAAACAAACCAAACCAAACCAAACCAAACCAGTGATATTAATCACTGATTGGATGGCATTACAAACAAACCTTCTTACCAGTGTCAGTGAGGAAGATGCACGGGATGCCACTCAACCAGAAGGTACGGTGGTCGCTTCTCATAAGGTCCGAGTAGGTGATGGTTTCGCCGACAGTAACAGAAGGCCCAGTTAAGGTGGAGATGTAAACCTTCTCCATGCCAAACTCCGGCTGACCCAGAGCGGTGTAGGATTGAATGAAAGAGTTGAGAACAGCTGAGTCAAAAGGACGTCCGATGACTGTCAGGAAGTCTCCTTTGTTGTTGTTTGAGGCGATGCTGCTCACAACGCTGGGAAACAGCTGCAACAAATGCATGAGTCTTTTCACGGAAGTCAGAAACCACTAGCTATACCAAGGTGGAATGTACAAAATCGAGTGTGGACCAGATAAACCAATGAAAGAATACACGAGCAACTCTTTGCTTGTTTGTTTTTGTTTAACGCCGCAGTCAGCAATATTCCAGCTATATGACGGTGGTCTGTAAATAATCGAGTCTGGACCAGTCAATCAAGTGATTGACATCGTGAACATCGATCCACGCAATTGAGATACGATGACAGCCATCCATGTGTCAAGGTGACAACATGCTATCAACTAAGTTATCGAGCAGTCGTGTGGATCCAATTAGTCGCCTTTTCACGGCAAGCATCAGAGTGCGAGTCAAGTGATGGGATAATCCGTCTCGATGACTTGGTTGATTGTGCTAGCATTACATAGCCGGGTTCACGACATTGAGTCAGACGGATCTTCAAGCCTAGATACAAACTTGGACTTTCAGGTATGAATATGAGTACTCCGAAATCGTTTAGATCTTTAATAAATACTTTTGTTTTAATAATTAGAAAATGGACGATGAGGTAACCCAGTAGTTAAAAATAAAAGCTTTCGCTCGTCACGCAAAAGTCCCGAGCTCGATTCTCCACATTGGTAAAAATGTGTGAAGCCCTTTTCTGGTGTCCGCCGCCATGATCTCACTGGCATATTGTCCCAGTTTTGACATTTTACTTATGTGTTCGATTCCCGACATGGGTACAATGTGTGAAGCCCATATCTGGTGCCCGTGATATTCCTGGAATCGAACTCACTCACTCACACTCAAACGTTTTCAGAAGTCGATGTCAATCAACGGCATTGACTAAACAATTGTAGGTTCAATCTCAATTACTAGCGACAAAATCTATCCAATTCTTCAGTGGTGTGGAAACTGTCGCAATCGCATTGTTAAATGACGTCAATTGGATATGATTTATGTCACTGCAAACTGAAAAGTTTGGAAAACTAAAACGTTACCATGTTAAATCCAGTAGGTAGACTCTGTGATTCCGCGCTGTTATCGAAGTTCAATATATTGTCCATCACAATGACGCCGATTACTGTTGGTAGCGTGGACCAATATGAATTCACCCATCCAGTAATAAACGTACTACTTCCGCATCCAAGACTTGTGCAGGCTGGGAATGCATCTACAATGAAATATATTAAAAGAATTGAACTTTTTCTAGGATATGTAGGATATGTATGAGCACGGTAAACTGCCGCGCCAAACTTTACTATAGCGTCGCCCAGTCGTCTAAGACGCTGCACTTCGCTGTGCAGAGTTGCGTTCCTTGAGCATGTCAAAAACCCTGGATTGTGGTTCGAATCCAGGTTCGCCCCGATTATGTTTCTAGGTTTGTCAGCACCATACCTGTGCTTGTGCGTTTCACCAAAGTGGTAAACGTCTGAGACCCTCAATACTTCGGACTCCCACATTAAGCTAACACGCCTTGATATAACTGGAATACTGTTGAAAGCGGCGTTAAACCCAACTCACTCACTCAATGTGGAGGCATATAGGTCTTAATACTTAATGTGCTAACAGTTTTACATAAAACTATAATTAACGGTATTTAACTTTTTCTATGTTGGTGTGAATAATGTTGAGCAAATTTATCAAACAGGCATAGTTACGTATTCCCTTAATTTCTCATTCAAATCCCTATTCCACTGATAAATTACGTTATACATTAATATGACGCCACGCAAAAAGGTTACACTACAGTGACGTCATATTTTAAAGACCTTACAGCGCTGCCTCATTCCGTCATGCTGTGAGCCATGCATGGATTGTAAATGGGAACATCTTACTTCTGGTATGGTTTATTACGCCGAATATTTAACGATCTATGATTCATGTTTTTAGTCTGTAATTCATCGGTTCATATTGGCGAAAGTATGACAAACCATGCAAAACAGAAAACCTTATCATGTTTTTAACGCAGCTTTGAACAGTATTTCAATTATATCACGGCGTATCATGTTACCACTTTACCTGTAACCTCACATGTCGTGTTAAGTTCTGTAACTCAGTTTTCCAACATTTGTTCAGTTTTACATGTCATGACTCCAGCTGGTACATGCTGCACGTGGTTTTTCGCCAGAACGCTTTGATCGAATTCCTTCGACCGCGACACGCAGTATTGTTTTACTTTAAGGTACTTTGATGTTTCCTATGCTTTCTAATATTCCTGGTATTTAAACGGTTCATAATGGATAAAACACGCCTTTTCGGTTTTGGTTGAAAATGTAAAACCTTGATCTCGGGAAAAGGCCTCGGGCCAACGTCTAGCGGTTTTACATTTTCAAGCAAAACCTCGGAGGCGTGCTTTATCCTATGCATCATACTCCTGGCGAATTTGGCATTCGAACACCCGCGATCATAAGTCAAAGGGGGTACTAAGGGACGCACCTCCCCACAACGAATTTCTTGGTCTTTAAGGACAAGCCTACCGGCGCTGGTAAACAATCCAAGAGAGACAAGGTTCCAATGATCCAATTGCTGGGGGGCGACTAATGTAGTGATGAAGTACCAATGTGGCTACTATTATCGCTGGCTACATTTAGCTGACGGGAACCCGAAGGTGTCATTGTTGTTCTAATGGGTAGGGAATTAACATGCAAAGTCATTTTTAAGGGAGAAAATATACGTTTTTTGTCTTGTTGTAAATTGCTACAAATATATTCAAACATTCAGCTCCGGGCAGAAATATTATCAATAAATAGATGGAAAACCTGTTTGAGTGACCACCTGGAGGTGTTATTGTTGTTATGCGTTGAATTCATGTTAGGTCCTAGTTTGTTGGGGGAAAACATTGCTTTAAAATATTCAAACCTGTTCCGGGCTCCAAGAAGTCGAATGCAACAAACACCACGGTGTAGTCTCGAGTAAACTTGGCGAGATGTTTGGCCGCCTGCAACATGCCCACGACCCCTGCTCCGTTTGCATTCACGCCTGAAAAAATGGTGAATGCAGGTGAGATGAAATGGGGTCTAACGTCGCGTCCAAGATTATTGCATGCACTGGTGTGTGTGTGTGTGTGTGTGTGTGTGTGTGTGTGTGTGTGTGTGTGTGTGGCTGCTTGTACTAGTCCAGACTGATGCCGATTACCATGCCGCAGTTTAACATGAATACCCCACTCAGACACAGCATACTGACTCCGAGACGGCCAGTCTTTGTTTTAGCCCCTCAATGCCGAGCGCCAGACAGGGTAACAACAAGTACCATCTTTTAACGTCTTTTGGTATGACGCGGCCGGGGATCGAACCCCGGACCTTCCGCTCCGCTAGACCACGGAGGCGGCCGGTAAATAAAGTAAACTTTCATATTTGACACATATTTCTCATGTTTAAAAGGCGAAATTATGATAAAGTTTAATGTAGAATTAGGTACATATATCGTTGGTTGAGAACATAATAACTGTCCAATGTACAAGGTCGATGATCGATGAGATGGGCACATGACTGTTAACATTTCAGGTAGCGCCTCGAAGGCAACTTGGGCAGTTACTCCCCAGGGAGCTGAGACTGAAATTCGAGTGTACACTCATACATTGATGACCAGATTTCAAATGGTATGTGGGCGGTGGGGTAGCCTAGTGGTTACAGCGTTCTCCCGCCGAAGTCCCGGGTTTGATTCCCGACATGGGTACAATGTGTGAAGCCCATTTCTGATGTCCCCGCCGTGATATTGCTGGAATATTACTGAACGCGGCGTAAAATCATACTCACTCACTCTAATAATATGTAGCGCCGCTAAACAGCAGTACTAGTTAGAATTTAGGCACATCATAAACGGCACTAGTAGTAGTAGTAGTAGTAGTAGTAGTAGTAGTAGTAGTAGTAGTCCCGTAAAGACCCGGTTTAGAATAGGTCTTCAGCAAACCTTGCTTGTCGTAAATGGAGGTCAGGCTCGCTGACTTGGTTGATGTATGGAATCGTATCCCAATTGTGTGGATCGATGCTCATGATGTCAATCACTGGATTGTCTTGCCTAGACTCGATTATTTACAGGCCGCCGTCATTCATGAATAAAGTTATGATGTAAAAGTATTTCCTTTTAATATATCACAAGTGAGGGTTTGGCAACACAAACTCACCTGGAGTATCCATCGCAGTGTCGTAATGAGCGGCGACTCCAACTATCCTGTCATTTGCTGTTTTGAAAAGCTTTCCTTTCGAAATGCCAATAACGTTGTTGCCTTTGACCTGAAATAGAGAAACTATCAGTTAAAGAAATTTGAATAAAAACAACTCGTCCTAGCATAATAAGTATATCGATGTTTTTATCGATGAAATTCTCAATAGTTTTAAGTTACACTGACGGGAAAATATTTAAATTTTAACGTGACTGAAATATGTTGGCGTTTCGTAAATTGACTCAGTGAAAATTAGGCCCATTACCACTTGAATGATTTTACACATTGACTGTATCATATATGCATCAATTATCCACATGTATATAACCTTCCTACTTCACATTTCACCGAAACATTACACCGAAACGTCACATTCTTTGTAATAAAGAAGTTGTATATCCATAGAACTATCTCCCTTGCTCAATCAAAAGTAGTATCAGAAAGGTCAAAGTGTGCGTAGCACCGAGACAAATTCCATGGAAGTGTTATGATACCTGCTGACGTACACGCAGTACCACTTCGGTAACAAAGGACGTCAATAGGGGCTGCAATAGTTAGAGGTTAATCTATGGCAGTTTTCATATCACATCCCATGTCAACCCGATACCGAATATCAGCCCGATTTGAAAACTGCCACATACTAACCTTTTTATCATATACCATAACATAAAATTGTAAAATGTATCTATTTGTAAGTGAATTCCAAACAGTTTCACCTTGTTTGGAAGTCATTGGCTCGGGAAAGCTTGCTGAGCAGACGAGCAGACGACCACTAAGGGACGTAACTCTTGCCACCCTGGCTTATATCGCTCGCCCGTTAAAAATGCATTGACAAACCATATCAGCCCGGCAGAGGATGTAATACGTGTCTGGTTATTACAACCCCTATGATAGGAGCCTCTCCACGTTGGCTCTATTGCAAATGCAAAATGCCTCGTGTCATTGCTAGGGGTATGATAAAGAAAGTTATTGAGGAGTGCATTATTAAATAGTAGTGAGGGGAGAAATAGTGAACGTTATTTAGAAATGCTTTATGGAACATACGCAGGAATGCAACATTGAAAGTTATTGAGGAGCGCAGAATGCAGAACGTTTTTTAGCATAACACAATGGACTTTTTTGAAAAGTGTACGTTTAGTTGCATACGAACATGCAATCTATGAGTTTTAAAAAATAAAAATAAAAATTTGTATGCGTGCGTGTGTGTGCTTCTTGTGTAATCTCGCACTCAGCAGTATTCCAGCTTTATGACGGTTGCTTGTAAATAATCGAAACAAACCCGTGATTGATATTGTGAGCAACGATCCACACTGTCGGGATACGTTGACACGCCTTCAACCCAGTGACCAAACCTGAATACCCGATCCGAGAAGTCACCTCTTATACCCAGAACAGGTTGCCGAGGACCAATTCTTAAACGGGATCCCAACTGGGGACATAAGCATACTAATGCTGGGTAATGTTAAACGTTGATGACGTTACCGTGGAGACACCTGCGGCAAAAGTATGTGTGTGGGTCTCCAAGCCGTAGTCACCGAACTCCTTCAAGATGAAATTCTTTGCCGCCTCTTTGTAGGTCGAGCCTGTGCCGTGGTTCCGTGACTGGGAGAAGTAGCCCTGAATGGTGGTCTTCATCCAGACAGTGTCTACATCAGATGTGCCAAGGACAGACCCTATGGAGGAAATATGGCACATATTACAGGTCACGCACAACACGTTTTGGGATCTTAGATCGTGCGCACAGTCTTAGGACAACAGGTCAATATATTTTTGAGATTTGCGATGTTATTGAGTATTCCATGCACGGAATTTTCGTTTCAACCTACGTTGTTATCGTTATGAGATACAAACGTTATCAGCCATGTTCCGTACATCTCAGTCTTGACACAGACATGGCGTCACTCTGGAATGTTATGACGTCATGATACCTTGTATGACAACACGAATACACAATAATACTCGGAAATATCAAAACACACCCTGTCCTAGCTGCTTTCGGGCGTCAATTGCGACCCAACTACAGTTACTGAAAGTATTGCCGTTCCTGGTCACCATGGTCAGTTAAGCCATGACTGTGCAACTCGCCTTGTCAACATCGGCTCAGCTCCAAGGAGTGATTGGTCTAACGACGCTTACTCCAAGTTGTCTCCATCAGCATTCATACTCTCATAATAAAGAAACGCAACACCAGCTTTATACTCACATGGTATTACTAACTCTCAGTCCATCTATCAATAACACGACAGGATCAGACCGGGCTCGTCACTAAATGGGAAAACTTAAATCGATCGGGATTCGACTCGATCGACTGCAATCCGCGCTCTCTTCTCCTAATGTTGAAGGTATAATTTTACAGTGTTCGGGCCTAGCCTGTCTTTGTCACATGTCACAATACCTCATTTTGATTCGTTAAAAGTTAGACCTGATCATGAACTCATGTTTGTCGTAATCGGAAAAATACAGAAGCCTACGTGCCAGATTGATCATCTCTCTATTGAATGTGTGGCTCACTCTGGATGCTACAAATGAAAAGTATCTTACCTCTCTGCTTGATTCATTAACTTATCGACGATAACATGGAACCAATCCAATGATAAATATGGAATGTCCAGAATACTCTTGTGATAAATGTAAAATGTCTTTTCTCTTTTAATTCCTTTCGAACTAAAAGTTCTGTCACGGACTTTGTATATCTCATGCAACTCATTATTGCAACTATAAACGGTTTAATTTGTTACAATTTAGTTATCATTTTCTAATGCTTTTGAGACGCATTTTAAGCTTATAACAATACTATTTATCGATGCTGGGAGAGAATGTATCTGGAAAAGTAACCATGCGCAGTAAGTAATGTAAATCTTGAAATTAATGTGACTCCAAATTAATGCGACTGCTGACCCCGAGTCTAGTAGTTCAGGGTGAATCAGCCGTGAATTAGGAAGTGCATTGGATATGTTTTCAGTGCGTCTATTGCTAGAATGAAGTTGTACAGACGATACTTAAAGAAAATAAATTAAATCGTCAAAGATATCGGTTTTATCTATGACAGAGGATGAGTCGAATATTGCTCAAGACAAATGTCAATGGTAGTTCATTGTAGCTGTGAATTCGCTGCAATGTGACATCGCGACGTGAGGACATAGCTCTGTAGGATGAAGGAAAGACGGAAATGCGAACGTTTTTAACCAGTTACTCAATTAGCTTGCACCATTACATGTACACTTTGTTATATGAACTTCGTGTCCTCATGTGGTTAAAATATATTCCAAAAAGTTAAATAATATTAATAACACCTCTGTGCAAAATTGTGAAGGTGAGTGATTTCCGTGTATGCCTATACAGTATCACGCCACACACTGTACAACTAAACTCCCCTCTCGCACAAACTGTACAACTAAACTTCCCATCTCGCACAAACTTTACAACTAAATTCCCTCTCTCGCACTAACTGTATAACTAAATTCCTCATTAGCACAAACTGTACAACTAAATTCCCTTTCTCGCACTAACTGTACAACTAAAATTCCTCATTAGCACAAACTGTACAACTGAATTCCCTCTCTCGCACTAACTGTACAACTAAAGTTCCTCATTAGCACAAACTGTACAACTAAATTCCCTTTCTTGCACTAACTGTAAAACTAAATTCCCTCTCTCACACTAACTGTAGAACTCAATTCCCTCTTTCGCATATACAACTAAATTCATTCTCTCGCACAAACTGTACAACGACATTCCCTCTCTCGCCCTGTACATTCCCTCTTTTCCAGTAACCGTACAACTAAATTCCCTTTCTTCCACTGAATGTAAAACTAAATTCCCTCTCTCGCAATAACTGTACAACTGAAGTTCCTCATTAGCACAAAATGTACAACTTAATTCCCTTTCTCGCACTAACCGTCAAACTTAATTCCCTCTCTCGCACTAACTGTAAACTGAATTCCCTCTTTCTCACTAACTGTACAACTTAATTCCCTCTCTCGCAGTAACTGTAAAGTAAACTCCCTCTCTCGCACTAACTGTACAACTGAATGTCCCCATTAGCAGAAAATGTACAACCTAATTCCCTCTCTCTCACAAACTGTAAACTTTATTCCCTCTCTCGCACTAACTGTACAACTTAATTCCCTCTCTCGCAGTAACTGAAAACTGAATTTTCCCTTTCTCGCACTAACTGTTCAACTTAATTCACTCTCTCTCACTAACTGTACAACTTAATTCCCTCTCTCTCACTAACTGTATAATAAAATTCCCTCTCTCACAATTAATGTTAAACTAAATTACCTCTTTTGCACAAACTGTACAACCACATTCCCTCTCTCGCCCTATAGATTCCCTCTTTTCCAGTAACTGTACAACTAAATTCCCTCTCTCTTACAAAATCTACAACTAAATTCCCCCTCTCTCACTAACTCTATAACTAAAATATCTCATTAGCACAAACAGTAAAACTAAATTCCCTTTCTTGCACTAAATGTACAACTAAATTCCCTCTCTCGCACTAACTGTAAAACTAAAGTTCCTCATTAGCACAAAATGTACAACTTAATTCCCTCTCTCGCCCTGACTGTTCAATAAATTCCCTCTCTCGCACTAACTGTACAACTAAATTCCTTCTCTCGCACTAACTTTACAGTTGAATTCCCTCTCTCGCACTAACTGTATAACTAAAATTTCTCTTGAGAACAAACTAAACAACTAAATTCCCTCTCTCGCACTAACTGTTCAACTAAGGTTCCTCATTAGCACAAACTGTACAACTGAATTCCCTCTCTCGTACTAACTGTAAACTAAATTCCCTCTCTCGCACTAACTGGAAACTAAATTCCCTCTCTCGCACTTACTGTACAACAACATTCCCTCTCTCGCCCTAAAGATTCCCTCTTTTCCAGTAACTGTACAACTAAATTCCCTCTCCGCAAAACTAAATTCCCTCTCTCTCAATAACTGTAAAACTAAATACCCTCTTTCGCACAAACTGTAAAACGTAATTCCCTCTTTCGCACAAACTGTACAACCACATTCCCTCTCTCGCCCTATAGATTCCCTCTTTTCCAGTAACTGTACAACTTAAGTTCCTCATTAGCTCAAAATGTACAACTTAATTCCCTCTCTCGCCCTGACTGTTAACTAAATTCCCTCTCTCACACTAACTGTACAACTAAATTCCTTCTCTCGCACTCACTGTACAATTGAATTCCCTCTCTCGCACTTACTGTATAACTAAAATTTCTCATTAACACAAGCTATACAACTGAATTCCCTTTAGATTCCCTCTTTTCCAGTAACTGTACAACTAAATTCCCCCTCTGGAAAACTATATACCCTCTCTCTCACTAACTGTACAACTAAATTCCCTCTTTCGCACAAACTGTACAACCAGATTCCCTCTCTCGCCCTATACATTCCCTCTTTTCCAGTAACTGTACAACTCAATTCCCTCTCTCGCACTAACTGTACAACAAAAATTCTTCATTAGCACAAACTGTACAACTGAATTCCCTCTCTCGCACTAACTGTAAAACTAAATTCTCTCTTTCGCACAAACTGTACAACCACATTCCCTTTCTCCCCTTATAGATTCCCTCTCTCGCACAAACTGTACCATTAAATTCTCTTTCTTGCACTAAATGTACAACTTAATTCCTCTCTCGCACTGAATGTATAACTAAAGTTCCTCATTAGCACAAACTGTACAACTTAATTCACTATTTCGCACTAACTGTTAACTAAATTCCCTCCCTCACACTAACTGAAAACTAAATTCCCTCTCTCGCACTATCTGTACAATTAAATTCCCTCTCTCGCACTAACTGTACAACTTAATTCCGTCTCTCGCACTAACTGTACAACAAAATTTCCTCTCTCGCACTAACTGAAAACTTAATTCCCTCTCTCGCACTAACTCTACAACTAAATTACTTCTCTCGCACTAACTGTACAATTGAATTCCCTCTCTCGCACTAACTGTTCAACTAAAACTAAATAAAATTTCTCGTGAGCACAAACTATACAACTGAATTCCCTTTCATGAACTAACTGTGCAACTAAATTCCCTCTCTCGCCCTAACTGTTCAACTAAAGTTCCTCATTAGCACAAACTGTACAACTTAATTCCCTCTCTCGCACTAACTGTACAACAACATTCCCTCTCTCGCCCTATAGATTCCCTCTTTTCCAGTAACTGTACAACTAAATTCCCTCTCTGCAAAACTAAATTCCCTCTTTCACACAAACTGTAAAACTTAATTCCCTCTTTCGCACTAACTGTGCAACTACATTCCATCTCTCGCCCTTTAAACTCCCTCTTTTCCAGTAACTGTACAACTAAATTCCCTTTCTTGCACTAAATGTACTACCAAATTCCATCTTTTGCACTAACTGTACAACTAAATTCCCTTTCTCGCACTAACTGTAGAACTTAATTCCCTCGCTCGCACTAACTGTACAACTTAATTCCCTCTCTCGCACTAACTGTAAACTAAATTCCCTCTCTCGCACTAACAGTACAACTAAATTCCCTCTCTCGCACTAACTGTACAACTAAATTCCGTCTCTCGCATTAACAGTACAATTGAATTCCCTCTCTCGCACAAACTGTACAACTAAAATTCCTCATGAGCACAAACTGCACAACTGAAATCCCCCTCTCTCACAAACTGTACAACTTAATTCGGTCTCTCGCACTAACTGTAAGCTAAATTCCCTCTCTCGCACTAACTGAAAACTAAATTCCCTCTCTCGCACTAACTGTACAACTTAATTTCCTCTCTCTCGCACTAACTGTATAACTAAAATTTCTCGTGAGCACAAACTATAAAATTGAATTCCCTTTCATGAAGTAACTGTGCAACTAATTTCCCTCTCTCGCACTAACTGTTCAACTAAAGTTCCTCATTAGCACAAACTGTACAACTGAATTCCCTCTCTCGCACTAACTGTACAACCACATGCCCTCTCTCGCCTTATAGATTCCCTCTTTTCCAGTAACTGTGCAACTCAATTCCCTCTCTGCAAAACTAAATTCACTCTCTCTCACTAACTGTAAAACTAAATTCCCTCTTTCGTACAAACTGTACAACCACATTCCCTCTCTCGCCCTATAGATTCCCTCTTTTCCAGTAACTCTACAACTAAATTCCTTTTCTTGCACTAACTGTACAACTAAATTCCCTTTCTTGCACTAACTGTACAACTTAATCCCCTCTCTCGCACTCACTGTAAACTAAATTCCCTCTCTCGCACTAACTGAAAACTAAATTCCCTCTCTTGAACTAACTGCACAACTAAATTCCCTCTCACGCACTTACTGTAAAACTAAATTCTGTCTCTCGCACTAACTGTACAACTACATTCCATCTCTCGCCCTTTAAATTCCCTCTTTTCCAGTAACTGTACAACTAAATTCCCTTTCTTGCACTAAATGTACTACCAAATTCAATCTTTTGCACTAACTGTACAACTAAATTCCCTTTCTCGCACTAACTTTATGACTAAATTCCCTCTGTCGCACTAACGGTACAACTAAATTCCCTCTCTCGCACAAACAGTACAACTAAATTCCCTCTCTCGCACTAACTGTACAACTAAATTCCGTCTCTCGCACTAACAGTACAATTGAATTCCCTCTCTCGCACTAACTGTACAACTAAAATTCCTCATGAGCACAAACTGCACAACTGAAATCCCCCTCTCACACAAACTGTGCAACTTAATTCCCTCTCTCGCACTAACTTTAAGCTAAATTCCCTCTCTCGCACTAACTGAAAACTAAATTCCCTCTCTCGCACTAACTGTACAACTTAATTTCCTCTCTCTCGCACTAACTGTATAACTAAATTCCGTCTGTCGCACTAACTCTACAACTAAAATCTCTCATTAGCACAAACTGTACAACTAAAATTCCTCTCTCGCACTAACTATACAACTTAATTCCCCGTCTCGAACTAACTGTAAACTAATTTCCCTCTCTCGCACTAACTGTTCAACTAAAGTTCCTCATTAGCACAAACTGTACAACTGAATTCCCTCTCTCGCACTAACTGTACAACCACATTCCCTCTCTCGCCTTATAGATTCCCTCTTTTCCAGTAACTGTGCAACTCAATTCCCTCTCTGCAAAACTAAATTCACTCTCTCTCACTAACTGTAAAACTAAATTCCCTCTTTCGTACAAACTGTACAACCACATTCCCTCTCTCGCCCTATAGATTCCCTCTTTTCCAGTAACTCTACAACTAAATTCCTTTTCTTGCACTAACTGTACAACTAAATTCCCTTTCTTGCACTAACTGTACAACTTAATCCCCTCTCTCGCACTCACTGTAAACTAAATTCCCTCTCTCGCACTAACTGAAAACTAAATTCCCTTTCTTGAACTAACTGCACAACTAAATTCCCTCTCACGCACTTACTGTAAAACTAAATTCTGTCTCTCGCACTAACTGTACAACTACATTCCATCTCTCGCCCTTTAAATTCCCTCTTTTCCAGTAACTGTACAACTAAATTCCCTTTCTTGCACTAAATGTACTACCAAATTCAATCTTTTGCACTAACTGTACAACTAAATTCAATTTCTCGCACTAACTTTATGACTAAATTCCCTCTGTCGCACTAACGGTACAACTAAATTCCCTCTCTCGCACAAACAGTACAACTAAATTCCCTCTCTCGCACTAACTGTACAACTTAATTCCGTCTCTCGCACTAACAGTACAATTGAATTCCCTCTCTCGCACTAACTGTACAACTAAAATTCCTCATGAGCACAAACTGCACAACTGAAATCCCCCTCTCACACAAACTGTGCAACTTAATTCCCTCTCTCGCACTAACTTTAAGCTAAATTCCCTCTCTCGCTCTAACTGAAAACTAAATTCCCTCTCTCGCACTAACTGTACTACTTAATTTCCTCTCTCTCGCACTAACTGTATAACTAAATTCCGTCTGTCGCACTAACTCTACAACTAAAATCTCTCATTAGCACAAACTGTACAACTAAAATTCCTCTCTCGCACTAACTATACAACTTAATTCCCCGTCTCGCACTAACTGTAAACTAAACTCCCTCTCTCGCACTAACAGTGCAACTAAATTCCCTCTGTCGCACTAACTGTACAACTAAATTCTCTCTCTCGCACTAACTGCACAACTAAATTCCGTCTCTGGCACTAACTGTACAACTAAATTCAGTCTCTCGCACTTACTGTACAACTAAACTTCCGCTCTCGCACTATCTGTAAACTTAATTCCCTTTCTCGCACTAACTGTACAACTAAATTTCATTCTTGCCCTTTAAACTCCCTCTTTTCCAGAAATTGTACAACTAAATTCCCTTTCTTCCACTAAATGTACTACCAAATTCCATCTTTTGCACTAACTGTACAACTAAATTCCCTTTCTCGCACTAACTTTATGACTAAATTCCCTCTCTCGGACTAACTGTACAACTAAATTCCCTCTCTCTCACAAAGTGTAGAACTTAATTCCCTCTCTCGCACTAACTGTACAACTATATTCCCTCTCTCGCACTAACAGTACAACTAAATTCCCTCTCTCGCACTAACTGTACAACTAAATTCCGTCTCTCGCACTAACAGTACAATTGAATTCCCTCTCTCGCACAAACTGTACAACTAAAATTCCTCATGAGCACAAACTGCACAACTGAAATCCGTTTCTCGAACTAACTGTGCAACTAAATTCCCTCTCTCGCACTAACTGTTCAACTAAGGTTCCTCATTAGCACAAACTGTACAACTGAATTCCCTCTCTCGTCCTAACTGGAAACTAAATTCCCTCTCTCGCCCTAAAGATTCCCTCTTTTCCAGTAACTGTACAACTAAATTCCCTCTCCGCAAAACTAAATTCCCTCTCTCTCAATAACTGTAAAACTAAATACCCTCTTTCGCACAAACTGTAAAACTTAATTCCCTCTTTCGCACAAACTGTACAACCACATTCCCTCTCTCGCCCTATAGATTCCCTCTTTTCCAGTAACTATACAACTTAAGTTCCTCATTAGCTCAAAATGTACAACTTAATTCCCTCTCTCGCCCTGACTGTTAACTAAATTCCCTCTCTCGCACTAACTGTACAACTTAATTTCCTCTCTCTCGCACTAACTGTATAACTAAAATTTCTCGTGAGCACAAACTATAAAACTGAATTCCCTTTCATGAACTAACTGTGCAACTAATTTCCCTCTCTCGCACAAACTGTACAACCACATTCCCTCTCTCCCCTTATAGATTCCCTCTCTCGCACAAACTGTACCATTAAATTCTCTTTCTTGCACTAAATGTACAACTTAATTCCTCTCTCGCACTGAATGTATAACTAAAGTTCCTCATTAGCACAAACTGTACAACTTAATTCACTATCTCGCACTAACTGTTAACTAAATTCCCTCCCTCACACTAACTGAAAACTAAATTCCCTCTCTCGCACTATCTGTAAAATTAAATTCCCTCTCTCGCACTAACTCTACAACTCAATTCCGTCTCTCGCACTAACTGTTCAACAAAATTTCATCTCTCGCACTAAGTGCAAACTTAATTCCCTCTCTCGCACTAACTCTACAACTAAATTCCTTCTCTCGCACTAACTGTACAATTGAATTCCCTCTCTCGCACTAACTGTTCAACTAAAACTAACTAAAATTTCTCGTGAGCACAAACTATACAACTGAATTCCCTTTCATGAACTAACTGTGCAACTTAATTCCCTCTCTCGCACAAACTGTACAACTAAAATTCCTCATGAGCACAAACTGCACAACTGAAATCCCCCTCTCTCACAAACTATACAACTTAATTCCCTCTGTCGCACTAACTGTAAACTAAATTCCCTCTCTCTCACTTACTGAAAACTAAATTCCCTCTCTCGCACTAACTGTACAACTAAAATCTCTCATTAGCACAAACTGTAAAACTAAATTCCCTCTCTCGCACTAACTGTACAACTAAATTCCCTCTCTCGCACTAACAGTACAATTGAATTCCCTCTCTCGCACTAACTGTACAACTAAAATTCCTCATGAGCACAATCTGCACAACTGAAATCCCCCTCTCTCACAAATTGTACAACTTAATTCACTCTCTCGCACTAACTGTAAACTAAATTCCCTCTCTCGCACTAACTGAAAACTAAATTCCCTCTCTCGCACTAACTGTACAACTTAATTTCCTCTCTCGCACTAACTGTATAACTAAATTCCCTTTATTGCACTAACTGTACAACTTAATGTCCTCATTAGCACAAACTGTAAACTGAATTCCTTTCTCGCACTAAGTGTGCAACTAAATTCACTCTCTCGCACTAATCGTACAACTTAATTCCCTTTCTCGCACTAACTGTACAACTAAATTCCCTCTCTCGCCCTAGCTGTACAACTAACCTCCTCTCTCGCACTAGCTGTACAACTAAATTCCCTCTCTCGTCCTAGCTGTACAACTAAATTCCCTCTCTCGCCCTAGGTGTCCAACTAAATTCCCTCTCATGCTCTAGCTGTACGACTAAATTCCTCTCCAGCACTAACTGTACAAATAAATTCCTCCCTCGCACTAACTGTACAACTACATTTCCTATCTCGCACTAACTGCAAACTTAATTCCCTCTCTCGCACTAACTCTACAACTAAATTCCTTCTCTCGCACTAACTGTACAAGTGAATTCCCTCTCTCGCACTAACTGTATAAGTAAAATTTCTCGTGAGCACAAACTATACAACTGAATTCCCTTTCATGAACTAACTGTGCAACTAAATTCCCTCTCTCGCCCTAACTGTTCAACTAAAGTTCCTCATTAGCACAAACTGTCCAACTTAATCCTCTCTCGCACTAACTGAAAACTAAATTCCCTCTCTCGCACTAACTGCACAACTAAATTCCGTCTCTGGCACTAACTGTACAACTAAATTCTGTCTCTAGCACTAACTGTACAACTAAACTTCCGCTCTCGCACTATCTGTAAACTTAATTCCCTTTCTCGCACTAACTGTACAACTACATTCCATCTCTCGCCCTTTAAACTCCCTCTTTTCCAGTAACTGTACAACTAAACTCCCTTTCTTGCACTAAATGTACTACCAAATTCCATCTTTTGCACTAACTGTACAATTGAATTCCCTCTCTCGCACTAACTGTACAACTAAAATTCCTCATGAGCACAAACTGCACAACTGAAATCCCCCTCTCTCACAAACTATACAACTTAATTCCCTCTCTCGCACTAACTGTAAACTAAATTCCCTCTCTCGCACTTACTGAAAACTAAATTCCCTCCCTCGAACTAACTGTACAACTAAAATCTCTCATTAGCACAAACTGTACAATTAAATTCCCTCTCTCGCACTAACTGTACAACTAAATTCCCTCTCTCGCACTAACAGTACAATTGAATTCCCTCTCTCGAACTAACTGTACAACTTAATTCCCTCTCTCGCACTAACTGTAAACTAAATTCCCTCTCTCGCACTAACTGAAAACTAAATTCCCTCTCTCGCACTAACTGTACAACTTAATTTCCTCTCTCGCGCTAACTGTATAACTAAATTCCCTTTATCGCACTAACTGTACAACTTAATGTCCTCATTAGCACAAACTTTAAACTGAATTCACTCTCTCGCACTAACCGTACAACTTAATCTCCTTTCTCGCACTAACTGTACGACTAAATTCCCTCTCTCGTCCTAGCTGTACAACTAAATTCCCTCTCTCGCCCTAGGTGTCCAACTAAATTCCCTCTCACGCTCTAGCTGTACGACTAAATTCCTCTCCAGCACTAACTGTACAAATAAATTCCTCCCTCGCACTAACTGTACAACCAAATTTCCTCTCTCGCACTAACTGCAAACTTAATTCCCTCTCTCGCACTAACTCTACAACTAAATTCCTTCTCTCGTACTAACTGTACAATTGAATTCCCTCTCTCGCACTAACTGTATAAGTAAAATTTCTCGTGAGCACAAACTATACAACTGAATTCCCTTTCATGAACAAAATGTGCAACTAAATTCCCTCTCTGCAACTAACTGTTCAACTAAAGTTCCTCATTAGCACAAACTGTACAACTGAATTCTCTCTTTGCACTAACTGTACAACCACATTCCCTCTCTCGCCTTATAGATTCCCTCTTTTCCAGTAACTGTACAACTAAATTCTCTCTCTGCAAAACTAAATTCCCTCTCTCTCACTTACTGTAAAACTAAATTCCCTCTTTCGAACAAACTGTACAACCACATTCCCTCTTTCGCCCTATAGATTCCCTCTTTTCAAGTCACTCTACAACTAAATTCCTTTTCTTGCACTAACTGTACAACTAAATTCCCTTTCTTGCACTAACTGTACAACTTAATCCCCTCTCTCGCACTAACTGAAAACTAAATTCCCTCTCTCGCACTAACTGCACAACTAAATTCCGTCTCTGGCACTAACTGTACAACTAAATTCTGTCTCTCGCACTAACTGTACAACTAAACATCCGCTCTCGCACTATCTGTAAACTTAATTCCCTTTCTCGCACTAACTGTACAACTACATTCCATCTCTCGCCCTTTAAATTCCCTCTTTTCCAGTAACTGTACAACTAAATTCCCTTTCTTGCACTAAATGTACTACTAAATTCCCTCTCTCGCACTAACTGTAAACTAAATTCCCTCTCTCGCACTAACAGTACAATTGAATTCCCTCTCTCGCACTAACTGTACAACTAAAATTCCTCATGAGCACAAACTGCACAACTGAAATCCCCCTCTCTCACAAACTATACAACTTAATTCCCTCTCTCGCACTAACTGTAAACTAAATTCCCTCTCTTGCACTTACTGAAAACTAAATTCCCTCTCTCGCATTAACTGTACAACTAAAATCTCTCATTAGCACAAACTGTACAACTAAATTCCCTCTCTCGCACTAACTGTAAGCTAAATTCCCTCTCTCGCACTAACTGAAAACTAAATTCCCTCTCTCGCACTAACTGTCAGCTAAATTCCCTCTCTCGCACTAACTGAAAACTAAATTCCCTCTCTCGCACTAACTGTACAACTTAATTTCCTCTCTCTCGCACTAATTGTACAACTAAAATCTCTCATTAGCACAAACTGTACAACTAAAATTTCTCTCTCGCACTAACTGTACAACTTAATTCCCCCTCTCGCACTAACTGTAAACTAAATTCCCTCTCTCGCACTAACTGTACAACTAAATTACCTCTCTCGCACTAACAGTACAATTGAATTCCCTCTCTCGCACTAACTGTACAACTTAATTTCCTCTCTCTCGCACTAACTGTATAACTTAATTCCATCTCTCGCACTAACTGCACAACTGAAATCCCCCTCTCTTACAAACTGTACAACTTAATTCCCTCTCTCGCACTAACTGTAAGCTAAATTCCCTCTCTCGCACTAACTGAAAACTAAATTCCCTCTCTCGCACTAACAGTACAACTTAATTTCCTCTCTCTCGCACTAACTGTATAAGTAAAATTTCTCGTGAGCACAAACTATAAAACTGAATTCACTTTCATGAACTAACTGTGCAACTAATTTCCCTCTCTCGCACTAACTGTTCAACTAAAGTTCCTCATTAGCACAAACTGTACAACTGAATTCCCTCTCTCGCACTAACTGTACAACCACATTCCCTCTCTCGCCTTATAGATTCCCTCTCTCTCACTAACTGTAAAACTAATTTCCCTCTCTCGCACTAACTGTTCAACTAAAGTTCCTCATTAGCACAAACTGTACAACTAAATTCCCTCTCTCGCACTAACTGTACAACTTAATTTCCTCTCTCTCGCACTAATTGTACAACTAAAATCTCTCATTAGCACAAACTGTACAACTAAAATTTCTCTCTCGCACTAACTGTACAACTTAATTCCCCCTCTCGCACTAACTGTAAACTAAATTCCCTCTCTCGCACTAACTGTACAACTAAATTACCTCTCTCGCACTAACAGTACAATTGAATTCCCTCTCTCGCACTAACTGTACAACTTAATTTCCTCTCTCTCGCACTAACTGTATAACTTAATTCCATCTCTCGCACTAACTGCACAACTGAAATCCCCCTCTCTTACAAACTGTACAACTTAATTCCCTCTCTCGCACTAACTGTAAGCTAAATTCCCTCTCTCGCACTAACTGAAAACTAAATTCCCTCTCTCGCACTAACAGTACAACTTAATTTCCTCTCTCTCGCACTAACTGTATAAGTAAAATTTCTCGTGAGCACAAACTATAAAACTGAATTCACTTTCATGAACTAACTGTGCAACTAATTTCCCTCTCTCGCACTAACTGTTCAACTAAAGTTCCTCATTAGCACAAACTGTACAACTGAATTCCCTCTCTCGCACTAACTGTACAACCACATTCCCTCTCTCGCCTTATAGATTCCCTCTCTCTCACTAACTGTAAAACTAAATTCCCTCTTTCGTACAAACTGTACAACCACATTCCCTCTCTCGCCCTGTAGATTCCCTCTTTTCCAGTAACTCTACAACGAAATTCCTTTTCTTGCACAAACTGTACAACTAAATTCCCTCTCTCGCACTTACTGAAAACTAAATTCCCTCTCTTGCACTAACTGCACAACTAAATTCCGTCTCACGCACTAACTGTAAAACTAAATTCTGTCTCTCGCACTAACTGTACAACTACATTCCATCTCTCGCCCTTTAAATTCCCTCTTTTCCAGTAACTGTACAACTAAATTCCCTTTCTTGCACTAAATGTACTACTAAATTCCATCTTTTGCACTAACTGTACAACTAAATTCCCTTTCTCGCACTAACTTTATGACTAAATTCCCTCTCTCGCACTAACTGTAAACTAAATTCCCTCTCTCGCACTAACAGTACAATTGAATTCCCTCTCTCGCACTAACTGTACAACTAAAATTCCTCATGAGCACAAACTGCACAACTGAAATCCCCCTCTCTCACAAACTATACAACTTAATTCCCTCTCTCGCACTAACTGTAAACTAAATTCCCTCTCTTGCACTTACTGAAAACTAAATTCCCTCTCTCGCATTAACTGTACAACTAAAATCTCTCATTAGCACAAACTGTACAACTAAATTCCCTCTCTCGCACTAACTGTACAACCTAATTTCCTCTCTCGCACTAACTGTATAACTAAATTCCCTTTATCGCACTAACTGTACAACTTAATGTCCTCATTAGCACAAACTGTAAACTGAATTCCTTTCTCGCACTAAGTGTGCAACTAAATTCACTCTCTCGCACTAACCGTACAACTTAATTCCCTTTCTCGCACTAACTGTACAACTAAATTCCCTCTCTCGCCCTAGCTGTACAACTAACCTCCTCTCTCGCACTAGCTGTACAACTAAATTCCCTCTCTCGTCCTAGGGGTCCAACTAAATTCCCTCTCACGCTCTAGCTGTACAAATAAATTCCTCCCTCGCACTAACAGTACAACTAAATTTCCTCTCTCGCACTAACTGCAAACTTAATTCCCTCTCTCGCACTAACTCTACAACTAAATTCCCTCTCTCGCACTAACAGTACAATTGAATTCCCTCTGTCGCACTAACTGTACAACTAAAATTCCTCATGAGCACAAACTGCACAACTGAAATCCCCCTCTCTCACAAACTGTACAACTTAATTCCCTCTCTCGCACTAACTGTAAACTAAATTCCCTCTCTCGCACTTACTGAAAACTAAATTCCCTCTCTCGCACTAATTGTACAACTAAAATCTCTCATTAGCACAAACTGTACAACTAAATTCCCTCTCTCGCACTAACTGTACAACTAAATTCCCTCTCTCGCATTAACAGTACAATTGAATTCCCTCTCTCGCACTAACTGTACAACTAAAATTCCTCATGAGCACAAACTGCACAACTGAAATCCCCCTCTCTCACAAACTGTACAACTTAATTCCCTCTCTCGCACTAACTGTAAGCTAAATTCCCTCTCTCGCACTAACTGAAAACTAAATTCCCTCTCTCGCACTAACTGTACAACTTAATTTCCTCTCTCTCGCACTAACTGTACAACTAAAATCTCTCATTAGCACAAACTGTACAACTAAAATTCCTCTCTCGCACTAACTGTACAACTTAATTCCCCCTCTCGCACTAACTGTAAACTAAATTCCCTCTCTCGCACTAACTGTACAACTAAATTACCTCTCTCGCACTAACAGTACAATTGAATTCCCTCTCTCACACTAACTGTACAACTTAATTTCCTCTCTCTCGCACTAACTGTATAACTTAATTCCATCTCTCGCACTAACTGTACAACTAAAATCTCTCATTAGCACAAACTGTACAACTAAAATTCCTCTTTCGCACTAAGTGTACAACTTAATTCCCCCTCTCGCACTAACTGTAAACTAAATTCCCTCTCTCACACAAACAGTACAACTAAATTCCCTCTCTCGCACTAACTGTACAATTTAATTCCCTCCCTCGCACTAACAGTACAATTGAATTCCCTCTGTCGCACTAACTGTACAACTAAAATTCCTCATGAGCACAAACTGCACAACTGAAATTCCATCTCTCGCACTAACTGTACAACTAAAATCTCTCATTAGCACAAACTGTACAACTAAATTCCCTCTCTCGCCCTAGCTGTACAACTAACCTCCTCTCTCGCACTAGCTGTACAACTAAATTCCCTCTCTCGTCCTAGCTGTACAACTAAATTCCCTCTCTCGCCCTAGGTGTCCAACTAAATTCCCTCTCACGCTCTAGCTGTACAACTAAATTCCTCTCCAGCACTAACTGTACAAATAAATTCCTCCCTCGCACTAACTGTACAACTAAATTCCTCTCTCGCACATACTGTACAACTAAAGTTCCCTATCTCGCACTAACTGTACAACTGAATTCTACCTGGAACATTAGATGGCAAAATTCCCTTGGTGTGTCAGCTAAGACAAAGTGATGCAGATTTTTTACATGTTTGCAACTTTGATGAAACCCCCGAGCACGGGTAAGGTGCTGACAAACGGAAATACATAATCAGGGCGAACCGAGAATCGAGCCCACGATCATATAACCTATGGGCCAACGAAACGCCACCAAATAAACAATGGTCGTCAGTTTTCAACAAATTTGCCAAACAGCATGAAAACAGTTGGGAACACATAGCTTGAATGCAACTGACCTATTCCGTGTGAACATGTGCACGTGTTCACGTGATGTGCGAGAAAAGTGAATTTAACCACTAAAAAATGCAAGTGTGCATGCGCACAGTTACCAGTGTGAAATTCTGGTATAAAACATGAGCAGGATTGTACTCTCTCATCACATGAAACCTTTTAAAACAACGAACATGCCTCGACTAACAGCAGAGCAGAGGGAGAGAGCCATGTTGCAAATGGGAGCGGAAGTGGCAGCAGAGAAATTGGCGAAGAGTGCTCTTCAGCGACGAGAGTTGGTGCCAGCTCGTCAAGTCTGATAGGCGGGTGTGAATCTACCGACGACGTGGTGCACGTGGACGCACGTTGTTGCGTCCAAGAAGTTGAGCCTTATGGAGGTGGTAGTGTCATGGTCTGGGGTGGTATCTACGGGGACCAGAAGACAGATCTGGTCATCATCGAGGGAAATCCCACTGCACGTCGTTACATTGATGAGGTGTTGCGGCCTCTGGAACTGCCTTTCCTGCAACGACACCCACGGACGCTGTTAAAGCAGGACAGCGCCACCCCTCACACAGCTCGAGTCACAAGCGACTTTCTGAACGCCAACAACGTGACCGTATTACAGTGGCCATCCAGACCACCGTACCTGTCGCCCATAGAGCTCATCTGGGACCAACTTGGACGCAGGAGTCGGAAACGTCCACTGCTGCCATTGACAAGGATGCCTTGGCAATTGCCCTGCAGGAGGAATGACGTAGGATCCCTCATCAGGATGTGAGGAGACTCGTGTACTCAGTTCGACGTCGTGTTTGGGTCTGCATCGTTACTGGAGGGGTCACATGCGATACTGAGCCATGTGTGTAGCACAGGACTTTAAAAGAGATCGACGTCGATTCTGCGGGTGTGATCTAATACTGGACAGTGCACCCAGCATGATAAACGTGTCTACCCAACCTGTACATGTTTTTTTTTATCAAATTATTTTCAAATACCGTTTTTGAATAATTGATTTTTATAGTAAAACATCAACTGCTACTAAACTTTGCGTGTGTTTTGTTTTCGACCAGAAATGTGTTTGGTGGCACTTCTTTTTGCCCGTTAGTTTATTGTGTACGCCTTAGCAACACAACTCCACACTGACAACGACAACTAGCAAAACCTGTTTCGCCTTTCCACGTATTGTGCAAATTCTAGGTAGTGATCAATACGTCAGCATCACACCGTCGATGTCTTTGCAGGGAAATTGAAAAGTTGAGTTTGAGAAAAATTATTATTTTATGACTCAACTCAGATGCGCTATCGATCCGCGAGGATTCCAGGTAAGAGCGTAGATTCCCAACAACCAAGCTTTATAACGGGATCGGATGGCCAGGCTATCTGACTCAGCAGATGCATGTCATCTTACCCAATTTCGACAATCGATATAGCCTCGGAATTGTTCCATTTTTATCAACTCGTGTTGATATATTTGATATCAAAAGACACTCAGGTGAGCTTCTCTATATACATAAAGTGGAACACTAAGAGAACTGTCCAGAATGAAGAACCCCAGGACATATCGGAGAAATCTTGCATGCATATAATGTAAATTTGGATAAAAATATTTTGATTAGTTTATTAAGAACTCAAATAAAACTTAGCAATATAGCAGTTGATAAGTATAATATCAATTATATTTGTCACGTCAGAGCTTAAAATTACTTTCACGCACGTAGCACAACAACATCGGTGCTTGTGTCACTGGCACTACGTAGGCAAACTTCGTCGGTCCAATTGAGTTTAAAGTGACAACTGGTAAGTATGGCCTATGACAGTAATGCTTATGTGCTTGAACAAACAAGATTACCTGCAATGTATTTTCTCTTTCAATTGCGTTTTTATTTGCGTGCGCACTTAACCTTTAACGAGGAGCATATTGTCCAAATTCTTTGTACACCTATGGTCTACCTGCTTATATTTATATTTCGAAATTGAATGTTTCTTTTTATATTCAATTATTTACATTAAATGTATTACATTTAAAATGCACGACAATGGATTGCCGCTTGCGCATGCGTAATCAATAAGAACAGCCAAAGCGGTGAGCGGTGTACACATGTTGCAAATTGATTCATGAATGACACAGTATTCATTTGTAACAAATTAGAGATGTAGCAGAAAGCAAAAAGGGGCATACAATTTAGGGCGGAATTTGAATTTAATCATTATCAATGTGACACTTTGGAAAAAGTTCGTAATATGCATGTACCTATACTCTGTTTATAGTGAATAGTTAAACATAGGCATACTTAGGTTTTGTTATAGTAAGAAATCTGCACATTTCTGTTTCAAATACTGGACACGTAAAACGATTGCAGAATTCATATCTAATGTCTTGTTTGCACAAACATAACTGAATAAATATAAAAGTTTCGACAGGAAGGTAAAAACATCTCGCAAACTGACATTGTCTCCAGACAGAAGCAAATGTCTTACGAGATGGGACAGATACATACACTTAATACGATAGAAGCGTCTGTCTTTTTCAGCGTGCATGTCGACAACAAATAAAAAACTACGTACAATTATTCAAAAATCTAAAAATATTCGATACAAATATATATATATTGATTTCTTACCAATGATGAACATCACACTGTAAACTGAGAGAGCGTTCATTTTGTAGTTCGCCACCAACGGTCTGCCTACGGTTTTGACAAGGCACCAACAATCCTAAGCGGTTTTATATATGCCGTGACGTCATTCTAAGATTCTCAGAAAAACCTGTATCGAGGGGAGATGATCACGCAAACATGAACAGCTCGAACAGTTCAATCCTATCCAAACAGTAAATTTCTGAGAAAAACCTGTTTCGAGAGAAAATGATCACGGAAACATCATCAGCAACATGAATCGATATACTGAACGCATCCTCCCCCTCCCCCCCCCCCCTCCCCCCCTCCCCCCCTCCCCCTCCCCCTCCCCCCCCCCCCCCCCCCCCCCTCCCGCCCGACCCCCCTACCCCCATCCCAACCCATTACCCACCTCTCTAATAACTGGCGTTTAAGATTGATTTTCAGGTTCCATCAACTGATTCCTGCTTGACAGGTAACAATCATCCAATGGCTTACAAAGTGTGTGTTTGTGTGTGTTTGGGGTGGGGGTTGGAGCCCTTGGGGGGAGGGTGTAGGTGTGATTTTGGGTTTAAGGTGTGTTAAGGGGTCTCGTTGTGTTTGTGTTTTTGTTTTTTGTTGGTATTGTTTTACGCCGCACTCAGCAATATTCCAGCTATATGACGGTGATGGGTGTCGTTGAGGGAGGAAGGATGCTATATAATTCAAACATCGGAAGATGAGGTGTGGTGAAGATGGGTTTAAACCCTTTAGAACAAGTACCACCTTTAATCCTATTTTTGCATGATGGCAGGGGATCAAAACCCCGATCATCCTTTTTTCAGGAAGACGCATGACCACGTAGGCGGTCTCATACATGCGGAAACTTGTCACTTGTACTTTTAGTATTGATTGCAATTGTATCATAACACTTTAACTAACAAATGTGTTTCAACAACATAACACGATAGCTGTTGTAAAGAAAATATTGAAATCACAAACAAGCTGTGCCTGACAACAGGGACTACTTCGCCATTGCTTCAGCCACAAAATAAGAATAAATTATGGAATTATACACATGGTGTCTATACATCGACATATATGGATGTATTGTATGTGCAAGCATTCTGTCTAACATATTGCATGGCAACAATATACACAAATGTTCCAAAGTAGCAGATCAATGAGGCGACTTCCAGGAAGAGGACAGTTAACTGGAAAAATGGTTGTAATGCTGTAATCAATGTCGGCGTCTGCTGACCGTGTGACTCATCTTGTGTGTGTTTGTGTTTGTGTGTTTGTGTGTATGTGCGTGTGTGTGTATGTATGTGTGTGTGTGAGGGGGGGGGGGGGGGGGGGGGGGAACTTATTTGATATTTGATAGCCAATACATTACCACTTCATTACCAGTTACATATTAACTTATAAAACTAGAGTGAGTGAGTATGGGTTAACGACGCTTTTAGTAATATTCCAACAATATCACGGCGGGAGACACCAGACATTGTACCCATGTTGGGACTCGAACCTGGGGCTTCAGGGTGTGACGAGCGAACGCTTTAACCACTACGCTACCCGACCGCCCCTATAAAACTGGAAACAATTTAAGAAAACGCGAAATGAAGTAGCGTGACGGAAATAATTAACTACACGTGTGTGTGTGTGTGTGTGTGTGTGTGTGTGTGTGTGCGTGTGTGTGTGTGTGTCTGCCTGCCTGTCTGTGTGAGTGTGTGTGTGAGCGAATGTGTGTGCGTGTGTATCTGTCTGTATGTGTCTGAGTGTCTTTGTGTGAGAGTGTCGTGTTTGTGAGTACGTAATAATTGTGTTGCGCCATCAGGAAAGACGGTGGGTTGGATAAAGGTTCTGCCCTGAGAGCGGGAGGTCGAGGGTCTGATCCCCTGGCCACCACCTTAAAGTGGAATCAGGTGGTCCATATGGCTGCTTGAAGGTTCTTGGCAAACCATCAGCTGTGACGTAGGTGGTCTTCGAACCGCTATGGTTTGGTGCATCTCTAACGCTACTGGTTCCGCTGCTCCGGAACCACCCATACCTTAATCATCTTACAACAACAAAAAACAAATTTTCCATGACACTGATCTTACAAGCACGGACATGGTGCTAACAAACATAGGATCATAATATAAAGCCACTCTGAATACCAGATAGTATGCCCACGATATTGAATTATTTCTAGGCGGCGCTGATGCCTTCCTGAACGAAGCCATAAACACGTTAAACAAGTTTTAGAAAATGCCTGGACTAAACATAAATATCGATGAAATTAAGGCAATATGGATAGGATCAATGGCAACGAAATGCCAATCAAGATTTAAATTTAGCCTGACATAATGGTGATGTTGAAGTATGACACTACTTCATTATGAAATAATCACAAGAATTCTTTCAATTTGAAGAAAACGAAACCTCACTTTAGTTGGCAAAATTACTGTAATTAAAACATGGGCTTTCTCAACACTAGTTCATTACCAATACCTCTCCCAAACCCTCCTGAAGATACTTTTTACCAAACTTAAAACAATGCATGATATAAGGGTACTATACCATATTACAATCGATTGAACCTAAATTTACCTAAATCATGGAGAACTATTTTTATCAACACTTTATCACTTAACATAAGCAACCCATCTGTGACTTACTTAAATCAGGTAAAGGTTCTAGATAATCGTATTACTTCAGTAAATCCATCAGCAGTGTGCGAGTGAGTGAGTAAGTATGGTTTCACGCCGCTTTTAGCAATATTCCAGCAATATCACGGCGGGGGACACCAAAAATGGGCTTCACACATTGTACCCATGTCGGGAATCGA